>NC_138771.1:56764407-57479407 GCF_965119305.1 Pelophylax lessonae | reverse complement strand
CTATTGTGCTTTTTGAATGTATACGTATCTGTGATTGGTGGTCTTGAAGCCACTCCCTGTAACTCCCTTTTTGTTCACTTGCTGTAAATAAACCAAGCCCTGCCCTGAGAGACACACAGGGGACAGAAGACACAGGAAGGCACAGACACAAGCTCACACAGCAGCTCACACAGCCATTTCATCCATGAAGACACACAGAAACTTTCACACACCAACACTTTCTCTTACACACATGCACACACATACATATCCGGAGAGAGACCTGGCAGATGGCATCAAAATGACCCAGCGCGTCTGTTCCTTTCTTTGTCGCCGAGCGCTTGGAAAATCCTTATACAAAAGAGTGGTGCATTTGTACTTTTCAGTACAAGCTATTAATGGAGCTTGGTGCGTAATAATCTTGAGCGCACTGAAGCAGGTTTCTATGCTCCAAGCCCTATTAATTTCCACGACAACACCAACAATGGGACACCAATATTGCGGCACCATTCCTCCCTATGATACCACTATGATGGAGCACTGTTCCTCCCACTAATAAAAAAAACATTCCATAAAAATATCACATTGTTTGTAGAAGCTCTAACTTTTGCGCAAACGAAATTGATATACACTTATTGGGATTCTTTTTTTAACAAAATATGTAGCAGAATACATTATAGTTACATAGTTAGTCAGGTTGAAAAAAGTCCATCTGGCTTACCAATAAAAAAAAAAAAAAAAAGAAAAACCCAACCATACAATCCCATATACACAATTCTATACCTGCAGTTGATCCAGAGGTAGGTGACAAAACCCCAGCAAAGCATGATCCAATTTGCTACAGCAGGGGAAAAAAAATCCTTTCTAATCCCCCGAGAGGCTATCGGATATTTCCTGGATCAACTTTATCTCTAAATTTTAGTACCCATTTATATTATGTACACCCAGGAAAGAATCCCGGCCTTTTTTAAAGCATTCTATTGAGCTGGCCAGAACCACCTCTGGAGGGAGTCTATTCCACATTTTCACAGTTCTTACGGGGAAGAAACCTTTCCGTATTTGGAGATTAAATCTCTTTTCCTCTCTACGTAATGAGTGCCCCCTTGTCCTCTGTGTTGACCTTAAAGTCAACAACTCAACACCAAGTTCACTATATGGACCCCTTATGTATTTATACATGTTGATCATATCCCCCCTCTGATCTCCTCTTCTCAAGAGAGAATAAATTCAGTTCCTCTAAACTTTTCTCATAGCTGAGCTCCTCCATGCCTCTTATCAGTTTGGTTGCCCTTCTCTGCACTTTCTCCAGTTCCCTGATATCCTTTTTAAGAACCGGTGCCCAAAACTGAACTGCATATTCCAGATGAGGTCTTACTAATGATTTGTACAGGGGCAAAATGATATCTCTCTCTCTCTGGAGTCCATGCCTCTGTTAATACAAGAAAGGACTTTTCTTGCTTTGGAAACCGCAGCTTAGCATTGCATGCTATTATTAAAGAGGAGTTCCACCCAAAAATGGAACTTCCACTATTTTGCTTCCTCCCCCCCTCTGGTGCCACATTTGGCACCTTTCAGGGGGAGGAGGGAATGGGTACCCATTTTTGACAGGTACCCCTTCCCCTCTTCCGGGACGCGGGTTCAGCCCCCTCCTCCTTCCCCCTGCCGCCGAGCCAATAGGAATGTGCAGCACGCTTCGCACATGCGCAGTAGGGACCCGGCCGTGAAGCCGCAAGGCTTCACAGCCGGGTTCCCTTTTTCCAGAATGGCGGCGGCAGCGCCAAAGAACCGATACCAAAATCGGCTTTGGGTGCCGACATTGCTGGACTCCAGGACAGGGAAGTGTCCTAATATTATGTATGTGTAGCTGCTGACTTTTAATTAGGGGAAGGCGGAACTCCTTTTTTAAGCTTATGATCTACCAGAACACCCAGATCCTTCTCCGATAATTATGGCCTAAATGGATTAAAAAAAAAAAAAAAATTCTAATTTTTTTTCTTTAGATGCGTTTTTATAGCAGAAAGTATAAAATATTATTATTTATTTTTTCAAAATTGTCGCTCTTTTTTGGTTTATAGCACACACAAAAAAAAAAAAAACCCGCAGAGGTAATCAAATGGCACCAAAAGAAAGCTGTATTTGTGGGGGAAAAAAAAAATATACATTTTATTTGGGTGCAGCAACGCAAGACCGCGCAATTGTCAGTTACAATAACGCAGTGCCGTATTGCAAAAAAATGGCCTGGTCATTAAGGGGGTAAAACCTTCGGTCCAGAAGTGGGTAATAAGATAGAACAAAAATCAATGATGTGCAAAGATCCATTGCAGAGGCAGAAATCACCAATAGGATGCCGGTAAACTGAAATCTGATTGGTTGCTATTAGTTAATTTCTTTTACAAACCTCTTTAGTTACACTTATTAGATTTTGTATAAGAATACTTATCATACACTAACACTGATTGTCTGGATTATCTCCTCAGTGGACACGGCGCGCTCCTGGAAGGAACATTGGTGGATTTCTCTCGCCATGTTATTACAGATGCTAAAGGAAAGAAGGTGAGCAGTAATGACGTTCAATTGGCTTAAAAAGGTATAGCAATTCACCTCTTCAGATGAAATGAAAAAGTGAACGAATTCCCTCAGCGGTAGTGGAAGATTTGGCACTTTACAAGGGTCTCACTTCTCATGTTGGATTATACAGCAAGATTTTTTTTTAGTGGAATTTTATACACATGGGACACTGCAATTTTTGTAACGCATAGTGGCGACAGAGTTAGTTATATTTATTTGTTATAGTTATATTTGCACAAACTCTTATTACCTGCCCTGCAATTTGCTTCTACATGTCATTTTAGAGACTTACAACATATACAGGCATATCAGTCTTTTTAAAGGAGGCTTCAACCAGCTTCCAAAAGAATTAGGTCAGCAGCTACAAAAACTGTCACAATTTAACCACTTTACCACCGGAGGATTTTGCTGTCCTACGTCCAGGCCACTTTTTGCGATTCGGCACTGTGCGACTTTAACTGACAATTGCGCGGTCATGCAACGTCGTACCCAAACAAAATTTCCGTCCTTTTTTTCCCACAAACAGAGCTTTCTTTTGGTGGTATTTGATCACCTGTTCGCTTTTCATTTTTTGCGATATTAATAAAAAAAAGTGTATGGTGTGAAAAATCGGCGCTAATTCAAATCATAAATAAATGTGATACACTCTGTGACAATAACGATGTCCACCACTGTGGATAGTGCTCTATATGATAAAACCTGATGCAAAAATGTCGAAGTAAAATCAATCCTCAATGTAAAACTGTAAAAGCGAGCCTATACACAAAAGATCTTCAGTGAATGACTCTGAAAAGACTGTGCATAAATAAAGTCCTCAAAAAAATATATATATATAATGCAATCACAAAATCAATGCAATAGATGAAAAAGGGTGATGATCAATGTAATCGTTGATGACTGATATGTGATGAAAAAATTCCTGAAAATATTTCATAAAACAATTCATAAAAAAAGTTGTGTATAAAAATATAAGTGTCTGAGAAAATCCCACAGTGTCCAATATACAATCAAAGATGAATGAAATAAATCTTCAAAGGATCAACCAATCGTAAAATATAACATCAATAATCTGGATATCGATCCAATCTCCAACAAACAGGTGTGTAGTGGCCGCTTACCTCCCATACACACTATCTGCACATGTGTGTAATCCAAACAAGCCGATTGCTTTCCTTTGAACTGGGCTTCCGACCTCTCTCCTCTCTTGCAGGCATGTAATCACTGATGTTCACAGTACATCAATCTCCCAATCCAGTAACGATCTTCAGCTGCACAATATTCTCACTCCAAGCCGTTCCGCCTCATAGGATATAAAATGAGACGCTCATGGTGCAGTAACTTCAAAACCAGTTTAATTACAATAAAAGATACACTTACAATCAAATAGCAACAAACGAGCAAAAGCAATACACTGTAGAACCTCCGGCTACGGCCGTAAACACGGAGGTGACGTCACCCGGCTCTTCCCGACGCGCGTTGCGTCACTACCCATCCCTTGAAAAAGTCACGTGGGTAGTGACGCAACGCGCGTCGGGAAGAGCCGGGTGACGTCACCTCCGCGTTTACGGCCGTAGCCGGAGGTTCTACAGTGTATTGCTTTTGCTCGTTTGTTGCTATTTGATTGTAAGTGTATCTTTTATTGTAATTAAACTGGTTTTGAAGTTACTGCACCATGAGCGTCTCATTTTATATCCTATGAGGCGGAACGGCTTGGAGTGAGAATATTGTGCAGCTGAAGATCGTTACTGGATTGGGAGATTGATGTACTGTGAACATCAGTGATTACATGCCTGCAAGAGAGGAGAGAGGTCGGAAGCCCAGTTCAAAGGAAAGCAATCGGCTTGTTTGGATTACACACATGTGCAGATAGTGTGTATGGGAGGTAAGCGGCCACTACACACCTGTTTGTTGGAGATTGGATCGATATCCAGATTATTGATGTTATATTTTACGATTGGTTGATCCTTTGAAGATTTATTTCATTCATCTTTGATTGTATATTGGACACTGTGGGATTTTCTCAGACACTTATATTTTTATACACAACTTTTTTTATGAATTGTTTTATGAAATATTTTCAGGAATTTTTTCATCACATATCAGTCATCAACGATTACATTGATCATCACCCTTTTTCATCTATTGCATTGATTTTGTGATTGCATTATATATATATATTTTTTTGAGGACTTTATTTATGCACAGTCTTTTCAGAGTCATTCACTGAAGATCTTTTGTGTATAGGCTCGCTTTTACAGTTTTACATTGAGGATTGATTTTACTTCGACATTTTTGCATCAGGTTTTATCATATAGAGCACTATCCACAGTGGTGGACATCGTTATTGTCACAGAGTGTATCACATTTATTTATGATTTGAATTAGCGCCGATTTTTCACACCATACACGTACCAATTCACGGTGGGGACACCAATTTAGATTGGCAGCTTTTTCTACATTTTTTTTTTTTTTCTTTATTTATTTGATATTTTGGAATTGATTTACTCCTATCAAACCCCTCTGGGTAGCGCATTGATCCTCTTATTTATTTAAATAAAAAAAAGTGACAATTTTGAAAAAATAACAATATTTTTCTACTTTGAAAGTTAAAAAATATCCAATATATTCAATTTTTGTCATATATTTAGGCCAAAATGTATTTAGCTACATGTCTTTGACAAAAAAATTCTCAATGAGCGTATTTTTAACCGCTTTAAGACCGGAAGATTTTACCCCATTCCTGACCAGGCCATATTTTGCGATTCGGCACTGCGTTACTTTAATGGGCAATTGCGCGGTCGTGCGATGCTGTACCCAAATTAAATTTATGTCCTTTTTTTCCCACAAATCGAGCTTTCTTTTGGTGGTATTTGATCACCTGTGCGATTTTTTTTTTTTTTTTTTTTTTATTTTTTTTTTGCGCTATAAACAAAAAAAGAGTGACAATTTTGAAAAAATAACAATATTTTTCACATTTTTTTATTTGAAATCCCCCCCCCCCCCAAAAAATGTAAAAATCAAATTTTTTTTAACATTTTAGGCCAATTTGTTTTCTTCTACATATTTTTGGTAAAAAAAAAATCGCAATAAGCGTATTTTAAATGGTTTGCGCAAAAGTTATCGCAGCTACTAACTACGGGAAATTTATGTAATTTTTATTGTTTTTTTTTTTTTAACTAGTAATGGCGGCGATCTGCGATTTATTTATTTATTTTTTTTGCGGGACTGCGGCGGACAGATCGGATTCTTGACTGACATTTTTGGGGGTACCAGTGACATTACTACAGTAATCAGTGCTATAAATATGCACTGTTACTGTAAAAATGACACTGGCAGGGAAGGGGTTAACGTTAGTGAGCAAGGGGTTAATGTATGCCTGGTGCTTACTGACGTGTGTGGGGGGAGGGGACTGTGTGACACAGGCACAGATCGCAGGTTCTGCTATGCTGAATCCTGCAATCTGTCACTGCCTGTCACTTAGGACCCTGGTCCCCAACCCTGGTCCTCAGGGCTCACTAACAGGCCAGGTTTGCAAGATAACTGAAATACATCCCAGGTGATATCATTTGCTGCTCAGTGATTGCCGTATTCTAGTCTGCATCTCCCCACGGTAATACTTAAAATCTGGCCTGTTAGTGGGCCCTGAGAACCGGAGTTGAGGACCACTGACTTAGGAGGTCCGCCCGCTTTGTTTACACAAGCGGGCGGATCTCCACACTAGATCCCCGACGATCGGGGAAGAGCGGCTGTGATCACCGCTGCTCCTCCCCTGGCCCGACTCCCACTGTGACTGAATACAGTGGGAGCGAGCCTCCAGCGGCACACGCCGCCCACAAGGGGAGGAGTCCAGCCGTCGCTGGACAATAACGAACCACTTTGCCGCAGTACGCTCAATGTGAGCGGTCGGCAAGTGGTTAATTCCTTTTTAAAATTCAAAACAAAATCATCCATCTATGTCGCCATGCTGTCTTCTTTTTTTTTTTGAGAAGTCACTATGGAAACCGCCCCCCTAGCATTTCGAGCCATGGCCATCTTGCGTAAGTGCAGATGATTCATGTAGCATTTACTTACTTGAATCCATCTGACCTTAGCTCAGGCTAAGCAGGGTGTGCTTAGCTGAGAAAGCCCCTCCAGATGAAAGAAAATAAAGACTCTTGAGAGGTATGACATCATTTTGGCCTAGACCAGAAACAATTCAAGAAATGTAAAAAAAAGAAAAGAAAAAAGTTTAAAACAAGTTAAGATAATATACCTTCCTATCTATTTATTAAGGCAAGCAGCATAAGGATTGAAAATACTGTAGTTAAAGTGGTTAAGTTTTTTTATTGGTTGAGCCAGATGGATTTGTGTCTTTTTTTCAACCTGACAAACTATGTAACTAATGTTAGGCGCCCCAGTGTCTGTGTTTTTTAAAAAAAGAAAAGCTGTTCTCTACCTGATTTCAGAGCGCCTGTCGGCACTCACGTGACCAGCCGTCTCTCCCTTTTCTCGATCTGACAGCTACAGTGGGAGGGGCCAAGAATTCTCCACTGTCCTCAGTTAGGAGAGAGGCGGCCGTTCACGTAAGTGCCGAGAGGTGCTCTGAAATCAGGTACAGAACGGCATTTTTTTAAAATAAAAAAGAAACTGGGGCACCTAACCTTAACCACCGAGGATTATACAGTATCCCACAAAAGTGAGTACACCCCTCACATTTTTGTAAAAATTTTATTATATCTTTTCATGTGACAACACTGAAAAAATGACACTTTGCTACAATGTAAAGAGGTGAGTGTACAGCTTGTATAATAGTGTAAATTTGCTGTCCTCTCAAAATAACTCAACCCACAGCTATTAATGTCTAAACCGCTGGCAACAAAAGTGAGTACACCCCTAAGAGAACATGTACAAATTGTGCCCAAAGTGTCAATATTTTGTGTGGCCACCATTATTTTCCAGCACTGCCTTACCCTCTTGGGCATGGAGTTCACCAGAGCTTCACAGGTTGCCACTGCAGTCCTCTTCCACTCCTCCATGACATGACAGAGCTGGTGGATGTTAGAGACCTTGCGCTCCTCCATCTTCCATTTGAGGATGCCCCGCAGATGCTCCATAGGGTTTAGGTCTGGAGACATGCTTGGCCAGTCCATCACCTTTACCTTCAGCTTTTTTTAGCAAGGCAGTGGTCGTCTTGGAGGTGTGTTTGGGGTCGTTATCATGTTGGAATACGGCCCTGCGGCCCAGACTCCAAAGGGAGTGGATCATGCTCTGCTTCAGTATATCACAGTACATGTTGGCATTCATGGTTCCCTCAATGATCTGTAGCTCCCCAATACTGGCAGCACTCATGCAGCTCCAGACCATGACACTCCCACCACCATGCATGAATTGCCGCCACAGACGCTTGACACCATCTAAACCAAATAAGTTTATCTTGGTCTCATCAGACCACAGGACATGGTTCCAGTAATCCATGTCCTTAGTCTGCTTGTCTTCAGTAAACTGTTTGTGGACTTTCTTGTGCATCATCTTTAGAAGAGGCTTCCTTCTGGGACGACAGCCATGCAGACCAATTTGATGCTGTGTGCGGCGTATGGTCTACATACACTGGCAGGCTGACCCCTCCCACCCCTTCAACCTCTGCAGCAATGCTGGCAGCATTCGTATGTCTATTTCCCAAAGACAATCTCTGGATATGATGCTGAGCACTCAACTCCTTTGGTCGACCATGGTGAGGCCTGTTCTGAGTGGAACCTGTCCTGTTAAACCGCTGTATGGGCTTGACCACCTTGTTGCAGCTCAGTTTTAGGGTCTTGGCAATCTTCTTATAGCCTAGGCTATTCCCATTCCCATCATGTCTGTGAATGAGTTTTACAACGCCTTAATGGGATGTGTAGTTCCGCAAAACAGCTGGAGGGCCGTAGTTTGAGGATCTCTGGCCTAGAGCAACAATTATTTTTTCAGATCCTCAGAGTTCTTTGCAATGAGGTGCCATGTTGATCTTCCAGTGACCAGTATGAGAGAGTGATAACACCAAATTTAGCACACCTGCTCCCCATTCACACCTGAGAACTTGTAACACTAACAAGTCACATGACACCGGGAAGGGAAAATGGCTAATTGGGCCTAATTTTGACATTTTCACTTAGGGGTGTACTCACTTTTGTTGCCAGTGGTTTAGACATTAATCGCTGTGTGTTGTTATTTTGAGGGGACAGCAAATATACACAGTTATACAAGCTGTACACTCACTACTTTACATTGTAGCAAAGTGTCATTTCTTCAGTTTTGTCACATGAAAAGATAGAATAAAATCTTTACAAAAATGTGAGGGGTGTACTCACTTTTGTGAGATATTTATGAAAATTAAAAAGTAATTTCAGCAGCAGGAGGGGAGGGGTGGGCACTAGCTTACAATCCCAAGAGAGCCCTGCGGCACATCTGTGCATGCGCTGGTTTCCTCATCCATCTGCGCACGAGGTTTCCCATGCATGCACAAACACTGCAACCAGGGAAGTCTGAAACCTTCCCGGTTTTTGCGTGTAAGCGTAAAATCGCCTGTGCAGGCACATCTGCACATGAGACATAACTGGCACCTGGGGGGGGGGGGGGTGAAGTCACAATGGAGGTGGACAGAATATCCGCTTTAACAGTCATTTGAAATTGACTTCTGTGTGTGTGGGACAATTATAGATCTATTATGCTTTTTGGAATAGATTCATTGGAAAATAAATTGATTGTTTATCAAAGCCTGTATGGCCACTATTAGAATAATTAAAGCGATAGTATACTCCGCTTTTTAACTTTTATTTACAGGTAAGCCTATAATAAGGCTTACTTGTAGGTAAATTAATATCTCCTAAACCTGCACGGTTTAGGAGATATTCACCCTGAATGCAGCCGCTGACACCAGCGGCCCATGCGCTCTGAAGGTCCGGCGTATCTTGCTGGACCTTCAGAGCTCCTTGCTGGAAAGTAAACTCCTGGTGTCCGGGTGACTGTATCGGGGGCTTCCTTCTAAGGTAAGTATTTCATAATGTGCTAGTATGCGATGCATACTAGCAATTTATGCCATTGTCCTGCAGGGTTTTTTTTTGTTTTTTGGGGATACAACTGCTTTAAGCATTATCTTGAGTTTGTAGCTGTGAGGAGGGATGTCTAGGCTTTTTGGCAACCCAAAGCATTGGATGGTGGAGGAACACCTAGGGCTCCTTTCACACTTGTCTTGTCATGTTACTTTGCAGACCCAAGTCGCAGGACAATTCGCACAAGTGTGAAAGGGGCCTTAAAGGGGTTCTAAACTCAAAAGGTTCTTTACATTAATGCATTCTCTGCATTCTTTCAATGCCTGTTCCCAGGGTTTTTTTCTCAAAGAATAGGTCCAGGAACTCCCCCGTTCAGAGTCGATACTCATCGCTGCTTCCTTCCCATCTCTGATCACTGTTTCTTGATTCCTCCAACCTCTCAGTACTGCCCCTTTTAGAGGATACAGAACCAAGTGTCATTTTGTGGCGCTAAGTAATTTGTACTGAATTTGTTACTGATAACAAGAAAAGCAGTAAAATAGTCCCCCCTGCAGCCGGCAGCAATAGACTTTCCCCAGCTACAATGGACCCCTGCAAAAAAATACTAGCACAGTATCATTAGAAACCTCCCTCAGCAGCAGATCCCTTCCAGCAAAAATAGACCTCCCCAGCAGCAATAGACCCCCATGCAAAAGTAGATCCCCAGCAGCCAGTATCACTAGACCCTCCAGCACTCCCCAGCATCCCTTACCATTACATATGGTAAATTCAGTACCGGAGGTGCCGGGACTGTGTATACCCCGCTCCCCCCCCCCCCACCCCACGTTCCTGCTAAAACAAAGCCCTGCCTGTCCCCATTCCCCTCATCCCTAACCACTTACTTAAGTCCTCTCGCCATCCAGCATTGTCCCCGACTGGGAAGAGGGAGCATAGGATACATTGAGAGCACCAGAGTCATAGGCTCCTGCCGCTGTCAGTCAAATCCTGTGAGCAATTTTTGTATTCTACTTTGAGCCAGGGTATGCCCAAATGAATCTGTTTTGTAATTTACTCATTTCAAAACGACAATAAAAACAAAAAACAAAACTGTGCAGGGGCGTGGCCAAACCACACTATGTGTATCTGTGAATGAGCACAGCCCGGCTCAGGAGCGTGCCCGCACAGGTGCTGCCATAGCACAGGCTTCCTGAGGGCGCATTCCAAAAAAGGAGGTAAGGGACTGCTCTGTGCAATATCATTGCACAGAGTAGGGAAGTATAAACACTTTTTATAAAAAAAAATAAACAAAATAACCGTTACATTCACTTAACATGTATTGATAAGCTCCACAGCATGCCTGTAACTGCTATCTTCTGATTTGACCGGGAGAGTTTAAAGTAGAATTCTAGATGAAAACGTTTTATCTTGTACGTTCTTTGAAGGACACAGCTGCTTCTTCTTTATCCATGACAAAACAGGGTTTTTTAGCCCCACCTACAGGAGTAGGACACTACTATCCTACTCCTGTAGGTGGGGCTATAAAACCCTGTTTGTCAGGGATAAAGAAGAAGCAGCTGTGTCCGTCAATGAACTCAGAGAAAGGGATTTTATGGTAGTAACAAAATATCCATTTTTTTTTTTTTTTTTTTCCATTTTGGATAGAGCAAGGGAGGGTTATAACCCCTGTGAGTTTTTTTTGCCATCTGTGTCCCATTGGGGAGAATTCTTCACTTCCTGTTCCATAGTCAAAACAGAAAGTAAGGAGGAATCGCTGCAAATTAAGGTAATCCCATAGGGACCCCCAGGTCACCAGAACTAGTGTCCCCATTGGAAGATTTCCCCTCTATTACTTTACTGGGGACAACTCAAAATTTGAGATTTTTTTTTCATTTCACTTACAATGATAAAGGTAAACCGGTCTAAATAAGAGGGTGAATCTCCTTCGCGGGGACATAGACGGCAATAAAAACTGACAAGTGTTCTAATCTCTCTCCACTCTATCCAAAACTAAAAATAAAGTTTTTCCTTTTAGTTATACTTTAATAAACCCGATCAGTACAAAGAGAATTTGTCTACAATTCCATTTTCAGTACAGGTATCCCGTAGTCTTCTTGCAGCCTGCTTGGCGGTATGAACCTCAATTACATCTATATAGTCTACAAGTCACCAAGCTCAATGTAGAGCTGCAGTTGGGAAGTAAGTTATTTGAGCTTGGTGTCCATTATTTACGGCCTAATTTTTACTTGCACAGTCTCTCCTCTGTCTCTTCTGCTTATTCTCATCCTTTCTTTTTATGTGGAATAAATAGCTTTAATGCTGTGACTTCTGCAACATCTGAAACCCAACAGGAGTAGGATTTGACAGAGATCAAACCCGAGATGGCTTCCATTTAGTTTGTGTTCAGAGATAAAAAAAATACATTCTTGAAGTGTCGGAAAAACAAGTTTTGTAGAACCGTCTTTTGGGAAGCGGGATCAGACTTCCTGTGGTTTAGGACTCTGCTGGTTGACTGCCGTGTTCAATCTAGCAAAGGGTTCAATGAGCACAAAGACCAATGTGATTTCCAAGGCTGATACAACTGAGTGAAAAGGAAGGCAGATGGATTGTCACATTTCTGATAACATGTCTTTCTCACAGTGCATATGTCTGCTTTATTTTTTTTCTTTGTAAGAACATCTTTGAAGACATCTAGGGAAGGATTTTGGCAGCTGGTCCATCAAAGTATTCGAAGGAGACGGTTTGATTTGAACAAAAACATAAGCAACACATTTACTATCTAGTTCACAAATAGCACACCCTCTGTGATAACTATAATACTGATTTTTATCGTTCGTTCCGTTATTCCTGAGTCTTTTTATGAAACCTTTGTTGGTTGAATGCCAAACACATTTATGCGGGCTGCAGAAACTTTGGCAGTACTTTCTCTAATAAAGTAATCCCCTATGATCATTGGCTCCATCTAGTGGGCAAAATGCAATATATTTTCTTATTAAGGTATTTCAAAAAGTATACCGCATTTTGGCCACTAGATGGAGCTGACTATCATAGGAAATAATAGGAGAAATTACAGCCAGAATTTGTGCAGCATGCATGAATGTGTGTGACATTCGTCCAACTATTGTTTTATAAATAGATCCCTATCTGTATGGAGTTTGCATTTTATCCCTGTGCTTGCATTGATTTTTCTGTGGATACTGTGGTTAACTTTCACACCCTGAAGACAATTCTGGTGGGTTAATTGGCTTGTCCAAATTTGCCCTAGTTTTTGTTTGCATGTGAGATGGGGACCTTGGATTGTAAGCCTCATGAGCCGAGTAACTGATGTGAATGTACAGTATGTAAAGTGCTGTGTAATTTGTCAGTGCTATGTAAATATCTGTAATAATGTCTCTACCGTTCATTGACGGATGCAGTCTCTGATCTTCATATCAGTAGGGTTATACTGCCCCCTACAGGAGTAGGACACTAGGCAGAAAAAAGTACTGGCTATGACTATGGGCAGGCCCAGGGGGTATACCCTCTCTCCCTGCTATAGGATGTCATTTTTAATCTGCCTAGTCAGGAGTAAGGTCCTAGTTCCTAGCTAGGATCTCTGGTCCTGGCAATTTTTTTTTTTTTTCTCTCCAGATTTTTCCTGTGAAATCTACAAGCAACTAAGCCGGATCTGGGTAACAGGCTGGATATATAGATCCAGTGGTCACCCCAGCTCCACTGGACGGGGACTGGCCCCGCGAGTTAAATGTCTCGCCAGGTCGCATACAACCGGGTCTAGGCCCGAGTCGCAGCGTTCCTTTTGGCCGACAGCCCCCAACTTCGGCGGAGAGGGGTTTTGTCAGGAGATGGCGCCCGCCTGTTCCTGGTATGGTGAGTAAACCCCCCCCCCAACTCTTCCCCTGGTGGAATTTGGGGTGGATGCGGGCTCCCCTCCCTAGGACGATCAGGCCCTCACAGCCCCGGGTTCCCCTCTGTCTTGTCATGCACCCCCACCTACCTGCCCCCCCCCCCCTCACTACTGGGGGTGTGGGATGGTTGTAACTACTGTCGGGTCTCGGACCGAGATTCAGGCCACGGGGGGGGGGGGGGTGGTGTGCGCCACCGGCGATGAATCAATCGGGGGGGGGGGTTTACCTGTCACTCCCAGGGCCCCCTTCCTGTCGATCCCGTCCAGGAGGCTGGGGGGTCCCCACGAGGGTACTCAGTAGCTCCGCAGGCTGACATTTTCTTGTAGCCCATGTGCTCTGCAAGATTCAGCGGCCATATTGGTACACTTGACGGCCATTTTGCGGTGGATTTCTAATAGGAATCACTGGCAGCTGGGTTTTGGGAGTTCCTGGCGGTGGTTTTTCTTGGTGGAGCCCCTCCCTATACCCTAGTGCTGATCCTCCGATCTTTATTTCTGGATCGAGATTGCTGCAGACACGTGCTATGCAGACGTTCTGGGCCTCCTGGTGCATCTTTGGTGTAGGGTGGTAAGTCTGGGGGGGGGGGTCTCTCTCTCTCTGCTGGGGTCTTCAGTGCGCTCTGTCTGACCTCTTGGGGGAGCTGTAGCGCGGTGGGATGCTTTTGAGAAAAAAAAAATATATATATATATTTCTAAAAAAAAAATATATATATATATATATTATTATTATTTTTTTTTTCTCAACTATTTTTGCTGACCGGTTCCCCTGGTGCAACATGGACCCTGCAGGACATGTGTCCCAACCTGACCCCCTCTGGATCCCAGGGGCTGCAATTTGTTTGTGATGCCGCGCTGGATGCTGCTGCTGTTTTGGGCCGACTGTCAGTTTCGGCAGTGGTCCACAGGGGTATACTTTGGCTAAAGTGTTGGTCTGCGGATCAGAACTCAAAGAAGGCCTTGACTGATCTGCCTTTTCAAGGAGATCACCTGTTTGGGGCTACCCTGGATGACATTATCAAAGGTCTCACAGGGAGTACTTTTCTCCCGCAGGCTAACGAGGGTAAGGATCCGCGTCGCAGATGGGGCCCCCGCCTTTTCAGCACATACGTTTTTTGTTTTTTTTGTCCCTCAGGGTCAGTCGATAAGGCAAAGTCCTTCAAGGCCCCCTCAGGTGTTTCCAAGCGACCCTGGTCTGGCAAACAAAAATCGAGTTTCTCCAGACCCGAGGACCAGGCCCCTTCGGCCTGAAGGTGCACCCTCACCCATATCTGGGATGGGGAGACGTCTTTGCCGGTTCCCGGACCCGTGGTTGTCCCGGATACAAGCCAATGGAGTTCACGAGTTCATATGGGACGGGTACAAGATCGAGTTTCGATCCGTTCCACCGGTAAGGTTCTTCCCTTCCAATGTGAGACTGTCCCCCGGATCTCTTACAGGCTCTCTTTGGGGCGGTACAGTACCTGGTACAACAGGAAGTAATATTTCCGGTTCTGTGTGCTGAACATTTTCAAGGCTTTTATTCAAACTTGTTTACGGTCCCCAAGAAGGAAGGCAAGGTGCGTCCAATTCTTGACCTGAAGGCACTGAATTGCTTCGTGTGAGTTCAAAAATTCAAGATGGAATCTATTTGCACGGTGGTTGCTTCCCTACATCAGGGGGATTTCCTGGCCTCCATAGACATCAAAGATGCCTACCTTCACATCCCAATATATGCAGAACATTAACGGTTTCTCAGTTTTTGCAGTGGGAGAGGAGCACTATTAGTTTGTGGCGTTATCCTTTGGTCTCGCCTCTGCTCCTCGGGTCTTCGCAAAGGTGTTGGCTCCGGTTCTGGCGCTGTTACGACAGCGGGGGATATTGGTCCTGGGTTACCTGGACGAGCTGCTTCTCCGTGCGGAGTCTCCCACAGTGCTGGTGACAAATTTGGAGATCACCATGAGAACTCTGGAGAAGTTGGGGTGGATTTTGAACCTTCAGAAGCCCTCCCTGGTCCCTTCGTCCCTGGTCCCTTCCATGAGTCTGGACTATCTGGGCCTGACTTTGGACTCGTTTGCAGCCAGGGTGTTTATTCCTCCGGAAAAACTCCAAAAACTACAGACTGTGATTCAGCTGTTGCTGTCCAGCAAATGGTCATCCCTTAGGACCTGTATGAGAATTCTGGGACTGAGGCAGTTCCCTTTGCTCAATTCCACACCGAGAATCCTCCAGAAAGAAATCCTTCTCAAATCCAGGTTACCGATAAATGTACTGGAGTTGAGAGCGATCAGGCTTTTTTCTAGTCCACTGGACCGAGTTCCTTCAGGGTTTTCCAGTGTGTATTCAATCAGAAAATGCCACGGCAGTGGCTTATGTCAATCACCAAGGGGGCACCAAAAGTGTCCTTGCGTACTTGGAAGTGGCCGGCATCCTCCGATGGGGGAACGCTCTGTTCAAGCTTTCTCTGTTCACATTCCAGGAGTGAAAAATTGGCAGGCGGATTTCCTCAGTCGGCAGACCTTGGATCAAAGGGGAATGGTCTCTCCATCCGGAGGAGTTCCAGCAGTTGTACCTTCATTGGGGCACTCCAGATGTAGATCTGTTGGCGTCTCGTATCAACAGAAAAGTGCGAAGGTTTGTGGCCCGCTCACAGGACCCTCTGGCAGACGCCACGGACGCGCTGGTGGCCCCGTGGGGTCAGTGACAGCTGATGTATGCCTTTCCTCCTCTCAAGTTGCTGCCAAGACTTCTTTGCAGGATCGAAGCGGAAGGGATTGCAGTCATCCTTGTGGCTTCAGACTGGCCTCGCCGAGCTTGGTACGCCGACCTGGTCAGGCTAGTCGCAGACGCTCCTTGGAGACTTCCTCTCAGGGAGGATCTACTGTCTCAAGGGCCAATCTTCCATCCTGCTTTACAGTTGCTGGCTTTGATAGCTTGGCTGTTGAAAGCTAGGTGCTGAAGGAGAGGGGTTTGTTTGCTCCCCTTTATTATGTAGTTTAAGGGCCAGTTCACACTACATACAGTCCAGTGTTTTTATTTTTCTGCATCAAAAATGCATGGATAGTAGATTATATGGCTTTCAATGACACAGTTCATACCAGTGTGGTCAGTTCCAGGGCATTCCAGTTCCAGACAAAAAAAAGTACTGGAACGTGGTAAAATGCATAAAAAACGCACTGGAACACATGTTCTTATTTAAGGTTAAGAAAAAAGAGAGGGAAAAATGCACTGCGCCGCATCAAAAACACGCATGTAGAAAAGCATCCGGACTGCGTATCTATGGTGTGAACTAGCCCTAATGATCAGTGTCTAGTACCTGCATGAGGCTTTGTGTCCAATGTTGGTAGAAAAGTCTGTAAAAAAGTAAGAAAGGACCAGTTCACACCACATGCAGTCCAGTGCTTTTCTGAATCAAAAACACATGGAAAGGTTATATGGTTTCCAATGGCATAGTTCACACTAGTGCGGTCAGGGCCTTCCAGTTCCAGAAAAAAAGTAGAACATACTGAATTTTTCCTGCACTGGACTGTACTGAAACACGGTAAAATATATCAAAAACACACCAGAATGCACTGGAACGCATCAAAATCGCACCGGACCCCAGCACAGTGAAAATAAAACAGGAAAAAGTAAAGAATCTGGAGTGCATCCGGAAACGCACCAAAATGTGCCCAGAATTGCGCATGCAGAATCGGATCTGGAGTGCATTTTGTAGTGTGAATCGGCCCTAAGATCAAAATATATTTTGTACAATAAAAAGTATTTTTTGATCGCCATGAATAAAGAAGCAAAACCCCAAAAAACACAAAGCTGCCTATGTGACCTAAAGCCTAGGAATCCTGGATCACGTAGGCCCTAACTACCATCTGTATTGTGAGTGGTATTACAGATATTGTTTTCATTTGTATAAACTCCAATACATTTGAATTCACAGGGGAAATTTACAAAAATCTGCCTATAGTTCCAGTTTAATGTTAAAGAGGTTGTAAACCGGGAAAAACTTTTTTTTTTTTTTTTTTCTTTACATCCTGAAAGAGAAAGACATAATGAGCTAGTATGCATCGCATACTAGCTCATTATCAAATACTTACCTTAGAACGAGCCCTCGCCGCGCCGCTCTCTTACCTCTATGACGGGCGACATGTCCAGTCGCCCGTCTTCCGGGATCGTGGCATCCGGCCATCTGATTGGCCGGAGCCGCGGTGACGTCACTCCCGCCCACGCGCGCGGGAGCCGACGGTCACGGCACAGGGCTCTGAAGGAACGGCACGATCGGCCGTTCCTTCAGAGCGCATGCGCCAGTGACGTCACTGGCTGCATCAAATGTAAATATCTCCTAAACGGTACATGTTTAGGAGATATTTACAGTACCTATAGGTAAGCCTTATCATAGGCTTACCTATAGGTACAAGTGTCAGAGGAGGGATTACTTCCTCTTTAAGAGAAGCTAACGGAATCCATTAAAGGGAAACTCCACTTTTGTGGGGGAAAAAATTAGCAAACAAGAAAAATATTATAGCGTATACAAATGTGACCCCCCCCACCCCCAGAAACCACATTTTTCTGCTTGTGTGATTGGCTGACTGATTTTCCCAGAAGTTTGCACTAAGATACAAGTCCTATTTCAGGCATCCCCTGCAACAAAAATTTAATTTTTGGTGAGATATTCCCAAAAGGAAATCACGACTAAAAGGATGCAGGCCCAGTAGCTTTCTTGATTAGTGCTCTTAAGCTGCACAGCTGATTGATAAGTATGAAACCACTCCCGTTAGACCCACTCAGCACAGAGGAACAAACCGTGATTTCTTCAGAATAACAAAAGGTAGGAATCTACAAGGATTATAACCACCTTTGTTGCAATGTACATAGATCGCCCAGAGGGGAATCTTTTTTCTTAAAGAGGAAGTAAACCCTCATAAAAAAAAAAAAAAAGAGAAAAAAAAAAACCTGTAAAGACAAAGGCATAATGAGCTTACTAGCTCATTATGAAATACTTACCTTAAAACGAAGCCCCCTGCAGGGCCGCCCGCTCAGCAACAGGGCGGCCGACATGTCCGGCCATCCTGCTTCTTTGTTCGCGTCCTCCGGCCATCTGATTGGCCAGGGGCGCGATTACATCACTCCCGTGCATGCGTGCGGGAGCCGCCGTTCACGGCATAGGGCTCTGAAGGACCGGCACGGGTGGCCGTTCCTTCAGAGCGCATGTGCCGATGACGTCATCGTCAAAAAGTGGAGTCACTCTTTAAACACTTAAGCCCCGGAGGATTTGGCTGCTAAAAGACCAGGGGGTATTTTGCGATTTGGCACTGCGTGACTTTAACGGACAACTGCGCGGTCGTGCGACGCTGTACCTAAACAAATTTGACGTCCTTTTTTTCCCACAAACAGAGCTTTCTTTTGGTGGTATTTGATCACCTGTGCAATTTTTTTGATCACGCGCTATAATCAAAAAAAGAGCGTCAATTTTGCAAAAATAACAATATTTTTCACATTTTTTTTTTTATATGAAATTCCCCCCCCCCCCCAAAAAAAGTAAAAATCTAAATTTTTTAAAATTTTCGGCCAATTTGTTTTATGCTACATATGTTTGGTAAAAAAAAAAATCGCAAAAAGCGTATTTTGATTGGTTTGCGCAAAAGTTATTGCGTTTACTAACAAAGGGAAAGATTTTTGTAATTTTTGTTTGTTTTTTTTTTTTAACGAGTAATGGCGGCGATCTGCGTTTTTTTTTTTTTTTTTTTTTTGCGGTACTGCGACATTGGGGCGGACAGATCGGACCCTTGACTGACATTTTTGACACTTTTGGGGTTACCAGTGACATTTCTACAGTAATCAGTGCTATATATATGCACTGTTACTGTAAAAATACACTGGCAGTGAAGGGGTTAACTTTATTTGAGAGGGAGGGGCTGTGTGTGTCCTTAGGGGCGTGATTCTAACTGTGATTGGTTGTGGCTTGAGCTGTAGTTACACTGATCAACGGTCCTACATAGTAGAACCGTATGATCAGTGTTTCTACACAGGGGAGAATGACAGGCAGCTTGTTTACACAAGCTGCCTGCCTTTCTCCCTCTCCCCCGCCAAGTGACCGGCGGACATCGGGTCCGCCAGTCACACGCACGGGGGGGGGGGTCCGTGACCGCGCGGGAGCGCGCCGCCGGCGGCGCGCGCCCGCTCCCCAGAGCCTCACAGGCTAGTGACGTAAATATACGTCACTTTGCCTGTGAGGGGCTGACCGCCGCAGTAAATATACTGTGGGCGGTCGGCAAGTGGTTAAGCAAATACTTTACATTTGCAACCTAGGGGGACACTCCAGGCTGGAGTGTCGATTGTGGTATATAGAGGAGAACAAATATCAGTATCTACTCTCCATATTCATAAAATAATTTTAGTTTTTTTGGTACAAAGGATAGAATTGGTGGGGTCAGTCTCAGAATTCGACATCTTACAGTTTGTTTTCTTTAGAAAACAGCTACAGCCGGAGTAAAATAAAAAGCCCTTGTTCCCTGGGTATAAGCAGTAGTGTCTCTGCAGAGGTCTGACACACTCCCTGCTAAGTCAGAGATGGAGCTCTCTAGTCAGTAGGCAACATGTTTTGCTGATTTGAGTTATAGGTCTGACTCGGCAGGGGGGTGTGTCGGATCTCTGCAGAGAGACCTCTGCTTCCACATAGAAAGAAAAGGACTTCTCTACTGATTGCTGGCAATTGACAGGCTTTTCTCCTCGGGCTGTGATTGCTTTCTGAAGAAAATGGAACTGTAAGACACCTTTTGATGCACCTGTGATGACCGGATTTAAGCTAAATGTTAAGTAGGGCTTTAATATATTAAAGTGATTGTAAATGCATATTTTTTTTGTCTTTAAAATAAACATGTTCTATTTACCTCCTCTGTGCAGTTGGTTTTGCACAGAGAAGCCCGGATCCCCCTCTTCTGGGGTCCGTTACCGCTGCTCCTGTCTCCTCCCTCCGCTAAGTGCCCCCATAGCCGCTTGCAATGGATGCACTCGTGTGGGCTTGCTCCCGAGCGGACTGAGGAGGAGCTGCACAGAGAAGGTTTTTTTACTGTACCTTAATACAGGGAATGAAATGTTCATCTTTTACAACCACTTGCCGAACACACTATAGTTGAATGATGGCTACAGCGTGGTTGTCTAGTTCTGGGAGGCCGTCCTAAGGCGACCTCCTGTGATTGCCCCTGGTGCTGGGTACGGGCGGCACGTCAACCTCCACTGCCGAACACCGATTGAGGTAAAGAGCCAATCAGCAGCTCTTTATCACGTGATCAGCTGTATCCAAACACAGCTGATCATTGTCAACAGAAACCAGTTACCGGTGTAACGTTAAAAAACCATACCTCGTTAGAATTCCATACCCTCGTCACTTCCGGTCTGAAACAGCTGAGCGGCGCAGCAGTGCGCATGCTCAGAGCCCCGTAAACGTCATTGCACAGCAGAGAAGTTCACAAGTACGCATGCTCGGAGGGAATGAAATTATTACGGAGTGTGTGTAATGTTATACTTGCGGCGCTTACAATAAAACAGTTCGGCGGCAACATGGGGCATCTCCTCTCCTATCCCTGACACTTTCCTGATCTCGGCTAATAAATATAAAAGCGGCGGCGGGTGTATGAAATGTAAGTGACGGCGATCTCGGTTCCGTGATCCGCTTTTATATTTATTAGCCGAGATGAGGGCAGTGACAGGGATAGCAGCGGAGATGACTGATGTTGCAGAGGAGCTGTTTTAATGTAATGGCGGCAAGTATAACATTACATACACTACTGTGAGAAATCCATACCCTCCGTTGGTGCACCGGAAGTGACGAGGGTATGGTTTTCTCACGGGTATGGTTTTCTCACGGAACGCCGGCTCTCCGAGCAGAAAACATTGGCATCTGCCAATCAGTGCCCATCACTGCTGCCTATCAGTGTCTCCTCATCAATGTCGCCTCTTCAGTGCCCATCAGTGCTGCCTCATCAGCGCATATCCGTGAAGGAGAAAAGTTTATTTAGCAATAAATGAACCCAGTGGTGATTAAATACCCCCTAAAGAAAGCTCGGTTTGTGTGAAAAAAATGATAAAAATGTAGTTTTGGGTACAGTGTTGCATGACAGTGCAATTGTCATTCAAAGTGCGAGAGTGCTGAAAGCTGAAAATTGGCCTGGGCAGGAAGGAGGTAAAAGTGCCCTGTAAGAAAGTGGTTATTTGTATATTTTGCATCCCTTTTTTAGGAACGGTGGTACATTGTCTACCTGACACCTAGCAGAATTCATCGGAGGAAGTTTGACAGTAAAGGAAATGAAATTGAGCCCAACTTCAGCGACACAAAGAAAGTGAACACCGGCTTCCTAATGTCTTCCTTCAGTAGGTTTTACATTTTATTAGGTTTGAACAAATTTCCTTCTGTTCCTACTTTTACTACAAAATTCCTCCTTTAAATTCTAAAGCACTGTGCAAACTGGTGGCGCAATATAATTCCTGTATAATAGTGCTGTCATTGAGGGTTTGTTGACACTGCATTCTAAATTCTCCATGTCCATAGCTGTTGGTTTTTATCAGCGGATATATATATATATATATTAATAATATTATTATTATGTTTGGTCATGGAAATGTAATTATTTTAGCAAATATAAACTGCTAAATACCTTTTCTCATCAGCAGTTTTTAGCAGTCTCGTGACTTCTATCAGTGTCTGGTTAAAGCTTGTAGGAGGAGTTTTCATTCTCCCCTGATTGTCCTATGGGGCTGCAGGACCCCCGACCCTCTGTTTGGACAGTGCTGATTGGCCCTGTGCTGATCACATGCACCCTCCCCCCCCCCCCCTAAAAAAAAAAAAAAAAAAACACGTTCTAGCAATACACACCAAACTGAGCATGTGCAGCTTGTCCCCTAGCCTCTGTTCTATCAGAAGATGGTTTGGAGACAGTGGAAGAAGGGGAGGATCAGAGAAGACAGGATCAAACAGCCGTTTTACACAATGCAGAGGATTAACCCCTTAGGTTCCATAGTGAATATAACAAGCATGCTTTACTGCATATACAGACTGATTTTACTGTTGTGGGTTTAGTAACCCAAAGTGACATTTCATTTATGTCTTCACACACACAGCACAGTGACTGGTGTCTTCCTTTGCGCTGCAGTGAAATGCTATACATCTGTCTTTTACTGCAGCTCACTGCACCTCCTGGTTGTGTGACCATGTGAACGAGGCACATAGAAAACAATTATGCTTCTTTGTGCCTTAGCAGTGATTGGTGCTAATCCAGTGCAAAAGCACACCATTTGCCACTAAATGTGAGCGAACCCTGATTTTTTTTCAAGTGGATGCTCTGGATTGTTAGTTTCCCGGATTGGCTGTTCTGGGGCGCTACTCAACCACCTCTAAGGCCCCATTCACACCTCAGCGTTTTTGTAGCTTGAAGCTCGAAGCTACAAAACGCTGGAAGAGGAAAAAGTCAATTATTTTCTATGGAGATGGGTTTTAAAGCCTGTGTTTTGTTCCAAATTGTAAACTTTGGCTTTTTTTTACCAATTGCTAGATTTTTAATGGAAGCAGTGTAAGTTCCTAAATTCGAGTTGATATAGTTATCCAACGATACCTGTAAAGCAGGGTTGGAGGGTGAGAGGAAGATGCAGTACGGGGAGCCAATCTGTATATGTACAGGCGAGAGGCATGCTAATGGGAGGAGAGAGCAAAAGGACAATCGATGCACTTGTATCTGTGCTGCTTCTCCTTTCACTGTCCATTCACAGGCTGCGGTGGATCCAGGATGACCTGGGCAGAGAGAAAGTGAACGTAAATTTATTCCTATGGCCAGAATAAATGAACATTTTGGCCAGTAGAACGCATTTACTCTCAAACTCCATATGTGCATGAACGTGGCTTATTCTTATTTTCAGAAGCCTGTGTGCGTGTGACCTAAAAGATGGAGAAAATGTCTTGTACTAGTTCTTGATGATAAATTGTATTTCTTTGTCACCAGAGGTGGAAGCAAAAGGTGAAACTGACAAACTCTCAATAGAGGAGCTGAAGAGTCTCATCAACAAAGAGGAGCTAACAAGAATTAGTGATAAATTCCTTCCCAAGGACACGTTGGCCTTTTGGCTCCCAGAAGCCGAGATGGAGAAAACTGAACTGGAGATTGGGGAGCAGTTACGGGTGAAGACAATCGGTGATGGACCATTTTTATGTAGGTATTACATTTTTTCTGCTGTATGCAATGATGTTAAACACACTTGAGTTAAAGAGGTTGTAAACTCGTTGTTTTTTTTTTTTTACACCCTGCAAGAGAAAGACATAATGAGCTAGTATGCATCGCATACTAGCTCATTATGCAATACTTACCTTAGAATGAGCCCCCGCCGTGCCGCTCACTCACCTCTGACGGGCGACATGTCCAGTCGCCCGTCTTCCGGGATCGCGGCATCCGGCCATCTGATTGGCCGGAGCCGCGGTGACGTCACTCCCGCTCACGCGCGTGAGAGCCGACAGTCACGGCACGGGGCTCTGAAGGAACGGCACGATCGGCCGTTCCTTCAGAGCGCATGAGCCAATGACGTCACTGGTGGCATGTAAGGTAAATATCTCCTAAACGGTACATGTTTAGGAGATATTTACAGTACCTATAGGTAAGCGTTATCATAGGCTTACCTATAGGTACAAGTTGTAGAGGAGGGTTTACTTCCTCTTTAAAAGAGAAGTATGGCCAAAGCTCTTTTAGTCATAGTTCTCCTGTGGGTCACAGAAGTTCACTTCGTTCTGCATGCCTGGGACCCGGATTCAGCCGACAGCGGGCTATAATTCACTGTCGGTTGACATCACAGACCCCAATGAAAAAGGGCATCCAAGAGGTGCTGGGACTTTGATAGAAGTTTAAACAAAGAAGTGAGCGGGGAAAAAAACATTTGAAGTGCCCACTGCCTCAGGCAAGGTACTCCAGCAAGTTGCCAGGATCAGACGTGCATCAAAACTTTGTGACTGATGAAGACACTGCTGACCAGAAATCCTAATCCAGCAAACCGCTTCCCTGCTCAGCCCTGATAAGGGTGAATTGCTTTGACCCCTGAAACATGTTGGGCTGTCTTTTAACACTTCATCAATAAATTAATTTGGACTCATATTTTTTGGTCTGGCGCACCTTCCACGTCTGTTTCTGGTTGACATCACAGAGCCAGTCCCGGCTCTTCAGTGATCCTGAAAATAACGTTGGGATCTGATCAGATGCATGACTGGCAGGTGACTTCGCCACTGAGAGCCTGAGCCAGCCACTTCCTCTCCCCTTACAGTCCGGTTCTCCAGTGAGTGCTGGCAGGGCAGAGCACAGAGCGGTGACTGACAGTTCTCTGTGATGTCAACCAAAAGTTGATTTTAGTCTGCTGTCGGCTGAATCTGGGTCACAGGCATGCTGAATGAACTACACTCTTGTCACCCGCTCAGAATGGACCCAAGAACTGAGTGATCAGTGGTTTTTGATCACTCAGTGTAAAGCCAGCAGGGGACAGTATTGGATTGATAATGCAGCCATATAGATGAGTGTGTATTTGGTTCTCCTAAAGAAACCTGTACTGAGAAAATACAAGGTCTGTCATTAATGAACTATCCTCTAAAATCGCTAGCTATATAGCTACTATGTTGATCCAAAGACTTCAGTTATCTAACAATAAAAAAAAAAAAAAGTGCATAATTTCTGATCTTTGCCTGACTTGACTTACCGCATGCTTGTTCTGGGTCAGTGACTCAGGCTACTAGCATTTTCAGAAGGATGACAGTAGTGGCATGGCAGCCTCTATTTTTCTTGCAGTGTAGATCTTCTCTATTGCTGAAGTTTAGGTATAGTAGTAATTTTTTTTGTTACATTGGTTCAGCTTGGATCAATGTAACCATGTATTTACCATACCTGCAGGATTTCCATGTAAGCTGGAAATCACTGTAGTAAGCACTGCTAATAAATCTCCACTAGCTTCCAGGACCTGTGCCGATTTAGTGAACACAGGAGGTCGCTCAGCATGGACACCATTCCAGGAAAACTTTGCATTTTCTCAAAAAATACATTGGGGTTGATTTTACTAAAACTGAAGAGT
The DNA here is from genome assembly GCF_965119305.1 of Pelophylax lessonae. Taxonomy (NCBI): domain Eukaryota; kingdom Metazoa; phylum Chordata; class Amphibia; order Anura; family Ranidae; genus Pelophylax; species Pelophylax lessonae. The sequence continues at coordinate 57,453,916 of NC_138771.1, read as the reverse complement.
GCTAATATTGTGCAGCTGTGCGTGGCAGCCAATCGGCTTCTTCAATTAAGCTTTCACAAAAAAAAAAAACCTGGAAGCTGGATGGTTTGTATGCAGAGCTGCACCAGATTTTTCACTCACCCGTATGTGTTCTCTGATTGGACAAGGTAGAGAGTTGGCGCGGTGATGTCATAAGGGCATACTGTGTTTTTTTTTAACCTCTTCTTGCCCCTAAATAGATATTAAAAAAAATATACATGTACAGTATCTCACAAAAGAAATGACACTTTGCTACAATGTAAAGAAGTGAGTGTACAGCTTGTATTACAGTGTAAATTTTCTGTCCCCTCAAAATAACTCAACACACAGCCATTGATGTCTAAACCGCTGGCAAAAAAAAGTGAGTACACCCCAAAGTAAAAATTTCCAAATTGGCCCCAAAGTGTCAATATTTTGTGTGGCCACCATTATTTTCAGCACTGCCTTAACCCTTTTGGGCATGGAGGTCACCAGAGCTTCACAGGTTGCCACTGGAGTCCTCTTCCACTTCACCATGACGACATCATGGAGGATGGTGGATGTTAGAGACCTTGGGCTCCTCCACCTTCCTTTTGAGGATGCCCCACAGATGCTCAATGGAGTTTAGGTCTGGAGACATGCTTGGCCAGTCCATCACCTTTATCCTCAGCTTCTTTAGCAAGGCAGTGGTCATCTTAGAGGTGTGTTTGGGGTCGTTATCATTTTGGAATACTGCCCTGCGGCTCAGTCTCCGAAGGGAGGGGATCATTCTCTGCTTCAGTATGTCACAGTACATGTTGGCATTCATGGTTCCCTCCATGAACTGTAGCTCCCCAGTGCCGGCAGCACTCATGTGGCCCCAGACCATGACACTCCCACCACCATGCTTGACTGTAGGCAAGACACACTTGTCTTTGTACTCCCCACCTGGTTGCCGCCACTTACGCTTCACACCATCTGAACCAAATAAGTTTATCTTGGTCTCATCAGACCACAGGACATGGTTCCAATAATCCATGTCTTTATTCTGCTTGTCTTCAGAAAACTGTTTGTGGGCTTTCTTGTGCATCATTTTTAGAAGAGGCTTCCTTCTGGGACGACAGCCATGCAGATCAATTTGATGCAGTGTGCGGTGTATAGTCTGAGCACTGACAGGCTGAACCCCCACCCCTTCAACTTCTGCAGCAATGCAAGCAGCACTCATATGTCTCTTTCCCAAAGACAACTTCTGTATATGACGCTGAGCACGTGCACTCAACTTCTTGTCCATTGGGAAGCCTATTCTGGGTGGAACCTGTCCTGTTAAAACGCTGCATGATCTTGGCCACCGTGCTGTAGCTCAGGTTCAGGGTCTTGGCAATCTTCTTATAACCTAGGCCAGGGTTTCTCAACCAGGGTCCCGTTGAACCCTTGGGTTCCTCCTGAGTTTGCAAGGGGTTCCTCGAGCATTGGACAATTTCTGCCTCTCCCATATGTTCCCAAAGACACCATTGTTCCTTTTAGCTATCTGTAAGGGGGTAATTCTTCCCAATAATGGCAAAAGTATGGAGCATTCTTCCCACTGACTGTCACACTGTGTCATGAGTTGTAGATTTTTAATTTTTATCAGGGGTTCCCCAAGACCAGAAATTTTATTTTAAGGGTTCCTCGGTGTTGAAAAGGTTGAGGAAGGCTGGCCTAGGCCATCTTTATGTGGAGCAACAATTATTTTTTTCAGATCCTCAGAGTTCTCTGCCATGAGGTGCCATGTTGAACTTCCAGTGACCAGTATAAATGAGTAGGGAGTGATAACACCAAATTTAACATACCTGCTCCCCATTCACATCTGAGACCTTGTGACACTAATGCGTCACATGACACCAGGGAGGGAAAATGGCTAATTGGGCCCAATTTGTACATTTTCAATTAGGGGCGTACTCCCTTTTGTTGCCAGGGGTTTAGACATTAATGGCTGTGTTGAGTTATTTTAAGGGGACAGCAAATTTACACAGGCTGCTGTGCTGCTTTGTTGCAGTGGGACAAAAAACTGCAGCCACTGATCTGGCTATTCTGTTTTGCAGGGGTGTCAGAAATACAAATTATTTCAGCCACTGTTGTAAGATTAGAATCCCCATAAATACATTTCTTTTGTTTCTGATGTTGTCGGAGTTCAGATTTAATTTTACATTTCATAGTACCAAGGAAACATCTGACTGGAGTTCACAATTTGATATTTTAAAAGCTTTAGAGAACAACTGGTACCTAAATTATGTGCATATTTGAATGGACTAAGAGAAGGGCGGGAGATGAGGAAGGAATCCCTGGAGGCCCCTATTACAGTGATAACTAAAGGGGAAGGTTGTCACTTTATGCTCTAGTTATAGACCAATAGCACTGTTAAATGTAGACACAAACAGCTAAGAGCGAGCAAACATCTCTTGCGGTATGGAGATCCTTGGTAGCCGGCTATTGGGGGCGTGGTTGGGTCACGACTGGCTTCACCCGACCGGTTTCGTCAAAGGTATGACATCATCAGGGGTGTCATACCTTTGACGAAACCGGTCGGGTGAAGCCAGTCGTGACCCAACCATGCCCCCAATAGCCAGCTACCAAGGATCTCCATACCGCAAGAGATGTTTGCTCGCTCTTAGCTGTTTTTTACATGCCTTGATGTTCTACTAAAAACGTGAGTGCACTGTTTGCTTTTACTTTGAATAAAACTTTTAAAATGGAGTTACGCTATGTCCCTGTACATACTTTTATCTTTTGACTTCATGATGTGGATATCGTGTGTGAGCCCATAGAGAGACACCTTGTGGCTTATTGTGGTATTACCAACAAGTTCCATTACCTGGATATAGAGGATAGATGCCGTATTTGGATCCATAAGGAAATATCCGGTGATTATCCCTGGTTTTACACATAAGCTTGTTTGGTCAGCTCATTAGGTTGAGAGACCATTTTACTCTGGTAAGCAGCCATCTTGTTTTTCGTATCTGGTGATCTGCACGTCGGTGTCTCCCATATCTTCCTAAAGTGTCATCTGGATTCAGCCTCTGGGACCTTTTGTTGATTTCTTTGAACACCACTTTCACGTTCTAAAGCTACGGACTCTATTGAGACTTAAAATACCCCTTTCTCTTCACACTGATAATTTATAACTTGTGTGCACATTTTTGCTTTTTATCCAAGATGTATTATATATTAAGTATTTGATAGATCAGCACTTTAACAAAATATATTTCTCTGTCGCTCATTGACAGACGTAGTCCTCTTGATTAATATCAAATTGGGTTATACTGCCCTCTACAGGAGTAGAACACTAGGCAGAAAGAAAACGTTCTGGCCACACCTTAGGGGCAGTCCCAGAGGGTATATCCTCTTCCTGTCTGCTACAGGAAATCATTTTTTTTCTGTCTAGTCAGGAGTAAGGACCTAAGTTCCTTGCTGGGATCTTTGGTCTTGGCAAGATTTTTTTAGAAAATTTTTTTCTTTTTTTAGGCAGCTTTTGTCTCCAGTTGTTCCTGTGAGATCTTCAAGCAAATTATGCCGGATCTGGGCGACGGGCTGGATGTTGAGATCCAGTGGTCACCCCAGCCGGCCTACGAGCGCGCGCAGGCCATAGCTCCGCGCTGGGTCGGCCGCGACACATTCAAGTAAGTATGCTGGAGCTGGGCGACGGGCTGGATGTTGAGATCCAGTGGTCACCCCGGTTCAGCCTACGAGCGCGTGCAGACCATAGCTCCGCGCTGGGTCGGCCTCGACATAGTCCCACTGGACGGGGACTGACCCTGCGAGTTAAACGTCTCGATTGGACGCCAAGAACCAGCAGAGTCACGGCGTCCGTATTGGTTGACAGCCCCCCACCCCGGTGGAGAGGGTACTGTGAAGAGAGGGTGCCCGTCAGTTCCGGTATGGTGAGTAGATGTTCCCCCTTCCCCCCTGTGGGGTTTTTGGGATACGGGCCCCTCTGTCTTTCTGACATTAAGGTTCCCCCTCTAGCCTATGACATGTTCACATATCTCCCTGTGATATTGTGATTTGGTTTAGGAGCTGACACTCCAGCAGGCTGGGTTTGGGAGCTGACACTTTAGCAGCCTTGGTTGGGGAGCTGACGCTCCATGAGGCTTGGTTTGGGAGCTGACTATTTTGAAAAATACTAGCAAGCACCTACCCTATGCAGTGATGCAGGCGCCATCCTCCCGCAGGCCGCCGCCAGCCTTCTATAAACCATCCGCAATCCTCCGGTAGGAGCCACACAGGATCGGCAGCCGCCGCCATTTTGTTGTAGACCGCATGGATCCTGCAGGACTACAGACTGCATTGCCTACACAGGCCGCCCGCAGGTCACGCAGGCCGCCATTTTGTCGTAGCCTGGTGTCTCCTGCATGGGGGCGGCCATGTTTGGTGTGCCCAAGCTACCTCGAGGAGTAGCTGAGAACGCCGGAAGGCGTGTAAAAGGAGGCGGAGCCACTTCCTTTACCCGGGAAAGCTATCACAGGACTTCCTAGTCTGAATAGGACAACGCTGGGAGCAGTTTGAAGCTTCTCTGCATCAGGTGGTGAGCCCTTGGGGTCTCTCTCTCGCTGTGGGGGTCCAGAGCAGGTACGCTGAGGGGCGCTGTTGCGCTGGGGGATTACAGATAAAAAAAAAGAGAAAAAATATGTATATTTTTATTTTCAAATTTTTTACTGGCAAAGTGTCCTGGATTAGCATGGACCCTGCCACACATCTATCCCCACCTGATCCCCTCGAGTGGCTGCAGGACCCTCCAGTTCCCCACTTACTATTGATGCATGATCAGCGGTTGTGGAGTCTTTTATATCCCAGGTGGAAGTGGCCTGTCAGGGATGGGGCGCAAGGAAGCGACCCCCGCCTACCCCTAAATTCATCTGAAACTTCAGATTCAGAGTCTGAACCTGTCACTGCAAGTGCAGGTCCCTCATCTGGGGCTGGTGTCTCAGGTACTGTCTCCTCAGACAGTGAGGAGGGCGTTTCGGCATCCGCCCTAGCCCAAGAAGAAGCGTTGATGAACGCACTAATTGTGAGACTGAGATCCCTTTTGGTACTAATAAACGGACCAAAATGGCGAAAGTGTTTTCTTTTGCCCAAATGTATTGGTAATAGCATTAAAGAAGAATGGGGTCATCCAAAACGAACCCCTGTTTTTTTCCAAACGCATTATTAGGCGTTATCCGTTTGAGGAATTCCTCCTCAAGAAATGGAAAGTGCCACCTGTGGTGGATTTACCAATTTCCAGATTAAATAAAGCTACGGTTATCCCATTGGAGGACGCTCCGTCCTTTAGGGATCCGGTGGATCGTAAGGTGGAAGCTGTGTCTCGCGCCATCTTTTCCTTGATTGGGTCAGCTGTTTAGACCAGTGATTGCCATTGGTTTGGTTTCACAAATATTTGACAGAATGGACCAAGTTGTTACGCCGGGACTTAGAGGGGAGAAGCATCCCCCCGGCAGTATCAGACCTGCTGGAGCAGATGATACAAGGGCTACAGTTTGTCTGTGACGCTGCTCTAGACGCCACTCCATTGTTGGGGCGGGCTCCGGTGCGATTCTTCCCCTCCAAGATCCGACTATCCCCGGATCGCCTAGAAGCTTTTTGGGGGGCGGTCATGGATTTAATGCAACAAGGAGTGGTGGTCCACGTTCCTTGGACAGAGCGTTTTCAAGGGTTTTATTCGAACCTTTTCACAATACCAGAAAAGAGGGCAAGGTGCGTCCAATTCTGGACTTAAGAGCGCTCAATTTTTTTGTCAAGGTACAAAAATTCAAAATGGAGTCCATTCGCACAGTAGCAGCCTCCCTGCATCAGGGGGATTTTCTGGCGTCCATAGACATCTAGGATGCCTATCTTCACATTCCTATTTACGCAGGACATCAGCGTTTCCTGCGTTTTTCTGTAAAGAGAACCATTATCAGTTTGTGGCGTTACCCTTTGGTCTCGCCTCGGCTCCTCGGGTCTTCACAAAGGTGTTGGCCCCAGTGTTGGCGCTGTTGCGGCAATGAGACATATCGATTCTAGGTTACCTAGACGATCTTCTGCTTTGTGCAGAGTCTCCGCAGACTCTATTGCTAACTTAGAGATCACCATAACCTCTTTGCAAGAGTTCGGGTGGCTGGTGAACTTGCAGAAGTCATCTCTGGTTCCCACCAGGAGGCTGGAATATCTGGGTCTAATTTTATACACATCCAGGGCAAAAAAGTGTTTCTCCCGGCGGAGAAACTCCAGAAAATTCAATCAACGATTTAGTTGTTACTATCTGACAACTGGCCTTCCCTTCAGACTTGCATGAGAGTCCTGGGTTTGATGGTGGCTTCCTTCGAAGCAGTATCATTTGCCCAGTCCCATACCCGAATCCTTCAAAAAGAAATTCTTCTCAAATGGAATCGGAATCCAGATTCCATGGACAATCGGATCTGACTGAGCGAACGGACCAGGAAGTCTCTGGTCTGGTGGCTTCGGTCTCCGATGCTCAGCAGGGGAGGTTATGTCTTCCAATAGATTGCCGAGAATTCCTCCCCACCCGGATAGACTGGCATCCGTGGTGACAATCGTCCAAATTATCCGCTCAGGGGCTTTGGTCCCTGGAAGAGTCCAGGTTACCGATAAATGGATTGGAACTGAGAGCGATCAGACTTTGTCTGATTCACTGGACCGAGCAGCTCCAGGGCAGCCCGGTTCGGATCCAGTCGGACAATGCCATAGCAGTGGCTTATGTCAATCATCAAGGGGGCACCAGGAGTGTCCTGGCGGCCATAGAAGTGGCCAGCATTCTTCGTTGAGCGGAACGATTGTTCCAGCTCTCTCTGCGGTATTCATTCCGGGGGTGAATTGGCAGGCAGATTATCTCAGCCGTCAGATTCTGGATCAAGGGGAATGATCTTTTCATCCAGAGGTATTCCACCAACTGTGCCTCCGTTGGGGCACCCCGAATGGGATCTGTTGGCATCTCGGCTCAACAGGAAAGTGCGGAGGTTTGTGGCTCGCTCCCGCGATCCTCTAGCAGACGCCGCAGACACGCTGATCGCCCCGTGGGGGCAGTATCAGCTACTGTATGCCTTCCCTCCTCTCAAGTTGCTGCCGAAGCTTCTTCGCAGGATAGAGGTGGAGGGAATCCCAGTTATCCTGGTAGCTCAGGACTGGCCTAGTCGGGCCTGGTACGCCGACCTGGTCAGGCTGGTTGCAGACGTTCCTTGGCGACTTCCTCTCAGGGAGGATCTGCTGTCGCAGGGACCGATCTTCCATCCTGCTTTACGATCGCTGGCTTTAACGGCCTGGCTATTGAGACCCAGGTGCTGAAGGACAAGGGATTGTCAGCTTCAGTTATTCCTACTCTAGTTAAAGCAAGAAAAGCGAATTCCAGAAAGATTTATCATCACACATGGAAGTCTTAGATTGCGTGGTGTGAATCCCTTGGGTTCCCTCCACGTTGTTATTCGGGGGGCCGAATATTGGCCTTTCTGCAACAGGGGGTTGAGCAGAAGCTGGCCTTGAGTGCTATCAAGGGTCAGGTTTCAGCATTAGCAATCTTCTTTCAGAAGCTTTTGGCTACTCATTCCTTGGTGCGGAATTTCATCCAGGGGGTGCGACACCTGGCTCCGCCAGTGCGCGCACCTTTACCACACTGGGATCTTAAATTGGTGCTGTCGGTTCTTCAGAAACCTCCCTTTGAAAATATCAGGGAGATTCCCTTGCTTACTTTATCCCAGAAGGTGGCCTTCTTGGTGGCTATCACTTCTGCACGCAGGGTGTCCGAACTGGCTGCATTATCCTGTTGTTCCCCATATCTGGTGGTTCATAGGGATAAGGTTGTTCTTCGTCCGAATCCATCCTTCCTTCCTAAGGTGGTTTCAAAGTTTCATTTGAATGAGGACATGGTATTGTCTTCCCTGTGTCCTAAGCCCAGTCATCCTCGAGAATTCTCGTTGCATTCCTTGGATGTAGTTCGGGCGATCAGGGTATACTTGAATACTACGGATTCATTTCATAATACGGATTCACTGTTTGTGATCACGGATGGCCCTAAGAAGGGGTTGCCTGTTTTCTGCCGCGACCATCTCTAGATGGATCAGACAGACGGTGGTATAGGCTTATTCTATCTAAGGGTCGGGATCCCCCGTTCCCTGTAAGGCGAACTCTACTCGGGCGCTTAGTGTTTCCTGGGTCTTCCGCCATCAGGCGTCAGCGATCCAGGTTTTCAAGGCGACTACTTGATCGTCGGTTCATACCTTTTACAATATTGTATAAGGTTTATGTGATGGCATCGTCAGATGCCTCTTTTGGCCGCAAGGTTCCTGCAGGCCGCTGTTTGAGGAGACTGTTGGTCTACCTCGAGGGTTTGTTGGGTAGGTCTCATCTGTTTGCTCGATGAGTCCCTTGATACTTCTGGTTGGCTCCGGTTGGGCCTTCTGGATTTTGATTCTGTTCCCACCCCTCATTTGTGGCACTGCTTTGGGACGTCCCAATTTGATATTAATCAAGAGGACTACGTCTGTCAATGAGCGACAGAGAAAAATGGATTTTTGGAAGATCTTTCCGTAAAATACTTTTCTCTTAGCTCATTGACAGACGTAGTACCCGCCCCTCTACTTTTGAGTTGGGTTGGGTTAAATTCTCTGACACTGCTTTGGGACATAACTGATTTCCTGTAGCAGACAGGAAGAGGATATACCCTCTGGGACTGCCCCAAAGGTGTGGCCAGAACGTTTTCTTTCTGCCTAGTGTCCTACTCCTGTAGAGGGCAGTCTAACCCAATTTGATATTAATCAAGAGGACTACATCTGTCAATGAGCTAAGAGAAAATGATTTTACAGTAAGATCTTACAAAAATCCATTTATGGCAGAATAAGAAACCAAGATGTTTTGGAACTATGTTTCCCATGATGCTCATGCACTCTGCAATGTAGTTGAGCATCATCGGAAATGTAGTTCCAAAACATCTTGGATGCCAAGGTTCACCATCACTGGGTTAGAACATCTGTCAAGTTTTTATTGTGGTCTGCTCCCCCTCTCCAATTTTCCCCATTTACCATTATAAATGAGAATTCAACTAAAAAGAAATGTTTAAACTTTGGGTTGTCACCAAAACAAAAACAAAGGGGAAATCTTCCAATGGGGACACTAGTTTTAATGACACTGATGACACTCTCACTTTAGATGGATTTCTAATCAACTCCTCTATTGTCTATGGGAACAGAAGTGATAAGAAATCTCCCCAACAGGATACAGATGGCAAAAAAAAAAAAAAAAATGACAGGGGTTATAACCCTTCCATAAGGTCCTTCCACATGGACTGTGTCTAGTTTGTTCAGCAAGGGATCAGAGCAAACAGAATCTGGAGCAAAAGAAATTTGTGTATAATCGCGCCTAGGTGCTAAAAAATATATAATATAATACGGTGTCTGTGGGAAGCAGCAAAGTATCAAGTGCACTAAAATTAGTGATCTGGGAAAAAATGAAAGGGAAAAATACTGCGCTACCCTGTGTAAGTAGGATGAACAGCTCAAAACAACGGATGATTGAACAATGTAAATATGTAAAACAATATAGGTAAGTAAAAATAAGTGAGTGTGGATCACTCCAATACCTCAAATATAAAATGGCACTGTAAACTTATAAATATAGTGCAGAAATAATAATAATAAACATTATGATAATAAATAATATATAACACTGGTGATGATGGTGACAGTCCATAAAAAACGTGACTAAAGTGCAAAAAAGTGCTGCATTGAAAGTCTCTTTAGTGCAATAACATTCAGTGGTGACTCCTGTGGCCCTCTGCTTCACCCTTCAGTGCTCAAAGGTAAGGTAGCCCACTTACCAGATGTAGTTGATTCTTATGGCGTACGCCAAAAAGAATCAAAAATCGCTTGTGTGTTATTCCTGGTGTCAGATGACCCGGTTCAGTGTTGAGCCCATATGCACTCGGGATAAACAAGAAAAGAAAGAGCTCCTCATAGTGTGAAAAAGTAACGTCCTTTATTTTTCACTCGAACACATGGTATACACACTCTTCTTCTTAAAAGTCATCCAATAAAAAGTCCATAAAACACTGTGGTAAACTCCAAACGTGATAATAAAAACTAGTGCAAACTCGCAAGTAAAAAACGGTGAGGGGTCACAGCAAAAATGGTGGGTACCCGCTGAGGGGTCTCCTAGTAGATAGGTTACCGCTGCTGAGCTCCTGTGGTGCCTCGCGGCACGATACAACAGGACGCTGGTGAAGCTCCGCTGTTGGCGCCTTACCCGGAAGTGGTGTAATCGGCGTGCGGTCCAGCAATGGCTCAGAGCGAGGCAGCGTGCGTACCAACTTGACACGTTTCGTCAGAGATGTGACGTCTTCGGAAGTGGTACGTGCGCTGCGTGTCAACTTGGTTTTATGCGGAAGGATTCTATTGGGCCCGCCTTTCCTCCCGCCTTGGTATTGTCATTGATTAATACAAACCGGAAGTAATAGATGATGTCCGTGATCGTATCTCTATATACATAAATAATTCCCATGTTTTAATACTATTACTAAGGGCTTTATGCAAATACCCCATTTTTTTAAACCAACCATTATGTATGAACTCCTGAAAACCATTGTTTTGACAGTACTCTTTCCCATTAATGATAAACTATGGTATAGATAGGATGTGGAACTCAATCAATTACTTCCGTGCGGAACATAACCGATTTTTTTCTTATGATAAATAAATATTTTCCCTTTATACACGTCAATGTTGACAAATAAATATTCATCATTATTGTACATACATACTAAATACCGAGACCCTTATAAATAACCGTTAATAATAATGCTTATATTTATCGGTACTCAGTTCATTCAGTCAAATGTGATAACAGATATCTGAATTATATTAAAAAAATATATTAAAATATTATATACATATAAATATGAAATCCCCTTTTATAATAATTAATTAAACATTACATACCCCTAATCATATTTTAAAAATTGGTTAAAAAACAATTTATATCTAAATCTTTATTCATTCCACCGGGTTGTAAAGTGCCTAATTCACATATCCAAAAGGTTTCGTTCTTGGATATGGCAATTTTTCTGTCTCCTCCTCTCCAATGTGGATCCACCATATCTATACCACAAAACTGTAGTAGTGAAGGGTCCCTGTTGTGGTGGGTCCTAAAATGCATGGAGAGGCTATGTTTTTTGTATCCTCTCCTAATGTTGCCAAGGTGCTCCCCTATCCTTATACTCAATTTTCTGGTGGTGCGGCCTACATATTGTAGGCCGCATGGACATGTAGCCAGGTATGTGACGTGGGTACTTGCACATGTAATTAATTTTTTGATTTCATATTCTTTAGAAGTAACATGGGATACAAAGGAAGTTTGTTTTCTGGCTTTTGTTCTCACTGTGTTACATGCCTTGCATTTTCTGCATGCATAAAAACCTTTAAAATCCAAAAAAGTGGATACCATCCGCTTTGGTGGGTCAGGAATGTTATGAGCTAATTTATCTTTCAAATTAGGCACTCTACGATATATAAATTGTTGCTTGGGTGGTAATATACTTTTTAAGGTATTATCTCTCATGAGTATGTGCCAATGTTGTTTGAACACTTTTTCTACCTGTTTGTAATTTCTGTGGTATTGCGTAATGAAGGCTACGTTAAAGTGGCTGGTGCTTAGATCATTATTCTTGTGTTTATCTTGCAATAAGATTTTTCTATCCTTATTTTTTACTTGATCTCGCAATGAAATTAGTTTTTGTGTGTCATATCCCTTGTCTGAAAATCTTGCTATAAGGATATTAGTCTGCTCTATGTAATCCCTATCGTCTCTACAGTTTCTTCTCATTCGCAACATCTGACCCTTAGGAATTCCCTCAATCCATCTGGGGTGATGGCAACTGTGGGTTGGTATATATCCATTGCGGTCCGTACTCTTAAAAAAAGTTTTAGTGTAAAATTTACCCTCTCTTATATAAATAGTCAAGTCTAAAAAATTAATTTCCTTTTTGTCGTATGTTCCAGTAAAACTTATCTTATAGTTGTTAATATTCATATTTTCCATAAAAACTTTCAAAGACTCCTCGGTTCCAGACCACACAATAAAAATATCGTCAATATATCTTTTATAGATTAAAAGGTTCTGGTTAGTTGTGTGGAATACTTCTTCATGTTCCCACTTACTCAAGAATATATTGGCAACACTAGGGGCATACTTTGCCCCCATTGCAACGCCTCTGTGTTGTCTATAGTATTGCCCTTCATGCCAAAAATAGTTACCTCCCATGGCTAGGTCTAACATTTCTCCCATTAAGGATTGTTGTTCCGTTTTTAAGTCTGTTTTTTCTTTTAAGGCCCACATTATTGCTCGTAATGCATCTGTCTGATCTATATTTGTGTACAGTGACTCGACGTCAACTGTGGCCATAATTAAATTGGGAGTGCACTGTGTTTGGTCTAATATATTGATCAGCTGTTTACTATCCCTAAGGTAGGCCGGATAGGACTGTACCAAAGGCTGTAAATAAAAATCTAAATATTCTCCAATTCTGGAGAAGATGGAATTTATTCCGCTAATAATGGGCCTTCCCGGTGGGGCTGTTGTGCTTTTGTGTATTTTGGGAACTTGATATATGACTGGTAGTCTTGGGTGGTCCGGAATTAGGTATCTATATTCTTTTTTATTTAAGATGCCTCTTTTGTGTGCTTGACAATATTTTTATTGTGTGGTCTGGAACCGAGGAGTCTTTGAAAGTTTTTATGGAAAATATGAATATTAACAACTATAAGATAAGTTTTACTGGAACATACGACAAAAAGGAAATTAATTTTTTAGACTTGACTATTTATATAAGAGAGGGTAAATTTTACACTAAAACTTTTTTTAAGAGTACGGACCGCAATGGATATATACCAACCCACAGTTGCCATCACCCCAGATGGATTGAGGGAATTCCTAAGGGTCAGATGTTGCGAATGAGAAGAAACTGTAGAGACGATAGGGATTACATAGAGCAGACTAATATCCTTATAGCAAGATTTTCAGACAAGGGATATGACACACAAAAACTAATTTCATTGCGAGATCAAGTAAAAAATAAGGATAGAAAAATCTTATTGCAAGATAAACACAAGAATAATGATCTAAGCACCAGCCACTTTAACGTAGCCTTCATTACGCAATACCACAGAAATTACAAACAGGTAGAAAAAGTGTTCAAACAACATTGGCACATACTCATGAGAGATAATACCTTAAAAAGTATATTACCACCCAAGCCACAATTTATATATCGTAGAGTGCCTAATTTGAAAGATAAATTAGCTCATAACATTCCTGACCCACCAAAGCGGATGGTATCCACTTTTTTGGATTTTAAAGGTTTTTATGCATGCAGAAAATGCAAGGCATGTAACACAGTGAGAACAAAAGCCAGAAAACAAACTTCCTTTGTATCCCATGTTACTTCTAAAGAATATGAAATTAATTACATGTGCAAGTACCCACGTCACATACCTGGCTACATGTCCATGCGGCCTACAATATGTAGGCCGCACCACCAGAAAATTGAGTATAAGGATATGGGAGCACCTTGGCAACATTAGGAGAGGATACAAAAAACATAGCCTCTCCATGCATTTTAGGACCCACCACAACAGGGACCCTTCACTACTACAGTTTTGTGGTATAGATATGGTGGATCCACATTGGAGAGGAGGAGACAGAAAAATTGCCATATCCAAGAACGAAACCTTTTGGATATGTGAATTAGGCACTTTACAACCCGGTGGAATGAATAAAGATTTAGATATAAATTGTTTTTTAACCAATTTTTAAAATATGATTAGGGGTATGTAATGTTTAATTAATTATTATAAAAGGGGATTTCATATTTATATTTATATAATATTTTAATATATTTTTTTAATATAATTCAGATATCTGTTATCACATTTGACTGAATGAACTGAGTACCGATAAATATAAGCATTATTATTAACGGTTATTTATAAGGGTCTCGGTATTTAGTATGTATGTACAATAATGATGAATATTTATTTGTCAACATTGACGTGTATAAAGGGAAAATATTTATTTATCATAAGAAAAAAATCGGTTATGTTCCGCACGGAAGTAATTGATTGAGTTCCACATCCTATCTATACCATAGTTTATCATTAATGGGAAAGAGTACTGTCAAAACAATGGTTTTCAGGAGTTCATACATAATGGTTGGTTTAAAAAAATGGGGTATTTGCATAAAGCCCTTAGTAATAGTATTAAAACATGGGAATTAATTAATTATGTATATAGAGATACGATCACGGACATCATCTATTACTTCCGGTTTGTATTAATCAATGACAATACCAAGGCGGGAGGAAAGGCGGGCCCAATAGAATCCTTCCGCATAAAACCAAGTTGACACGCAGCGCACGTACCACTTCCGAAGACGTCACATCTCTGACGAAACGCGTCAAGTTGGTACGCACGCTGCCTCGCTCTGAGCCTTTGCTGGACCGCACGCCGATTACACCACTTCCGGGTAAGGCGCCAACAGCGGAGCTTCACCAGCGTCCTGTTGTATCGTGCCGCGAGGCACCACAGGAGCTCAGCAGCGGTAACCTATCTACTAGGAGACCCCTCAGCGGGTACCCACCATTTTTGCTGTGACCCCTCACCGTTTTTTACTTGCGAGTTTGCACTAGTTTTTATTATCACGTTTGGAGTTTACCACAGTGTTTTATGGACTTTTTATTGGATGACTTTTAAGATGAAGAGTGTGTATACCATGTGTTCGAGTGAAAAATAAAGGACGTTACTTTTTCACACTATGAGGAGCTCTTTCTTTTCTTGTTTATCCCGAGTGCATATGGGCTCAACACGGAACCGGGTCATCTGACACCAGGAATAACACACAAGCGATTTTTGATTCTTTTTGGCGTACGCCATAAGAATCAACTACATCTGGTAAGTGGGCTACCTTACCTTTGAGCACTGAAGTGTGAAGCAGAGGGCCACAGGAGTCACCACTGAATGTTATTGCACTAAAGAGACTTTCAATGCAGCACTTTTTTGCACTTTACTCACGTTTTTTATGGACTGTCACCATCATCACCAGTGTTATATATTATTTATTATCATAATGTTTATTATTATTATTTCTGCACTATATTTATAAGTTTACAGTGCCATTTTATATTTGAGGTATTGGAGTGATCCACACTCACTTATTTTTACTTACCTATATTGTTTTACATATTTACATTGTTCAATCATCCGTTGTTTTGAGCTGTTCATCCTACTTACACAGGGTAGCGCAGTATTTTTCCCTTTCATTTTTTCCCAGAATCTGGAGCAGTTCTGAATGGGGAAAAATTCAGCTTTTATCTTTATTTTTCAAATCTTAACTGAACAAACTGAAGATTAAAGTTGATTGGTTAGTATACACATCTGCTCTAGATTCCGGTTCATCCAGTCTTGATAAATCCCCCCCCCCCCCCCATTTTATAGTAGTGTGCTTAGATATAGACCTCCGATACATTGTATACAGTGTCCATGTATAGAGCTCAGATACATTGTATACAGTGTCCATGTATAGAGCTCAGATACATTGTATACAGTGTCCATACACATACAGTATTTCACAAAAGTGAGTACACCCCTCACATATTTGTAAATATTTTATTATATCTTTTCATGTGACAACACTGAAGAAATTACACTTTGCTACAATGTAAAGTAGTGAGTATACAGCTTGCATAACAGTGTAAATTTGCTGTCCCCTCAAAATAACTCAACACACAGCCATTAATGTCTAAACTGCTGGCAGTTAGCCATTTTCCCTCCCCGGGTGTAAATGGGGAGCAGGTGTGTTAAATTTGGTATCGCTCCCACTCTCTCATACTGGTCACTAGAAGTTCAACATGGCACCTCATGGCAAAGAAGTGTCTGAGGATCTTAAAAAAAGAATTGTTCCTCTACATAAAGATGGCCTAGGCTATAGAAAGATTGCCAAGACCCTGAAACTGAGCTGCAGCACGGTGGCCAAGACCATACAGCGATTTAACAGGACAGGTTCCTCTAAGAATAGGCCTCGCCATGCTCCACCAAAGAAGTTGAGTGCACATGCTCAGCGTCATATCCAGAGGTTGTCTTTGGGAAATAGACATACGAGTGCTGCCAGCATTGCTGCAGAGGTTTAAGGGGTGGGGGGGGGTTAGCCTGTCAGTGCTCAGACCATACATCAGGCACTGCATCAAATTGGTCTGCATGGCTGTCATCCCAGAAGGAAGTCTCTTCTAAAGATGATGCGCAAGAAAGCCTGCAAACAGTTTGCTGAAGACAAGCAGACTAAGGACATGGATTACTGGAACCATGTCCTGTGGTCTGATGAGACCAAGATAAACTTATTTGGTTCAGATGGTGTCAAGCGTGTGTGGCGGCAACCAGGTGAGGAGTACAAAGACAAGCGTGTCTTGCCTACAGTCAAGCATGGTGGTGGGAGTGTCATGGTCTGGGGCTGCATGAGTGCTGCTGGCACTGGGGAGCTACAGTTCATTGAGGAAACCATGAATGCCAACATGTACTGTGACATACTGAAGAGTATACAGAGCATGATCTCCCCCCGGAGACTGGGCCGCAGGGCAGTATTCCAACATGATAACGAGCCCAAATACACCTACAAGATGACCACTGTCTTGCTAAAGAAGCTGAGGGTAAAGGTGATGGACTGGCCAGGCACGTCTCCAGACCTAAACCCTATTGAGCATCTGTGGGGCATCCTCAAACGGAAGGTGGAGGAGCGCAAGGCCTCTAACATCCACCAGCTCCGGTATGTCATCATGGAGGAGTGGAAGAGGACTCCAGTGGTAACCTGTGAAGCTCTGGTGAACTCCATGCCCAAGAGGGTTGAGAAAATAATGGTGGCCACACAAAATATTGACACTTTGGGCCATATTTGGACATTTTTTACTTAGGGGTGTACTCACTTTGTTGCCAGCGGTTTAGACATTAATGGCTGTGTGTTGAGTTATTTTGAGGGGACAGCAAATTTACACTGTTATACAAGCTGTACACTCACTACTTTTTATTGTAGCAAAGTGCCATTTCTTCAGTGTTGTCACATGAAAAGATAGAATAAAATATTTACAAATATGCGTACTTACTTTTTTGAGATACTGTACATTGTATACAGTGTCCATGTATAGAGCTCACATACAATGTATACAGTGTCCATGTATAGAGCTCACATACATTGTACACAGTGTCCATGTATAGAGCTCGCATACATTGTACACAGTGTCCATGTATAGAGCTCGCATACATTGTATACAGTGTCCATGTATAGAGCTCGCATACATTGTATACAGTGTCCATGTATAGAGCTCACATACATTGTATACAGTGTCCATGTATAGAGCTCGCATACATTGTATACAGTGCCCATGTATAGAGCTCGCATACATTGTATACAGTGTCCATGTATAGAGCTCACATACATTGTATACAGTGTCCATGTATAGAGCTCACATACATTGTATACAGTGTAGATATAAGTTCAGTTACTTTGTATCATTATATGTAACATGAAGTGCTCACGTTTCCTGGACTCCAATAGCAGACACACATACTCCATGCAGACTGTAATTCCTGATCTTTCATCCAGATGGGACCCCTCACCCTTCCACCCCCCCCCCCCCCAGAACCCCTCAAACTCCCCCCTCCCACCCAGGACCTCTCACCCCACATGGTTTAGTAATATCTGGGTACCACAACAATATAGAATATTAGATGGAGATACACAAGAATTGACTAAAAATGTGTTTAGGGTTTAGGATTTTATTTATAAATCAATAAAATTGTAATCTAATTCACCTTTAATCTTACTTACGGGGACAAACTATATTTTACCTGGTAACCGGGCACAATTTGTATAATGGATAATAGATAAAAATACACAGATTAAAGATATAATGAAAAAAGGAAAGATATGTCCATACCAAGAATCTAAACCCAAAAATAAATTAATGATATTAAATGAATGGCCGTATTTTCAGTTGAGACCCTTTGTGACCGCATTACCCCAGCCAATTAGATCAGAGAAGGATCTCCTCTTCATTTGAACGCCTAATTCACAGACGACCAAAAAACATTGTATAGCACAGATCTACAGAATACTTACAGAGAACACAGAGCAGAGAATACCACCATTTATTGATAAATTGGAAAAATATTTGGGATCGCGTTTAGAGGAGCAACAAATAACTAAAATACTGAGAGCGGGCCAGAATACAGCCGTGGATATAAATACAGTAGAGATGAATTACAAATGTCTGGCTAGGTGGTATATAACACCCACCAAAGTACATAAATATCAGCTCCATAATGCAAAAAATACAATCACTTTAAACTGATCATATGCTGTATGATTTTAGGGGTTGGCTTTGTTGGTTGCCTCCCATCTGACAAAATTGTTGGCATCCAATTAGGGGCTGGCTGCCAGAATACAATTGGCACAGCGGGAGATTTGTCCACCTGAGAGCTGTGCACCATGGATGGAGGAATCTGTTAGTTTTTTATCATTCAGCTTACAGGCTAAAACAAAAAAGAAAAGTCCACCATCACTTTAGAAGTCTTATCACATCAGTCCCCCTTGCACATCAGAAGCCCCCCAACATTTCATACATATCAGAGTCACCCCTTACATCAAGCTTCCTATCAGAAGCCTGCTATATTTTAGGATCCCAATTGGAGTCCCCGTTTCACTAAAGAAGCCTTCCCCCCCCATCACATCAGAACCTGCCCTCTTCACATCATAGCAGAGTCCCCCTTTCTTATCAGACTCCCCCTTTACAATCCCAATTTAGAGCTTCCCCATACATCAGGGTCCCCATGGGAGTCTCTCCTTCACATCACATCAGAAGCCCACAATCTCTCCATAGCCCCCCTTACCTATGGGTCTGCCCTTTATATTAGGTTCCCATCAGAGGTTCCAATTGGAGTTCCCCCTTTTTATATCAAAAGCCCCCCACCCCCCCATTACTTGATAGCCCCCTTTATCAGAATCCCCTCTTACATCAGTCAGTCTCCCAATCGGAGTTCTCCCATACACCAGGGTCCCCATGGGAGTCCTCCTTTACACATCAGAGTTTTCCTCCCTCCTTTCCTTACTTCAGGGTCTGAAGGGTCAGTGTGTGCATTAGGGAAATAAAATCCCATAGTGGGTTGGGTGTGACCTGCGGGCCATAGTTTTGAGACTCTAAAGAAATCAGAAACATGTTGTGTAAGACTATTATAACTTCTACTTTGATTCATCTTTGTGTTTTTTCTCTTTTAGTTTCTTTAGCAAAAGTTGACAGTGGCACGGTGACCAAGTGCAATTTTGCTGGCGATTCTCAAACTGGGGCATCTTGGACAGACAACATTATGGCCAACAAATCTCACAGTAGCGCACCTGTTCCTGAACCCCGGGGTCAAGGCGATGGCGCAGAAGATGATGAATGGGTATGACAATCACCAATATTGATTGCAATAAGCAGCCTATGCTCACCTATATTGTCCTTTTTTATGAAATTGTACTGGGGCTGTGGGGTTACTGTAGATATTTGGAGATTCATGCACTAGCTGGATTGGAGAATCATTAGTAAAACCTGACTTTTACCAAAATGCTGGCTTTTGGTCCTTCCACTCCTACTACCCCAACTTCACTAGCCAGACAGGCTGCCCACACTGATAAATCCGTAAGATGTATTTGGAGCCAGGAGAGGGCCCCCTCTCTGGATAAAACCAAGATTTGCCTATTAGAGTACTCTGTGCATTCGAGCCTCTGGGGTTCTCCAGTACTGATAAGTAATTAGCTCAATATTGGATATACAGTGCCTTGAAAAAGTATTCATTCCACTGTAACACCATTAAGGAATCTGTTTTTGTACTATCTTGTACCTCCATTATTTTCTTAAAATCTTCCTCTTTTTTTTTTTTTTTTAATAAAAATTGTTGGAACAGAAAAAAAGTATTTATACCCCTTGGCATTTCCACATTTTGTCATGTTACAACCAAAAACGTAAATGTATTTTGTTGGGATTTTATGTGATAGACCAACACAAAGTGGCACATAATTGTGAAGTGGAAGGAAATTGATGAATGATTTTCAACATTTTTTACAAAATAAATACCTGAAAAGTGTGGCGTGCATTTGTTTTCAGCCCCCTTTACTCTGATACCCCTAACTAAAATCTAGTGGAACCAATTGCCTTCAGTAGTCACCTAATTGGTAAATGGAGTCCACCTGTGTGTGTATATAATTCTCAGTATAAATACAGTATAAATACAGCTGTTCTGTAAAGCCCTCAGAGGTTTGTTAGAGAACCTTAAGCCCCGTACACACGTACTGATCGTCGGCCGAACGATCGGCCGTCTTTTGTCTAGGGCTGTCGTGTTGAAAACTGCAAAAGACTGCACACGAATTTTGTCGGCCAACAACAGCCGACTGCAGAAGTGATTTCATGTGATGGTTAACTTTCCTTGTCTTTTTTTCTTTTCTGAGCATGCCCAGTCTTGCTTATAGGCTGTCTGTCGGCCGAAATCTGTACTGACTGGCGAACAATCGGCCGTTCTGGTGTTGGCCAACAAAAATTTTAATGCCTGCAAAACAGATTCTGTTCTGCCGAAAAGGTGCTGTCAGAAGCATCATACTAACAAGCCTCCGATCGGTCGTCGGCCGAATCTTTACGGCCGACAATCGGTACGTGTGTACGAGGCATTAGTGAACAAACAACCTCATGAAGGCCAAACAACACCCCAGACAGGTCAGGGATAAGGTTGTGGAGAAGTGTAAAGCAGGGTTAGGTTATTAAAAATAAAAATATCCCAAGCTTTGAACGTCCCATGGAGCATTGTTCAATCCATCATCCGAAAATGGACGGAGTATGGTACAACTGCAAACCTACTAAGACATGGCCGTCCACCTAAACTGACAGGCTGAGCATTTATCAGAGAAGCAGCCAACATGTAACATAAAAAAAAATTTGGAAGGGGTATGAATACTTTTTGAAAGCACTGTTAATATGACCATGTATGTTTGGTTGCAGGCTTACACTGATCCCATAAGGGCTACTTTTCTAGCACACTACGGATCTCCTTTTTAGATTTAGTAGCTGTACATATATTTGGTATATCCAGACAAGTCTGTTCTTTACAGTGATAATGCCATAAGCATGCATGTTTGTATCTACTGTATATCTGAAATGAGGGTCAGATAGGTGTTGTTCTCTATGTACTAAAGGCTAAAGCTTGCCATAGATGGATCGATATTGATCTGGTTCAGAAGGGAGTGGCCAAACTTTCATCCTTCTATGGCCAATCCTATTCATGAGAAATGAATCCAATGATCGACTTCTCACAAATGGGCTTGTTGGAAAATGTTTGTTCGATCAGCACTGCAGCTAATTGGTGCTGCTCAGTGTATTCTGACAACCGAGGAGTCCACACTATCAGAATACAATAACACAGCGGGGAGGATTCTCCTATGCTCCTTGATTGTGTGGATAGGGAAATCCAATCAGTTTTTTTTTTTTTGATCAGCCTGCTGTCTGATCAAACAAACTCATCTATGAATGGACAGCCTAAGGCCTCTTTTTGTATAAAGTGAATGCACCACCAACTGCCCAGCAAATTCTAACCTTGATTAGTGGTTCAGACTATTCCAGCTGCAGTTCTGTACTTGATGTACCAACCTTTTGGAGCTGGAGGAAGTATCAATGGACTACAAATGTGGTGATTTGTGCTTAATTGACTAAAGCCCCGTACACACGCACTGATTGTAGGCCGAACGATCGGCCGTCTTTTGTCCGGTGCTGTCCTGTCGGTTTTTAAAGTGCTAAAGACTGCACACGAATTTTGTCGGCCAACAACAGCCGACTGCAGAAGTGATGTCATGTGATGGTTAACTTTCCTTGTCTTTTTTCTTTTCTGAGCATGCCCAGTCTTGCTAATCTGCTGTCTGTCGGCCGAAATCTGTACTGACTGGCGAACAATCGGCCGTTCTGGTGACGGCCAACAAAAATTTTAAAGGCTGCACACCAGATTTTGTTCGGCCGAAAAGTCGCAGTCGGTTGTCGGAAGCATCATACTAACAAGCCGACAATCGGCCGATCGGACGTTGGCCGAATATTTACGGCCGACAATCGCTACGTGTGTACGGGCCTTAAGAGTCCCATCTGCTGAGGATCTCTGTGAATGGATGACACAGTGGAGCTCTGCAGTCACGCTGAATTAAAAAAAACAAAATGACCGTTCCCTGCGGAGAGAGGAACCCCCATATTCAGTTAGACAGGGGATGGTTGGGGGGCTGCAGACTGTGAAAATGTTTTAGGTTAAATCCTAAATATAGAACATGGTCACAGAGGTGCACTTGGCTTTTAAATCTGTATTATTTACCTATTTAAGGTGGACAATTTTTTTTTTTTTTTTTTTACCCATGATTTGCATTTTGAGTAAATTTTTCTTTTTTCTTTTCTAAGGATTGAAGACGTGGTTTTTATTTCCCAAGCTACCACGACAAGAGACTCAAAGCCTCCCATATGGAAAAAATGTATATAACCTCATTGATTGCAAGTTGCAAGTCTGAGCCCCCGTTCACACTGAATGTGACTTTGAAATTATGCTATTTCACTTTGATTAGCATGATTTCCAAGCCGCAGGGCAGTGCAATTTCAGGTGTGACTTGCCTGACATCTGTGCAACTTCTTCATGCACAGAGATCTACGCAAGTCGCACTGATTTGAACAGTTCCATTGCTGACAGTAGGGTGCAACTCCAAATCGCATGAAGTGGCACCGGTGTGAACTGGGGCTAAAGCAACCTGTCTGATTCATGTACAGTGTATAACAGTTTGTAGGCTCCTACAGCCATAAATGCTGATCGCTTGGAGACTAATACAGTCATGGTATATGCGCTCATACAATCATGGTATATGCTATTTACCTTGTGTTAACACTAAAGACTATAGAATCTGGCCGGTGTGATTTCTTTAACATGTCTGCAGTAAAGCCTTATTTTTTCACTGCACTGTATGTCCTAAACATAGTAAATTGGTATATAAAAAACCTGGGAACTGCTTTGTTGCATATATTTATATGCTAAATAAGGCACACTAAAAGGGGCTTTTCATTTTAATAAAAAGTAGACCCCAGTTTCTGTACTCCTCCTTTGCTAATGACTGGTCCCATATATCATTTTGTTGGTGGGTTGAATCTGCCCATTTAGATATAATGGCTGTCATGGAGCACCTTAAGTGGTAGTAAACCCTGTTACACATTTTATACCTACAGGTAAGCCTATAATAAGGTTTTCCTGTAGGTACTGTGAATATCTCCTAAACCTGCACAGTTTAGGAGATATTCAGAGTGCATGCAGCCAATGACATCACCGGCACATGCGCTGTGAAGATCGTACAGTGCCAGACCATAAGAGCCCATGCCATATATACGGTGGCTCCGGCACGCATTTGCGGGAGTGACGTCATCACGCCCCTGGACACTCATGTAGCCAGAGGCCGGGAACATGGAAAGAAGACTGGGGGAAGAGGTCAGCCATCTCAGCAGTGACATTGTGGTGCAGGAGGGCTTCGTTCCAAGGTAAGTTTATCATAATGTGCTAGTATGCGATGCATATTAGCACATTATGACATTGCCTTGCAGGGAGTTTTTTTTTTTTTTTTTTAACCACCTGCAGTTTACTACAGCTTTAATGTTTGCATGTGCATTGGTTCAGCCTAGAGTTCACCCTTTTAGACCTCATTCACCTACCTGCAGACAGTGTGCGTTTTGGACACAAAACTGCATAAATGTCAAATTGGGACCGGCGGCTGTGTCCCGATAGACATGAATGGGACTGCCTGCACACAAATGCAGGGAACACTTCTTCATCTACACAGGATGCACAAGGCCCATGGATATACGCATAGGAACACCCGAGGGAATGAGGCCTTAAAGAAATACTGAACCGCCCACTGCAATTCTATTCAATGACATGGTCACTGAAAGGTGCCTTAGTTTTTTAAATTGGGGGGGGGGGGGGGGGGGTGAGGGGGTGGTAGCTATTACCAGTACCAATGTGGTAGTAAATCTTATTCCAATCAGAACGCAGTAGTTCATTTTTTGTGTGTGCCGTGTCTGAGCTGCAGTGAAATGTATTCAGAAGACAGGATGGTTTGTCTTGTGTATCGTATATTTTAGAACTTTGTATAAGTACGTTTAACTCCTTTATATGTGTACCAAAATATACTCGTTTAATGATGTACTTTTATATGTGATTGTATATTTTTTATAAAAATCAATAAAGATACTTTGCAGCTTAAAAAAATGAAACCGACCCTGCAAAGGTGCCATTAAACCCCAACTGATTTTTTGTTTGTATTTCTTTAGATTTATGATCTTTTCCTATGTGCTGAAGCTTGCCATCACCATTAGGATGGGAAGTCATCGTACCACTGCTGGAACAAAGCGCTGTATACTGTTAGGCTCCGTTCACACTATGACGGGCAGATCCGCTGCAAATTGCAGGACGCCCTTGCGATCCCTGTTATTTTCAATGGCACTCAAATCGCAGTGTGATTTTGCCTCAATTGTCACCCAATGAATCGCAGTAAAATCGCGCAAACAGAACCGCAGGGCTTCTGTCACCCAAAAGAAATCTTGGAATGTAAAGTGGGTTGCACATGCTCAGCCCAGTAAACATTCTACAGGGGATTTCGATCAGACCGGCAAGGCAAAGTTTAGACAAATGTGGCTGAGCGGTGCTAGAAATGCGCAGTTGTAAATGGCAGCGGACAGGATTGTTTACATGCTGTGGTTGTTATGCTTCACTTTGTGCCTATGGCAAAAACTACTACCCAACATGTCACAATCTGCGTGTAGCAAGTCCACCAAACACAGCCAATTCAGGCCAATAGTAAAGAGCTGCAAACTGTTGAGAAAAATGGGATTAAAACAGGCAGCGGGGAGCCGTCACATTGCCTCTGATACAGTAGTGTGATGGTCAGTGAGAAGAATGGTCCCTACTATTGTGGTCAGTAGGAAGAATCCCCCTTACAGATAACTAAAGAGTTTATTGCATTCATTGTGAACTTTTCTGAGAGACAGAAATTACTCATTGCTCAAGGAGTCCCTAGAACCCTGGTTGAGAATGGCTGCACTAAAGTAATGCTTTATGTGGATTGGTCAGTTACAATAAATGTCCACTAGGTGGTGATATCTACCTTTTTAAAAAAAACAAAAAAAAAAAAACACATGTTCACATTTGTATTGTTCCCGATTTATAATGTTTGCTGTGGTTTTCATTTTCTTGTGTTTATCAACTTTTTTTTCCTTTTTGTTTAGTTTACCACTTGCTGTCTTTAGGCCCCCACCCACTTTTTTTTATCTGACGGTTGCCATGACAACATATGAATCCCCTATAAGGACAAAGAAACTGGCAGCTAAACCCTCCTATACTTTACAGCCAAGAAAGCTGCCATCTTGGCCTCTGTTTGATCTGCAGTTGACATGGTGCTGCACATGTGACCAGTTATGACTCCAGCCATTTGAGGGCTTGACAAGTCCGTTTGAGAGCACAAGCAACTGTGACAATTCTCATGCCTTGAATATACCTTCTTTTGGGAACTCGATGGTTTAGGTCTACTTTTCACAGTACCTCTCTCATTCCTCCCCAACCCACCTGTGATAGTCTCTTCTCTCTTTAAACAAATTCAGTAAGATAAGTCAAAATTCCTTTGCAAAGAGAATTGCTTATTTGTCTTCATTAGATCAGCCCCCTGTTTGCAGCATTTTTTTAACTTGGAGAAATACTTGATTTTAGGTCTACTAAAACCAACTCATTGGATCAGTGAGACAATGCATCTTAGATTGGTGGTCAGCGGGAAGAATGCCCCCCCCCCCCCCTTACAGGTAGCTAAAAAGAACATTGATGCCACGCCGTGGACTCTGCCAGGTGACGGCCCCAGAACGATGCAGACCCCATCAAATGGGAAGTCAATCAGCCACAGCTCAAGAAACCTCTAACAACCTCTGGAGGAACACTGGGGATTCACAGAACACTGGTTGAGAATGGCTGCCATAGTGTATATAAGATGTCTTTCAGCTGGTTGTTGTAAGAACACCAAACTATTGGATATCTTTCTTTATTGAACCTAATGTGAGATCTGCCCCAATTTTCCTAATCTCTTCAGATGTATATACAGTGATGGAATTTGGCTCCATGAAGTGGACACTATTTTTAGATTTCCCATCTGCACACCATAAACATGGCTGTCATTTGTTAAAACACTGCTGCTTGTTCTAATATTAAGATCAAGTGTTGAAATTACTAGCGCCCCTGTGTGTCTTGTTATTAAGAAATAGGATGTTGGTTTCCTCTGTGTAAACCATTTTACATTGAATCCAGATGTTTTTGGGAAGGCCTAGCCAATAAATCTGTATGAGGATTAAACATGTCATGTCCAGGGTGATTGTAATCATGAATTTACACATGCTGCAGTGACAGGCGTTTTTACTGCTTTGTAAAACCCCAGTCACCAATGCAGCCGGGAGCTGTGCGAAAATCAAGACGTGCTGCATTTTATCACAGTGCACTGTACAGCAGCGCAGCACCTCACCCTGCTGTACACCGAAATTAATGTAGTGTACTTTTGTACACTTCAAATAAAGTTTGTACAAAAAAAGGAACCGTGTGATGTGCTGAATCGCACACCACACTGCCCCCTACTGCAGTTGGAATGGACAGCTCGCAGAGAGGTAAATTGCTCCGGCAGCTGTCCATTATAGTTTGAATACCCCCCTAAGGGCAAATCAGATTATCCTCAAATGCTTTAAACCCGCTCTGCTGATCCTTTGTGCAGTGGCCAAGGAAGCTCAAGGTGCTGTTTACCACAAGAGTACTCTTAGGAGAATGTTTGGTATAATGACATTATCTGGTTCTACTTCAGAAGTCCTTGAATGTCTCACTTCATATGTGGCTAAACCTTTAATGAAAAGACAGGGTGTAACTAAAAATAACCTGGATATAGAAGATGATTGAAATGGCGATATTAAGGCATTGGCCCTCTGGGTTCTGAGTAAAGAGATGAATTGCACCAGGAGCCATTTTGAGAAAAGTTGTCTTCTTCTAACCTTTCCCAAAACGCAGTTGTTTAGGACCATCTCTTAGGGCCCCAATTTATAAAGTAACTAGACATTAAAGCGGAGTTCCACCCAAAAGTGGAATTTCCACTTTAGGTAGTTCTAACCCCCTGACATGCCACATTTGGCATGTCATTTTTCCTGGTGCCTCCATGGCAGCATACATATGGTTGGTTGCTCCGCCCTCAACCAACCCACAGGACCTCTTTAACTCTATAAAAGTCAGAACTGCCCCCCCTCACGCCATTCTTTTTTCTGTCCTCAAGCCTGCAGGATCACGATCAGCCCTTACTGCACCACCACGTGGTGTTACCATTACAGGGTCATGCTCCCCTGTAGGATGGAGTCCCAGGGCTTAGGCTGCTAAAGGCGCCAACAAGACTGGGAGCCTGTTTTTCTGTGGATCTTTTTCCAGGTGAGGAGTCTGGATCGGCACCCTCCTCTTGGGAACACACCCCCCCTCCTGGTTTGGGGGCTTCCCCAGCAACTCTGATGCCTGCTGTATTAGGTAATTACCCTGTCTTACTTCCTTTGCTTCATGCGGTGTGACAATGGAGCGCTGGTGTTTGAATGCTCAGCCTAGCATGCCTTCTGGAGTCCCCTGGGCGCTTCGCGCCGCCACTTAGCTTCCTATTTGTCTGATAGGGAGGCGGATCGAGGGCGTCGCCCAGTAGGCAGGTGAAGCCATCGGCAGCCATCTTGGTACTCCCCATAGGAGTACATGTATTTATATGGCCAGCCTGACTCAGTATGGAGGTGGATGTCAGCAGCATAACATCTCCCTTTGCTGCTGGAGACAAGTCGGTTTGCATCCACCTGTGCTGCTGCTGCCTCCCAATGGAAGCTAGGGAAGGATTGTGATCTTTCTATTTAGTTTTGTGTTGTTTCTTCCCCTTTGTCCCAGCCGTCTCCCGTAGTCCAGTTACACAAAAAGATCCTCGACATTCCGCTAGGTAAGAGGCTGCACCATTTAGGTAAGCTTTAAAAAAAAAAAAAAGAGCACAGGGCGTATGAAACATCAAATTTTCTATGTTTCATCTCAGCCCGCAACGCCGATCATCCCGCAGGGACTCACCGGACAGAAGTTCCAGAGGTCACAGCCACTCAAAACATGACCAGCATCATTTGTCTACCTCTCGCACATCGCACAAATCTCCCAGATCACCCCATCGATCTGGAAGGGCCACGCCACAACGCAGCTCCACCCGACCTGGGGTCAAAGCATGCTGGGTCTGTGGTAGACAGGCCCTGCCGGGTAAACTGGTCTGCGAGCCATGTTTTTTAGAGGCCACGGGGATCGGGAGAAAGAAAAGCAAGAGTCCATTGACACGATGAAGAAGCTGATTAAGGACTCAATTCGAGAATTGGATTTGTCCCAGGATCTGGTGGCTACAAACACAAGCGGAGGACCCCTTGCGACTCCAAGCCAAACAGCAGGTTCCGGCTCCAGTTCAGAGGACGACGGGGACGCAGCAGTGGAAAATGCGTCTGCCTTTGATTTTGGATTAATCCGCCCCTTTGTGGTAGCGGTTAAAGACGCAATTGAATGGGAGGAGACACCTGAACCCCCTGCTAAGTCCAGGAAATACTTTCCCCACCTGAAGAAAAAAAACCCCAACCTTCCCACTTATGGAGGAGATAAGAGATCTGGTGACAGATGAGTGGAGGAAGGTGGACAGGAGACCAGTCGCCTTTAATCGCTTTAGCAAATTTTACCCTCTGGCGGAGGCGGACACTCAACTTTTAGTTGGCATGCCGTCAGTGGATGCATCGGTCATGAGGCTGGCCAGAAACACAACTTTACCCTTAGAGGACGCAGTCTCCTTCAGAGATGTCTTAGATCGAAGGATAGATGCTGATCTAAAGAAAGCATACCAGGCGGCCGGGGGGGCTTGCAAGCCGGCAGTGGCTCTAACCTCAGTATCCAGAGCAGCACGTGCCTGGACTGAGAATATAGAGTTGGCCCTCAAGCAAGGCCTAGACACAGACCAGATTGTGAAAGCGCTGGATGAGTTGAAATTGGCGTCAGATTGTTCAACTCAGTGGCAGAAGCAGCCATTGATACTCTGAAATGTTCCGCCAGAGCCATGCTATATTCAGTCACGGCGAGAAGAGCACTTTAGCTAAAACCATGGGCCGTGGATCCCTCCTCCAAGCAAATGTGGTGCCACATATCCTACGATGGAAAGGCCCTATTTGGCGAAAAGCTGGATACAGCGATTACCAGAGTTACGGGGGGCAAGAGCGGCCTGATTCCCCAGGACAGGAATAAGAGCAAGAAGTTAGCGGCAAGAGTGGTTTTCCAGCAGAAAGCCAGAGAAGCCAGGACATACTGTCCAGGGAGAAAATATAGAACAGGCTGGAAGGGCTCCCAAGCTACCTTTCTGAGAATGGGGAAACAGAAGACAGCTACCTCTGCACAGGAAGGCCAGAAGTCCTTTTGACTTCTTGCCCACCCAAACCGGTCCAGTGGGTGCCCGTCTCATGGCATTCGCTCAGGTTTGGGTGGAATCCTGCTCGGATCATTGGGTCGCCTCTACGATCCTTCAGGGGCATTTTTGGAGGTTCAAACGCCATCCGCCCCGGTTTTCCTTTCTACCCACCAGGATTCCAATATCCGAGGAGAAGTGCAAGATTCTCCTACAACATGTCCAGACGTTAGTTCAGCAGCAAGCAGTGGTACCGGTTCCGGACTCGGAAAGACTCTTAGGCTTTTATTCCCCAGTCATTTTGGTACACAAAAAGTCTGGAGGATGGTGGCCGGTTCTAGATCTGAAGCGGTTGAACAGGTTTATCTGCCTCGAACGGTTAAAGAGGGAATCTCTCAACACGGTCATCCTAATGGTGCAACCAAACGACTGAATGATCTCTATAGGTCTTCAGGATGCGTATCTGCATATACCGATACATTGCGACTTCCAGTTGTTCCTAAGGTTCAAGATAGGGGAACTTCACCTGCAGTTCCGCTGTTTGCCTTTCGGCATATCCACAGCCCCCAGAACCTTCACCAAAGTGTTGGTGGCAATCCTAGCACATCTCTGCGGCTTTCAACAGGGGTTTCTATCCCAGTGGAGGAGGAGGTCCCTTTCCCAGGAAGTATTGATCACAATATCGATGAAGTCCAGTTTGTGGTGGTGGACGAAGCGGCCCAACCTTCTAAACCACTGCCATCTTGGCCCCATCTCACGGATCACGCTTACATCCAATGCAAGTCGGTTGGGCTGGGGTGCACACTTCAGAGACCAGTTGATCCAAGGGAGATGGCAGTTCGACTCTGAGGACGTAGTATCAAACATTCTGGAGCTGAGGGCAGCCTGGGAAGCTAGATCGCACTTGGCACCTCATCTCGCGGGCAACTCCCTCTTATTACGCATGGACAACAGAGGGGCGGTGGCCTACGTATAGAACCAAGGGGGAACCCACAGCAGGTCATTGTCACGCGAAGTGGCCCAGATCTTAGCATGGGCCGAGGAGAACCTAGTAAACCTTCGGGCGGTCTATCTGCCACCCCTCCAGAATCATCTGGCGGATCACCTGTCCAGGGAATTCATCAGCAACAGCGAATGGTCCCTGGACAATTCTGTGTTTCGGTGGATCTGTCAACACTGGGGCAATCCTCAGTGGGACCTTTTTGCATCCCCACAGAATGCCAAAACACCTTGTTTCTTCACAAGATGCCCTGCCCAGAAGTCAGCGGGAGTAGATGCCTTGGTGCAGCCATGGTCCTTCCAAGTCGGGTATGCGTTCCCTCCTACCCCACTGATTCTCAGATTCCTTCAGCGCCTAACAGGGGAGGAAGTGACCATCCTGGCAGTGATTCCCTATTGGCCGAAGAGGCCTTGGTTCACGCTGCTGACCCAGCTGTCTCTTTGCAACCCTCTAGTCCCTCCGAAGTTCCCCTGTCTCCTTTCTCAGGGGGACTACACCCACCCGCATCCAGAAATCCTGGATCTGAAGGCTTGGAAGTTGAGCAGAAGAGGTTGGAGGAATTAGGATGCTCTCCTGATGTAATCCAAACATTGCTGCAGGCCAGGAAATCGACCACTAATAGCTCCTACTACAGAATATGGCAGAAGTTTTCGGAATTTGCCAAATCCAACAAACTTAACCCAATGAAGCCAGGTGTGCAGGACATTCTACTGTTTCTACAGAAAGGTCTGGATTTAGGTTTAGGGCTCAATTCCCTTAAAGGGCAAGTTTCAGCCTTATCAGCCCTGACAGACATCAGATGGGCCTTACATCCTCTGATAGAGCGGTTTCTGAAGGCAGTATTGAGGTTGAGACCACCTAGAAAAACATTGCACCCGAAGTGGGATTTGCCTTTGGTGCTGGATACTCTAGCAGCACCTCCATATGCTCCTACTGAGGACTGTACTCTGGAAGATATTACTCCTAAAACATTTTTTCTCATAGCCTTCACTTCAGGCCGTAGGGTTTCGGCAATCCAAGCCTCGGGGGCTCACGACCAATCCATCAATTCATACCTAAGGTGCCAACCACTTTCCACTGTATTTAGGAATGGGTTCTCCCAGCCTTTGAAGAAGATCCAGCTACATCAAAATTGCATGAACTGGATGTTGCAAGAAATCTACATCGGTACATCGATTTAACGCAGCCTTTCCGTAAGGACCAACGCCTATTTATCATTACAAACGGAGGTAGGAAAGGCTTGGCAGCTTCAAAAAGAACGATCGCAAGCTGGATTGTACGTCTGGTTCAAAGGGCTTATCAGGCTAGCGGTCTTCCAGTGCCTAAAGCAATCAATGCTCACTCGACGCGGGGGATAGCCTCTTCTTGGGCAGCTCTAGCACAGGTCTCTCCGGAAACAATTTTTCATGCAGCCAGTTGGTCCTCATTTAATACCTTCCTGATCCATTATAGCCTGGACCCAGCTGCTCTAACTTCCCGGGATTTTGGGAAGAAAGCGTTGCAATTGGCAGTCTTGTGAATCCTAATAAACTGTATTTCTATGCAGTATCCCTCCCTATGAGCGAGTTATTTACCATTTGTATGCTGCCATGGAGGCACCAGGAAAACTGAAAATTGAATACTCACCTTTCCATAATTTTCCTTTCCTGGTGCCTAGCCATGGCAGCATACGCCCTCCCTTTACGTTATCTGCATTTTTGAGTCTAGTTACAAGAATGGCGTGAGGGGGGGCAGTTCTGACTTTATAGAGTTAAAGAGGTCCTGTGGGTTGGTTGAGGGCGGAGCAACCAACCATATGTATGCTGCCATGGATAGGCACCAGGAAAGGAAAATTACGGAAAGGTGAGTATTAAATTTTCTGTTTTTTTGGGGGGGGGGAGCAGGTACCTAGTTTTGACATGTACCCGCTCTGAGGTCCCAGAAGATTGCCGGCCAATCACGACACCTAGCGCAACTCGCGCATGCACAGTGCGTACCCGGCTGTGAATCCGCAAACTGACACAGCCGGGTGCCCACACCAATGATGCCGGCGCCGCAGAGGAGAGAGGGAGAAGAGCGAGGCTTCGGGCGGCCGCATCGCTGGACTGTTGGACGGGTGAGTGTGTTTAGGCTGGAACTCCGCTTTAAGCCGGTTAAATTAACGGGCGCTAGAACATATGTGGTCAAACATTTGTAAAAACAGACATGTTCCAGTTAAGCGAGAGCCTCTGTCAGCTCTGCGTCCCTGTTGCCCTAGCAACGTCGGGGACATACGCACAGCTGACTGAGCGGCTCTCGCTCATCTCGTTAATTTTTTCTAACAACGCGAGAGCCGCATGATGTAGCCAGCTCTGCGCATAGCATCCCTGTTGCCCTAGCAACATCGGGGACACGCGCAGAGCTGACCGAGCGGCTCTCGCGTGACATTGCTCGCCCGCCGCCACTTGTAAGGGCTGCTGCCGCTTAGCAGTAAGTCCACGCGAGCGTGTGCCCGCACACACCCGCCGCCTTAACAGTTTCGCCCGGTGTAGCGTCGGATAATGCCTCCCGTCGAAGAATGCATCTGACGGACTGCGCATGCGCGGTAAATGACGTCACTCCAGCTGACTGCTCCGCTCAGCTGGGGTTGACGTCATAATTGCGCATGCGCAGTCCCTCAGATGCATTCTTCGACGGGAGACTGCGGGAAGAATTGTCAGATTCTGCCTGACGATCTGCGCATGCGCGCAGCGTCATAGCAGGATCGAAATTCTATTGGGCGGCCTATGGCTGGTCACGCAGTTTGTCGGATGCACTATCTGACGGTAGATAGAGAGTGGAGGGGAGAGAATCTATTGTCAGATTCTGCCTCGCTCTCTGTTCCATTTATGGGGACGGATTGGATTACAGAGTATTCATTCTTATATGAGAAATGGCGGGAATATTGTCTTATTAGAGAACGCAAACACAGCTCTTATCGGGGCACTCCCCTTTAATGTGCCCTGATAAGAGCTGTGTTTGTGTTCTCTGATCAGACAATATTCCCGCCATTTCTCATATAAGAATGAATACTCTGTAATCCAATTTGTCCCCATAAATAGAACAGAGAGCGAGGCAGAATCTGACAATAGATTCTCTCCCCTCTGCTCTCTATCTACTGTTGGATAGTGCATCCGTCAAACTGTGCATGTCAGTGTCGTCACCGCCAGCACAGCTGATCGGAGCAGTCAGCTGGAGTGACGTCAGTCCGTGGGAGGCATTATCCGACATGACACAGGCAGTACTTCGCTCTACCCAAAAGACAGCTACAGTGTGGTACTATAGTTCTGGGAGGGCGTCCATAGACTTACTCCCAGAATCCCGCCCCCTGCGTGCCTCATAGAGTGGGGTAAAGGGCCAAACAGAGTGGCCCTTTACCATGTGATCAGCTGTGTCCAATCACAGCTGATTACATGTAAACAGACTTGCCGATTAGTGGCAGTCTTTTCCTCATGCTATGTGTCTGTGTGAGGAAAGTACTGCCGATAACCAGCAAGCCAGTCAGCACACTGTTTACACTGATTCATCATCATGATCATCAGAGCAGCCTCGTCAGCGCACATCAGTGAAGATGAAAAATGTACTTAGTTGCAAAATTTTATACCGGGAAACCAAGAGAAACATTTTTTTTTTTCAAAATTTGCGGTCTTTTTTTGTTTATTTAGCAAAGCATAAAAAACCCAGTGGTGATTAAATACCACCAAAAGAAAGCTCTAGCAGTGTCAAAAAAAGATAAAAATTTCATATGGGTGCAGTGTTGCATGACCGTGCAATTTTCATTCAACATGTGACAGCAATGAAAGCTGAAAATTGGCCTGGGCAGGAAGGGGGTGAAGCTGTCCGGTATTGAAGTGGTTAAAAAAACAAAAAGTATCTGCTTGCAGTTCCTGTAGAAGGTAGAACCAATCATTTTCAGATAGCTCATGAATAATTATTGGTGGAAATAAAAATCAAGGCATGGCCGGGACCAGTCCTGTGGCCTGTCAACGTCATGTGTCCCGTGTCTTTTTCAATCATGGATTTTTCTCTGTAGCGTTATTCGAAGAGAACTCAATGGGACCAGGCAGATTCCACCCCAGGGCTTGCCTTTTGACAATTGCTCATAAAAGTTCGACGCAGTGTGAAGCAAACATTATTTCATATAGCGCCAGTTTCGGAGTGCTTTGCAAACATTGTGATGTCCATTGGAAAGCAGTCTCTGCTATAAATAGGCCCCATAGACTTTATAGCGGTAGTAAAGTCAAAAATACAAAAACCTCAGACAGGCAGGGTTTTTTTTATAAGATAAGAGAATCTAATGGTATCTTCTGTTATAAATTCCTTTCCCAGCCTGTCAGCAGTAATGAGATTTAAGCCTTATTTGTGCAACTCTGACCACATTTATGTGCATGTTTAGAAGTAACGTCATTACAGCCAGGCCATTCAAGCAGCCAAAGAGACTAAACCCAGAAGGAAGACCGGGCAAAGATGGAAGAGCTCGGGCCAAGTGGGAGCACGAACACCACAACGCACGGGGGGGCGGGGTGGTTGTTTGACAGGTGAGCCTGTCAGAATATTCTAGTGTGTGGTGCATAAACCTGCATGGGGGCCATTTAAAATGGCATCCTCCCAGAACCTTGCCTGCATTGAGGTAAAGGGCCAATCAAAGTGGCCCTTGACCATGTGATCACCTGTGTCCAATCAGTGTGGCCTACCAGTGCCTACTCATCAATACTGCCTCATCAGCGCACATCAGTGAAGAAGAAAAATTACTTTTTTTGCAGCTTATCAGTACCATCTATCAGTGCCCATCAGTGGTGCCACATTAGTGAGGAAAAGTTACTTATTTGCAAAATTAAGAAAAACATTATTTTTTCTACATTTTCGATATTTTATAATTTGTTAAAATAAATAAAAACCCCCCAGTGGTGACTAAATACCACCAAAAGAAAGCTTTATCTGTCTCAAAAACTGATAAATAAATTCCGTAGGAATACAGTGTTGTTTGACAGAGTAATCGTCATCCAAATTGTGGGAGCACTGAAAGCTGATTATTGGCCTGGGCAGGAAGGGGGTGAAAGTGCCTGATAGTCAAGTGGTTAATACCACTTTAGTGGGGATTCCTGAAAAATGTGTGTTTAGGAATTTTTTTTTAGGCCCTCCCATTTAAACAGTTTATGAGGCCAAAAACACACTGTTCTGTCCCAATACTACAAGTTGCTCATACAAACATGCAAAAGACACCTTTAACTACTTCCGGTCCGCGCTATAGCGAAAGACGGCTGCAGCGCGGACTCTAATTTTCAGGAGGCCGTCTTTAAACGGCCTCCCAGACACAGGCTCCCCGCGCACTCCCGCGAGCGCGCATCGGGGAAAATCTGTGTCGGCTGTGTCCCTTGGACACAGCCAATCACAGAGGCCATATACCACGTGATCGGCCCATGCAATGAGAGATGATCTCATATGTAAACATATGAGATCATCTCTCATCGCCAGCACTCCTTCCTCACGCAGAGACTGCAGTGTGAGGAAGAAGGAGAGCCGATCAGCCGCCAGGGACACAGAAGAATGTAATCAGGGCACTGATCAACAGTGCCCTGATTACACAAGGTAAAAAACATACACAAAGTACCCACCATCAGTGCCCACAGTGCCCATAGTGCTGCCAGTCAGTGCCCATCAGTGCCTGCTCATCTAGGCACTGATGAGCACTGACTGGCAGCACTATAGGCACTGAGTGTGGGCACTGATGGTGCTGCCCATCAGTGCCGCTCATCAGTGCCACCCGTCAGTGTCCATCAGTGCCATCCGCCAGTGCCCAGCAGTGCCACCTCTCAGTGCCCAGCAGTGCCACCTCTCAGTGCTCATCAGTGCGGCATATTAGTACCTCCTCATCAGTGCCCATAAGTGCCACCTCATCAGTGCCCATAAGTGCCACCTCATCAGTGCAGCCCATCAGTGCCGCCTCATCAGCGCACATCAGTGAAGGAGAAAAATGTATTTATTTTCAAAATTTACTCGCAGAAAACAAGAAAAAATATTTTTTTTTCAAAATTTTCTGTCTTTTTTCTTTTTTTTTGTAAAAAATAAAAAACCCAGAGGTGATTAACCCTCCTCTTGTGTTACGGTCAAAACTGACCCGTTTTCAGGTTTTGAATGTCTATAAGTATCACATAAATTTGTTTATTGCATCAAGATTTTTTTACTTTGTCAGGAACCTCTATTTAAACAATGTAATAGAAAAATAATCCTTTTCACTAAATTATAAAATACTGTGGTGAAAATTAAGACGTTCATGGTGTTAGGGTCAATTCTGACCCAGTTATAATATAGGATTTTAGGACACTAATAAGTTCCAAAACTGAAATCATAAACACTCTCTCTGCTTAGTAACAGTGACAGCCAATCCCCTCTCAACCCTGTGAGCTGTAGTTAGGGAGGGGCCTATCTCTTTTCCTGCTTGTCTGCTTCTCTAAATAAAGTGAAGAAACATAGGACAAATTCATTTCAGAGTTGCTGACTTTATTTTACCATTTTTTAAATTTGACAATGAGAGGTATGCTATCAAAAGAAAGGTCTAGGGGTCACACCAAAAATATTAAAACCAATCTTTTCAAGGATAAAGAAGCCTAACAAGGTAACCAAGAGGTAAGAAACAAATTTGATGATAAATAATTATTCAGAGGGTGTTTTATGGCTGATTTAAAACACGGGTCAAAACTGACCCTAACATCATGGATAGTAACGGAATTCTAACATAAGAGGAGGGTTAAATACCACCAAAAGAAAGCTCTATTTGTGTGAAAAAAATGATAAAAATGTCATATGGGTACAGTGTAGCATGACCGTGCAATTGTCATTCTAAGTGTGAGAGCGCTGAAAGCTAAAAATTGGTCTGGATGGGAAGGGGGTTTAAGTGCACAGTAGGCAAGTGGTTAAGTCGCCTTGCTAATCTCATGCTCAAGTGTGAATGAGAACTGGGGGGGAGGGGGTGGAGGGATATCAATGAAAGACTTGTAAGTAGGATGCTAATAGATCGCCAACAGATTTGAACAGATCAGCCTGCAAACAGAAGCACTGACAAACCATTTTTTAAGTACATGCAAACTTTACAATTAATCATGATGGTCTGGAATATTGAATTGCAAAAATCTATTGGTGTTGTATATAAAAAGTAAGTCATCTCTGTTTCTTCTAAATTGATCACCAACATAAACAATCCAGGTGTGCACAACTACATGCTTCCAACACAAGTTGCTTTTCTAAGTAATATCTAAAGCTGACCCCACACTGAACAAAAAAAAAATACGGTTCCTCCATCCACGCTAAAGCAGGCAGATGGACCAATTTCAAGCTATGCCTATTGTATTGTGACAGCCAGCAGCCCCAGCTGTCAGAATAACTGCATCTGGATACCTGCCATTGTTTAGCTGACAATTTTCAGCCTGCTCAGTTTTTCAGTTAAAGGAATTGTGATACTGTCAGTTTATTAGGTTCTGTTCAAATTCACTCAATGTATGGCCAACTAAAGGCCCAACTCCAGGAAAATGAAAAAATCCACGTGGGACCCCTCATACTACAAGCGTTAATGGCTGATTATATCTAGAGGATTTCACAAGAGGCTCTATCACTTACCTGATTCCTCACTCCAGCTCCATCACTTTTCTCCTACGCCCGAAGCGCCAGTCTCTGGGCTGAGCCTTAGCATAATCATGTACAATACAGGGATGTTAAGCTCGTATGGTACCTTGAGGAGGCTGGAGTGCAACTGGAGCCGGTTACAGCTTACAGAATAGGTTTAAGCGATCGCAGCACTGGAGGGAGCTTGCTGGGGCATGGCATAAGGTAAGTATTTACCCCTTACTCCTCTACCCCTAAACTAAGTGAGCAAATATGCTTTGCAGCAGGGATGCACCGATACCTACTTTTTAAGAGCGAGTTCGATAAAAAATATTTTTGCTCAAATACTCGCTGATACCAATTACCGATACCGTGCAATGAGATTTGAGCCCATACAAAACGAATGGGCTCAAATCACATTGCTAAAGAATAGCATGTGATGTGAACAGGAATGCGGTATGCATATTTACAAAAAAGCGCACACATGCAAAAGAAATGACTATCAAATATAAAGGCAATCAATGAATAAATAAAAATGGGGATTTAGTCCCACCATATGGCCATATCGTGCTCAAGCCCACCACTACGTCAAAGTACCCCATTATCAGTGGGTCCTACACTAGCCATGTAAAAAAGGATGAATCCAACTTCTCAAACCCTTGGAGATACTTACTCTTAACTGGGAGAGATGTGCGACTGCACTATGAGGAACTCATCCAATATCTGCTAGTCAATGGACACTAATGGAGTACAGGTGTGGGAGGGTGGGGTGCTCACCTCAGAGTCTGGTCAGACCGAATACATACAAACAAAAAAGAGGTTGGGGGAGCACACCCTGAACATGCATTTCTAAAGCTGGTGCAGCTATAGACCAAGAGACATGCATATTTACAAAAAAGCGCACACATGCAAAAGAAATGACTATCAAATATAAAGGCAATCAATGAATAAATAAAAATTTGGGAAATGCATGGAAATGCAATTTGGGAAATGCATGTTCAGGGTGTGCTCCCCCAACCTCTTTTTTGTTTGTATAAAACAGGAATGCGGTGCAATTCCTGTCTGAATTACATGTAATTTCCTGCACCGCTTCTGGGTGAACCCAGCCTGAGGAGAGAAGGCAAATAAGGGAGAGGAGAGAGCCGTGGTGCATGTATCTGGCTGGAGTTCAGGATGAGCAGGGAGTGGTTGTAAAGAAAGCACTGTGGAAGATTTGGATCCCTGTGCCAGGAAAGCTGACAGCTGAAAATAATCAGACACTGGCACGGTCTTGTAGTGTCCTGGGGGTTGTAGAGGGCTTGGCACAAAAGGGGTCTACCAGGCAATGTACAGTGCATTGAGTGGTAGACCTCTTGGTGGCTGCCATGTCAGCCTTGTCTGTCTGTATGGGCCCAGATCACAACGCAGGTTTCGGTTTTGGTATCAGAGCATTTGCACGAGTACAAGTACTTGTGCAAATGCTTAGTATTGGTATCGGTATCAGTGCAACATTACTTTACAGTGTGGGGGGCTCCACTGCAAGGATAATTTTTTTTTTTTTTGGGTTATTTTCCTAAATTACATTCTGCACAGTTCTGCATTCAATGCATCTCTGCACTACCAGGAGCATTGTCTGGCAAGGATCCTCTACAGGCACCCATGCCACTCTATGCCCCATTATACCCTTTTATCAAATCCAGGGGAAACTGGACAGGAGGTGTAAAGTTAACCGACTTATCAACTTGGCCTCTACCAGGTACATGGCAGATACCATACCTGCATAAATCGCAGCCTGTACTAGTTATAAACAAGGATATGGAGAGACTGAAAAACAATAAAGGTCAGGAATTTAGAAAACCAAAACCCAGAGAGGTATTGCAGATCCCGGACAATGCCATAATTAACTACATTCTAGACCAGGACATGTTATACTGGAAATACACAAAATTTGGTCCTGGCATCAATATTGCATAATCCTTGCTATACTTTGGGTTTAGATCATGTCCACTTTCCCTGGTGGATATCCCAAGGTATGTTCAGGATGTTTTAAGAGAAAAATATAGCAGTCTTCATATTGAATACCTAAGTAATCTTTTGCTGATGTACTTTGTATCTTTAGATCTAATAGCAAAAGAACTAAGACCCCTTTCCCACAATCGGACCAATCAGGCCCGCCTGTCTGTTTTTCAAGCAGACCCAATCAGGCCACCCATTGTCCTTTAGGAGGAGGCGGATGTCAGCAGACATATGTCTGCTGACACTCGCTTGGCATCCGACAAGACATATGGCGATACGTTTGCCATCCGTCCAGCAGGTCAGATCGGATGAAAACAGACAGGCTGTCCTTTTTCATCCGATCTCCCCATAGAGGAGAGTGGGATTCTGACAGGTCCATCTCTGCACAAAGAGTGGAGATGAACCTGTAATCCGCCGTCTCAGTGGGGATCAGCAGAGCGATACCCGCTGAGCAAGCGAGTCCATCAAAATGGCCAGTGTACATCACATGTTAACAACCCTAGGAAGGGTTGTAATGATGATCTGAACATTCAGATCACTACTGACAAATGGAGAGAATTATAGGAGAACTTCTTCAAGGGCAGTCTTTATAATAACTTAACCACATGGAATGCATATTACCCAAAGCAAACTATTCCATACAACATTGCAATAAATATAGGTCCACTATACATGGTTGGTGGCCATGTCTGATAGAACAGAAATGATCATTGCCATTCTATTATCTACAGTATACCAGGGGTCTCCAAACTGCAGCCCTTTGGGCAAAATTCCTTCCACTGACAGTAACAACGGGGCAAATTCCTGCCAATGATACCCAACAGTGGGGCATTATTCCTGCCACTGATACCAACGATTGGGCAATATTCCTCCCACTGGCACTAACATCAGTTTCAGTCAAGGTAATGGAATCACTCCTGAAAAAATGGATCATTGATCACTTAAAAATACACAGCTTGCTGGACCCAAATCAGCATGGCTTTACTGAGGGCAGATCAGTTCAGACTAATCTGATTGAATTTTTTGACTATATTACCAGTGTTTTGGACCATGGTGTTGCTGTGGACATAGCATATCTTGATTTCAGCAAGGTATTTTATACAGTTCCATATAATAATCTAATACAAGTTGTACAAGTTAGGACTTAAAGTGATACTAAAATCTTGTTTTTTTTTCCTCTAAAAATAACAAAGATGTTATACTTACCTACTTTGTGTTATGGTTTTGCACAAAGCAGCCCCGATCCTCCTCTTCTTTTCCCTCAGTGCTTCTGGCCCCTCCCTCCTATCTAATGCCCCCACAGCATGCAGCTGGCTATAGGGGCACCCAAGCCGAGCCACAGCTCTGTGTGTCCATTTAGACATGGAGCAGTGGTTTGGCCCTGCCCACTCCCTCTCCTTATTGGCTAACTGACTTTGAATGACAGCAGCAGGAACCAGTGTTACCGCTACTGTGTCTCAGCCAATCAGGAGGGAGAGTCCCAGACCACGAAGGCACTCATGCACATCGCTGGATCGAGATGGGGCTCAGGTAAGTATTTTGACTTTACAACCACTTTAACCCTTGGGTGGTTCAGTGGATATGCAGTTGGCTGAAGGACAGATACTAGAGTGTGGTTGTAAATGTGTTTCACTCAGAACAGAGAGAAGTAACTAGTGGTGTACCACAAGGCTCTGTACTGGGTTCTGATCTATTTAATCTATATGTAAGTGATGTAACTAAAGGTTTGTTGGGCAAGGTATGTTTTTTTACTGATGATACAAATAGGGTTGATATCCTTGGAAATGTCTGTAACATGGAACATAGATTTGGCATTGCTGGAAGATTGGTCAAAGCAGGGGTAACTGCAGCTCAATGTTTCTAAATGTAAAATAATGCACCTAGGGAAAAAGAATCCCTTGAGAGAGTACAACATTGGGGATACAGTGTTGGCCAGCACTACAGAGGAAAAAGATTTGGGGGTACTTATTTCAGATGATTGCAAAATGAGTAAACAGTGTGACCAGGCAGTGGGAGAAGCAAATAGAATTCTAGGATGCATCACTAGAGGGACCACCAGCAGGAGGAAGGAGGTCCCGATTCCCCTATATACAGTATCTCACAAAAGTGAGTACACCCCTCACATTTTTGTAAATATTTTATTATATCTTTTCATGTGACAACGTTGAAGAAATTACACTTTGCTACGATGTAAAGTAGTGAGTGTACAGCTTGTATAACAGTGTAAATTTTCTGTCCCCTCAAAATCACTCAACACACAGCCATTAATGTCTAAACTGCTGGCAACAAAAGTGAGAACATCCTTAAGTTAAAATGTCCAAGTTGGGCCAAAAGTGTCAATATTTTGTGTGACCACCATCATTTTCCAGCACTGCCTTTACCCTCTTGGGGAAGGAGTTCACCAGAGCTTCCCAGGTTGCCACTGGAGTCCTCTTCCACTCCTCCATGACGATATTACAGAGCTGGTGGATGTTAGAGACCTTGCGCTCCTCCACCTTCTGTTTGAAGATGCCTCACATATTCTCAATAGGGTTCAGGTCTAGAGACATGCTTGGCCCGTTCCATCACCTTTACTCTCAGTTTCTTTAACAAGGAAGAGGTCATTTTTGAGGTGTGTTTGGGGTCATTATCATGTTGGAATACTGCCCTGCATCCCAGTCTCCGAAAGGAGGGGATCATACTCTGCTTCAGTATGTCACAGTGCATGTTGGAATTCATGGTTCCCTGAATGAACTGTAGCTCCCCAGTGCTGGCAGCACTCATGCAGCCCCAGACCACGAAACTCCCACCACCATGCTTGACTGTAGGCAAGACACACTAGTCTTTGTACTCCTCACCTGGTTGCCGCCACACAC
The DNA here is from genome assembly GCF_965119305.1 of Pelophylax lessonae. NCBI lineage: Eukaryota > Metazoa > Chordata > Amphibia > Anura > Ranidae > Pelophylax > Pelophylax lessonae. The sequence continues at coordinate 57,410,892 of NC_138771.1, read as the reverse complement.
GCTTGACACCATTTGAACCAAATACGTTTATCTTGGTCTCATCAGACCACAGGAAATGGTTCCAGTAATCCATGTCCTTAGTCTGCTTGTCTTCAGCAAACTGTTTGCAGGCTTTCTTGTGCATCATCTTTAGAAGAGGCTTCCTCCTGGGATGACAGCCATGTAGTCCAATTTGATGCAGTGTGAGGCGTAGGGTCTGAGCACTGACAGGCTGACCCCCAACCCCTATAACCTCTGCAGCAATGCTGACAGCACTCATACGTCAATTTCCCAAAGAAAACCTCTGGATAGGACGCTGAGCCTGTGCACTCAACTTCTTTGGTCGACCATGGCAAGGCCTGTTCTGAGTGGAACCTGTCCTGTTAAAACACTGTATGGTCTTGGCCACAGTGCTGCAGCTCAGTTTCAGGGCCTTGGCAATCTTCTTATAGCCTAGGCCATCTTTATGTATAGCAACAATTCTTTTTTTCAGATCCTCAGAGAGTTCTTTGCAGATGAGGTACCATGTTGAACTTCCAGTATGAGAGAGTGAGATCAATAACACCAAATTTAACACACCTGCTCCCCATTCACACCTGAGACCTTGTAACACTACCAAGTCACATGACACCGGGGAGGGAAAATGTCTATCTGGGTCCAATTTGGACATTTTCACTTAGGGATGTACTTACTTTTGTTGCCAGCGGTTTAGCGATTATTGGCTGTGTGTTGAGTTGTTTTGAGAGACAGCAAATTTACACTGTTATACAATCTGTACACTCACTACTTTACATTGTAGCAAAGTGTAATTTCTTCAGTGTTGTCACATGAAAAGATATAATAAAATATTTACAAAAATGTGAGGGGTGTACTCACTTTTGTGAGGTACTGTAAATCTTTAGTGAGACCTCCTTTAGAATACTGTGTCCGATTCTGGAAACCTCACTTACAATAAGATATTGATATAACAGAACGATTCCACAGGCAGGTAACAACAGTTGAAACCTTTAAATACATCAAGGGAATGAATAAGGTTCAGGAGGGCAGTTTTATGTGTATGTGTGTGTATATATATATATATATATATATTTATTATATAACCAAAATCAAGAACATAGGGACAGGACCTCAAACTAACTGGAGGAATACATTTAAAACTAATCTTAGAAAGCATTATGTTATTGAAATAATAGTTGATGCTTGGAATAAAATTTCAGCAGAGGTAGTGAGACAGTCAACAGTAAATGGCCTCAAACATGCTTGCGACAAGCATAGGTCTATATTCAGACAATAAAGTTAATGAAAAAACAAAAAATCCCCAAAAAACTAAAAATAAATAAATAAAACAAAAAACAAATGGGCAGACTCAATGGACTACTCTGACTTTCTCTGCTGTCAGTTTTCTATGTTTCTATGACAATTTTCCTCCCACTGACACGTATAATCAGGTTTTATTATTCTTCTCATGGACACCAATTAAGGGGAATTGGTATCGATGCCAGGACATTTTCTATTCACATTTTCTACTAATACTGGCCACAGTCCAGCCCCTATAAAGTCTGAAGGATAGTAAACTGGCCCTTTGTTTAGAAAGTTTGGATCTATACCAAAGATCTCCAAACTTTCTAAACAAAGGGCCAGTTTACTATCCTTCAGACTTCAGGGGGGCCAGACTGTGGCCAGTATTAGTAGAAAATCCCCTACCATCAGTGGGAGTAAACAATGTCCTAGGCTTGGTAGTAAATAGGAGTAAAAAAACGTACAAAGCTGTTGTGCGTTTTATACGTTCGAGAATATTATTCTGATTATCTTAATTTATTACTAAAAGGCGATGTCTGAACTATCAATAGAATTATGACGCAGTGCCTCCAGCCGATTACGGCAAATAATTTAATAACTAAGAAAAACCCAATCATTTTTGTTCAGACACTCAATAGTATACCACAGCAATTTTCCTGAGTTATTTTTGATCGATTACTTTCTTTTTTAAAGCATATACCAATCTTAGTGAAACAGTCTACAGTAGGGAATATATATATAAGAATATTTATTCGCAAGACATGTTTTTCACCATAAATGATCAGACTTGAGTGACACAAAGAGATAACCTTACATAAGATACAAACTTAAAACGATAAATGCAATGTGATATTAGCTAGACGATGAAAGTAAAATAAAGCAAGATTACGTTTTTCCCAGATGTAGTATGAACCATAAATGAATGTTCTATATAATCAGACCACAATTGTCTGCGCAATGCGAAGTCCGACAATCACTCCACTGCAGATGAAGCGAGAATAGGCCATGCAAAACGTGAGACGAATACGCCAATATGCGTTAAATCAAATATTAATAAAAATGTTATAAAAACAAAAATCATCTCTTTAGAGAAAAATATACATATGGTTTGTACGGCTGGGATTGTACTCTCGTTACTGTTAAATATGCAATGTAAAACATTTAAGGAAGAAAAGAAATGATAGTAAATAATAATCAAATAATTAGCAAGGTATATTTACCATACTTAAGATGGTGGCTAGCTTAAAATGGTCGTTACCAGAGTCCTTAAGATGGCTGCATTTCCAAGATGGTGGCCAATTAGGGAGGAGTTTCGTTGGCGTCCCTCCAAGTTTCAGGTACATGGTGGAGCAAGATGGAGTCTGTATAGAGGAGTGTGTGCATAGCTGTAGTAGCGTGTGTGTTGTATGTGTAATGTAATGTGTCGTGATGTCTGATGTGTTGTGTTGTGTCTTGTGTCTCCTATTACATCTCTGGTTCCTTTTTATATTGTGTTGAACAAAAGGGCAGTAAAAATTATCATAAGCCAAACCCAGTGGGAGGAACATTATCACCATTGGTTGGGATTACTTAACCATTAACTGACGAGGTCATTGGGCGACACCTCTACTAGTTAACCAAGATATGGGATATTAAAACTGTATAATTTCTCTGTTTAAGACTATCATAACTAACAACATAATAATTTCCATGCTCTCATCCTCTATACGTGCCCATCTAATATCCACCATGAAGTAAAGATTGGACCTGGTAACTGGACCTGGTAATACCATTGAATTAAGAATATTACTAATACAATATATATATATTGATTGGAAATGACTGATTTACCCATATACTTTACATTTAGTAGCAGTAAGAATTATATAGATACATATACAGTTATATATATTGATACACAACAACTTGTATATGTAAACTTTTCTACACATGGGTTATTTCCGATCAGAATATTATCCATTAAGGGATTATTATGTTAACAACAGTACATTCATGATTTGGGACTGGATTATAAAATATGGGCGAAATTTCTGACCATTTGACACTACTATATGATAGATATAATGTACTTCTCAACAGAAGATTGTCATAACATCATAGTTTCACAACCCCTTTTGTATATGATGGGGCAAAGATGTTGTATAAGCTTATGATTATATGAAATTCATTTGAGATTTGCAGTTCTCATCAGTCTAAGTGACAATGTTTATTTGACACCATGTAGATTCCACCAATCTCTACCCCCCTGTTGGTGTGTAGGTAAATGAATGACAGATTCTAGTCTTTGTCAAGGCTTATTTCCATTTGTTTGTCCTCTCATGATTTAGACAATAGTTTATCTGCTGGTGGATGGTTGAACACAGGTGTTATCCTGAATTTGAGTTTCGCCCATTGTGTGATACAAACGTCTCATGGCCAGCACATAAAGTTTTATGATCCCTCTGGCTTTTCTTGTTTCATGACTAGGGGAAGAATGTCTTATGTAAACCTTCCCCCCTAAAGGCCGTTCCACCTGGGATAAGCAATTTAGTTGCCTGCCTTCCCGAGCATTGTATTCAAAGTTTGTCAAACACAGCTACCTTTTGGGGGTAGATGACATAGCTTCTCATCTCAAAGTACATGTAAATAAAATCATTTCAACAATGGACACAATGTGTGTTTCAAACTGAAAGGGTTTTGACTCAATATGTAACAAGGTCAATTGAGGCCTCAAAGTTCACAATTCTTGACCTGTAATAATAAAAATGTATTTCTATTTCGTACTGAAAGTCTAACAAAGCGGAGGAGGAATAGTGCCCCACTATTGATGTCAGTGGGAGAAATAGTGCCCCATCGCTGGTGTCAGTGGAAGGGTTAATTCCTCTTTGTTTGTGTCAATGGAAAAAGTAGTGACCCATCGTTCGTATCAGTGGAACTATATTTCCCATGATGCATTGTAAAACTGACATTCACAGACATGACTAGGCATGATGGGAATTGTAGTTCCTGAACAACTGGAGGGCAAGAGCTTGGATACCCCTGCTCTAGAGGTTGCTAGGTTCCTTGAGCCATGGCTGATTGAGAAAGGCTGATCTATAGAGTGCTTAAGAAATCTGTCTTACTGAAAATCCTCAATGCATCGCTAAAGAAAACAAGTCAAAAAGAGAAAATGTACGAATCTGTAGTTTAATACAAGAATCCATGTAGGGAAATGTCCCAGGGGACAATTACCTGCACTTTTACAGTTTTTGACCTCCCTGGTTGTAATTCAGCTATATAAGGACAGTGATGGATCACTCACCATTATCTGCATCCTGAAAGACATCACGCAACCTCCATATTGGATTCTTGCATATTCTGGTCATTTCTGCCCTTGTCTCCTGTGCTTTACTTTCCCTTAAATCAGGAAGTGAGCCTATACATCACTGACAATATGTTAAAAATAGTAAGATGTCTCAAATTCCAAGCATTGTTGCCATTCCCTCATGCTATGCTGATTAAGATTGCTTACATTATTAAATGGTACAGTCAGCCATACATGGATCCAAATTTGGCCAGTTCAGCAGGGACCAGCTGAGATTCGATCCATCTATGAGCAGACTAATTTACCCAAATCAATCCATTGATCAACTTCTGCACAACCAGTCTGTCAGATTTTTTATATTGCGATTACTGCCGGCATCCTATAGCTGCTAGTAGCAATCAGGAAAATAAATATATCAGCGCATGTTTGTATTCCTCTCTTATAGTCTAATTCATATATTATGTGTGTGTAAAGTGCTAATGTATCAAAGTGTCTTATAAAATTAACATCTTATCTAAAAAAAACTATTGTTGAAAATTCCACACAAAAGTGCCAAGTGCAAAATATTCTGTGCAATAAAAAAAAAACTGCTAGTGCAAAATAAATACCCAAAATCTCTGTGCAAGACAATCAAACCCAATAAGTATATAAAAAAAAAAAATATATATATATATATATATATTTAATAAAAAAAAACTATTAGTCCATCAGTAAACTCACATACAATATAATAAAATTATGCTTAAAAACACAGTCTTTGTAAAGCTCCAAGTGATATAGAAGCTGAAATAAGTGCAAAAAAAGGAGCTATATCTATCAAATGATACAATTTCTTCTGTGACAACGTGGCAAAACACCCAATGTGCTCCTTCCACCATATCCCCCAAACTGACTCACCAGATGGGGAGCTGGTCAAATTATAAACCAGCAATTGCGCCTTTATTTGTACAGTATGTAGCACCCTACAGGCAGGTGCTAGGTAATGCCCCTTTCACACTGTCCGTCCGTCGGACGGACTCCGTTTATCTCAGTGGGGGATCGATCCGCCGATCCCCCGCTGAGCAGGAGGATGACAGCTGTTCTCCGCGCTGTGTGCGGAAACACAGCTGTCAATTCTCCATACATGTGGAAAAAAAAAAGTCTGTGCTAATTCGGGGTACAGATGGATAATTGTAGATGTATATAAGTGGGTGGGTAAACAAAAGAGATAATCAATCAAATATAAATGATGAAGGGATAAAATAATGATGAAGGGATAAAATAATGATCGGTGTCCTCATTGTGTAGTAATGTGAAAAGGTGGAAATTCAGTACTAATTCAAGGTACAGATGGATAAATGCACATATATAAAAGTAAATCAAAATAATCAGATAGATACAAATAATAAATAAAATAAATAATATTCACTGGTGAAGTATAAAGGTGAATGGCATAAAAAATAAAGGATGACTATATGAACGTGCACATGCTAAACCAAAAGTGGCTAGGTGCAGAAGCTACAGAGTATTCTCAGAGTTAGTGAGCATTGGCTGGCGCCGGCTTGCGTCAGGGAGGCGCCAACAGGCATTTTTCAGGAACAAAGCCCCAAGTGTACATAGTTGAAGCCTAAAGGAGTATCCCACTCATTCCCTTCTCCCATCCCCTTTATCTACAATAAAACAACAAAACCCAGATGCCGGAGTTGTCCATGTCTCAGTCTCTACACCCAGGGCTGCAGCTCACATGGGTTGGAAAGGTAACCGGTAACAATGGCAGACCCACATTAGGCCACAGGCCTGGAAAATCTGCTACAAGTATATAGGATTTTCAATTCTAACCTTGCCTATCTCTGAGAGCAAAACTTATATGGAAAGTTTGGGAAGAGAACCATTTGGATCTCTATGATCAACCTGCTGGAAATTCTATATACAAATAAAGGTGTAATTACTGGTTTATAATTTGACCAGCTCCCCATCTGGTGAGTCAATTTGGGGGATATGGTGGAAGGAGCATGTTGGGTGTTTTGCACGCGTTTTTTCTTTTTTTTTTTAAATAGTTATTGGGTTTGATTGTTTTGCACAGAGATTTTGGATATTTATTTTGCACTAGAACTTTGTTTTGATTGCACAGAATATATTGTACTTGGCTTTTTTGTGTGGAATTTTCAACAATAATTTTTTAGATAAGATGTTTATGTTAATTTTATAAGACACTTTGACACATTAGCACTTTAGACACACAGAATATATGATTTAGCCTATATTAGGGAAATACAAACATGTGCTGATATATTTATTTTCCTTTTTGTACGTGGGACCACCTGCAGTTGATTGGCAGCAGTTTACTCTGATTCCCTCTTTTGGTTGTGTAGCCATTGATCACCTGAGCGCTTGATCTTTTTTTTGTTTGACTAGTAATAGTAGTAGTAATCATAATGTTCTGCCGGCTAGGAAGGCTCCCTGTTGGCAGAACACAATAGTGCTGCGGGAGCAATTCAGCCAGTTGAGCGACTTTGGAAACATTAAAGTGTAGAAATTTCATCAGCACACCAAGGACTCCTCAAAAGGGTCCAAAGATTTATTCACATGGTCACACAGTACACATACGGCAATGTTTCGGAGCGACGCAGGGCCCCTTCGTCAGGTAATTTTGAACACAAAGTTGAATGACAAATCACACTCCATGTATTTTAATAGAAGCCATTCCAATCTATGCAACCTAAAGTCGCAGTGACTATAAAAAGGTTCCTGCGCTCAGAGGCAGCTCTAGGCTTTGTGAGGCCTTAGGCAAAATTTAGACATGAGGCCCCACTCACCCCCTTTGCAGGGGTTAAGGAAGAACCCCAAGGCCGAGCATCTTATTACTGGTGCTTGTGTGGGTGGGATGTGTACTGTGGCATGGGATGAATAGGAGAGGGATGGGACTGGGAACCATGGGGTAGAGGGGAAAAAGGGGGAGTGGGTAGATGATGAGAGATGGGTAGAGGAGAACTGGAGTGAAACTGAGGGATCCTGGTCTGTATAGCAATAAAAAAAAGGAAGAAGGACTTGTGCTCGCATGAGGGAAAGAAGGGGGGAGAGAGATAGAGAACGAGAGAGAGAGAGAGAACGAGAGAACGAGAGAGAGAGAGAACGAGAGAGAGAGAGAACGAGAGAGAGAGAGAACGAGAGAGAGAGAGAGAACGAGAGAGAGAGAGAACGAGAGAGAGAGAGAACGAGAGAGAGAGAGAACGAGAGAGAGAGAACAAATGAGAGAGAGAAAGAGAAAGAGAGGGAACGAACGAGAGAGAGAGAGAACGAGAGAGAGAGAGCGAGAGAGAGAGAGAACGAGAGAGAGAGAACGAGAAAGAGAGAGAGAACGAGAGAGAGAGAGAACGAGAGCGAACGAGAGAACAAGAGAGAGAGAACGAGAGAACGAGAGAGAGAGAGAGAGAACAAGAGAGAGAGAGAGAACGAGAGAGAGAGAGAACGAGAGAGAGAGAGAACAAGAGAGAGAGAACAAGAGAGAGAGAGAGAGAGAACGAGAGAGAGAGAGAGAGAACAAGAGAGAGAGAGAACGAGAGAGAGAACAAGAGAGAGAACGAGAGAGAGAACGAGATAGAGAACACGAGAGAGAGAGAGAGAACGAGAGAGAGAGAACGAGAAAGAGAGAGAGAACGAGAGAGAGAGAGCGAACGTGAGAGAGAGAGAGAGCGAACGAGAGAGAACGAACAAACGAGAGAAAGAGAGAGAGAGAGAAAGAGAGAAATATGGGAGGGAAAGAAAGAGGGGAGGAGAAGGAGAAAGAAAGAAAGAAAGAAAGAAGGGAGGGAGAAAGAAAGAGGAGAAAGAAAGAAAGAAAGAAAGAAAGAAAGAAAGAAAGAAAGAAAGAAAGAAAGAAAGAAAGAAAGAAAGAAAGAAAGAGGGGAGGGAGAAAGAGGGGGAGGGAGAAAGAGAGAAAGAAAGAGGGGAGGGGAGGGAGAAAGAGAGAAAGAAAGAAAGAGGGGAGGGAGAAAGAAAGAAAGAGGGGAGGGGAGGGAGAAAGAAAGAAAGAGGGGAGGGAGAAATACAGAAAGAAAGAAAAAGAAAGAGGGGATGGGGGGAGAAAAAAAAGAAAGAAAGAAAGAATGGAGGGAGAAAGAAAGAAATACAGAAAGAGGGGAGGGAGAAAGAAAGAAAGAAAGATAAAAAGAAAAAGGGGAGAAAGAAAGAAAGTCAGTGTAGGGAGAGGTTTGCTGTGGGGAGCAGGGACAGATTGTCAGTGACACAGATCGCTCTGTTATAGGACCACACAAGTCCTTTCAAGGACTGGTATTTGGTATATGTGTACTACTCTTTTGTGTGCAGTGCACTATATAGGGGTGTAATACACTTATAATATACTTTCTAATATAGTAAGCATACTATAGTGGATTTGTATTGTGCCTTGTGCAGCATTGTGACTGGTGTGGTGAGCGTTTCTGCAGCGATACTACAAGTACAAAGAGTGACAAAAGCACTTTTAAAAAAGTATTATAACTGGTGTGATAGACTAGTGGCCCCCCTAAATGACATATTGAAGCGGTGTGTTATCTAACAATATACTTTTATAACAGTGTATTTGGGTACTGCAAAAATGTTGAAAAATTTACGCCATTAGAAAACCTTAAGGTGGTAATTGGTTTTCGGGATCCCGTACACAGTTAGGCTCCCAAAAAGTCTCACACATGTGGTATTCCTGTACTCAGGAGAAGTAGCAGAATGTATTTTGGGGTGTCATTTCACATATACCCATGGCATGCATGAGCAATATATCATTTAGTGACAACTTTGTGTTAAAAAATTTTTTTTTTTCATTTTCCTGAAACTTAGGGCAAAATATAAAATACTCCATGGACTCAATATGCCTCTCAGCAAATAGCTTTGGGTGTCTTCTTTCCAAAAAGAGGTCATTTGGGGGGTGTATGAACTGTCCTGGCATTTTATGCTCAATATTAGCCACACATCGCCCACTCTTCTAACCACTTAAAGACCAAACCTTTTCTGTGACTTTTTGTTTACATGAAAAAATATTTTTTTTTTTACTAGAAAATTACTTTGAAACCCCAAAACATTATATATTTTTTAAAGCAGAGGCCCTACAGAAGAGTTTCAAACGCATTTTTTTTTAAATTTAATGCATAAATACACTATATAATGCCTAATTGATTGGTAAAATTTAAAAGCTTATCTTATGCCGAGTACATAGATACTAAACATGACATGCTTTAAAATTGTGCATGCCCGTGCAGCGGCAAAACAATATGTTAATTTTTAAAATCCTTTAAAAGTCTTTACGGGTTACCACTTTGGACTTACAGAGGAGGTCTACTGCAAGAATTACTGCCCTCGACCTGGCGTTCGCCGTGATACCTCACATGCATGCTGCAATTGCTGTTTACATATGACACTAGACCGACGCTTGCGTGCCCCTTTGTGCGCAAGTACGGGGGGACAGGGGTGCTTGAATTGTTTTATATTTATTTTGCTTTTTTATGTTATTTTGACACCTTCCCTTTCATTTTTTTTAAAATCATTTTTATTGTTATCACTGTGAATTTACATATCCCCTATGATAGCAATCTGTAGTGACAGGTACTCTTTTTTTAAAAAAAAATGGGGTCTTTTAGACTCTAGATCTCCCCTCTGACCTTAAAGCATCTAACCACACCAAGATTGGTGTGATAAGATGCTTTCCCATTTTCCCAATGGCGCTGTTTATTTCTGGCAAAACAGAAGTCACGAAATGCTCGTAGCGTATCTTTGGCCATAGAGATGATTGGAGCCATTCTCGTCTCCAATCAGCTCTATGGTCAGATAATGGAACCACCGGCTGCACTCTAGGGTTAACCGGTGGTACAGCAGAGCCCGAGAAAAACCGGGGAAGGCGGTGGGAGGAGGGGGGATCCTCTCCCACTGCTTGTAAAAGCAGTCTAGCGGCCAATTATCCACTAGGATCGCTTTTACATGTAAGCTGACTGCTGGCTGTAAAAAACGATACCAAGATCATGCCTAAATCTAAAGGCATCATCCTGGTATAACCACTCAAAGTCCAGCAATGTACCAGTACATTGCTGGTCTTTGTTTGGCATATATTGTAGGTTTTTTTTTTTCATGCAGCCTGTGGGCTGAATGAAAAAAAGAAAACCTAACAGAAATCTCCACCAGAAAATTGTGTAGAACACCCATCATTAGCCGCCCAAAACATCCAAACCCACTTTCTATTGATGGGTATACATGACAAATTTCATGTATACCTATTGTTTTTTTAACTGCGGTGGTGAAATCACCTCCTACAGCGCTGCCATCAGAGATTTCCATATATGCTGAGCGTAAACGCTGTTTGTGTCAGAATATATAAAATCAGTGTGGCAGCTGAGTGTATCTGCAAGGCTAACTGGTTAACAGTAGAATAGAAATGAAAGATTACATTGGTACCTGAAAAGTAAAAAATGGTTACCAATGAAAAACAGTAACAAAGTACAGTAAAAGTAGAAAGACTAGAAGTAGAAGAGCACGCCTAAATCCGTGCTTACAACAGACACAACATCTTTTTTGGGGGTATCTTTGGGTAGGGTTACTCGGGATGGCATCTGGAAAATGCCTGCCATGCAGCAGGTTCACTGCATCTGGTAGGGGAAGTTGGGCGGGGGCACCTCCTGGATACAGGTAGGTCTGATGATCTCAACCTGGAATTTTAGGAAGGATCCAGTTTGTCCTGACACTTTGTATAGCACAAAAGCGTTCAGCAAAGCCAATTGGAATAAACAAACAGACATTTTTTTGTACCAGCATCTGGCCTTGAGGGCAACTAAATATGGCACCAAAAGCTGGTCGTTGAGGTCCACCCTTCCCATATTAATGTTGTAGTCGTAGACACAGAGAGGCTTCTCCAAAACACCAGTTGCCGTATAAATTTGGACTGTCGTGTCTGCGTGAAGGGAGGACAGAACAAAAACATTCCATGTATCCCTCAACTTCACTGCAAGCAATTTGTCAGTTTTCAAGCAGGCTCTCGCCCCCCGACTAAGACGGGAATCTACAAGCCGTTGGGGGAAGTCCCGGTGATTGGTTCGCAAGGTGCCACATGCGCCAATTTGTAATTCGAGCATGTGACTAAAAAGTGGCGCCCTTGAATAAAAATTGTGCACGTACAAATGGTACCCCTTTCCGAGTAAGGGTGACACCAAGTCCCAAACTATCTAGCCGCTGCTCCTTATGTAGTCTGGGCAGTTGGGGGGCTCTACAGTGCTATCTTTACCCTCGTAAACACGGAAACTAACTGTATAGCCTGTGGCCCTGTCACACAGCTTATACAGCTTGACCCCGTATGTGGCACGCTTGCTGGGGAGAAACTGCTTGAAAGCAAGGCGGGCATTAAACGTAACCACCCTAGCGGTATTCCCGAGTGTGGCTCGGGGGTTAAATTTCAGTGCCAAAAGCGGTAACCCCGAGCCACACTCAGGGTACCGCTAGGAAGATCGCTGGATTCTGTAAGAGAGGGTACACATCTTGTCCCCGGGATCCAGCGATGTATCCCGGCTTTGTGCGGTGGCCGGATCTTCCTCCCAATGCTCTGTGCCCCGGCTTCCGTCTCCTGCGATGTGACGCTCGCAGGGGGGTGGAACCGGCGGCAAATTCAAACAGTAAAACACACCAAACGCACTGCTACATTACAAAATAAAATAAATTCACATTAGTTTGCCCGCCAGTGCCCTTTCCTGCAGTTTTACTGTACTTTTTATGTATGTGTATATATTGTATATATATACAGTGCCTTGCGAAAGTATTCGGCCCCCTTGAACTTTTTGACCTTTTGCCACATTTCAGGCTTCATACATAAAGATATAAAACTGTAATTTTTTGGGAAGAATCAACAACAAGTGGGACACAATCATGAAGTAAAACGAAATTTATTGGATAGTTCAAACTTTTTTAACAAATAAAAAACTGAAAAATTGGGCGTGCAAAATTATTCAGACCCCTTAAGTTAATACTTTGTAGCGCCATCTTTTGCTGCCATTACAGCTGTAAGTCGCTTGGGGTATGTCTCTAACAGTTTTGCAAATTGAGAGACTGAAATTTTTGCCCATTCCTCCTTGCAAAACAGCTCGCGCTCAGTGAGGTTGGATGGAGAGCGTTTGTGAACAGCAGTTTTCAGTTCTTTCCACAGATTCTCGATTGGATTCAGGTCTGGACTTTGACTTGGCCATTCTAACACCTGGATATGTTTATTTGTGAACCATTCCATTGTAGATTTTGCTTTATGTTTTGGATCATTGTGTTGTTGGAAGACAAATCTCCCGTCCCAGTCTCAGGTCTTTTGCAGACTCCATCAGGTTTTCTTCCAGAATGGTCCTGTATTTGGCTCCATCTATCTTCCCATCAATTTTAACCATCTTCCCTTTCCCTGCTGAAGAAAAGCAGGCCCAAACCATGATGCTGCCACCACCATGTTTGACAGTGGGGATGGTGTGTTCAGGGGGATGAGCTGTGTTGCTTTTACGCCAAACATAGCGTTTGGTTTCATCTGACCAGAGCACCTTCTTCCACATGTTTGGTGTGTCTCCCAGGTGGCTTGTGGCAAACTTTAAACAACATTTTTATTGATATCTTTAAGAAATGGCTTTCTTCTTGCCACTCTTAAAGGCCAGATTTGTGCAGTATACGACTGATTGTTGTCCTATGGACAAAGTCTCCCACCTCAGCTGTAGATCTCTGCAGTTCATCCAGAGTGATCATGGGCCTCTTGGCTGCATCTCTGATCATTCTTCTCCTTGTATGAGCTGAAATTTTAGAGGGACGGCCAGGTCTTAGTAGATTTGCAGTGGTCTGATACTCCTTCCATTTCAATATTATCGCTTGCACAGTGCTCCTTGGGATGTTTAAAGCTTGGGAAATCTTTTTGTATCCAAATACGGCTTTAAACTTCTCCACAACAGTATCTGCCTGGTGTGTTCCTTGTTCTTCATGATGCTCTCTGCACTTTAAACGGACCTCTGAGACTATCACAGTGCAGGTGCATTTATACGGAGACTTGATTACACACAGGTGGATTCTATTTATCATCATTAGTCATTTAGGTCAACATTGGATCATTCAGAGATCCTCACTGAACTTATGGAGAGAGTTTGCTGCACTGAAAGTAAAGGGGCTGAATAATTTTGCACGCCCAATAAATTGCTTTGGTCCACAAAAGATCTGCAAAGATTTTCTGTTAAAAACAGCTTGTAAAAGTCAAGGGAATTAAAATTGGCTGTTTCCACGTAAATTCCATGCTGGGCAGTGAATGAGGGAAGTACGGGCGCTGTAGAATCTGGGGGCTGCCAATTGGGATATGCCAGCGCATCAGGGAGGACACTATGGGCTCTATGGGCCTGTCTTCGAATTCTTGGTGGCTGTGGACCACTACTCGTGCTAGCCACCGCACCAGCTTGAACTGCAATTATGGGACTCGCCACGTCACCAAGTGGTACTGCAGTGCTGTTATGTCTAGGACCAGGATGTACTAGGCCCCTGGTGCTTGCCAGTTCACCAGAAGTGTGAGCGGCACTAGTACCGACACTATGCTGCATACGAGCACCCTGCGATCTCTGCACCTCAGCAACTCCAGAACGGGGGTCGGGTACGTCTGACATTAGCAGGAACCCCTCCGTCATCGGAGCTATCTGTCAGGGAGCCACTGCTCTCACCAGGCTCGTATACTGACCCTGATTCTGCCAGTGAGGCTTCCCCATCGCTCTCATCTGACATGGTCAGTATACTTGTAGGCCTCTTCACTGCTGTACCACCTTTGGACATTTTAACAGCTAAATTTATAGGTACAGTAGTGTGACTCACAGGTAAAAAAGTACCTGGTTGTCAAGGACTATTTCAACCGCTACCAAAAAACTGCTAGTGCTAGCAGGGATCAGGCCTGACTCTGCAAACGCAGCGGTTTCGTGTGTTTTGTGTTTTTAAAAGTGACAGTAATCTATTGATTACTGCACTTGCCTGGGTGGGGTGGGCTGGGCGGAGGGGCTAAACGCAGGTGCTGGCAGGTGTCGTGACCGATCCTGCTAATGCTGCATTTTGGGAACCCTAAACTATTGGGGATGCTATTATAGTTCTGATCAGATCAAAGATATTGATCCATTCAGATACTATACTAGTAATGGAGGTGTATGTGTGTGTATGTTAGTGGTAATCAAAGAGTTAAATTATCTTTCTAACTATGTAGCGGGGATCTGCGGTGTCCCTAGACTGATTTCCCCTGAGACACTAATAAAAAACTGTACACTATAAAAGTGACACTGTGACAGGGCAATGAAGGGGTTAACTGGGGGTGATCAGGGGGTTAAATCATTATTGGGGGGCTGGCGGGTATCCTAAGCCTACTTGGGACAGAAACTAACTCGCTAGCGCTAACTGAAGTCACAATCACACTACTACAGAAATACAGAAAACCACTATATACCTGTATATAGTGTGCAATGTGACAGGGGGCGAAGGGGTTAATTGGGGGTGATCGGGGGGGGGTCAGGGGGTTAAATCTTTATTGGGGGGGTGGCGGGTATCCTAAGCCTAAAAGTAATGGTCCCAAGCGCTACACCAAGTCACACTATTACAGAAATGTAGACAAATGCTATATACTGTCTATAGTGTGCAATGTGACAGGGGTGTAGAGGTTAACTGGGGGTGATCAGGGGTTAAATATTTATTGGGCGAGGGGTAACGGGTACCAAAAACCTACTTGGGACAGAAACTTACTCGCTAGCGCTAACTGAAGTCAAAAGGCAAACTATTACAGATACACAGAAAAACGCTGTATACTGTATATAGTGTGCAATGGGACAGGGGGTGAAGGGGTTAACTGGGGGTGATCAGGGGGGTTGGTGGGTACCCTAAGCCTAAAAGTAATGTCACTAGCGATAAATGATGTCACAAGGCACACTAATACAGAAATATAGAAAACTGCTATACACTATATACAGTGTGCAATGTGACAGGGGGTGTAGGGGTTAACTGGGGGGGGGGTAATCGGGGATTAAACGTACCTAGCTTGGTGTGTGGAAGTGTGCTTGGTGCAGTACTCACAGTTTGATCCTCTCTCTTCACTCAATGAAATCCAAAAAGGAGAGGCCAGTGAAACCTGTTAATGTGATATTGCCTGTAGCTGCCCCACTGCTGACGTAAATAGGCAGTGCAACAACGGCAAGTGGTTAATTAGGTAAATTAGGCGCCGCGAGGCCCCTGTGAGTGCGAGGCCTTAGACAACCGCCTAATTTGCCTAATTAAAGAGCCGCCTCTGCCTTCAACCTCCATTAAGAGGGTCGAACACACACAAAAAAAAACATTACTGGTCTCCAACCTACCCTCATATAGCCAGACCAACATATGCCTAATAAAAGTACAAACCTTCAACCTCCATATAGAGGGTCCAACACACATCTAAAATAAAAAAATACTGGCCTTCAACCTCCCCTATAGCTAGCCCAACACACGCCTAAGTACAAACCTTCAACCTCCAAATAGAGGGTCCAACACAACTAAAATAAAAAAATAATGGCCTCCAACCTCCCGTATAGCCAGCCCAATACACCCCTAAGTACAAACCTTCAACCTCCATATAGAGGGTCTAACGCACATCTAAAATAAAAAAAAATACTGGCCTCCAATCTCCCCTAAAGCCAGTCCAACACACGCCTAAGAAAAGTACAAACCTTTATCCTCCATATAGAGGGTCCAACACACACCGAGAGTCCAACACACACAGAATATCTCTCGATGCCCAAGACAGAGAAAATCTCTCGATGCCAAAGACAGAGAAAATCTCTCGATGCCCAAGACAGAGAAAATCTCTCGATGCCCAAGACAGAGAAAATCTCTCGATGCCCAAGACAGAGGAAATCTCTCAATGCCCAAGACAGAGAAAATCTCACAATGACCCAGACAGAGAAAATCTCGCGATGCACCAGGAAGAGAAAATCTCGCGATGCCCCAGGAAGAGAAAATCTCTCGATGCCCCAGGAAGAGAAAATCTTGCGATGCCCCATGCAGAGAAAATCTCGCGATGCCCCAGACAGAGAAAATCTCGCGATGCCCCAGACAGAGAAAATCTCGCGATGCCCCAGACAGAGAAAATCTCGCGATGCCGCAGACAGTGAAAATCTCGCAATGCCCCAGACAGAGAAAATCTCACAATGCCCCAGATAGAGAAAATCTCGCGATGCCCCAGACAGAGAAAATCTCGCGACGCCCCATGCAGAGAAAATCTCGCGATGCCCCGGGCAGAGAAAATCTTGCGATGCCCCGGGCAGAGATAATCTCGCGATGCCCCAGGCAGAGAAAATCTCGCGATGCCCCAGAGAGAATCTCGCAATGCCACGGACAGAGAAAATCTCACGATGCCCCAGACAGAGAAAATCTCTGGCTTCAACCTCCATTAAGAGGGTGTCGAACACACACATAAAAAAAACATTACTGGCCTCCAACCTACCATCCTATAGCCAGTCCAACATATGCCTAATAAAAGTACAAACCTTCAACCTCCATATAGAGGGTCCAACACAAATCTAAAATACTGGCCTTCAACCTCCCCTATAGCTAGTCCAACACAAGCCTAAGTACAAACCTTCAACCTCCATGAAGAGGGTCCAACACAAATAAAATTAAAAAATAATGGCCTCCAACCTCCCGTATAGCCAGCCCAACACACCCTTAAGTACAAACCTTCAACCTCCATATAGAGGGTCTAACACACATCTAAAAAAAAGAATAATACTGGCCTCCAACCTCCCCTAAAGCCAGTCCAACACACGCCAAAGAAAAGTACAAACCTTCAACCTCCATATAGAGGGTCCAACACACACGGAGAGTCCAACACACAGAAATTCTCGCGATGCCCCAGACAGAGAAAATCTCGCTATGCCCCAGACAGAGAAAATCTTGTGATGCCCCAGACAGAGAAAATCTTGCGATGCCCCAAAAAGAGAAAATCTTGCGATGCCCAAGACAGAGAAATCCCTCGATGCCCCAGACAGAGAAATCCCAAAATGCCAATGGCAGAGAAATCATTCGATGCCCCAGACAGAGAAATCCCTCAATGCCAATGGCAGAGAAACCATTCGATGCCCCAGACAGAGAAAATCTCGCGATGCCCCAGACATAGAAAATCTCGCGATGCCCCAGACAGAGAAAAATTTGCGATGCCCCAAACAGAGAAAATCTCGCTATGCCCCAGACAGAGAAAATCTTGTGATGCCCCAGACAGAGAAAATCTTGCGATGCCCCAAAAAGAGAAAATCTTGCGATGCCCAAGACAGAGAAATCCCTCCATGCCCCAGACAGAGAAATCCCTCGATGCCCCAGACAGAGAAATCCATCAACGCCAATGGCAGAGAAAGCATTTGATGCCCCAGACAGAGAAAATCTCACGATGCCCCAGACAGAGAAAATTTTGCGATGCCCCAGACAGAGAAAATCTCGCGATGCCCCAGACAGAGAAAATCTCGCGATGCCCCAGACAGAGAAAATCTCGCGATGCCCCAGGCATAGAAAATCTCGCGATGCCCCAGACAGAGAAATCCCTCGATGACCCAGACAGAGAAATCCCTCGATGCCAATGGAAGAGAAACCATTCGATGCCCCAGACAGAGAAAATCTCGCGATGCCCCAGACAGAGAAAATCTCACGATGCCACAGGCAGAGAAAATCTCACGATGCCCCAGGCAGAGAAAATCTCGCGATGCCCCAGGCAGAGAAAATCTCGTGATGCCCCAGGCAGAGAAAATCTCGCGATGCCCCAGGCAGAGAGAATCTCGCGATGCCATAGGCAGAGAAAATCTCGCGATGCCCCAGGCAGAGAAAATCTCGCGATGCCCCAGGCAGAGAAAATCTCGCAATGAAATAGGCAGGGAAAATCTCGCGATGCCCCAGACAGAGAAGATCTCGCGATGCCCCAGACAGAGAAGATCTCGCGATGCCCCAGACAAAGAAAATCACACGATGCCCCAGACAAAGAAAATCACACGATGCCCCAGACAGAGAAAATCTTGCGATGCCCCAGACAGAGAATATCTCGCGATGCCCCAGACAGACAAAATCTCGCGATGCCCCAGGCAGAGAAAATCTCCCGATGCCCCAGGCAGAGAAAATCTCGCGATGCCTCAGGCAGAGAAAATCTCGCGATGCCCCAGACAGAGAAAATCTTGCGATGCCCCAGACAGAGAAAATCTCGCAATGAAATAGGCAGGGAAAATCTCGCGATGCCCCAGACAGAGAAGATCTCGCGATGCCCCAGACAGAGAAGATCTCGCGATGCCCCAGACAAAGAAAATCACACGATGCCCCAGACAGAGAAAATCTCGCGATGCCCCAGACAGAGAATATCTCGCGATGCCCAAGACAGAGAAATCCCTCAATGCCCCAGACAGAGAAATTCACTCGATGCCAATGGCAGAGAAACCATTCGATGCCCCAGACAGAGAAAATCTCGCGATGTCCCACACAGAGAAAATCTCGCGATGCCCCGGGCAGAGAAAATTTTGCGATGCCCCAGGCAGAGAAAATCTCGCGATGCCCCAGAGAGAATCCCGCGATGCCCCGGACAGAGAAAATCACAAAATGCCCCAGAAAGAGAAAATCTCTGCCTTCAACCTCCATTAAGAGGGTCGAACACACACATAAAAAAAAAAAACATTACTGGCCTCCAACCTACCCTCCTATAGCCAGTCCAACATATGCCTAGTAAAAGTACAAACCTTCAACCTCCATATAGAGGGTCCAACACAAATCTAAAATAAAAAAATACTGGCCTTCAACCTCCCCTATAGCTAGTCCAACACAAGCCTAAGTACAAACCTTCAACCTCCATATAGAGGGTCCAACACAACTAAAATAAAAAATAATGGCCTCCAACCTCCCGTATAGCCAGCCCAACACACCCTTATGTACATACCTTCGAACTCCATATAGAGGGTCTGACACACATCTAAAAAAAAAATACTGGCCTCCAACCTCCCCTAAAGCCAGTCCAACACAGGCAAAAGAAAAGTACAAACCTTCATCCTCCATATAGAGGGTCCAACACACACGGAGAGTCCAACACACAGAAATTCTCTTGATGCCCCAGACAGAGAAAATCTCTTGATGCCCCAGACAGAGAAAATCTCTTGATGCCCCAGACAGAGAAAATCTTGCGATGCCCCAGACAGAGAAAATCTTGCGATGCCCCAGACAGAGAAATCCCTCGATGCCCCAGACAGAGAAATCCATCGATGCCCCAGACAGAGAAATCCATCGATGACCCAGACAGAGAAATCCCTCGATGCCCCAGACAGAGAAATCCCTCGATGCCAATGGCAGAGAAACCATTTGATGCCCCAGACAGAGAAAATCTCGCGATGCCCCAGACAGAGAAAATTTTGCGATGCCCCAAGACAGAGAAAATCTCGCGATGCCCCAGACAGAGAAATCCCTCGATGCCAATGGCAGAGAAACCATTCGATGCCCCAGACAGAGAAAATCTCGCGATGCCCCAGACAGAGAAAATCTTGCGATGCCCCAGACAGAGAAAATCTCACGATGCCCCAGACAGAGAAAATCTCACGATGCCCCAGACAGAGAAATCCCTCGATGACGCAGACAGAGAAATCCCTCGATGCCAATGGCAGAGAAACCATTCGATGCCCCAGAAAGAGAAAATCTCGCGATGCCCCAGACAGACAAAATCTCGCGATGCCCTAGACAGAGAAAATCTCGCGATGCCCCAGGCAGAGAAAATCTCGTGATGCCCCAGGCAGAGAAAATCTCACGATGCCCCAGGCAGAGAGAATCTCGCGATGCCATAGGCAGAGAAAATCTCGCGATGCCCCAGGCAGAGAAAATCTCGCGATGCCCCAGGCAGAGAAAATCTCGCAATGAAATAGGCAGGGAAAATCTTGCGATGCCCCAGACAGAGAAGATCTCGCGATGCCCCAGACAGAGAAGATCTCGCGATGCCCCAGACAAAGAAAATCACACGATGCCCCAGACAAAGAAAATCACACGATGCCCCAGACAGAGAAAATCTTGCGATGCCCCAGACAGAGAATATCTCGCGATGCCCAAGACAAAGAAAATCACACGATGCCCCAGACAGACAAAATCTCGCGATGCCCCAGGCAGAGAAAATCTCGCAATGCCTCAGGCAGAGAAAATCTCGCGATGCCCCAGACAGAGAAAATCTTGCGATGCCCCAGGCAGAGAAAATCTCGCAATGAAATAGGCAGGGAAAATCTCGCAATGCCCCAGACAGAGAAGATCTCGCGATGCCCCAGACAGAGAAGATCTCGCGATGCCCCAGACAAAGAAAATCACACGATGCCCCAGACAGAGAAAATCTCGCGATGCCCCAGACAGAGAATATCTCGCGATGCCCAAGACAGAGAAATCCCTCAATGCCCCAGACAGAGAAATTCACTCGATGCCAATGGCAGAGAAACCATTCGATGCCCCAGACAGAGAAAATCTCGCGATGTCCCACACAGAGAAAATCTCGCGATGCCCCGGGCAGAGAAAATTTTGCGATGCCCCAGGCAGAGAAAATCTCGCGATGCCCCAGAGAGAATCCCGCGATGCCCCGGACAGAGAAAATCACAAAATGCCCCAGAAAGAGAAAATCTCTGCCTTCAACCTCCATTAAGAGGGTCGAACACACACATAAAAAAAAAAAACATTACTGGCCTCCAACCTACCCTCCTATAGCCAGTCCAACATATGCCTAGTAAAAGTACAAACCTTCAACCTCCATATAGAGGGTCCAACACAAATCTAAAATAAAAAAATACTGGCCTTCAACCTCCCCTATAGCTAGTCCAACACAAGCCTAAGTACAAACCTTCAACCTCCATATAGAGGGTCCAACACAACTAAAATAAAAAATAATGGCCTCCAACCTCCCGTATAGCCAGCCCAACACACCCTTATGTACATACCTTCGAACTCCATATAGAGGGTCTAACACACATCTAAAAAAAAAAAATACTGGCCTCCAACCTCCCCTAAAGCCAGTCCAACACAGGCAAAAGAAAAGTACAAACCTTCATCCTCCATATAGAGGGTCCAACACACACGGAGAGTCCAACACACAGAAATTCTCTTGATGCCCCAGACAGAGAAAATCTCTTGATGCCCCAGACAGAGAAAATCTCTTGATGCCCCAGACAGAGAAAATCTTGCGATGCCCCAGACAGAGAAAATCTTGCGATGCCCAAGACAGAGAAATCCCTCGATGCCCCAGACAGAGAAATCCATCGATGCCCCAGACAGAGAAATCCCTCGATGCCCCAGACAGAGAAATCCCTCGATGCCAATGGCAGAGAAACCATTTGATGCCCCAGACAGAGAAAATCTCGCGATGCCCCAGACAGAGAAAATTTTGCGATGCCCCAAGACAGAGAAAATCTCGCGATGCCCCAGACAGAGAAATCCCTCGATGCCAATGGCAGAGAAACCATTCGATGCCCCAGACAGAGAAAATCTCGCGATGCCCCAGACAGAGAAAATCTCGCGATGCCCCAGACAGAGAAAATCTCACGATGCCCCAGACAGAGAAAATCTCACGATGCCCCAGACAGAGAAATCCCTCGATGACGCAGACAGAGAAATCCCTCGATGCCAATGGCAGAGAAACCATTCGATGCCCCAGAAAGAGAAAATCTCGCGATGCCCCAGAAAGAGAAAATCTCGCGATGCCCCAGACAGACAAAATCTCGCGATGCCCTAGACAGAGAAAATCTCGCGATTCCCCAGGCAGAGAAAATCTCACGATGCCCCAGGCAGAGAAAATCTCGCGATGCCCCAGGCAGAGAAAATCTCGCGATGCCCCAGGCAGAGAAAATCTCGCGATGCCCCAGGCAGAGAAAATCTCGCGATGCCCCAGGCAGAGAAAATCTCGCGATGCCCCAGACAGAGAAAATCTCGCAATGCCCCAGGCAGAGAAAATCTCGCAATGCCCCAGGCAGAGAAAATCTCACGATGCCATAGGCAGAGAAAATCTCGCGATGCCCCAGGCAGAGAAAATCTCGCGATGCCCCAGGCAGAGAAAATCTCGCGATGCCCCAGACAGAGAAAATCTCGCGATGCCCCAGACAGGGAAAATCTCGCGATGCCCCAGACAGAGAAAATCTCTCGATGCCCCAGACAGAGAAAATCTCTCGATGCCCCAGACAGAGAAAATCTCGCGATGCCCCAGACAGAGAAAATCTCGTGATGCCCCAGACAGAGAAAATCTCGTGATGCCCAAGACAGAGAAATTCCTCGATGCCCCAGACAGAGAAATTCACTCGATGCCAATGGCAGAGAAACCATTCAATGCCCCAGACAGAGAAAATCTTGCGATGTCCCGCACAGAGAAAATCTCGCGATGCCCCACACAGAGAAAATCTCGCGATGCCCCAGACAGAGAAAATCTCGCGATGCCCCAGGCAGAGAAAATCTCGCGATGCCCCAGACAGAGATAATCTCGCGATGCCCAAGACAGAGAAATCCCTCGATGCCCCAGACAGAGAAATCCCTCGATGCCAATGGCAGCGAAACCATTCGATGCCCCAGACTGAGAAAATCTTGCGATGCCCCAGACAGAGAAAATCTCGCAATGCCCCAGACAGAGAAAATCTCGCGATGCCCCAGACAGAGAAAATCCTGCGATGCCCCAGGCAGAGAAAATCTCGCGATGCCCCAGGCAGAGAAATTCTCGCAATGCCCTAGGCAGAGAAAATCTCGTGATGCCCCAGGCAGAGAAAATCTCGCGATGCCCAAGGCAGAGAAAATCTCGCGATGCCCCAGACAGAGAAAATCTCGCAATGCCCCAGACAGAGAAAATCTCTCGATGCCCCAGACAGAGAAAATCTCTCAATGCCCCAGACAGAGAAGATCTTGCGATGCCCCAGACAGAGAAGATCTCGCGATGCTCCAGACAGAGAAAATCTCGTGATGCCCAAGACAGAGAAATCCCTCGATGCCCCAGACAGAGAAATTCACTCGATGCCAATGGCAGAGAAACCATTCGATGCCCCAGACAGAGAAGATCTCGCGATGTCCCACACAGAGAAAATCTCACGATGCCCCAGACAGAGAAAATCTTGCGATGCCCCAGACAGAGAAAATCTCGCGATGCCCCAGGCAGAGAAAATCTCGCGATGCCCCAGACAGAGAAAATCTCACGATGCCCCAGACAGAGAAAATCTCACGATGCCCCAGAGAAAATCTCACGATGCCCCAGACAGAGAAAATCTCACAATGCCCCAGACAGAGAAAATCTCTGCCTTCAACCTCCATTAAGAGGGTCGAACACACACATAAAAAACATTACTGGCCTCCAACCTACCCTCCTATAGCCAGTCCAACATATGCCTAATAAAAGTACAAATCTTCAACCTCAATATAGAGGGTCCAACACAAATCTAAAATGAAAAAATACTGGCCTTCAACCTCCCCTATAGCTAGTCAAACACAAGCCAAAGTACAAACCTTCAACCTCCATATAGAGGGTCCAACACAACTAAAATAAAAAAATAATGGCCTCCAACCTCCCGTATAGCCAGCCCAACACACGCCAAAGAAAAGTACAAACCTTCATCCTCCATATAGAGGGTCCAACACACACGGAGAGTCCAACACACAGAAATTCTCGCGATGCCCCAGACAGAGAAAATCTTGCGATGCCCCAGACAGAGAAAATCTTGCGATTCCCCAGACAGAGAAAATCTCGCGATGCCCCAGACAGAGAAAATTTCGCGATGCCCAAGACAGAGAAATCCCTCGATGCCCCAGACAGAGAAATCCCTCGATGCCCCAGACAGAGAAATCCCTCGATGCCAATGGCAGAGAAACCATTCGTTGCCCCAGACAGAGATAATCTCGCGATGCCCTAGACAGAGAAAATTTTGCGATGCCCCAAGACAGAGAAAATCTTGCGATGCCCCAGACAGAGAAAATCTCGCGATGCCCCAGACAGAGAAATCCCTCGATGCCAATGGCAGAGAAACCATTCGATGCCCCAGACAGAGAAAATCTCGCGATGCCCCAGACAGAGAAACTCTCGCGATGCCCCAGACAGAGAAATCCCTCGATGCCAATGGCAGAGGAACCATTCGATGCCCCAGAAAGAGAAAATCTAGCGATGCCCCAGACAGAGAAAATCTCGCGATGCCCCAGACAGAGAAAATCTCGCGATTCCCCAGACAGAGAAAATCTCACGATGCCCCAGACAGAGAAAATCTCGCGATGCCATAGGCAGAGAAAATATCTCGATGCCCCAGACAGAGAAGATCTCGTGATGCCCCAGACAGAGAAAATCTCGTGATGCCCCAGGCAGAGAAAATCTCGCAATGCCCCAGGCAGAGAAAATCTCGCAATGCCCCAGACAGAGAAAATCTCGCAATGCCCCAGGCAGAGAAAATCTCGCGATGCCATAGGCAGAGAAAATCTCTCGATGCCCCAGACAGAGAAGATCTCGTGATGCCCCAGGCAGAGAAAATCTCGCGATGCCCCAGGCAGAGAAAATCTCGCAATGCCCCAGGCAGAGAAAATCTCGCAATGCCCCAGACAGAGAAAATCTCGCAATGCCCCAGGCAGAGAAAATCTCGCGATGCCATAGGCAGAGAAAATCTCGCGATGCCCCAGGCAGAGAAAATCTCGCGATGCCCAAGGCAGAGAAAATCTCGCAATGCCCCAGGCAGAGAAAATCTCTCGATGCCCCAGACAGAGAAAATCTCTCGATGCCCCAGACAGAGAAAATCTCTCGATGCCCCAGACAGAGAAGATCTCGTGATGCCCCAGACAGAGAAAATCTCGTGATGCCCAAGACAGAGAAATCCCTCGATGCCCCAGACAGAGAAATTCACTCGATGCCAATGGCAGAGAAACCATTCGATGCCCCAGACAGAGAAAATCTTGCGATGTCCCAGAGAAAATCTCGCAATGCCCCACACAGAGAAAATCTCGCGATGCCCCAGGCAGAGAAAATATAGCGATGCCCCAGACAGAGAAAATCTCGCGATGCCCAAGACAGAGAAATCCCTCGATGCCCCAGACAGAGAAATCCCTCGATGTTAATGGCAGCAAAACCATTCGATGCCCCAGACTGAGAAAATCTCGCGCTGCTCCAGACTGAGAAAATCTCGCGATGCCCCAGGCAGAGAAAATCTCGCGATGCCCCAGGCAGAGAAAATCTCGCGATGCCCCAGGCAGAGAAAATCTCACGATGCCCCAGACAGAAAATCTTGCGATGCCCCAGACAGAAAATCTTGCGATGCCCCAGACAGAAAATCCCTCGATGCCCCAGACAGAGAAATCCCTCGATGCCAATGGCAGAGAAAATCTCTCGATGCCCCAGACAGAGAAAATCTCGCGATGTCCCAGACAGAGAAAATCTCGCGATGCCCCAGGCAGAGAAAATCTCGCGATGTCCCAGACAGAGAAAATCTCTGCCTTCAACCTCCATTAAGAGGGTCGAACACACACATAAAAAAAAACATTACTGGCCTCCAACCTACCCTCCTATAGCCAGTCCAACATATGCCTAATAAAAGTACAAATCTTCAACCTCCATATAGAGGGTCCAACACAAATCTAAAATGAAAAAATACTGGCCTTCAACCTCCCCTATAGCTAGTCCAACACAAGCCTAAGTACAAACCTTCAACTTCCATATAGAGGGTCCAACACACACGGAGAGTCCAACACACAGAAATTCTCGCGATGCCCCAGACAGAGAAAATCTTGCGATGCCCCAGACAGAGAAAATCTTGCGATTCCCCAGACAGAGAAAATCTCGCGATGCCCCAGACAGAGAAAATCTCGCGATGCCCCAGACAGAGAAAATTTCGCGATGCCCAAGACAGAGAAATCCCTCGATGCCCCAGACAGAGAAATCCCTCGATGCCCCAGACAGAGAAATCCCTCGATGCCAATGGCAGAGAAACCATTCGTTGCCCCAGACAGAGATAATCTCGCGATGCCCTAGACAGAGAAAATTTTGCGATGCCCCAAGACAGAGAAAATCTCGCGATGCCCCAGACAGAGAAAATCTCGCGATGCCCCAGACAGAGAAATCCCTCGATGCCAATGGCAGAGAAACCATTCGATGCCCCAGACAGAGAAAATCTCGCGATGCCCCAGACAGAGAAACTCTCGCGATGCCCCAGACAGAGAAATCCCTCGATGCCAATGGCAGAGGAACCATTCGATGCCCCAGAAAGAGAAAATCTAGCGATGCCCCAGACAGAGAAAATCTCGCGATGCCCCAGACAGAGAAAATCTCGCGATTCCCCAGACAGAGAAAATCTCGCGATTCCCCAGACAGAGAAAATCTCACGATGCCCCAGACAGAGAAAATCTAACGATGCCCCAGACAGAGAAAATCTCGCGATGCCCCAGGCAGAAAAAATCTCGCGATGCCCCAGGCAGAGAAAATCTCGCGATGCCCCAGGCAGAGAAAATCTCGCGATGCCCCAGGCAGAGAAAATCTCGCAATGCCCCAGGCAGAGAAAATCTCGCAATGCCCCAGGCAGAGAAAATCTCGCAATGCCCCAGACAGAGAAAATCTCGCAATGCCCCAGGCAGAGAAAATCTCGCGATGCCATAGGCAGAGAAAATCTCGCGATGCCCCAGGCAGAGAAAATCTCGCGATGCCCAAGGCAGAGAAAATCTCGCAATGCCCCAGGCAGAGAAAATCTCGAGATGCCCCAGACAGAGAAAATCTCTCGATGCCCCAGACAGAGAAAATCTCGCAATGCCCCAGGCAGAGAAAATCTCGCAATGCCCCAGGCAGAGAAAATCTCGAGATGCCCCAGACAGAGAAAATCTCTCGATGCCCCAGACAGAGAAAATCTCTCGATGCCCCAGACAGAGAAGATCTCGTGATGCCCCAGACAGAGAAAATCTCGTGATGCCCAAGACAGAGAAATCCCTCGATGCCCCAGACAGAGAAGATCTCGTGATGCCCCAGACAGAGAAAATCTCGTGATGCCCAAGACAGAGAAATCCCTCGATGCCCCAGACAGAGAAATTCACTCGATGCCAATGGCAGAGAAACCATTCGATTCCCCAGACAGAGAAAATCTTGCGATGTCCCAGAGAAAATCTCGCAATGCCCCACACAGAGAAAATCTCGCGATGCCCCAGGCAGAGAAAATATAGCGATGCCCCAGACAGAGAAAATCTCGCGATGCCCAAGACAGAGAAATCCCTCGATGCCCCAGACAGAGAAATCCCTCGATGTTAATGGCAGCAAAACCATTCGATGCCCCAGACTGAGAAAATCTCGCGCTGCTCCAGACTGAGAAAATCTCGCGATGCCCCAGACTGAGAAAATCTTGCGATGCCCCAGACAGAGAAAATCTCGCAATGCATCAGGCAGAGAAAATCTCGCGATGCCCCAGGCAGAGAAAATCTCGCGATGCCCCAGGCAGAGAAAATCTCACGATGCCCCAGACAGAAAATCTTGCGATGCCCCAGACAGAAAATCCCTCGATGCCCCAGACAGAGAAATCCCTCGATGCCAATGGCAGAGAAACCATTCGATGCCCCAGACAGAGAAAATCTCGCGATGTCCCAGACAGAGAAAATCTCGCGATGCCCCAGACAGAGAAATCTCGCGATGCCCCAGACAGAGAAAATCTCGCGATGCCCCAGACAGAGAAAATCTCGCGATGCCCCAGACAGAGAAAATCTCGCGATGCCCCAGACAGAGAAAATCTCGCGATGCCCCAGACAGAGAAAATCTCGCGATGCCCCAGACAGACAAAATCTCGCGATGCCCCAGACAGACAAAATCTCGCGATGCCCCAGACAGAGAAAATCTCGCGATGCCCCAGACAGAGAAAATCTTGAGATTCCCCAGACAGAGAAAATCTTGAGATGCCCCAAAAAGAGAAAATCTTGCGATGCCCAAGACAGAGAAATCCCTCGATGCCCCAGACAGAGAAATCCCTCGATGCCCCAGACAGAGAAATCCCTCGATGCCCCAGACAGAGAAATCCCTCAATGCCCCAGACAGAGAAAATTTTGCGATGCCCCAAGACAGAGAAAATCTCGCGATGCCCCAGACAGAGAAACTCTCGCGATGCCCCAGACAGAGAAAATCTCTCGATGCCCCAGACAGAGAATCTCTCGATGCCCCAGACAGAGAAAATCCCTCGATGCCAATGGCAGAGAAAATCTCTCGATGCCCCAGACAGAGAAAATCTCGCGATGTCCCAGACAGAGAAAATCTCGCGATGCCCCAGGCAGAGAAAATCTCGCGATGTCCCAGACAGAGAAAATCTCTGCCTTCAACCTCCATTAAGAGGGTCGAACACACACATAAAAAAAAACATTACTGGCCTCCAACCTACCCTCCTATAGCCAGTCCAACATATGCCTAATAAAAGTACAAATCTTCAACCTCCATATAGAGGGTCCAACACAAATCTAAAATGAAAAAATACTGGCCTTCAACCTCCCCTATAGCTAGTCCAACACAAGCCTAAGTACAAACCTTCAACCTCCATATAGAGGGTCCAACACACACGGAGAGTCCAACACACAGAAATTCTCGCGATGCCCCAGACAGAGAAAATCTTGCGATGCCCCAGACAGAGAAAATCTTGCGATTCCCCAGACAGAGAAAATCTCGCGATGCCCCAGACAGAGAAAATTTCGCGATGCCCAAGACAGAGAAATCCCTCGATGCCCCAGACAGAGAAATCCCTCGATGCCCCAGACAGAGAAATCCCTCGATGCCAATGGCAGAGAAACCATTCGTTGCCCCAGACAGAGATAATCTCGCGATGCCCTAGACAGAGAAAATTTTGCGATGCCCCAAGACAGAGAAAATCTCGCGATGCCCCAGACAGAGAAAATCTCGCGATGCCCCAGACAGAGAAAATCTCGCGATGCCCCAGACAGAGAAATCCCTCGATGCCAATGGCAGAGAAACCATTCGATGCCCCAGACAGAGAAAATCTCGCGATGCCCCAGACAGAGAAACTCTCGCGATGCCCCAGACAGAGAAATCCCTCGATGCCAATGGCAGAGGAACCATTCGATGCCCCAGAAAGAGAAAATCTAGCGATGCCCCAGA
This sequence comes from Pelophylax lessonae, assembly GCF_965119305.1. Lineage (NCBI taxonomy): Eukaryota > Metazoa > Chordata > Amphibia > Anura > Ranidae > Pelophylax > Pelophylax lessonae. The sequence goes on along the minus strand of NC_138771.1, from coordinate 57,381,268 downwards.
CAGAGAAAATCTCGCGATGCCCCAGACAGAGAAAATCTCGCGATTCCCCAGACAGAGAAAATCTCGCGATTCCCCAGACAGAGAAAATCTCGCGATTCCCCAGACAGAGAAAATCTCACGATGCCCCAGACAGAGAAAATCTAACGATGCCCCAGACAGAGAAAATCTCGCGATGCCCCAGGCAGAAAAAATCTCGCGATGCCCCAGGCAGAGAAAATCTCGCGATGCCCCAGGCAGAGAAAATCTCGCGATGCCCCAGGCAGAGAAAATCTCGCAATGCCCCAGGCAGAGAAAATCTCGCAATGCCCCAGGCAGAGAAAATCTCGCAATGCCCCAGGCAGAGAAAATCTCGCGATGCCATAGGCAGAGAAAATCTCGCGATGCCCCAGGCAGAGAAAATCTCGCGATGCCCAAGGCAGAGAAAATCTCGCAATGCCCCAGGCAGAGAAAATCTCGAGATGCCCCAGACAGAGAAAATCTCTCGATGCCCCAGACAGAGAAAATCTCGCAATGCCCCAGGCAGAGAAAATCTCGCAATGCCCCAGGCAGAGAAAATCTCGAGATGCCCCAGACAGAGAAAATCTCGAGATGCCCCAGACAGAGAAAATCTCTCGATGCCCCAGACAGAGAAGATCTCGTGATGCCCCAGACAGAGAAAATCTCGTGATGCCCAAGACAGAGAAATCCCTCGATGCCCCAGACAGAGAAGATCTCGTGATGCCCCAGACAGAGAAAATCTCGTGATGCCCAAGACAGAGAAATCCCTCGATGCCCCAGACAGAGAAATTCACTCGATGCCAATGGCAGAGAAACCATTCGATTCCCCAGACAGAGAAAATCTTGCGATGTCCCAGAGAAAATCTCGCAATGCCCCACACAGAGAAAATCTCGCGATGCCCCAGGCAGAGAAAATATAGCGATGCCCCAGACAGAGAAAATCTCGCGATGCCCAAGACAGAGAAATCCCTCGATGCCCCAGACAGAGAAATCCCTCGATGTTAATGGCAGCAAAACCATTCGATGCCCCAGACTGAGAAAATCTCGCGCTGCTCCAGACTGAGAAAATCTCGCGATGCCCCAGACTGAGAAAATCTTGCGATGCCCCAGACAGAGAAAATCTCGCAATGCATCAGGCAGAGAAAATCTCGCGATGCCCCAGGCAGAGAAAATCTCGCGATGCCCCAGGCAGAGAAAATCTCACGATGCCCCAGACAGAAAATCTTGCGATGCCCCAGACAGAAAATCCCTCGATGCCCCAGACAGAGAAATCCCTCGATGCCAATGGCAGAGAAACCATTCGATGCCCCAGACAGAGAAAATCTCGCGATGTCCCAGACAGAGAAAATCTCGCGATGCCCCAGACAGAGAAATCTCGCGATGCCCCAGACAGAGAAAATCTCGCGATGCCCCAGACAGAGAAAATCTCGCGATGCCCCAGACAGAGAAAATCTCGCGATGCCCCAGACAGAGAAAATCTCGCGATGCCCCAGACAGAGAAAATCTCGCGATGCCCCAGACAGAGAAAATCTCGCGATGCCCCAGACAGACAAAATCTCGCGATGCCCCAGACAGACAAAATCTCGCGATGCCCCAGACAGAGAAAATCTCGCGATGCCCCAGACAGAGAAAATCTTGAGATTCCCCAGACAGAGAAAATCTTGAGATGCCCCAAAAAGAGAAAATCTTGCGATGCCCAAGACAGAGAAATCCCTCGATGCCCCAGACAGAGAAATCCCTCGATGCCCCAGACAGAGAAATCCCTCGATGCCCCAGACAGAGAAATCCCTCAATGCCCCAGACAGAGAAAATTTTGCGATGCCCCAAGACAGAGAAAATCTCGCGATGCCCCAGACAGAGAAACTCTCGCGATGCCCCAGACAGAGAAAATCTCTCGATGCCCCAGACAGAGAATCTCTCGATGCCCCAGACAGAGAAAATCTCTCGATGCCCCAGACAGAGAAAATCTCTCGATGCCCCAGACAGAGAAAATCTCTCGATGCCCCAGACAGAGAAAATCTCTCGATGCCCCAGACAGAGAAAATCTCGTGATGCCCCAGACAGAGAAAATCTCGCGAAGCCCCAGACAGAGAAAATCTCGCGATGCCCCAGACAGAGAAAATCTCGCGATGCCCCAGACAGAGAAAATCTCGCGATGCCCCAGACAGAGAAAATCTCTGCCTTCAACCTCTATTAAGAGGGTCGAACACACACATAAAAAAGAAACATTACTGGCCTCCAACCTACCCTCCTATAGCCAGTCCAACATATGCCTAATAAAAGTACAAACCTTCAACCTCCATATAGAGGGTCTAACACACATTTAAAAAAAAAATACTGGCCTCCAACCTCCCCTAAAGCCAGTCCAACACACGCCAAAGAAAAGTACAAACCTTCATCCTCCATATAGAGGGTCCAACACACACAATTCGATGCCCCAGACAGAGAAAATCTCACGATGTCCCAGACAGAGAAAATCTCACGATGCCCCAGACAGAGAAAATATCGCGATGCCCCAGGGAAAATCTTGCGACGCCCCAGACAGAGAAAATCTCGCAATGCATCAGGCAGAGAAAATCTCGCGATGCCCCAGGCAGAGAAAATCTTGCGATGCCCCAGGCAGAGAAAATCTCACGATGCCCCAGACAGAAAATCTTGCGATGCCCCAGACAGAGAAATCCCTCGATGCCCCAGACAGAGAAATCCCTCGATGCCAATGGCAGAGAAACCATTCGATGCCCCAGACAGAGAAAATCTCTCGATGCCCCAGACAGAGAAAATCTCGCGATGCCCCAGACAGAGAAAATCTCGCGATGCCCCAGACAGAGAAAATCTTGCGATGCCCCAGACAGAGAAAATCTCTGCCTTCAACCTCTATTAAGAGGGTCGAACACACACATAAAAAAGAAACATTACTGGCCTCCAACCTACCCTCCTATAGCCAGTCCAACATATGCCTAATAAAAGTACAAACCTTCAACCTCCATATAGAGGGTCCAACACAAATCTAAAATAAAAAAATAATGGCCTCCAACCTCCCGTATAGCCAGCCCAACACACCCTTAAGTACATACCTTCAACCTCCATATAGAGGGTCTAACACACATTTAAAAAAAAAAAAATACTGGCCTCCAACCTCCCCTAAAGCCAGTCCAACACACGCCAAAGAAAAGTACAAACCTTCATCCTCCATATAGAGGGTCCAACACACACGGAGAGTCCAACACACAGAAATTCTCGCAATGCCCCAGACTGAGAAAATCTCACGATGCCCCAGACAGAGAAAATATCGCGATGCCCCAGGGAAAATCTTGCGACGCCCCAGGGAAAATCTTGCGACGCCCCAGACAGAGAAAATCTCGCAATGCATCAGGCAGAGAAAATCTCGCGATGCCCCAGGCAGAGAAAATCTCGCGATGCCCCAGGCAGAGAAAATCTCACGATGCCCCAGACAGAAAATCTCGCGATGCCCCAGACAGAAAATCCCTCGATGCCCCAGACAGAGAAATCCCTCGATGCCAATGGCAGAGAAACCATTCGATGCCCCAGACAGAGAAAATCTCGCGATGTCCCAGACAGAGAAAATCTCGCGATGCCCCAGACAGAGAAATCTCGCGATGCCCCAGACAGAGAAAATCTCGCGATGCCCCAGACAGAGAAAATCTCGCGATGCCCCAGACAGAGAAAATCTCGCGATGCCCCAGACAGAGAAAATCTCGTGATGCCCCAGACAGAGAAAATCTCGCGATGCCCCAGACAGACAAAATCTCGCGATGCCCCAGACAGACAAAATCTCGCGATGCCCCAGACAGACAAAATCTCGCGATGCCCCAGACAGACAAAATCTCGCGATGCCGCAGACAGACAAAATCTCGCGATGCCCCAGACAGACAAAATCTCGCGATGCCCCAGACAGACAAAATCTCGCGATGCCCCAGACAGACAAAATCTCGCGATGCCCCAGACAGACAAAATCTCGCGATGCCCCAGACAGACAAAATCTCGCGATGCCCCAGACAGACAAAATCTCGCGATGCCCCAGACAGACAAAATCTCGCGATGCCCCAGACAGACAAAATCTCGCGATGCCCCAGACAGAGAAAATCTCGCGATGCCCCAGACAGAGAAAATCTAGCGATGCCCCAGACAGAGAAAATCTAGCGATGCCCCATACAGAGAAAATCTTGCGATGCCCAAGACAGAGAAATCCCTCGATGCCCCAGACAGAGAAATCCCTCGATGCCAATGGCAGAGAAACCATTCGATGCCCCAGACAGAGAAAATCTCGCGATGCCCCAGACAGAGAAAATCTTGCGATGCCCCAGACAGAGAAAATCTCGCGATGCCCCAGACAGAGAAATCCCTCGATGCCCCAGACAGAGAAAATCTCGCGATGTCCCAGACAGAGAAAATCTCGCGATGCCCCAGACAGAGAAAATCTTGCGATGCCCCAGACAGAGAAAATCTTGCGATGCCCCAGAGAGAGAAAATCTCGCGATGCCCCAGACAGAGAAAATCTCGCGATGCCCCAGACAGAGAAAATCTCGCGATGCCCCAGACAGAGAAAATCTCGCGATGCCCCAGACAGAGAAAATCTCGCGATGCCCCAGACAGAGAAAATCTCGCGATGCCCCAGACAGAGAAAATCTTGCGATGCCCCAGACAGAGAAAATCTCGCAATGCCCCAGACAGAGAAAATCTAGCGATGCCCCAGACAGAGAAAATCTAGCGATGCCCCAGACAGAGAAAATCTAGCGATGCCCCAGACAGAGAAAATCTAGCGATGCCCCAGACAGAGAAAATCTAGCGATGCCCCAGACAGAGAAAATCTAGCGATGCCCCAGTCAGAGAAAATCTCGCGATGCCCAAGACAGAGAAATCCCTCGATGCTCCAGACAGAGAAATCCCTCGATGCCAATGGCAGAGAAACCATTCGATGCCCCAGACAGAGAAAATCTCGCGATGCTCCAGACAGAGAAAATCTCGCGATGCCCCAGACAGAGAAAATCTCGCAATGCCCCAGACAGAGAAGATCTCGCGATGCCCCAGACAAAGAAAATCTCGCGATGCCCCAGACAGAGAATATCTCGCGATGCCCAAGACAGAGAAATCCCTCAATGCCCCAGTCAGAGAAATTCACTCAATGCCAATGGCAGAGAAACCATTCGATGCCCCAGACAGAGAAAATCTCGCAAAGTCCCACACAGAGAAAATCTCGCGATGCCCCGGGCAGAGAAAATTTTGCGATGCCCCAGGCAGAGAAAATCTCGCGATGCCCCAGGCAGAGAAAATCTCGCGATGCCCCAGGCAGAGAAAATCTCACGATGCCCCAGACAGAAAATCTTGCGATGCCCCAGACAGAAAATCCCTCGATGCCCCAGACAGAGAAATCCCTCGATGCCAATGGCAGAGAAAATCTCTCGATGCCCCAGACAGAGAAAATCTCGCGATGTCCCAGACAGAGAAAATCTCGCGATGCCCCAGACAGAGAAATCTCGCGATGCCCCGGGCAGAGAAAATTTTGCGATGCCCCAGGCAGAGAAAATCTCGCGATGCCCCAGGCAGAGAAAATCTCACGATGCCCCAGACAGAAAACCTTGCGATGCCCCAGACAGAAAATCCCTCGATGCCCCAGACAGAGAAATCCCTCGATGCCAATGGCAGAGAAAATCTCTCGATGCCCCAGACAGAGAAAATCTCGCGATGTCCCAGACAGAGAAAATCTCGCGATGCCCCAGACAGAGAAAATCTCGCGATGCCCCAGACAGAGAAATCTCGCGATGCCCCAGACAGAGAAAATCTCGCGATGCCCCAGACAGAGAAAATCTCGCGATGCCCCAGACAGAGAAAATCTCTGCCTTCAACCTCCATTAAGAGGGTCGAACACACACATAAAAAAAAACATTACTGGCCTCCAACCTACCCTCCTATAGCCAGTCCAACATATGCCTAATAAAAGTACAAATCTTCAACCTCCATATAGAGGGTCCAACACAAATCTAAAATGAAAAAATACTGGCCTTCAACCTCCCCTATAGCTAGTCCAACACAAGCCTAAGTACAAACCTTCAACCTCCATATAGAGGGTCCAACACACACGGAGAGTCCAACACACAGAAATTCTCGCGATGCCCCAGACAGAGAAAATCTTGCGATGCCCCAGACAGAGAAAATCTTGCGATTCCCCAGACAGAGAAAATCTCGCGATGCCCCAGACAGAGAAAATTTCGCGATGCCCCAAGACAGAGAAAATCTCGCGATGCCCCAGACAGAGAAAATCTCGCGATGCCCCAGACAGAGAAATCCCTCGATGCCAATGGCAGAGAAACCATTCGATGCCCCAGACAGAGAAAATCTCGCGATGCCCCAGACAGAGAAACTCTCGCGATGCCCCAGACAGAGAAATCCCTCGATGCCAATGGCAGAGGAACCATTCGATGCCCCAGAAAGAGAAAATCTAGCGATGCCCCAGACAGAGAAAATCTCGCGATGCCCCAGACAGAGAAAATCTTGCGATTCCCCAGACAGAGAAAATCTCACGATGCCCCAGACAGAGAAAATCTCGCGATGCCCCAGGCAGAAAAAATCTCGCGATGCCCCAGGCAGAGAAAATCTCGCGATGCCCCAGGCAGAGAAAATCTCGCGATGCCCCAGGCAGAGAAAATCTCGCAATGCCCCAGGCAGAGAAAATCTCGCAATGCCCCAGACAGAGAAAATCTCGCAATGCCCCAGGCAGAGAAAATCTCGCGATGCCATAGGCAGAGAAAATCTCGCGATGCCCCAGGCAGAGAAAATCTCGCGATGCCCAAGGCAGAGAAAATCTCGCAATGCCCCAGGCAGAGAAAATCTCTCGATGCCCCAGACAGAGAAAATCTCTCGATGCCCCAGACAGAGAAAATCTCTCGATGCCCCAGACAGAGAAGATCTCGTGATGCCCCAGACAGAGAAAATCTCGTGATGCCCAAGACAGAGAAATCCCTCGATGCCCCAGACAGAGAAATTCACTCGATGCCAATGGCAGAGAAACCATTCGATGCCCCAGACAGAGAAAATCTTGCGATGTCCAAGAGAAAATCTCGCAATGCCCCACACAGAGAAAATCTCGCGATGCCCCAGGCAGAGAAAATATAGCGATGCCCCAGACAGAGAAAATCTCGCGATGCCCAAGACAGAGAAATCCCTCGATGCCCCAGACAGAGAAATCCCTCGATGTTAATGGCAGCAAAACCATTCGATGCCCCAGACTGAGAAAATCTCGCGATGCCCCAGGCAGAGAAAATCTCGCAATGCCCCAGGCAGAGAAAATCTCGCAATGCCCCAGGCAGAGAAAATCTCGCAATGCCCCAGGTAGAGAAAATCTCGCAATGCCCCAGACAGAGAAAATCTCGCAATGCCCCAGACAGAGAAAATCTCGCAATGCCCCAGACAGAGAAAATCTCGCAATGCCCCAGACAGAGAAAATCTCGCAATGCCCCAGACAGAGAAAATCTCGCAATGCCCCAGACAGAGAAAATCTCGCAATGCCCCAGACAGAGAAAATCTCGCAATGCCCCAGACAGAGAAAATCTCGCAATGCCCCAGACAGAGAAAATCTCGCAATGCCCCAGACAGAGAAAATCTCGCAATGCCCCAGACAGAGAAAATCTCGCAATGCCCCAGACAGAGAAAATCTCACAATGCCCCAGACAGAGAAAATCTCACAATGCCCCAGACAGAGAAAATCTCGCAATGCCCCAGACAGAGAAAATCTCGCAATGCCCCAGACAGAGAAAATCTTGCGATGCCCAAGACAGAGAAAATCTTGCGATGCCCCAGACAGAGAAATCCCTCGATGCCCCAGACAGAGAAATCCCTCAATGCCAATGGCAGAGAAACCATTCGATGTCCCAGACAGACAAAATCTCGCGATGCCGCAGACAGACAAAACCTCACGATGCCCCAGACAGACAAAATCTCACGATGCCCCAGACAGACAAAATCTCGCGATGCCCCAGACAGAGAAAATCTAGCGATGCCCCAGAAAGAGAAAATCTAGCGATGCCCCAGACAGAGAAAATCTTGCGATGCCCAAGACAGAGAAATCCCTCGATGCCCCAGACAGAGAAATCCCTCGATGCCAATGGCAGAGAAACCATTCGATGCCCCAGACAGAGAAAATCTCGCGATGCTCCAGACAGAGAAAATCTCGTGATGCCCCAGACAGAGAAAATCTCGCAATGCCCCAGACAGAGAAAATCTCGCAATGCCCCAGACAGAGAAAATCTCGCAATGCCCCAGACAGAGAAAATCTCTGCCTTCAACCTCCATTAAGTGGGTTGAACACACACATAAAAAAGAAACATTACTGGCCTCCAACCTACCCTCCTATAGCCAGTCCAACATATGCCTAATAAAAGTACAAACCTTCAACCTCCATATAGAGGGTCCAACACAAATCTAAAATAAAAAAATACTGGCCTTCAACCTCCACTATAGCTAGTCCAACACAAGCCTAAGTACAAACCTTCAACCTCCATATAGAGGGTCCAACACAACTAAAATAAAAAAATAATGGCCTCCAACCTCCCGTATAGCCAGCCCAACACACCCTTAAGTACAAACCTTCAACCTCCATATAGAGGGTCTAACACACATCTAAAAAAAAAAAAAAACTGGCCTCCAACCTCCTCTAAAGCCAATCACCAAAGAAAAGTAAAAACCTTCATCCTCCATATAGAGGGTCCAACACACACGGAGAGTCCAACACACAGAAATTCTCGCGATGCCCCAGACAGAGATAATCTCACGATGCCCCAGACAGAGAAAATCTTGCGATTCCCCAGACAGAGAAAATCTTGCGATGCCCCAAAAAGAGAAAATCTTGCGATGCCCAAGACAGAGAAATCCCTCGATGCCCCAGACAGAGAAATCCCTCGATGCCCCAGAAAGAGAAATCCCTCGATGCCCCAGACAGTGAAAATTTTGCGATGCCCCAAGACAGAGAAAATCTCGCGATGCCCCAGACAGAGAAACTCTCGCGATGCCCCAGACAGAGAAAATCTCTCGATGCCCCAGACAGAGAAAATCTCTCGATGCCCCAGACAGAGAAAATCTCTCGATGCCCCAGACAGAGAAAATCTCTCGATGCCCCAGACAGAGAAAATCTCGCGATGCCCCAGGCAGAAAAAATCTCGCGATGCCCCAGGCAGAGAAAATCTCGCGATGCCCCAGGCAGAGAAAATCTCGCAATGCCCCAGACAGAGAAAATCTCGCAATGCCCCAGACAGAGAAAATCTCGCAATGCCCCAGACAGAGAAAATCTCGCAATGCCCCAGACAGAGAAAATCTCGCAATGCCCCAGACAGAGAAAATCTCGCAATGCCCCAGACAGAGAAAATCTTGCGATGCCCAAGACAGAGAAAATCTTGCGATGCCCCAGACAGAGAAATCCCTCGATGCCCCAGACAGAGAAATCCCTCGATGCCCCAGACAGAGAAATCCCTCAATGCCAATGGCAGAGAAACCATTCGATGCCCCAGACAGACAAAATCTCGCGATGCCGCAGACAGACAAAATCTCACGATGCCCCAGACAGACAAAATCTCACGATGCCCCAGACAGACAAAATCTCGCGATGCCCCAGACAGAGAAAATCTAGCGATGCCCCAGAAAGAGAAAATCTAGCGATGCCCCAGACAGAGAAAATCTTGCGATGCCCAAGACAGAGAAATCCCTCGATGCCCCAGACAGAGAAATCCCTCGATGCCAATGGCAGAGAAACCATTCGATGCCCCAGACAGACAAAATCTTGCGATGCCGCAGACAGACAAAATCTCACGATGCCCCAGACAGACAAAATCTCACGATGCCCCAGACAGACAAAATCTCGCGATGCCCCAGACAGAGAAAATCTAGCGATGCCCCAGAAAGAGAAAATCTAGCGATGCCCCAGACAGAGAAAATCTTGCGATGCCCAAGACAGAGAAATCCCTCGATGCCCCAGACAGAGAAATCCCTCGATGCCAATGGCAGAGAAACCATTCGATGCCCCAGACAGAGAAAATCTCGCGATGCTCCAGACAGAGAAAATCTCGTGATGCCCCAGACAGAGAAAATCTCGCGATGCCCCAGACAGAGAAAATCTCGCAATGCCCCAGACAGAGAAAATCTCGCAATGCCCCAGACAGAGAAAATCTCTGCCTTCAACCTCCATTAAGTGGGTTGAACACACACATAAAAAAGAAACATTACTGGCCTCCAACCTACCCTCCTATAGCCAGTCCAACATATGCCTAATAAAAGTACAAACCTTCAACCTCCATATAGAGGGTCCAACACAAATCTAAAATAAAAAAATACTGGCCTTCAACCTCCACTATAGCTAGTCCAACACAAGCCTAAGTACAAACCTTCAACCTCCATATAGAGGGTCCAACACAACTAAAATAAAAAAATAATGGCCTCCAACCTCCCGTATAGCCAGCCCAACACACCCTTAAGTACAAACCTTCAACCTCCATATAGAGGATCTAACACACATCTAAAAAAAAAAAAATACTGGCCTCCAACCTCCTCTAAAGCCAATCACCAAAGAAAAGTAAAAACCTTCATCCTCCATATAGAGGGTCCAACACACACGGAGAGTCCAACACACAGAAATTCTCGCGATGCCCCAGACAGAGATAATCTCACGATGCCCCAGACAGAGAAAATCTTGCGATTCCCCAGACAGAGAAAATCTTGCGATGCCCCAAAAAGAGAAAATCTTGCGATGCCCAAGACAGAGAAATCCCTCGATGCCCCAGACAGAGAAATCCCTCGATGCCCCAGAAAGAGAAATCCCTCGATGCCCCAGACAGTGAAAATTTTGCGATGCCCCAAGACAGAGAAAATCTCGCGATGCCCCAGACAGAGAAACTCTCGCGATGCCCCAGACAGAGAAAATCTCTCGATGCCCCAGACAGAGAAAATCTCTCGATGCCCCAGACAGAGAAAATCTCTCGATGCCCCAGACAGAGAAAATCTCTCGATGCCCCAGACAGAGAAAATCTCGCGATGCCCCAGGCAGAAAAAATCTCGCGATGCCCCAGACAGAGAAAATCTCTCGATGCCCCAGACAGAGAAGATCTCGTGATGCCCCAGACAGAGAAAATCTCGTGATGCCCAAGACAGAGAAATCCCTCGATGCCCCAGACAGAGAAATTCACTCGATGCCAATGGCAGAGAAACCATTCGATGCCCCAGACAGAGAAAATCTTGCGATGTCCAAGAGAAAATCTCGCAATGCCCCACACAGAGAAAATCTCGCGATGCCCCAGGCAGAGAAAATATAGCGATGCCCCAGACAGAGAAAATCTCGCGATGCCCAAGACAGAGAAATCCCTCGATGCCCCAGACAGAGAAATCCCTCGATGTTAATGGCAGCAAAACCATTCGATGCCCCAGACTGAGAAAATCTCGCGATGCCCCAGGCAGAGAAAATCTCGCAATGCCCCAGGCAGAGAAAATCTCGCAATGCCCCAGGTAGAGAAAATCTCGCAATGCCCCAGACAGAGAAAATCTCGCAATGCCCCAGACAGAGAAAATCTCGCAATGCCCCAGACAGAGAAAATCTCGCAATGCCCCAGACAGAGAAAATCTCGCAATGCCCCAGACAGAGAAAATCTCGCAATGCCCCAGACAGAGAAAATCTCGCAATGCCCCAGACAGAGAAAATCTTGCGATGCCCAAGACAGAGAAAATCTTGCGATGCCCAAGACAGAGAAAATCTTGCGATGCCCCAGACAGAGAAATCCCTCGATGCCCCAGACAGAGAAATCCCTCGATGCCCCAGACAGAGAAATCCCTCAATGCCAATGGCAGAGAAACCATTCGATGCCCCAGACAGACAAAATCTCGCGATGCCGCAGACAGACAAAATCTCACGATGCCCCAGACAGACAAAATCTCACGATGCCCCAGACAGACAAAATCTCGCGATGCCCCAGACAGAGAAAATCTAGCGATGCCCCAGAAAGAGAAAATCTAGCGATGCCCCAGACAGAGAAAATCTTGCGATGCCCAAGACAGAGAAATCCCTCGATGCCCCAGACAGAGAAATCCCTCGATGCCAATGGCAGAGAAACCATTCGATGCCCCAGACAGACAAAATCTTGCGATGCCGCAGACAGACAAAATCTCACGATGCCCCAGACAGACAAAATCTCACGATGCCCCAGACAGACAAAATCTCGCGATGCCCCAGACAGAGAAAATCTAGCGATGCCCCAGAAAGAGAAAATCTAGCGATGCCCCAGACAGAGAAAATCTTGCGATGCCCAAGACAGAGAAATCCCTCGATGCCCCAGACAGAGAAATCCCTCGATGCCAATGGCAGAGAAACCATTCGATGCCCCAGACAGAGAAAATCTCGCGATGCTCCAGACAGAGAAAATCTCGTGATGCCCCAGACAGAGAAAATCTCGCAATGCCCCAGACAGAGAAAATCTCGCAATGCCCCAGACAGAGAAAATCTCGCAATGCCCCAGAGAGAGAAAATCTCTGCCTTCAACCTCCATTAAGTGGGTTGAACACACACATAAAAAAGAAACATTACTGGCCTCCAACCTACCCTCCTATAGCCAGTCCAACATATGCCTAATAAAAGTACAAACCTTCAACCTCCATATAGAGGGTCCAACACAAATCTAAAATAAAAAAATACTGGCCTTCAACCTCCACTATAGCTAGTCCAACACAAGCCTAAGTACAAACCTTCAACCTCCATATAGAGGGTCCAACACAACTAAAATAAAAAAATAATGGCCTCCAACCTCCCGTATAGCCAGCCCAACACACCCTTAAGTACAAACCTTCAACCTCCATATAGAGGGTCTAACACACATCTAAAAAAAAAAAAATACTGGCCTCCAACCTCCTCTAAAGCCAATTACCAAAGAAAAGTAAAAACCTTCATCCTCCATATAGAGGGTCCAACACACACGGAGAGTCCAACACACAGAAATTCTCGCGATGCCCCAGACAGAGATAATCTCACGATGCCCCAGACAGAGAAAATCTTGCGATTCCCCAGACAGAGAAAATCTTGCGATGCCCCAAAAAGAGAAAATCTTGCGATGCCCAAGACAGAGAAATCCCTCGATGCCCCAGACAGAGAAATCCCTCGATGCCCCAGAAAGAGAAATCCCTCGATGCCCCAGACAGTGAAAATTTTGCGATGCCCCAAGACAGAGAAAATCTCGCGATGCCCCAGACAGAGAAACTCTCGCGATGCCCCAGACAGAGAAAATCTCTCGATGCCCCAGACAGAGAAAATCTCTCGATGCCCCAGACAGAGAAAATCTCTCGATGCCCCAGACAGAGAAAATCTCTCGATGCCCCAGACAGAGAAAATCTCGCGATGCCCCAGACAGAGAAAATCTCGCGATGCCCCAGGCAGAAAAAATCTCGCGATGCCCCAGGCAGAGAAAATCTCGCGATGCCCCAGGCAGAGAAAATCTCGCGATGCCCCAGGCAGAAAAAATCTCGCAATGCCCCAGGCAGAGAAAATCTCGCAATGCCCCAGACAGAGAAAATCTCGCAATGCCCCAGGCAGAGAAAATCTCGCGATGCCATAGGCAGAGAAAATCTCGCGATGCCCCAGGCAGAGAAAATCTCGCGATGCCCAAGGCAGAGAAAATCTCGCAATGCCCCAGGCAGAGAAAATCTCTCGATGCCCCAGACAGAGAAAATCTCTCGATGCCCCAGACAGAGAAAATCTCTCGATGCCCCAGACAGAGAAGATCTCGTGATGCCCCAGACAGAGAAAATCTCGTGATGCCCAAGACAGAGAAATCCCTCGATGCCCCAGACAGAGAAATTCACTCGATGCCAATGGCAGAGAAACCATTCGATGCCCCAGACAGAGAAAATCTTGCGATGTCCAAGAGAAAATCTCGCAATGCCCCACACAGAGAAAATCTCGCGATGCCCCAGGCAGAGAAAATATAGCGATGCCCCAGACAGAGAAAATCTCGCGATGCCCAAGACAGAGAAATCCCTCGATGCCCCAGACAGAGAAATCCCTCGATGTTAATGGCAGCAAAACCATTCGATGCCCCAGACTGAGAAAATCTCGCGATGCCCCAGGCAGAGAAAATCTCGCAATGCCCCAGGCAGAGAAAATCTCGCAATGCCCCAGGTAGAGAAAATCTCGCAATGCCCCAGACAGAGAAAATCTCGCAATGCCCCAGACAGAGAAAATCTCGCAATGCCCCAGACAGAGAAAATCTCGCAATGCCCCAGACAGAGAAAATCTCGCAATGCCCCAGACAGAGAAAATCTCGCAATGCCCCAGACAGAGAAAATCTCGCAATGCCCCAGACAGAGAAAATCTCGCAATGCCCCAGACAGAGAAAATCTTGCGATGCCCAAGACAGAGAAAATCTTGCGATGCCCCAGACAGAGAAATCCCTCGATGCCCCAGACAGAGAAATCCCTCGATGCCCCAGACAGAGAAATCCCTCAATGCCAATGGCAGAGAAACCATTCGATGCCCCAGACAGACAAAATCTCGCGATGCCGCAGACAGACAAAATCTCACGATGCCCCAGACAGACAAAATCTCACGATGCCCCAGACAGACAAAATCTCGCGATGCCCCAGACAGAGAAAATCTAGCGATGCCCCAGAAAGAGAAAATCTAGCGATGCCCCAGACAGAGAAAATCTTGTGATGCCCAAGACAGAGAAATCCCTCGATGCCCCATATAGAGGGTCCAACACAACTAAAATAAAAAAATAATGGCCTCCAACCTCCCGTATAGCCAGCCCAACACACCCTTAAGTACATACCTTCAACCTCTATATAGAGGGTCTAACACACATTTAAAAAAAAAATACTGGCCTCCAACCTCCCCTAAAGCCAGTCCAACACACGCCAAAGAAAAGTACAAACCTTCATCCTCCATATAGAGGGTCCAACACACACGGAGAGTCCAACACACAGAAATTCTCGCAATGCCCCAGACTGAGAAAATCTCGCGATGCCCCAGACAGAGAAAATCTCGCGATGCCCAAGACAGAGAAAATCTCGCGATGCCCCAGACAGAGAAAATCTCGCGATGCCCCAGACAGAGAAAATCTCGCGATGCCCCAGGCAGAGAAAATCTCGCGATTCCCCAGACAGAGAAAATCTTGCGATGCCCCAGACAGAGAAAATCTTGCGATGCCCCAGACAGAGAAAATCTCGCGATGCCCCAGACAGAGAAAATCTCGCGATGCCCCAGACAGAGAAAATCTCGCGATGCCCCAGACAGAGAAACCATTCGATGCCCCAGAAAGAGAAAATCTCGCGATGTCCCAGACAAAGAAAATCTCGCGATGCCCCAGACAGAGAAAATCTCGCGATGCCCCAGACAGAGAAAATCTCGCGATGCCCCAGACAGAGAAAATCTCGCGATGCCCCAGGCAGAGAAAATCTCGCAATGCCCCAGGCAGAGAAAATCTCGCAATGCCCCAGGCAGAGAAAATCTCGCAATGCCCCAGGCAGAGAAAATCTCGCAATGCCCCAGGTAGAGAAAATCTCGCAATGCCCCAGACAGAGAAAATCTCGCAATGCCCCAGACAGAGAAAATCTCGCAATGCCCCAGACAGAGAAAATCTCGCAATGCCCCAGACAGAGAAAATCTCGCAATGCCCCAGACAGAGAAAATCTCGCAATGCCCCAGACAGAGAAAATCTCGCAATGCCCCAGACAGAGAAAATCTCGCAATGCCCCAGACAGAGAAAATCTCGCAATGCCCCAGACAGAGAAAATCTTGCGATGCCCAAGACAGAGAAAATCTTGCGATGCCCCAGACAGAGAAATCCCTCGATGCCCCAGACAGAGAAATCCCTCAATGCCAATGGCAGAGAAACCATTCGATGCCCCAGACAGACAAAATCTCGCGATGCCGCAGACAGACAAAATCTCACGATGCCCCAGACAGACAAAATCTCACGAAGCCCCAGACAGAGAAAATCTAGCGATGCCCCAGAAAGAGAAAATCTAGCGATGCTCCAGACAGAGAAAATCTTGCGATGCCCAAGACAGAGAAATCCCTCGATGCCCCAGACAGAGAAATCCCTCGATGCCAATGGCAGAGAAACCATTCGATGCCCCAGACAGAGAAAATCTCGCGATGCTCCAGACAGAGAAAATCTCGTGATGCCCCAGACAGAGAAAATCTCGCAATGCCCCAGACAGAGAAAATCTCGCAATGCCCCAGACAGAGAAAATCTCTGCCTTCAACCTCCATTAAGTGGGTTGAACACACACATAAAAAAGAAACATTACTGGCCTCCAACCTACCCTCCTATAGCCAGTCCAACATATGCCTAATAAAAGTACAAACCTTCAACCTCCATATAGAGGGTCCAACACAAATCTAAAATAAAAAAATACTGGCCTTCAACCTCCACTATAGCTAGTCCAACACAAGCCTAAGTACAAACCTTCAACCTCCATATAGAGGGTCCAACACAACTAAAATAAAAAAATAATGGCCTCCAACCTCCCGTATAGCCAGCCCAACACACCCTTAAGTACAAACCTTCAACCTCCATATAGAGGGTCTAACACACATCTAAAAAAAAAAAATACTGGCCTCCAACCTCCTCTAAAGCCAATCACCAAAGAAAAGTAAAAACCTTCATCCTCCATATAGAGGGTCCAACACACACGGAGAGTCCAACACACAGAAATTCTCGCGATGCCCCAGACAGAGATAATCTCACGATGCCCCAGACAGAGAAAATCTTGCGATTCCCCAGACAGAGAAAATCTTGCGATGCCCCAAAAAGAGAAAATCTTGCGATGCCCAAGACAGAGAAATCCCTCGATGCCCCAGACAGAGAAATCCCTCGATGCCCCAGACAGAGAAATCCCTCGATGCCCCAGACAGTGAAAATTTTGCGATGCCCCAAGACAGAGAAAATCTCGCGATGCCCCAGACAGAGAAACTCTCGCGATGCCCCAGACAGAGAAAATCTCTCGATGCCCCAGACAGAGAAAATCTCTCGATGCCCCAGACAGAGAAAATCTCTCGATGCCCCAGACAGAGAAAATCTCTCGATGCCCCAGACAGAGAAAATCTCGCGATGCCCCAGACAGAGAAAATCTCGCGATGCCCCAGACAGAGAAAATCTCGCGATGCCCCAGACAGAGAAAATCTCTGCCTTCAACCTCTATTAAGAGGGTCGAACACACACATAAAAAAGAAACATTACTGGCCTCCAACCTACCCTCCTATAGCCAGTCCAACATATGCCTAATAAAAGTACAAACCTTCAACCTCCATATAGAGGGTCCAACACAAATCTAAAATAAAAAAATAATGGCCTACAACCTCCCGTATAGCCAGCCCAACACACCCTTAAGTACATACCTTCAACCTCCATATAGAGGGTCTAACACACATTTAAAAAAAAAAAAATACTGGCCTCCAACCTCCCCTAAAGCCAGTCCAACACACGCCAAAGAAAAGTACAAACCTTCATCCTCCATATAGAGGGTCCAACACACACGGAGAGTCCAACACACAGAAATTCTCGCAATGCCCCAGACTGAGAAAATCTCACGATGCCCCAGACAGAGAAAATATCGCGATGCCCCAGGGAAAATCTTGCGACGCCCCAGACAGAGAAAATCTCGCAATGCATCAGGCAGAGAAAATCTCGCGATGCCCCAGGCAGAGAAAATCTCGCGATGCCCCAGGCAGAGAAAATCTCACGATGCCCCAGACAGAAAATCTCGCGATGCCCCAGACAGAAAATCCCTCGATGCCCCAGACAGAGAAATCCCTCGATGCCAATGGCAGAGAAACCATTCGATGCCCCAGACAGAGAAAATCTCGCGATGTCCCAGACAGAGAAAATCTCGCGATGCCCCAGACAGAGAAATCTCGCGATGCCCCAGACAGACAAAATCTCGCGATGCCCCAGACAGACAAAATCTCGCGATGCCCCAGACAGACAAAATCTCGCGATGCCCCAGACAGACAAAATCTCGCGATGCCCCAGACAGACAAAATCTCGCGATGCCCCAGACAGACAAAATCTCGCGATGCCCCAGACAGACAAAATCTCGCGATGCCCCAGACAGACAAAATCTCGCGATGCCCCAGACAGACAAAATCTCGCGATGCCCCAGACAGACAAAATCTCGCGATGCCCCAGACAGACAAAATCTCGCGATGCCCCAGACAGACAAAATCTAGCGATGCCCCAGACAGAGAAAATCTAGCGATGCCCCATACAGAGAAAATCTTGCGATACCCAAGACAGAGAAATCCCTCGATGCCCCAGACAGAGAAATCCCTCGATGCCAATGGCAGAGAAACCATTCGATGCCCCAGACAGAGAAAATCTCGCGATGCCCCAGACAGAGAAAATCTTGCGATGCCCCAGACAGAGAAAATCTCGCGATGCCCCAGACAGAGAAATCCCTCGATGCCCCAGACAGAGAAAATCTCGCGATGTCCCAGACAGAGAAAATCTCGCGATGCCCCAGACAGAGAAAATCTTGCGATGCCCCAGACAGAGAAAATCTTGCGATGCCCCAGACAGAGAAAATCTTGCGATGCCCCAGACAGAGAAAATCTCGCGATGCCCCAGACAGAGAAAATCTCGCGATGCCCCAGACAGAGAAAATCTCGCGATGCCCCAGACAGAGAAAATCTCGCGATGCCCCAGACAGAGAAAATCTCGCGATGCCACAGACAGAGAAAATCTCGCGATGCCCCAGACAGAGAAAATCTCGCGATGCCCCAGACAGAGAAAATCTCGCGATGCCCCAGACAGAGAAAATCTAGCGATGCCCCAGACAGAGAAAATCTAGCGATGCCCCAGACAGAGAAAATCTAGCGATGCCCCAGTCAGAGAAAATCTCGCGATGCCCAAGACAGAGAAATCCCTCGATGCTCCAGACAGAGAAATCCCTCGATACCAATGGCAGAGAAACCATTCGATGCCCCAGACAGAGAAAATCTCGCGATGCTCCAGACAGAGAAAATCTCGCGATGCCCCAGACAGAGAAAATCTCGCAATGCCCCAGACAGAGAAGATCTCGCGATGCCCCAGACAAAGAAAATCTCGCGATGCCCCAGACAGAGAATATCTCGCGATGCCCAAGACAGAGAAATCCCTCAATGCCCCAGTCAGAGAAATTCACTCAATGCCAATGGCAGAGAAACCATTCGATGCCCCAGACAGAGAAAATCTCGCAAAGTCCCACACAGAGAAAATCTCGCGATGCCCCGGGCAGAGAAAATTTTGCGATGCCCCAGGCAGAGAAAATCTCGCGATGCCCCAGAGAGAAACCCACGATGCCCCGGACAGAGAAAATCACAAAATGCCCCAGAAAGAGAAAATCTCTGCCTTCAACCTCCATTAAGAGGGTCGAACACACACATAAAAAAGAAACATTACTGGCCTCCAACCTACCCTCCTATAGCCAGTCCAACATATGCCTAATAAAAGTACAAACCTTCAACCTCCATATAGAGGGTCCAACACAAATCTAAAATAAAAAAATAATGGCCTCCAACCTCCCGTTTAGCCAGCCCAACACACCCTTAAGTACATACCTTCAACCTCCATATAGAGGGTCTAACACACATTTAAAAAAAAAAATACTGGCCTCCAACCTCCCCTAAAGCCAGTCCAACACACGCCAAAGAAAAGTACAAACCTTCATCCTCCATATAGAGGGGCCAACACACACGGAGAGTCCAACACACAGAAATTCTCGCAATGCCCCAGACTGAGAAAATCTCACGATGCCCCAGACAGAGAAAATATCGCGATGCCCCAGGGAAAATCTTGCGACGCCCCAGACAGAGAAAATCTCGCAATGCATCAGGCAGAGAAAATCTCGCAATGCCCCAGGCAGAGAAAATCTAGCGATGCCCCAGGCAGAGAAAATCTCACGATGCCCCAGACAGAAAATCTCGCGATGCCCCAGACAGAAAATCCCTCGATGCCCCAGACAGAGAAATCCCTCGATGCCAATGGCAGAGAAACCATTCGATGCCCCAGACAGAGAAAATCTCGCGATGTCCCAGACAGAGAAAATCTCGCGATGCCCCAGACAGAGAAATCTCGCGATGCCCCAGACAGAGAAATCTCGCGATGCCCCAGACAGAGAAAATCTCGCGATGCCCCAGACAGAGAAAATCTCGCGATGCCCCAGACAGAGAAAATCTCGCGATGCCCCAGACAGAGAAAATCTCGCGATGCCCCAGACAGAGAAAATCTCGCGATGCCCCAAACAGACAAAATCTCGCGATGCCCCAGACAGACAAAATCTCGCGATGCCCCAGACAGACAAAATCTCGCGATGCCCCAGACAGACAAAATCTCGCGATGCCCCAGACAGACAAAATCTCGCGATGCCCCAGACAGAGAAAATCTCGCGATGCCCCAGACAGAGAAAATCTCGCGATGCCCCAGACAGACAAAATCTCGCGATGCCCCAGACAGACAAAATCTCGCGATGCCCCAGACAGACAAAATCTCGCGATGCCCCAGACAGACAAAATCTCGCGATGCCCCAGACAGATAAAATCTAGCGATGCCCCAGACAGAGAAAATCTAGCGATGCCCCATACAGAGAAAATCTTGCGATGCCCAAGACAGAGAAATCCCTCGATGCCCCAGACAGAGAAATCCCTCGATGCCAATGGCAGAGAAACCATTCGATGCCCCAGACAGAGAAAATCTCGCGATGCCCCAGAGAGAGAAAATCTTGCGATGCCCCAGACAGAGAAAATCTCGCGATGCCCCAGACAGAGAAATCCCTCGATGCCCCAGACAGAGAAAATCTCGCGATGTCCCAGACAGAGAAAATCTCGCGATGCCCCAGACAGAGAAAATCTTGCGATGCCCCAGAGAGAGAAAATCTTGCGATGCCCCAGACAGAGAAAATCTCGCGATGCCCCAGACAGAGAAAATCTCGCGATGCCCCAGACAGAGAAAATCTCGCGATGCCCCAGACAGAGAAAATCTCGCGATGCCCCAGACAGAGAAAATCTCGCGATGCCCCAGACAGAGAAAATCTAGCGATGCCCCAGACAGAGAAAATCTAGCGATGCCCCAGACAGAGAAAATCTAGCGATGCCCCAGACAGAGAAAATCTAGCGATGCCCCAGTCAGAGAAAATCTCGCGATGCCCAAGACAGAGAAATCCCTCGATGCTCCAGACAGAGAAATCCCTCGATGCCAATGGCAGAGAAACCATTCGATGCCCCAGACAGTGAAAATCTCGCGATGCTCCAGACAGAGAAAATCTCGCGATGCCCCAGACAGAGAAAATCTCGCAATGCCCCAGACAGAGAAGATCTCGCGATGCCCCAGACAAAGAAAATCTCGCGATGCCCCAGACAGAGAATATCTCGCGATGCCCAAGACAGAGAAATCCCTCAATGCCCCAGTCAGAGAAATTCACTCAATGCCAATGGCAGAGAAACCATTCGATGCCCCAGACAGAGAAAATCTCGCAAAGTCCCACACAGAGAAAATCTCGCGATGCCCCGGGCAGAGAAAATTTTGCGATGCCCCAGGCAGAGAAAATCTCGCGATGCCCCAGAGAGAATCCCACGATGCCCCGGACAGAGAAAATCACAAAATGCCCCAGAAAGAGAAAATCTCTGCCTTCAACCTCCATTAAGAGGGTCGAACACACACTTAAAAAAAAAAACATTACTGGCCTCCAACCTACCCTCCTATAGCCAGTCCAACATATGCTTAGTAAAAGTACAAACCTTCAACCTCCATATAGAGGGTCCAACACAAATCTAAAATAAAAAAATACTGGCCTTCAACCTCCCCTATAGCTAGTCCAACACAAGCCTAAGTACAAACCTTCAACCTCCATATAGAGGGTCCAACACAACTAAAATAAAAAATAATGGCCTCCAACCTCCCGTATAGCCAGCCCAACACACCCTTAAGTACAAACCTTCAACCTCCATATAGAGGGTCTAACACACATCTAAAAAAAAAATACTGGCCTCCAACCTCCCCTAAAGCCAGTCCAACACAGGCCAAAGAAAAGTACAAACCTTCATCCTCCATATAGAGGGTCCAACACACACGGAGAGTCCAACACACAGAAATTCTCGCGATGCCCCAGACAGAGAAAATCTCACGATGCCCCAGACAGAGAAAATCTTGCGATTCCCCAGACAGAGAAAATCTTGCGATGCCCCAAAAAGAGAAAATCTTGCGATGCCCAAGACAGAGAAATCCCTCGATGCCCCAGACAGAGAAATCCCTCGATGCCCCAGACAGAGAAATCCCTCGATGCCCCAGACAGTGAAAATTTTGCGATGCCCCAAGACAGAGAAAATCTCGCGATGCCCCAAGACAGAGAAACTCTCGCGATGCCCCAGACAGAGAAAATCTCTCGATGCCCCAGACAGAGAAAATCTCTCGATGCCCCAGACAGAGAAAATCTCTCGATGCCCCAGACAGAGAAAATCTCTCGATGCCCCAGACAGAGAAAATCTCTCGATGCCCCAGACAGAGAAAATCTCTCGATGCCCCAGACAGAGAAAATCTCTCGATGCCCCAGACAGAAAAAATCTTGCGATGCCCCAGACAGAGAAAATCTCGCGATGCCCCAGACAGAGAAAATCTCGCGATGCCCCAGACAGAGAAAATCTCTGCCTTCAACCTCTATTAAGAGGGTCGAACACACACATAAAAAAGAAACATTACTGGCCTCCAACCTACCCTCCTATAGCCAGTCCAACATATGCCTAATAAAAGTACAAACCTTCAACCTCCATATAGAGGGTCCAACACAAATCTAAAATAAAAAAATAATGGCCTCCAACCTCCCGTATAGCCAGCCCAACACACCCTTAAGTACATACCTTCAACCTCCATATAGAGGGTCTAACACACATTTAAAAAAAAAAATACTGGCCTCCAACCTCCCCTAAAGCCAGTCCAACACACGCCAAAGAAAAGTACAAACCTTCATCCTCCATATAGAGGGTCCAACACACACGGAGAGTCCAACACACAGAAATTCTCGCAATGCCCCAGACTGAGAAAATCTCACGATGCCCCAGACAGAGAAAATATCGCGATGCCCCAGGGAAAATCTTGCGACGCCCCAGACAGAGAAAATCTCGCAATGCAGAAACATTGCGAAAGAAACATTACTGGCCTCCAACCTACCCTCCTATAGCCAGTCCAACATATGCCTAATAAAAGTACAAACCTTCAACCTCCATATAGAGGGTCCAACACAAATCTAAAATAAAAAAATAATGGCCTCCAACCTCCCGTATAGCCAGCCCAACACACCCTTAAGTACATACCTTCAACCTCCATATAGAGGGTCTAACACACATTTAAAAAAAAAAATACTGGCCTCCAACCTCCCCTAAAGCCAGTCCAACACACGCCAAAGAAAAGTACAAACCTTCATCCTCCATATAGAGGGTCCAACACACACGGAGAGTCCAACACACAGAAATTCTCGCAATGCCCCAGACTGAGAAAATCTCACGATGCCCCAGACAGAGAAAATATCGCGATGCCCCAGACAGAGAAATCCCTCGATGCCAATGGCAGAGAAACCATTCGATGCCCCAGACAGAGAAAATCTTGCGATGCCCCAGACGGAGAAAATCTCGCGATGCCCCAGACA
The DNA here is from genome assembly GCF_965119305.1 of Pelophylax lessonae. Classification (NCBI taxonomy): domain Eukaryota; kingdom Metazoa; phylum Chordata; class Amphibia; order Anura; family Ranidae; genus Pelophylax; species Pelophylax lessonae. The sequence goes on along the minus strand of NC_138771.1, from coordinate 57,357,613 downwards.
GAGAAATCCCTCGATGCCCCAGACAGAGAAATCCCTCGATGCCCCAGACAGAGAATCCATTCGATGCCCCAGACAGAGAAAATCTCGCAATGCATCAGGCAGAGAAAATCTCGCGATGCCCCAGGCAGAGAAAATCTCGCGATGCCCCAGGCAGAGAAAATCTCACGATGCCCCAGACAGAAAATCTCGCGATGCCCCAGACAGAAAATCCCTCGATGCCCCAGACAGAGAAATCCCTCGATGCCAATGGCAGAGAAACCATTCGATGCCCCAGACAGAGAAAATCTCGCGATGTCCCAGACAGAGAAAATCTCGCGATGCCCCAGACAGAGAAATCTCGCGATGCCCCAGACAGAGAAATCTCGCGATGCCCCAAACAGAGAAATCTCGCGATGCCCCAGACAGAGAAAATCTTGCGATGCCCCAGACAGAGAAAATCTCGCGATGCCCCAGACAGAGAAAATCTCGCGATGCCCCAGACAGACAAAATCTTGCGATGCCCCAGACAGACAAAATCTTGCGATGCCCCAGACAGACAAAATCTCGCGATGCCCCAGACAGACAAAATCTCGCGATGCCCCAGACAGACAAAATCTCGCGATGCCCCAGACAGACAAAATCTCGCGATGCCCCAGACAGACAAAATCTCGCGATGCCCCAGACAGACAAAATCTCGCGATGCCCCAGACAGACAAAATCTCGCGATGCCCCAGACAGACAAAATCTCGCGATGCCCCAGACAGAGAAAATCTCGCGATGCCCCAGACAGAGAAAATCTCGTGATGCCCCAGACAGAGAAAATCTCGCGATGCCCCAGACAGACAAAATTTCGCGATGCCCCAGACAGACAAAATCTCGCGATGCCACAGACAGAGAAAATCTCGCGATGCCCCAGACAGACAAAATCTCGCGATACCCCAGACAGACAAAATCTCGCGATGCCCCAGACAGACAAAATCTCGCGATGCCCCAGACAGAGAAATCCCTCGATGCCCCAGACAGAGAAATCCCTCGATGCCAATGGCAGAGAAACCATTCGATGCCCCAGACAGAGAAAATCTCGCGATGCCCCAGACAGAGAAAATCTTGCGATGCCCCAGACAGAGAAAATCTCGCGATGCCCCAGACAGAGAAAATCTTGCGATGCCCCAGACGGAGAAAATCTCGCGATGCCCCAGACAGAGAAATCCCTCGATGCCCCAGACAGAGAAACCATTCGATGCCCCAGACAGAGAAAATCTCGCGATGTCCCAGACAGAGAAAATCTCGCGATGCCCCAGACAGAGAAAATCTTGCGATGCCCCAGACAGAGAAAATCTCGCGATGCCCCAGACAGAGAAAATCTCGCGATGCCCCAGACAGAGAAAATCTCGCAATGCCCCAGACAGACAAAATCTCGCGATGCCCCAGACAGACAAAATCTCGCGATGCCCCAGACAGACAAAATCTCGCGATGCCCCAGACAGACAAAATCTCGCGATGCCCCAGACAAAGAAAATCTCGCGATGCCCCAGACAGAGAAAATCTCGCGATGCCCCAGACAGAGAAAATCTTGCGATGCCCCAGACAGAGAAAATCTAGCGATGCCCCAGACAGAGAAAATCTAGCGATGCCCCAGACAGAGAAAATCTAGCGATGCCCCAGACATAGAAAATCTAGCGATGCCCCAGTCAGAGAAAATCTCGCGATGCCCAAGACAGAGAAATCCCTCGATGCCCCAGACAGAGAAATCCCTCGATGCCAATGGCAGAGAAACCATTCGATGCCCCAGACAGAGAAAATCTCGCGATGCTCCAGACAGAGAAAATCTCGCGATGCCCCAGACAGAGAAAATCTCGCAATGCCCCAGACAGAGAAGATCTCGCGATGCCCCAGACAGAGAAGATCTCGCGATGCCCCAGACAAAGAAAATCTCGCGATGCCCCAGACAGAGAAGATCTCGCGATGCCCCAGACAAAGAAAATCTCGCGATGCCCCAGACAGAGAATATCTCGCGATGCCCAAGACAGAGAAATCCCTCAATGCCCCAGTCAGAGAAATTCACTCAATGCCAATGGCAGAGAAACCATTCGATGCCCCAGACAGAGAAAATCTCGCGATGTCCCACACAGAGAAAATCTCGCGATGCCCCGGGCAGAGAAAATTTTGCGATGCCCCAGGCAGAGAAAATCTCGCGATGCCCCAGAGAGAATCCCACGATGCCCCGGACAGAGAAAATCACAAAATGCCCCAGAAAGAGAAAATCTCTGCCTTCAACCTCCATTAAGAGGGTCGAACACACACATAAAAAAAAAACATTACTGGCCTCCAACCTACCCTCCTATAGCCAGTCCAACATATGCTTAGTAAAAGTACAAACCTTCAACCTCCATATAGAGGGTCCAACACAAATCTAAAATAAAAAAATACTGGCCTTCAACCTCCCCTATAGCTAGTCCAACACAAGCCTAAGTACAAACCTTCAACCTCCATATAGAGGGTCCAACACAACTAAAATAAAAAATAATGGCCTCCAACCTCCCGTATAGCCAGCCCAACACACCCTTAAGTACAAACCTTCAACCTCCATATAGAGGGTCTAACACACATCTAAAAAAAAAAATACTGGCCTCCAACCTCCCCTAAAGCCAGTCCAACACAGGCCAAAGAAAAGTACAAACCTTCATCCTCCATATAGAGGGTCCAACACACACGGAGAGTCCAACACACAGAAATTCTCGCGCTGCCCCAGACAGAGAAAATCTCTTGATGCCCCAGACAGAGAAAATCTTGCGATGCCCCAGACAGAGAAAATCTTGCGATGCCCCAAAAAGAGAAAATCTTGCGATGCCCAAGACAGAGAAATCTCTCAATGCCCCAGACAGAGAAATCTCTCAATGCCCCAGACAGAGAAATCTCTCAATGCCCCAGACAGAGAAATTCACTCGATGCCAATGGCAGAGAAACCATTCGATGCCCCAGACAGAGAAAATCTCGCGATGTCCCACACAGAGAAAATCTCGCGATGCCCCGGGCAGAGAAAATCTCGCGATGCCCCAGAGAGAATCCCGCGATGCCCCGGACAGAGAAAATCTTGCGATGCCCCAGACAGAGAAAATCTTGCGATGCCCCAAAAAGAGAAAATCTTGCGATGCCCAAGACAGAGAAATCCCTCGATGCCCCAGACAGAGAAATCCCTCGATGCCCCAGACAGAGAAATCACTCGATGCCCCAGACAGAGAAATCACTCGATGCCCCAGACAGAGAAATCCCTCGATGCCAATGGCAGAGAAACCATTCGATGCCCCAGACAGAGAAAATCTCGCGATGCCCCAGACAGAGAAAATCTCGCGATGCCCCAAGTTAGAGAAAATCTTGCGATGCCCCAGACAGAAAAAATCTCACGATGCCCCAGGCAGAGAAAATCTCGCGATGCCCCAGGCAGAGAAAATCTCGCGATGCCCCAGGCAGAGAAAATCTCGCGATGCCCCAGGCAGAGAAAATCTCGCGATGCCCCAGGCAGAGAAAATCTCGCGATGCCCCAGGCAGAGAAAATCTCGCGATGCCCCAGGCAGAGAAAATCTCGCGATTCCCCAGGCAGAGAAAATCTCGCGATGCCCCAGGCAGAGAAAATCTCGCGATGCCATAGGCAGAGAAAATCTCGCGATGCCCCAGGCAGAGAAAATCTCGCGATGCCCCAGGCAGAGAAAATCTCGCGATGCCCCAGGCAGAGAAAATCTCGCGATGCCCCAGACAGAGAAAATCTCGCGTTGCCCCAGACAGGGAAAATCTCGCGATGCCCCAGACAGGGAAAATCTCGCGATGCCCCAGACAGAGAAAATCTCTCGATGCCCCAGACAGAGAAAATCTCGCGATGCCCTAGACAGAGAAAATCTCGTGATGCCCCAGACAGAGAAAATCTCGTGATGCCCCAGACAGAGAAATTCACTCGATGCCAATGGCAGAGAAACCATTCAATGCCCCTGATAGAGAAAATCTTGCGATGTCCCGCACAGAGAAAATCTCGCGATGCCCCACACAGAGAAAATCTCGCGATGCCCCACACAGAGAAAATCTCGCGATGCCCCACACAGAGAAAATCTCGCGATGCCCCACACAGAGAAAATCTTGCGATGCCCCAGACAGAGAAAATCTTGCGATGCCCCAAAAAGAGAAAATCTTGCGATGCCCAAGACAGAGAAATCCCTCGATGCCCCAGACAGAGAAATCCCTCGATGCCCCAGACAGAGAAATCCCTCGATGCCCCAGACAGAGAAATCCCTCGATGCCCCAGACAGAGAAATCCCTCGATGCCCCAGACAGAGAAAATCTCGCGATGCCCCAGACAGAGAAAATTTTGCGATGCCCCAAGACAGAGAAAATCTTGCGATGCCCCAGACAGAGAAAATCTCACGATGCCCCAGGCAGAGAAAATCTCGCGATGCCCCAGGCAGAGAAAATCTCGCGATGCCCCAGGCAGAGAAAATCTCGCGATGCCCCAGGCAGAGAAAATCTCGCGATGCCCCAGGCAGAGAAAATCTCGCGATGCCATAGGCAGAGAAAATCTCGCGATGCCCCAGGCAGAGAAAATCTCGCGATGCCCCAGGCAGAGAAAATCTCGCGATGCCCCAGACAGAGAAAATCTCGCGATGCCCCAGACAGGGAAAATCTCGCGATGCCCCAGACAGAGAAAATCTCTCGATGCCCCAGACAGAGAAAATCTCGCGATGCCCTAGACAGAGAAAATCTCGTGATGCCCCAGACAGAGAAAATCTCGTGATGCCCAAGACAGAGAAATTCCTCGATGCCCCAGACAGAGAAATTCACTCGATGCCAATGGCAGAGAAACCATTCAATGCCCCTGATAGAGAAAATCTTGCGATGTCCCGCACAGAGAAAATCTCGCGATGCCCCACACAGAGAAAATCTCGCGATGCCCCACACAGAGAAAATCTCGCGATGCCCCAGACAGAGAAAATCTCGCGATGCCCCAGGCAGAGAAAATCTCGCGATGCCCCAGGCAGAGAAAATCTCGCGATGCCCCAGGCAGAGAAAATCTCGCGATGCCCCAGGCAGAGAAAATCTCGCGATGCCCCAGGCAGAGAAAATCTCGCGATTCCCCAGGCAGAGAAAATCTCGCGATGCCCCAGGCAGAGAAAATCTCGCGATGCCATAGGCAGAGAAAATCTCGCGATGCCCCAGGCAGAGAAAATCTCGCGATGCCCCAGGCAGAGAAAATCTCGCGATGCCCCAGGCAGAGAAAATCTCGCGATGCCCCAGGCAGAGAAAATCTCGCGATGCCCCAGACAGAGAAAATCTCGCGTTGCCCCAGACAGGGAAAATCTCGCGATGCCCCAGACAGGGAAAATCTCGCGATGCCCCAGACAGAGAAAATCTCTCGATGCCCCAGACAGAGAAAATCTCGCGATGCCCTAGACAGAGAAAATCTCGTGATGCCCCAGACAGAGAAAATCTCGTGATGCCCCAGACAGAGAAATTCACTCGATGCCAATGGCAGAGAAACCATTCAATGCCCCTGATAGAGAAAATCTTGCGATGTCCCGCACAGAGAAAATCTCGCGATGCCCCACACAGAGAAAATCTCGCGATGCCCCACACAGAGAAAATCTCGCGATGCCCCACACAGAGAAAATCTCGCGATGCCCCACACAGAGAAAATCTTGCGATGCCCCAGACAGAGAAAATCTTGCGATGCCCCAAAAAGAGAAAATCTTGCGATGCCCAAGACAGAGAAATCCCTCGATGCCCCAGACAGAGAAATCCCTCGATGCCCCAGACAGAGAAATCCCTCGATGCCCCAGACAGAGAAATCCCTCGATGCCCCAGACAGAGAAATCCCTCGATGCCCCAGACAGAGAAAATCTCGCGATGCCCCAGACAGAGAAAATTTTGCGATGCCCCAAGACAGAGAAAATCTTGCGATGCCCCAGACAGAGAAAATCTCACGATGCCCCAGGCAGAGAAAATCTCGCGATGCCCCAGGCAGAGAAAATCTCGCGATGCCCCAGGCAGAGAAAATCTCGCGATGCCCCAGGCAGAGAAAATCTCGCGATGCCCCAGGCAGAGAAAATCTCGCGATGCCATAGGCAGAGAAAATCTCGCGATGCCCCAGGCAGAGAAAATCTCGCGATGCCCCAGGCAGAGAAAATCTCGCGATGCCCCAGACAGAGAAAATCTCGCGATGCCCCAGACAGGGAAAATCTCGCGATGCCCCAGACAGAGAAAATCTCTCGATGCCCCAGACAGAGAAAATCTCGCGATGCCCTAGACAGAGAAAATCTCGTGATGCCCCAGACAGAGAAAATCTCGTGATGCCCAAGACAGAGAAATTCCTCGATGCCCCAGACAGAGAAATTCACTCGATGCCAATGGCAGAGAAACCATTCAATGCCCCTGATAGAGAAAATCTTGCGATGTCCCGCACAGAGAAAATCTCGCGATGCCCCACACAGAGAAAATCTCGCGATGCCCCACACAGAGAAAATCTCGCGATGCCCCAGACAGAGAAAATCTCGCGATGCCCCAGGCAGAGAAAATCTCGCGATGCCCCAGGCAGAGATAATCTCGCGATGCCCAAGACAGAGAAATCCCTCGATGCCCCAGACAGAGAAATCCCTCGATGCCAATGGCAGCGAAACCATTCGATGCCCCAGACTGAGAAAATCTTGCGATGCCCCAGACAGAGAAAATCTCGCGATGCCCCAGACAGAGAAAATCTCGCGATGCCCCAGACAGAGAAAATCTTGCGATGCCCCAGACAGAGAAAATCCTGCGATGCCCCAGGCAGAGAAATTCTCGCGATGCCCTAGGCAGAGAAAATCTCGCAATGCCCCAGGCAGAGAAAATCTCGCAATGCCCCAGGCAGAGAAAATCTCGCGATGCCCCAGGCAGAGAAAATCTCGCGATGCCCAAGGCAGAGAAAATCTCGCGATGCCCCAGACAGAGAAAATCTCTTGATGCCCCAGACAGAGAAAATCTCTCGATGCCCCAGACAGAGAAGATCTCGCAATGCCCCAGACAGAGAAGATCTCGCGATGCTCCAGACAGAGAAAATCTCGCGATGCCCAAGACAGAGAAATCCCTCGATGCCCCAGACAGAGAAATTCACTCGATGCCAATGGCAGAGAAACCATTCGATGCCCCAGACAGAGAAGATCTCGCGATGTCCCACACAGAGAAAATCTCACGATGCCCCAGACAGAGAAAATCTTGCGATGCCCCAGACAGAGAAAATCTCGCGATGCCCCAGACAGAGAAAATCTCGCGATGCCCCAGGCAGAGAAAATCTCACGATGCCCCAGACAGAGAAAATCTCACGATGCCCCAGACAGAGAAAATCTCACGATGCCCCAGACAGAGAAAATCTCTGCCTTCAACCTCCATTAAGAGGGTCGAACACACACATAAAAAAAAAACATTACTGGCCTCCAACCTACCCTCCTATAGCCAGTCCAACATACGCCTAATAAAAGTACAAATCTTCAACCTCCATATAGAGGGTCTAACACACATCTAAAAAAAAAAAATACTGGCCTCCAACCTCCCCTAAAGCAAGTCCAACACACGCCAAAGAAAAGTACAAACCTTCATCCTCCATATAGAGGGTCCAACACACAAGGAGAGTCCAACACACAGAAATTCTCGCGATGCCCCAGACAGAGAAAATCTTGCGATGCCCCAGACAGAGAAAATCTTGCGATGCCCCAGACAGAGAAAATCTTGCGATGCCCCAGACAGAGAAATCCCTCGATGCCCCAGACAGAGAAATCCCTCGATGCCAATGGCAGAGAAACCATTCGATGCCCCAGACAAAGAAAATTTTGCGATGCCCCAGACAGAGAAATCCCTCGATGCCCCAGACAGAGAAATCCCTCGATGACCCAGACAGAGAAATCCCTCGATGCCAATGGCAGAGAAACCATTCGATGCCCCAGACAGAGAAAATCTCGCGATGCCCCAGGCAGAGAAAATCTTGTGATGCCATAGGCAGAGAAAATCTCGCGATGCCTCAGGCAGAGAAAATCTCGCAATGCCCCAGGCAGAGAAAATCTCGCGATGCCCCAGGCAGAGAAAATCTCGCGTTGCCCCAGACAGAGAAAATCTCGCGATGCCATAGGCAGAGAAAATCTCGCGATGCCCCAGACAGAGAAGATCTTGCGATGCCCCAGACAGAGAAAATCTCGCGATGCCCCAGACAGAGAAAATCTCGCGATGCCCCAGACAGAGAACATCTCGCGATGCCCCAGACAGAGAACATCTCGCGATGCCCCAGACAGAGAAAATCTCGCGATACCACAGACAGAGAAAATCTCGCGATGCCCCAGACAGAGAAAATCTCACGATGCCCAAGACAGAGAAATCCCTCGATGCCCCAGACAGAGAAATTTACTCGATGCCAATGGCAGAAAAACCATTCGATGCCCTAGACAGAGAAAATCTTGCGATGTCCCACACAGAGAAAATCTCGCGATGCCCCGGGCAGAGAAAATCTTGCGATGCCCCGGGCAGAGAAAATCTCGCGATGCCCCGGGCAGAGAAAATCTCGCGATGCCCCAGACAGAGAAAATCTCTGCCTTCAACCTCCATTAAGAGGGTCAAACACACACATTAAAAAAAGAACATTACTGGCCTCCAACCTACCCTCCTATAGCCAGTCCAACATATGCCTAGTAAAAGTACAAACCTTCAACCTTCATATAGAGGGTCCAACACAAATCTAAAATAAAAAAATACTGGCCTTCAACCTCCCCTATAGCTAGTCCAACACAAGCCTAAGTACAAACCTTCAACCTCCATATAAAGGGTCCAACACAACTAAAATAAAAAAATAATGGCCTCCAACCTCCCGTATAGCCAGCCCAACACACCCTTAAGTACAAACCTTCAACCTCCATATAGAGGGTCGAACACACATCTAAAAAAAAAATACTGGCCTCCAAACTCCCCTAAAGCCAGTCCAACACACGCCAAAGAAAAGTACAAACCTTCATCCTCCATATAGAGGGTCCAACACACACGGAGAGTCCAACACACAGAAATTCTCGCGATGCCCCAGACAGAGAAAATCTTGCGATGACCCAGACAGAGAAAATCTTGCGATTCCCCAGACAGAGAAAATTTTGCGATGCCCAAGACAGAGAAATCCCTCGATGCCCCAGACAGAGAAATCCCTCGATGCCCCATACAGAGAAATCCCTCGATGCCAATGGCAGAGAAACCATTCGTTGCCCCAGACAGAGAAAATTTTGCGATGCCCCAAGACAGAGAAAATCTTGCGATGCCCCAGACAGAGAAAATCTCGCGATGCCCCAGACAGAGAAAATCTTGCGATGCCCCAGACAGAGAAAATCTTGCGATGCCCCAGACAGAGAAAATCTTGCGATGCCCCAGACAGAGAAAATCTTGCGATGCCCCAGACAGAGAAATCCCTCGATGCCCCAGACAGAGAAATCCCTCGATGCCAATGGCAGAGAAACCATTCGATGCCCCAGACAAAGAAAATTTTGCGATGCCCCAGACAGAGAAATCCCTCGATGCCCCAGACAGAGAAATCCCTCGATGACCCAGACAGAGAAATCCCTCGATGCCAATGGCAGAGAAACCATTCGATGCCCCAGACAGAGAAAATCTCGCGATGCCCCAGGCAGAGAAAATCTTGTGATTCCATAGGCAGAGAAAATCTCGCGATGCCTCAGGCAGAGAAAATCTCGCAATGCCCCAGGCAGAGAAAATCTCGCGATGCCCCAGGCAGAGAAAATCTCGCGTTGCCCCAGACAGAGAAAATCTCGCGATGCCATAGGCAGAGAAAATCTCGTGATGCCCCAGACAGAGAAGATCTTGCGATGCCCCAGACAGAGAAAATCTCGCGATGCCCCAGACAGAGAAAATCTCGCGATGCCCCAGACAGAGAACATCTCGCGATGCCCCAGACAGAGAAAATCTCGCGATACCACAGACAGAGAAAATCTCGCGATGCCCCAGACAGAGAAAATCTCACGATGCCCAAGACAGAGAAATCCCTCGATGCCCCAGACAGAGAAATTTACTCTATGCCAATGGCAGAAAAACCATTCGATGCCCTAGACAGAGAAAATCTTGCGATGTCCCACACAGAGAAAATCTCGCGATGCCCCGGGCAGAGAAAATCTTGCGATGCCCCGGGCAGAGAAAATCTCGCGATGCCCCGGGCAGAGAAAATCTCGCGATGCCCCAGGCAGAGAAAATCTCGCGATGCCCCAGGCAGAGAAAATCTCGCGATGCCCCAGGCAGAGAAAATCTCGCGATGCCCCAGACAGAGAAAATCTCTCGATGCCCCAGACAGAGAAATCCCTTGATGCCCCAGACAGAGAAAATCTAGCGATGCCCCAGGCAGAGAAAATCTAGCGATGCCCCAGTCAGAGAAAATCTCGCGATGCCCAAGACAGAGAAATCCCTCGATGCCCCAGACTGAGAAATCCCTCGATGCCAATGGCAGAGAAACCATTCGATGCCCCAGACAGAGAAAATCTCGCGATGCTCCAGACAGAGAAAATCTCGCGATGCCCCAGACAGAGAAAATCTCGCAATGCCCCAGACAGAGAAGATCTCGCGATGCCCCAGACAGAGAAGATCTCGCGATGCCCCAGACAAAGAAAATCTCGCGATGCCCCAGACAGAGAATATCTCGCGATGCCCAAGACAGAGAAATCCCTCAATAACCCAGTCAGAGAAATTCACTCAATGCCAATGGCAGAGAAACCATTCGATGCCCCAGACAGAGAAAATCTCGCGATGTCCCACACAGAGAAAATCTCGCGATGCCCCGGGCAGAGAAAATTTTGCGATGCCCCAGGCAGAGAAAATCTCGCGATGCCCCAGAGAGAATCCCACGATGCCCCGGACAGAGAAAATCACAAAATGCCCCAGAAAGAGAAAATCTCTGCCTTCAACCTCCATTAAGAGGGTCGAACACACACATAAAAAAAAAACATTACTGGCCTCCAACCTACCCTCCTATAGCCAGTCCAACATATGCTTAGTAAAAGTACAAACCTTCAACCTCCATATAGAGGGTCCAACACAAATCTAAAATAAAAAAATACTGGCCTTCAACCTCCCCTATAGCTAGTCCAACACAAGCCTAAGTACAAACCTTCAACCTCCATATAGAGGGTCCAACACAACTAAAATAAAAAATAATGGCCTCCAACCTCCCGTATAGCCAGCCCAACACACCCTTAAGTACAAACCTTCAACCTCCATATAGAGGGTCTAACACACATCTAAAAAAAAAAATACTGGCCTCCAACCTCCCCTAAAGCCAGTCCAACACAGGCCAAAGAAAAGTACAAACCTTCATCCTCCATATAGAGGGTCCAACACACACGGAGAGTCCAACACACAGAAATTCTCGCGCTGCCCCAGACAGAGAAAATCTCTTGATGCCCCAGACAGAGAAAATCTTGCGATGCCCCAGACAGAGAAAATCTTGCGATGCCCCAAAAAGAGAAAATCTTGCGATGCCCAAGACAGAGAAATCTCTCAATGCCCCAGACAGAGAAATCTCTCAATGCCCCAGACAGAGAAATCTCTCAATGCCCCAGACAGAGAAATTCACTCGATGCCAATGGCAGAGAAACCATTCGATGCCCCAGACAGAGAAAATCTCGCGATGTCCCACACAGAGAAAATCTCGCGATGCCCCGGGCAGAGAAAATCTCGCGATGCCCCAGAGAGAATCCCGCGATGCCCCGGACAGAGAAAATCTCGCGATGCCCCAGACAGAGAAAATCTTGCGATGCCCCAAAAAGAGAAAATCTTGCGATGCCCAAGACAGAGAAATCCCTCGATGCCCCAGACAGAGAAATCCCTCGATGCCCCAGACAGAGAAATCACTCGATGCCCCAGACAGAGAAATCCCTCGATGCCAATGGCAGAGAAACCATTCGATGCCCCAGACAGAGAAAATCTCGCAATGCCCCAGACAGAGAAAATCTCACGATGCCCCAGGCAGAGAAAATCTCGCGATGCCCCAGGCAGAGAAAATCTCGCGATGCCCCAGGCAGAGAAAATCTCGCGATGCCCCAGGCAGAGAAAATCTCGCGATGCCCCAGGCAGAGAAAATCTCGCGATTCCCCAGGCAGAGAAAATCTCGCGATGCCCCAGGCAGAGAAAATCTCGCGATGCCATAGGCAGAGAAAATCTCGCGATGCCCCAGGCAGAGAAAATCTCGCGATGCCCCAGGCAGAGAAAATCTCGCGATGCCCCAGGCAGAGAAAATCTCGCGATGCCCCAGACAGAGAAAATCTCGCGATGCCCCAGACAGGGAAAATCTCGCGATGCCCCAGACAGGGAAAATCTCGCGATGCCCCAGACAGAGAAAATCTCTCGATGCCCCAGACAGAGAAAATCTCGCGATGCCCTAGACAGAGAAAATCTCGTGATGCCCCAGACAGAGAAAATCTCGTGATGCCCCAGACAGAGAAATTCACTCGATGCCAATGGCAGAGAAACCATTCAATGCCCCTGATAGAGAAAATCTTGCGATGTCCCGCACAGAGAAAATCTCGCGATGCCCCACACAGAGAAAATCTCGCGATGCCCCACACAGAGAAAATCTCGCGATGCCCCACACAGAGAAAATCTCGCGATGCCCCACACAGAGAAAATCTCGCGATGCCCCAGACAGAGAAAATCTTGCGATGCTCCAAAAAGAGAAAATCTTGCGATGCCCAAGACAGAGAAATCCCTCGATTCCCCAGACAGAGAAATCCCTCGATGCCCCAGACAGAGAAATCCCTCGATGCCCCAGACAGAGAAATCCCTCGATGCCCCAGACAGAGAAATCCCTCGATGCCCCAGACAGAGAAAATCTCGCGATGCCCCAGACAGAGAAAATTTTGCGATGCCCCAAGACAGAGAAAATCTTGCGATGCCCCAGACAGAGAAAATCTCACGATGCCCCAGGCAGAGAAAATCTCGCGATGCCCCAGGCAGAGAAAATCTCGCGATGCCCCAGGCAGAGAAAATCTCGCGATGCCCCAGGCAGAGAAAATCTCGCGATGCCATAGGCAGAGAAAATCTCGCGATGCCCCAGGCAGAGAAAATCTCGCGATGCCCCAGGCAGAGAAAATCTCGCGATGCCCCAGACAGAGAAAATCTCGCGATGCCCCAGACAGGGAAAATCTCGCGATGCCCCAGACAGAGAAAATCTCTCGATGCCCCAGACAGAGAAAATCTCGCGATGCCCTAGACAGAGAAAATCTCGTGATGCCCCAGACAGAGAAAATCTCGTGATGCCCAAGACAGAGAAATTCCTCAATGCCCCAGACAGAGAAATTCACTCGATGCCAATGGCAGAGAAACCATTCAATGCCCCTGATAGAGAAAATCTTGCGATGTCCCGCACAGAGAAAATCTCGCGATGCCCCACACAGAGAAAATCTCGCGATGCCCCACACAGAGAAAATCTCGCGATGCCCCAGACAGAGAAAATCTCGCGATGCCCCAGGCAGAGAAAATCTCGCGATGCCCCAGGCAGAGATAATCTCGCGATGCCAAAGACAGAGAAATCCCTCGATGCCCCAGACAGAGAAATCCCTCGATGCCAATGGCAGCGAAACCATTCGATGCCCCAGACTGAGAAAATCTTGCGATGCCCCAGACAGAGAAAATCTCGCGATGCCCCAGACAGAGAAAATCTCGCGATGCCCCAGACAGAGAAAATCTCGCGATGCCCCAGACAGAGAAAATCTTGCGATGCCCCAGACAGAGAAAATCCTGCGATGCCCCAGGCAGAGAAATTCTCGCGATGCCCTAGGCAGAGAAAATCTCGCAATGCCCCAGGCAGAGAAAATCTCGCAATGCCCCAGGCAGAGAAAATCTCGCGATGCCCCAGGCAGAGAAAATCTCGCGATGCCCAAGGCAGAGAAAATCTCGCGATGCCCCAGACAGAGAAAATCTCTTGATGCCCCAGACAGAGAAAATCTCTCGATGCCCCAGACAGAGAAGATCTCGCAATGCCCCAGACAGAGAAAATCTCGCGATGCCCAAGACAGAGAAATCCCTCGATGCCCCAGACAGAGAAATTCACTCGATGCCAATGGCAGAGAAACCATTCGATGCCCCAGACAGAGAAGATCTCGCGATGTCCCACACAGAGAAAATCTCACGATGCCCCAGACAGAGAAAATCTTGCGATGCCCCAGACAGAGAAAATCTTGCGATGCCCCAGACAGAGAAAATCTCGCGATGCCCCAGGCAGAGAAAATCTCGCGATGCCCCAGACAGAGAAAATCTCACGATGCCCCAGACAGAGAAAATCTCACGATGCCCCAGACAGAGAAAATCTCACGATGCCCCAGACAGAGAAAATCTCTGCCTTCAACCTCCATTAAGAGGGTCGAACACACACATAAAAAAAAAACATTACTGGCCTCCAACCTACCCTCCTATAGCCAGTCCAACATACGCCTAATAAAAGTACAAATCTTCAACCTCCATATAGAGGGTCTAACACACATCTAAAAAAAAAAAATACTGGCCTCCAACCTCCCCTAAAGCCAGTCCAACACACGCCAAAGAAAAGTACAAACCTTCATCCTCCATATAGAGGGTCCAACACACAAGGAGAGTCCAACACACAGAAATTCTCGCGATGCCCCAGACAGAGAAAATCTTGCGATGCCCCAGACAGAGAAAATCTTGCGATGCCCCAGACAGAGAAAATCTTGCGATGCCCCAGACAGAGAAATCCCTCGATGCCCCAGACAGAGAAATCCCTCGATGCCAATGGCAGAGAAACCATTCGATGCCCCAGACAAAGAAAATTTTGCGATGCCCCAGACAGAGAAATCCCTCGATGCCCCAGACAGAGAAATCCCTCGATGACCCAGACAGAGAAATCCCTCGATGCCAATGGCAGAGAAACCATTCGATGCCCCAGACAGAGAAAATCTCGCGATGCCCCAGGCAGAGAAAATCTTGTGATGCCATAGGCAGAGAAAATCTCGCGATACCACAGACAGAGAAAATCTCGCGATGCCCCAGACAGAGAAAATCTCACGATGCCCAAGACAGAGAAATCCCTCGATGCCCCAGACAGAGAAATTTACTCGATGCCAATGGCAGAAAAACCATTCGATGCCCTAGACAGAGAAAATCTTGCGATGTCCCACACAGAGAAAATCTCGCGATGCCCCGGGCAGAGAAAATCTTGCGATGCCCCGGGCAGAGAAAATCTCGCGATGCCCCGGGCAGAGAAAATCTCGCGATGCCCCAGACAGAGAAAATCTCTGCCTTCAACCTCCATTAAGAGGGTCAAACACACACATTAAAAAAAGAACATTACTGGCCTCCAACCTACCCTCCTATAGCCAGTCCAACATATGCCTATAGAGGGTCCAACACAAATCTAAAATAAAAAAATACTGGCCTTCAACCTCCCCTATAGCTAGTCCAACACAAGCCTAAGTACAAACCTTCAACCTCCATATAAAGGGTCCAACACAACTAAAATAAAAAAATAATGGCCTCCAACCTCCCGTATAGCCAGCCCAACACACCCTTAAGTACAAACCTTCAACCTCCATATAGAGGGTCGAACACACATCTAAAAAAAAAATACTGGCCTCCAAACTCCCCTAAAGCCAGTCCAACACACACGGAGAGTCCAACACACAGAAATTCTCGCGATGCCCCAGACAGAGAAAATCTCGCGATGCCCCAGACAGAGAAAATCTTGCGATTCCCCAGACAGAGAAAATTTTGAGAAAATCTCGCGATGCCCCAGACAGAGAAAATCTTGCGATGCCCCAGACAGAGAAAATCCTGCGATGCCCCAGGAAGAGAAATTCTCGCGAT
The DNA here is from genome assembly GCF_965119305.1 of Pelophylax lessonae. NCBI lineage: Eukaryota > Metazoa > Chordata > Amphibia > Anura > Ranidae > Pelophylax > Pelophylax lessonae. Next base: position 57,341,773 of record NC_138771.1, on the reverse strand, counting down.
GCCCTAGGCAGAGAAAATCTCGCGATGCCCCAGGCAGAGAAAATCTCGCGATGCCCAAGGCAGAGAAAATCTCGCGATGCCCCAGACAGAGAAAATCTCTTGATGCCCCAGACAGAGAAAATCTCTCGATGCCCCAGACAGAGAAGATCTCGCAATGCCCCAGACAGAGAAGATCTTGCGATGCTCCAGACAGAGAAAATCTCGCGATGCCCAAGACAGAGAAATCCCTCGATGCCCCAGACAGAGAAATTCACTCGATGCCAATGGCAGAGAAACCATTCGATGCCCCAGACAGAGAAGATCTCGCGATGTCCCACACAGAGAAAATCTCACGATGCCCCAGACAGAGAAAATCTTGCGATGCCCCAGACAGAGAAAATCTCGCGATGCCCCAGACAGAGAAAATCTCGCGATGCCCCAGGCAGAGAAAATCTCGCGATGCCCCAGACAGAGAAAATCTCACGATGCCCCAGACAGAGAAAATTTCACGATGCCCCAGACAGAGAAAATCTCACGATGCCCCAGACAGAGAAAATCTCTGCCTTCAACCTCCATTAAGAGGGTCGAACACACACATAAAAAAAAACATTACTGGCCTCCAACCTACCCTCCTATAGCCAGTCCAACATATGCCTAATAAAAGTACAAATCTTCAACCTCCATATAGAGGGTCTAACACACATCTAAAAAAAAAAAATACTGGCCTCCAACCTCCCCTAAATCCAGTCCAACACACGTCAAAGAAAAGTACAAACCTTCATCCTCCATATAGAGGGTCCAACACACAAGGAAAGTCCAACACACAGAAATTCTCGCGATGCCCCAGACAGAGAAAATCTTGCGATGCCCCAGACAGAGAAAATCTTGCGATGCCCCAGACAGAGAAATCCCTCGATGCCCCAGACAGAGAAATCCCTCGATGCCAATGGCAGAGAAACCATTCGATGCCCCAGACAAATAAAATTTTGCGATGCCCCAGACAGAGAAATCCCTCGATGCCCCAGACAGAGAAATCCCTCGATGACCCAGACAGAGAAATCCCTCGATGCCAATGGCAGAGAAACCATTCGATGCCCCAGACAGAGAAAATCTCGCGATGCCCCAGGCAGAGAAAATCTTGTGATGCCATAGGCAGAGAAAATCTCGCGATGCCTCAGGCAGAGAAAATCTCGCGATGCCCCAGGCAGAGAAAATCTCGCGATGCCCCAGGCAGAGAATATCTCGCGATGCCATAGGCAGAGAAAATCTCGTGATGCCCCAGACAGAGAAGATCTTGCGATGCCCCAGACAGAGAAAATCTCGCGATGCCCCAGACAGAGAAAATCTCGCGATGCCCCAGACAGAGAAAATCTCGCGATGCCCCAGACAGAGAAAATCTCGCGATACCACAGACAGAGAAAATCTCGCGATGCCCCAGACAGAGAAAATCTCACGATGCCCAAGACAGAGAAATCCCTCGATGCCCCAGACAGAGAAATTTACTCGATGCCAATGGCAGAAAAACCATTCGATGCCCTAGACAGAGAAAATCTTGCGATGTCCCACACAGAGAAAATCTCGCGATGCCCCGGGCAGAGAAAATCTCGCGATGCCCCGGGCAGAGAAAATCTCGCGATGCCCCGGGCAGAGAAAATCTCGCGATGCCCCAGACAGAGAAAATCTCTGCCTTCAACCTCCATTAAGAGGGTCAAACACACACATTAAAAAAAGAACATTACTGGCCTCCAACCTACCCTCCTATAGCCAGTCCAACATATGCCTAGTAAAAGTACAAACCTTCAACCTTCATATAGAGGGTCCAACACAAATCTAAAATAAAAAAATACTGGCCTTCAACCTCCCCTATAGCTAGTCCAACACAAGCCTAAGTACAAACCTTCAACCTCCATATAAAGGGTCCAACACAACTAAAATAAAAAAATAATGGCCTCCAACCTCCCGTATAGCCAGCCCAACACACCCTTAAGTACAAACCTTCAACCTCCATATAGAGGGTCGAACACACATCTAAAAAAAAAAAAACTGGCCTCCAAACTCCCCTAAAGCCAGTCCAACACACGCCAAAGAAAAGTACAAACCTTCATCCTCCATATAGAGGGTCCAACACACACGGAGAGTCCAACACACAGAAATTCTCGCGATGCCCCAGACAGAGAAAATCTCGCGATGCCCCAGACAGAGAAAATCTTGCGATTCCCCAGACAGAGAAAATTTCGCGATGCCCAAGACAGAGAAATCCCTCGATGCCCCAGACAGAGAAATCCCTCGATGCCCAAGACAGAGAAATCCCTTGATGCCAATGGCAGAGAAACCATTCGTTGCCCCAGACAGAGAAAATCTCGCGATGCCCTAGACAGAGAAAATTTTGCGATGCCCCAAGACAGAGAAAATCTTGCGATGCCCCAGACAGAGAAAATCTCGCGATGCCCCAGACAGAGAAAATCTCGTGATGCCCCAGACAGAGAAATTCACTCGATGCCAATGGCAGAGAAACCATTCAATGCCCCTGATAGAGAAAATCTTGCGATGTCCCGCACAGAGAAAATCTCGCGATGCCCCACACAGAGAAAATCTCGCGATGCCCCACACAGAGAAAATCTCGCGATGCCCCACACAGAGAAAATCTCGCGATGCCCCACACAGAGAAAATCTTGCGATGCCCCAGACAGAGAAAATCTTGCGATGCCCCAAAAAGAGAAAATCTTGCGATGCCCAAGACAGAGAAATCCCTCGATGCCCCAGACAGAGAAATCCCTCGATGCCCCAGACAGAGAAATCCCTCGATGCCCCAGACAGAGAAAATCTCGCGATGCCCCAGACAGAGAAAATTTTGCGATGCCCCAAGACAGAGAAAATCTTGCGATGCCCCAGACAGAGAAAATCTCACGATGCCCCAGGCAGAGAAAATCTCGCGATGCCCCAGGCAGAGAAAATCTCGCGATGCCCCAGGCAGAGAAAATCTCGCGATGCCCCAGGCAGAGAAAATCTCGCGATGCCCCAGGCAGAGAAAATCTCGCGATGCCCCAGGCAGAGAAAATCTCGCGATGCCATAGGCAGAGAAAATCTCGCGATGCCCCAGGCAGAGAAAATCTCGCGATGCCCCAGGCAGAGAAAATCTCGCGATGCCCCAGACAGAGAAAATCTCGCGATGCCCCAGACAGGGAAAATCTCGCGATGCCCCAGACAGGGAAAATCTCGCGATGCCCCAGACAGAGAAAATCTCTCGATGCCCCAGACAGAGAAAATCTCGCGATGCCCTAGACAGAGAAAATCTCGTGATGCCCCAGACAGAGAAAATCTCGTGATGCCCAAGACAGAGAAATTCCTCGATGCCCCAGACAGAGAAATTCACTCGATGCCAATGGCAGAGAAACCATTCAATGCCCCTGATAGAGAAAATCTTGCGATGTCCCGCACAGAGAAAATCTCGCGATGCCCCACACAGAGAAAATCTCGCGATGCCCCACACAGAGAAAATCTCGCGATGCCCCAGACAGAGAAAATCTCGCGATGCCCCAGGCAGAGAAAATCTCGCGATGCCCCAGGCAGAGATAATCTCGCGATGCCCAAGACAGAGAAATCCCTCGATGCCCCAGACAGAGAAATCCCTCGATGCCAATGGCAGCGAAACCATTCGATGCCCCAGACTGAGAAAATCTTGCGATGCCCCAGACAGAGAAAATCTCGCGATGCCCCAGACAGAGAAAATCTCGCGATGCCCCAGACAGAGAAAATCTTGCGATGCCCCAGACAGAGAAAATCCTGCGATGCCCCAGGCAGAGAAATTCTCGCGATGCCCCAGGCAGAGAAAATCTCGCAATGCCCCAGGCAGAGAAAATCTCGCAATGCCCCAGGCAGAGAAAATCTCGCGATGCCCCAGGCAGAGAAAATCTCGCGATGCCCAAGGCAGAGAAAATCTCGCGATGCCCCAGACAGAGAAAATCTCTTGATGCCCCAGACAGAGAAAATCTCTCGATGCCCCAGACAGAGAAAATCTCTCGATGCCCCAGACAGAGAAGATCTCGCAATGCCCCAGACAGAGAAGATCTCGCGATGCTCCAGACAGAGAAAATCTCGCGATGCCCAAGACAGAGAAATCCCTCGATGCCCCAGACAGAGAAATTCACTCGATGCCAATGGCAGAGAAACCATTCGATGCCCCAGACAGAGAAGATCTCGCGATGTCCCACACAGAGAAAATCTCACGATGCCCCAGACAGAGAAAATCTTGCGATGCCCCAGACAGAGAAAATCTCGCAATGCCCCAGGCAGAGAAAATCTCGCGATGCCCCAGGCAGAGAAAATCTCGCGATGCCCAAGGCAGAGAAAATCTCGCGATGCCCCAGACAGAGAAAATCTCTTGATGCCCCAGACAGAGAAAATCTCTCGATGCCCCAGACAGAGAAAATCTCACGATGCCCCAGACAGAGAAAATCTTGCGATGCCCCAGACAGAGAAAATCTCGCGATGCCCCAGACAGAGAAAATCTCGCGATGCCCCAGGCAGAGAAAATCTCACGATGCCCCAGACAGAGAAAATCTCACGATGCCCCAGACAGAGAAAATCTCACGATGCCCCAGACAGAGAAAATCTCTGCCTTCAACCTCCATTAAGAGGGTCGAACACACACATAAAAAAAAAAACATTACTGGCCTCCAACCTACCCTCCTATAGCCAGTCCAACATACGCCTAATAAAAGTACAAATCTTCAACCTCCATATAGAGGGTCTAACACACATCAAAAAAAAAAAAATACTGGCCTCCAACCTCCCCTAAAGCCAGTCCAACACACGCCAAAGAAAAGTACAAACCTTCATCCTCCATATAGAGGGTCCAACACACAAGGAGAGTCCAACACACAGAAATTCTCGCGATGCCCCAGACAGAGAAAATCTTGCGATGCCCCAGACAGAGAAAATCTTGCGATGCCCCAGACAGAGAAAATCTTGCGATGCCCCAGACAGAGAAATCCCTCGATGCCCCAGACAGAGAAATCCCTCGATGCCAATGGCAGAGAAACCATTCGATGCCCCAGACAAAGAAAATTTTGCGATGCCCCAGACAGAGAAATCCCTCGATGCCCCAGACAGAGAAATCCTTCGATGACCCAGACAGAGAAATCCCTCGATGCCAATGGCAGAGAAACCATTCGATGCCCCAGACAGAGAAAATCTCGCGATGCCCCAGGCAGAGAAAATCTTGTGATGCCATAGGCAGAGAAAATCTCGCGATGCCTCAGGCAGAGAAAATCTCGCAATGCCCCAGGCAGAGAAAATCTCGCGATGCCCCAGGCAGAGAAAATCTCGCGTTGCCCCAGACAGAGAAAATCTCGCGATGCCATAGGCAGAGAAAATCTCGTGATGCCCCAGACAGAGAAGATCTTGCGATGCCCCAGACAGAGAAAATCTCGCGATGCCCCAGACAGAGAAAATCTCGCGATGCCCCAGACAGAGAACATCTCGCGATGCCCCAGACAGAGAACATCTCGCGATGCCCCAGACAGAGAAAATCTCGCGATACCACAGACAGAGAAAATCTCGCGATGCCCCAGACAGAGAAAATCCCTCGATGCCCCAGACAGAGAAATTTACTCGATGCCAATGGCAGAAAAACCATTCGATGCCCTAGACAGAGAAAATCTTGCGATGTCCCACACAGAGAAAATCTCGCGATGCCCCGGGCAGAGAAAATCTTGCGATGCCCCGGGCAGAGAAAATCTCGCGATGCCCCGGGCAGAGAAAATCTCGCGATGCCCCAGACAGAGAAAATCTCTGCCTTCAACCTCCATTAAGAGGGTCAAACACACACATTAAAAAAAGAACATTACTGGCCTCCAACCTACCCTCCTATAGCCAGTCCAACATATGCCTAGTAAAAGTACAAACCTTCAACCTTCATATAGAGGGTCCAACACAAATCTAAAATAAAAAAATACTGGCCTTCAACCTCCCCTATAGCTAGTCCAACACAAGCCTAAGTACAAACCTTCAACCTCCATATAAAGGGTCCAACACAACTAAAATAAAAAAATAATGGCCTCCAACCTCCCGTATAGCCAGCCCAACACACCCTTAAGTACAAACCTTCAACCTCCATATAGAGGGTCGAACACACATCTAAAAAAAAAATACTGGCCTCCAAACTCCCCTAAAGCCAGTCCAACACACGCCAAAGAAAAGTACAAACCTTCATCCTCCATATAGAGGGTCCAACACACACGGAGAGTCCAACACACAGAAATTCTCGCGATGCCCCAGACAGAGAAAATCTTGCGATGCCCCAGACAGAGAAAATCTTGCGATTCCCCAGACAGAGAAAATTTCGCGATGCCCAAGACAGAGAAATCCCTCGATGCCCCAGACAGAGAAATCCCTCGATGCCCCATACAGAGAAATCCCTCGATGCCAATGGCAGAGAAACCATTCGTTGCCCCAGACAGAGAAAATCTCGCGATGCCCTAGACAGAGAAAATTTTGCGATGCCCCAAGACAGAGAAAATCTTGCGATGCCCCAGACAGAGAAAATCTCGCGATGCCCCAGACAGAGAAAATCTTGCGATGCCCCAGACAGAGAAAATCTTGCGATGCCCCAGACAGAGAAAATCTTGCGATGCCCCAGACAGAGAAAATCTTGCGATGCCCCAGACAGAGAAATCCCTCGATGCCCCAGACAGAGAAATCCCTCGATGCCAATGGCAGAGAAACCATTCGATGCCCCAGACAAAGAAAATTTTGCGATGCCCCAGACAGAGAAATCCCTCGATGCCCCAGACAGAGAAATCCCTCGATGACCCAGACAGAGAAATCCCTCGATGCCAATGGCAGAGAAACCATTCGATGCCCCAGACAGAGAAAATCTCGCGATGCCCCAGGCAGAGAAAATCTTGTGATGCCATAGGCAGAGAAAATCTCGCGATGCCTCAGGCAGAGAAAATCTCGCAATGCCCCAGGCAGAGAAAATCTCGCGATGCCCCAGGCAGAGAAAATCTCGCGTTGCCCCAGACAGAGAAAATCTCGCGATGCCATAGGCAGAGAAAATCTCGTGATGCCCCAGACAGAGAAGATCTTGCGATGCCCCAGACAGAGAAAATCTCGCGATGCCCCAGACAGAGAAAATCTTGCGATGCCCCAGACAGAGAACATCTCGCGATGCCCCAGACAGAGAAAATCTCGCGATACCACAGACAGAGAAAATCTCGCGATGCCCCAGACAGAGAAAATCTCACGATGCCCAAGACAGAGAAATCCCTCGATGCCCCAGACAGAGAAATTTACTCGATGCCAATGGCAGAAAAACCATTCGATGCCCTAGACAGAGAAAATCTTGCGATGTCCCACACAGAGAAAATCTCGCGATGCCCCGGGCAGAGAAAATCTTGCGATGCCCCGGGCAGAGAAAATCTCGCGATGCCCCGGGCAGAGAAAATCTCGCAATGCCCCAGGCAGAGAAAATCTCGCGATGCCCCAGGCAGAGAAAATCTCGCGATGCCCCAGACAGAGAAAATCTCTCGATGCCCCAGACAGAGAAATCCCTCGATGCCCCAGACAGAGAAAATCTAGCGATGCCCCAGGCAGAGAAAATCTAGCGATGCCCCAGTCAGAGAAAATCTCGCGATGCCCAAGACAGAGAAATCCCTCGATGCCCCAGACTGAGAAATCCCTCGATGCCAATGGCAGAGAAACCATTCGATGCCCCAGACAGAGAAAATCTCGCGATGCTCCAGACAGAGAAAATCTCGCGATGCCCCAGACAGAGAAAATCTCGCAATGCCCCAGACAGAGAAGATCTCGCGATGCCCCAGACAGAGAAGATCTCGTGATGCCCCAGACAAAGAAAATCTCGCGATGCCCCAGACAGAGAATATCTCGCAATGCCCAAGACAGAGAAATCCCTCAATGCCCCAGTCAGAGAAATTCACTCAATGCCAATGGCAGAGAAACCATTCGATGCCCCAGACAGAGAAAATCTCGCGATGTCCCACACAGAGAAAATCTCGCGATGCCCCGGGCAGAGAAAATTTTGCGATGCCCCAGGCAGAGAAAATCTCGCGATGCCCCAGAGAGAATCCCACGATGCCCCGGACAGAGAAAATCACAAAATGCCCCAGAAAGAGAAAATCTCTGCCTTCAACCTCCATTAAGAGGGTCGAACACACACATAAAAAAAAAACATTACTGGCCTCCAACCTACCCTCCTATAGCCAGTCCAACATATGCTTAGTAAAAGTACAAACCTTCAACCTCCATATAGAGGGTCCAACACAAATCTAAAATAAAAAAATACTGGCCTTCAACCTCCCCTATAGCTAGTCCAACACAAGCCTAAGTACAAACCTTCAACCTCCATATAGAGGGTCCAACACAACTAAAATAAAAAATAATGGCCTCCAACCTCCCGTATAGCCAGCCCAACACACCCTTAAGTACAAACCTTCAACCTCCATATAGAGGGTCTAACACACATCTAAAAAAAAAAATACTGGCCTCCAACCTCCCCTAAAGCCAGTCCAACACAGGCCAAAGAAAAGTACAAACCTTCATCCTCCATATAGAGGGTCCAACACACACGGAGAGTCCAACACACAGAAATTCTCGCGCTGCCCCAGACAGAGAAAATCTCTTGATGCCCCAGACAGAGAAAATCTTGCGATGCCCCAGACAGAGAAAATCTTGCGATGCCCCAAAAAGAGAAAATCTTGCGATGCCCAAGACAGAGAAATCTCTCAATGCCCCAGACAGAGAAATCTCTCAATGCCCCAGACAGAGAAATCTCTCAATGCCCCAGACAGAGAAATTCACTCGATGCCAATGGCAGAGAAACCATTCGATGCCCCAGACAGAGAAAATCTCGCGATGTCCCACACAGAGAAAATCTCGCGATGCCCCGGGCAGAGAAAATCTCGCGATGCCCCAGAGAGAATCCCACGATGCCCCGGACAGAGAAAATCTTGCGATGCCCCAGACAGAGAAAATCTTGCGATGCCCCTAAAAGAGAAAATCTTGCGATGCCCAAGACAGAGAAATCCCTCGATGCCCAAGACAGAGAAATCCCTCGATGCCCCAGACAGAGAAATCCCTCGATGCCCCAGACAGAGAAATCACTCGATGCCCCAGACAGAGAAATCCCTCGATGCCAATGGCAGAGAAACCATTCGATGCCCCAGACAGAGAAAATCTCGCGATGCCCCAGACAGAGAAAATTTTGCGATGCCCCAAGTTAGAGAAAATCTTGCGATGCCCCAGACAGAGAAAATCTCACGATGCCCCAGGCAGGGAAAATCTCGCGATGCCCCAGGCAGAGAAAATCTCGCGATTCCCCAGGCAGAGAAAATCTCGCGATGCCCCAGGCAGAGAAAATCTCGCGATGCCATAGGCAGAGAAAATCTCGCGATGCCCCAGGCAGAGAAAATCTCGCGATGCCCCAGGCAGAGAAAATCTCGCGATGCCCCAGGCAGAGGAAAATCTCGCGATGCCCCAGGCAGAGAAAATCTCGCGATGCCCCAGACAGAGAAAATCTCGCGATGCCCCAGACAGGGAAAATCTCGCGATGCCCCAGACAGGGAAAATCTCGCGATGCCCCAGACAGGGAAAATCTCTCGATGCCCCAGACAGAGAAAATCTCGCGATGCCCTAGACAGAGAAAATCTCGTGATGCCCCAGACAGAGAAAATCTCGTGATGCCCCAGACAGAGAAATTCACTCGATGCCAATGGCAGAGAAACCATTCAATGCCCCTGATAGAGAAAATCTTGCGATGTCCCGCACAGAGAAAATCTCGCGATGCCCCACACAGAAAAAATCTCGCGATGCCCCACACAGAGAAAATCTCGCGATGCCCCACACAGAGAAAATCTCGCGATGCCCCACACAGAGAAAATCTCGCGATGCCCCAGACAGAGAAAATCTTGCGATGCCCCAAAAAGAGAAAATCTTGCGATGCCCAAGACAGAGAAATCCCTCGATGCCCCAGACAGAGAAATCCCTCGATGCCCCAGACAGAGAAATCCCTCGATGCCCCAGACAGAGAAATCCCTCGATGCCCCAGACAGAGAAATCCCTCGATGCCCCAGACAGAGAAAATCTCGCGATGCCCCAGACAGAGAAAATTTTGCGATGCCCCAAGACAGAGAAAATCTTGCGATGCCCCAGACAGAGAAAATCTCACGATGCCCCAGGCAGAGAAAATCTCGCGATGCCCCAGGCAGAGAAAATCTCGCGATGCCCCAGGCAGAGAAAATCTCGCGATGCCATAGGCAGAGAAAATCTCGCGATGCCCCAGGCAGAGAAAATCTCGCGATGCCCCAGGCAGAGAAAATCTCGCGATGCCCCAGACAGAGAAAATCTCGCGATGCCCCAGACAGGGAAAATCTCGCGATGCCCCAGACAGAGAAAATCTCTCGATGCCCCAGACAGAGAAAATCTCGCGATGCCCTAGGCAGAGAAAATCTCGTGATGCCCCAGACAGAGAAAATCTCGTGATGCCCAAGACAGAGAAATTCCTCGATGCCCCAGACAGAGAAATTCACTCGATGCCAATGGCAGAGAAACCATTCAATGCCCCTGATAGAGAAAATCTTGCGATGTCCCGCACAGAGAAAATCTCGCGATGCCCCACACAGAGAAAATCTCGCGATGCCCCAGACAGAGAAAATCTCGCGATGCCCCAGACAGAGAAAATCTCGCGATGCCCCAGGCAGAGAAAATCTCGCGATGCCCCAGGCAGAGATAATCTCGCGATGCCAAAGACAGAGAAATCCCTCGATGCCCCAGACAGAGAAATCCCTCGATGCCAATGGCAGCGAAACCATTCGATGCCCCAGACAGAGAAAATCTTGCGATGCCCCAGACAGAGAAAATCTTGCGATGCCCCAGACAGAGAAAATCTCGCGATGCCCCAGACAGAGAAAATCTTGCGATGCCCCAGACAGAGAAAATCCTGCGATGCCCCAGGCAGAGAAATTCTCGCGATGCCCTAGGCAGAGAAAATCTCGCAATGCCCCAGGCAGAGAAAATCTCGCAATGCCCCAGGCAGAGACAATCTCGCGATGCCCCAGGCAGAGAAAATCTCGCGATGCCCAAGGCAGAGAAAATCTCGCGATGCCCCAGACAGAGAAAATCTCTTGATGCCCCAGACAGAGAAAATCTCTCGATGCCCCAGACAGAGAAGATCTCGCAATGCCCCAGACAGAGAAGATCTCGTGATGCTCCAGACAGAGAAAATCTCGCGATGCCCAAGACAGAGAAATCCCTCGATGCCCCAGACAGAGAAATTCACTCGATGCCAATGGCAGAGAAACCATTCGATGCCCCAGACAGAGAAGATCTCGCGATGTCCCACACAGAGAAAATCTCACGATGCCCCAGACAGAGAAAATCTTGCGATGCCCCAGACAGAGAAAATCTTGCGATGCCCCAGACAGAGAAAATCTCACGATGCCCCAGGCAGAGAAAATCTCGCGATGCCCCAGACAGAGAAAATCTCACGATGCCCCAGACAGAGAAAATCTCACGATGCCCCAGACAGAGAAAATCTCACGATGCCCCAGACAGAGAAAATCTCTGCCTTCAACCTCCATTAAGAGGGTCGAACACACACATAAAAAAAAAACATTACTGGCCTCCAACCTACCCTCCTATAGCCAGTCCAACATACGCCTAATAAAAGTACAAATCTTCAACCTCCATATAGAGGGTCTAACACACATCTAAAAAAAAAAAAATACTGGCCTCCAACCTCCCCTAAAGCCAGTCCAACACACGCCAAAGAAAAGTACAAACCTTCATCCTCCATATAGAGGGTCCAACACACAAGGAGAGTCCAACACACAGAAATTCTCGCGATGCCCCAGACAGAGAAAATCTTGCGATGCCCCAGACAGAGAAAATCTTGCGATGCCCCAGACAGAGAAATCCCTCGATGCCCCAGACAGAGAAATCCCTCGATGCCAATGGCAGAGAAACCATTTGATGCCCTAGACAAAGAAAATTTTGCGATGCCCCAGACAGAGAAATCCCTCGATGACCCAGACAGAGAAATCCCTCGATGACCCAGACAGAGAAATCCCTCGATGCCAATGGCAGAGAAACCATTCGATGCCCCAGACAGAGAAAATCTCGCGATGCCCCAGGCAGAGAAAATCTTGTGATGCCATAGGCAGAGAAAATCTCGCGATGCCTCAGGCAGAGAAAATCTCGCAATGCCCCAGGCAGAGAAAATCTCGCGATGCCCCAGGCAGAGAAAATCTCGCGTTGCCCCAGGCAGAGAAAATCTCGCGTTGCCCCAGACAGAGAAAATCTCGCGATGCCATAGGCAGAGAAAATCTCGTGATGCCCCAGACAGAGAAGATCTTGCGATGCCCCAGACAGAGAAAATCTCGCGATGCCCCAGACAGAGAAAATCTCGCGATGCCCCAGACAGAGAACATCTCGCGATGCCCCAGACAGAGAAAATCTCGCGATACCACAGACAGAGAAAATCTCGCGATGCCCCAGACAGAGAAAATCTCACGATGCCCAAGACAGAGAAATCCCTCGATGCCCCAGACAGAGAAATTTACTCGATGCCAATGGCAGAAAAACCATTCGATGCCCTAGACAGAGAAAATCTTGCGATGTCCCACACAGAGAAAATCTCGCGATGCCCCGGGCAGAGAAAATCTTGCGATGCCCCGGGCAGAGAAAATCTCGCGATGCCCCGGGCAGAGAAAATCTCGCGATGCCCCAGACAGAGAAAATCTCTGCCTTCAACCTCCATTAAGAGGGTCAAACACACACATTAAAAAAAGAACATTACTGGCCTCCAACCTACCCTCCTATAGCCAGTCCAACATATGCCTAGTAAAAGTACAAACCTTCAACCTTCATATAGAGGGTCCAACACAAATCTAAAATAAAAAAATACTGGCCTTCAACCTCCCCTATAGCTAGTCCAACACAAGCCTAAGTACAAACCTTCAACCTCCATATAAAGGGTCCAACACAACTAAAATAAAAAAATAATGGCCTCCAACCTCCCGTATAGCCAGCCCAACACACCCTTAAGTACAAACCTTCAACCTCCATATAGAGGGTCGAACACACATCTAAAAAAAAAATACTGGCCTCCAAACTCCCCTAAAGCCAGTCCAACACACGCCAAAGAAAAGTACAAACCTTCATCCTCCATATAGAGGGTCCAACACCCACGGAGAGTCCAACACACAGAAATTCTCGCGATGCCCCAGACAGAGAAAATCTTGCGATGCCCCAGACAGAGAAAATCTTGCGATTCCCCAGACAGAGAAAATTTCGCGATGCCCAAGACAGAGAAATCCCTCGATGCCCCAGACAGAGAAATCCCTCGATGCCCCATACAGAGAAATCCCTCGATGCCAATGGCAGAGAAACCATTCGTTGCCCCAGACAGAGAAAATCTCGCGATGCCCTAGACAGAGAAAATTTTGCGATGCCCCAAGATAGAGAAAATCTTGCGATGCCCCAGACAGAGAAAATCTCGCGATGCCCCAGACAGAGAAATCCCTCGATGCCAATGGCAGAGAAACCATTCGATGCCCCAGACAGAGAAAATCTCGCGATGCCCCAGACAGAGAAACTCTCGCGATGCCCCAGACAGGGAAAATCTTGCGATGCCCCAGACAGAGAAAATCTCGCGATGCCCCAGACAGAGAAAATCTCTCGATGCCCCAGACAGAGAAAATCTCGTGATGCCCAAGACAGAGAAATCCCTCGATGCCCCAGACAGAGAAATCCCTCGATGCCAATGGCATAGGAACCATTCGATGCCCCAGAGAGAGAAAATCTCGCGATGCCCCAGGCAGAAAAAATCTCGCGATGCCCCAGGCAGAAAAAATATCACGATGCCCCAGGCAGAAAAAATCTCGCGATGCCCCAGGCAGAAAAAATCTCGCGATGCCCCAGGCAGAGAAAATCTTGCGATGCCCCAGGCAGAGAAAATCTTGCGATGCCCCAGGCAGAGAAAATCTCGCGATGCCCCAGGCAGAGAAAATCTCGCAATGCCCCAGGCAGAGAAAATCTCGCGATGCCATAGGCAGAGAAAATCTCGCGATGCCCCAGGCAGAGAAAATCTCGCGATGCCCCAGGCAGAGAAAATCTCGCGATGCCCAAGGCAGAGAAAATCTCGCAATGCCAGGCAGAGAAAATCTCGAGATGCCCCAGACAGAGAAAATCTCGCGATGCCCCAGACAGGGAAAATCTTGCGATGCCCCAGACAGAGAAAATCTCGCGATGCCCCAGACAGAGAAAATCTCTCGATGCCCCAGACAGAGAAGATCTCGTGATGCCCCAGACAGAGAAAATCTCGTGATGCCCAAGACAGAGAAATCCCTCGATGCCCCAGACAGAGAAATTCACTCGATGCCAATGGCAGAGAAACCATTCGATGCCCCAGACAGAGAAAATCTTGCGATGTCCCAGAGAAAATCTCGCAATGCCCCACACAGAGAAAATCTCGCGATGCCCCAGGCAGAGAAAATATAGCGATGCCCCAGACAGAGAAAATCTCGCGATGCCCAAGACAGAGAAATCCCTCGATGCCCCAGACAGAGAAATCCCTCGATGTTAATGGCAGCAAAACCATTCGATGCCCCAGACTGAGAAAATCTCGCGCTGCTCCAGACTGAGAAAATCTCGCGATGCCCCAGACTGAGAAAATCTCGCGATGCCCCAGGCAGAGATAATCTCGCGATGCCCAAGACAGAGAAATCCCTCGATGCCCCAGACAGAGAAATCCCTCGATGCCAATGGCAGCGAAACCATTCGATGCCCCAGACTGAGAAAATCTTGCGATGCCCCAGACAGAGAAAATCTCGCGATGCCCCAGACAGAGAAAATCTCGCGATGCCCCAGACAGAGAAAATCTCGCGATGCCCCAGACAGAGAAAATCTTGCGATGCCCCAGACAGAGAAAATCCTGCGATGCCCCAGGCAGAGAAATTCTCGCGATGCCCTAGGCAGAGAAAATCTCGCGATGCCCCAGGCAGAGAAAATCTCGCGATGCCCAAGGCAGAGAAAATCTCGCGATGCCCCAGACAGAGAAAATCTCTTGATGCCCCAGACAGAGAAAATCTCTCGATGCCCCAGACAGAGAAGATCTCGCAATGCCCCAGACAGAGAAGATCTTGCGATGCTCCAGACAGAGAAAATCTCGCGATGCCCAAGACAGAGAAATCCCTCGATGCCCCAGACAGAGAAATTCACTCGATGCCAATGGCAGAGAAACCATTCGATGCCCCAGACAGAGAAGATCTCGCGATGTCCCACACAGAGAAAATCTCACGATGCCCCAGACAGAGAAAATCTTGCGATGCCCCAGACAGAGAAAATCTCGCGATGCCCCAGACAGAGAAAATCTCGCGATGCCCCAGGCAGAGAAAATCTCGCGATGCCCCAGACAGAGAAAATCTCACGATGCCCCAGACAGAGAAAATTTCACGATGCCCCAGACAGAGAAAATCTCACGATGCCCCAGACAGAGAAAATCTCTGCCTTCAACCTCCATTAAGAGGGTCGAACACACACATAAAAAAAAAACATTACTGGCCTCCAACCTACCCTCCTATAGCCAGTCCAACATATGCCTAATAAAAGTACAAATCTTCAACCTCCATATAGAGGGTCTAACACACATCTAAAAAAAAAAAATACTGGCCTCCAACCTCCCCTAAATCCAGTCCAACACACGCCAAAGAAAAGTACAAACCTTCATCCTCCATATAGAGGGTCCAACACACAAGGAAAGTCCAACACACAGAAATTCTCGCGATGCCCCAGACAGAGAAAATCTTGCGATGCCCCAGACAGAGAAAATCTTGCGATGCCCCAGACAGAGAAATCCCTCGATGCCCCAGACAGAGAAATCCCTCGATGCCAATGGCAGAGAAACCATTCGATGCCCCAGACAAATAAAATTTTGCGATGCCCCAGACAGAGAAATCCCTCGATGCCCCAGACAGAGAAATCCCTCGATGACCCAGACAGAGAAATCCCTCGATGCCAATGGCAGAGAAACCATTCGATGCCCCAGACAGAGAAAATCTCGCAATGCCCCAGGCAGAGAAAATCTTGTGATGCCATAGGCAGAGAAAATCTCGCGATGCCTCAGGCAGAGAAAATCTCGCGATGCCCCAGGCAGAGAAAATCTCGCGATGCCCCAGGCAGAGAAAATCTCGCGATGCCATAGGCAGAGAAAATCTCGTAATGCCCCAGACAGAGAAGATCTTGCGATGCCCCAGACAGAGAAAATCTCGCGATGCCCCAGACAGAGAAAATCTCGCGATGCCCCAGACAGAGAAAATCTCGCGATGCCCCAGACAGAGAAAATCTCGCGATACCACAGACAGAGAAAATCTCGCGATGCCCCAGACAGAGAAAATCTCACGATGCCCAAGACAGAGAAATCCCTCGATGCCCCAGATAGAGAAATTTACTCGATGCCAATGGCAGAAAAACCATTCGATGCCCTAGACAGAGAAAATCTTGCGATGTCCCACACAGAGAAAATCTCGCGATGCCCCGGGCAGAGAAAATCTCGCGATGCCCCGGGCAGAGAAAATCTCGCGATGCCCCGGGCAGAGAAAATCTCGCGATGCCCCAGACAGAGAAAATCTCTGCCTTCAACCTCCATTAAGAGGGTCAAACACACACATTAAAAAAGAACATTACTGGCCTCCAACCTACCCTCCTATAGCCAGTCCAACATATGCCTAGTAAAAGTACAAACCTTCAACCTTCATATAGAGGGTCCAACACAAATCTAAAATAAAAAAATACTGGCCTTCAACCTCCCCTATAGCTAGTCCAACACAAGCCTAAGTACAAACCTTCAACCTCCATATAAAGGGTCCAACACAACTAAAATAAAAAAATAATGGCCTCCAACCTCCCGTATAGCCAGCCCAACACACCCTTAAGTACAAACCTTCAACCTCCATATAGAGGGTCGAACACACATCTAAAAAAAAAAAAACTGGCCTCCAAACTCCCCTAAAGCCAGTCCAACACACGCCAAAGAAAAGTACAAACCTTCATCCTCCATATAGAGGGTCCAACACACACGGAGAGTCCAACACACAGAAATTCTCGCGATGCCCCAGACAGAGAAAATCTCGCGATGCCCCAGACAGAGAAAATCTTGCGATTCCCCAGACAGAGAAAATTTCGCGATGCCCAAGACAGAGAAATCCCTCGATGCCCCAGACAGAGAAATCCCTCGATGCCCAAGACAGAGAAATCCCTCGATGCCAATGGCAGAGAAACCATTCGTTGCCCCAGACAGAGAAAATCTCGCGATGCCCTAGACAGAGAAAATTTTGCGATGCCCCAAGACAGAGAAAATCTTGCGATGCCCCAGACAGAGAAAATCTCGCGATGCCCCAGACAGAGAAATCCCTCGATGCCAATGGCAGAGAAACCATTCGATGCCCCAGACAGAGAAAATCTCGCGATGCCCCAGACAGAGAAACTCTCGCGATGCCCCAGACAGAGAAAATCTCGCGATGCCCCAGACAGAGAAATCCCTCGATGCCAATGGCAGAGGAACCATTCGATGCCCCAGACAGAGAAAATCTCGCGATGCCCCAGGCAGAAAAAATCTCGCGATGCCCCAGGCAGAAAAAATATCGCGATGCCCCAGGCAGAAAAAATCTCGCGATGCCCCAGGCAGAGAAAATCTTGCGATGCCCCAGGCAGAGAAAATCTCGCGATGCCCCAGGCGGAGAAAATCTCGCGATGCCCCAGGCGGAGAAAATCTCGCGATGCCCCAGGCAGAGAAAATCTCGCAATGCCCCAGGCAGAGAAAATCTCGCGATGCCATAGGCAGAGAAAATCTCGCGATGCCCCAGGCAGAGAAAATCTCGCGATGCCCAAGGCAGAGAAAATCTCGCAATGCCCCAGGCAGAGAAAATCTCGAGATGCCCCAGACAGAGAAAATCTCGCGATGCCCCAGACAGGGAAAATCTTGCGATGCCCCAGACAGAGAAAATCTCGCGATGCCCCAGACAGAGAAAATCTCGCGATGCCCCAGACAGAGAAAATCTCGCGATGCCCCAGACAGAGAAAATCTCTCGATGCCCCAGACAGAGAAGATCTTGCGATGTCCCAGAGAAAATCTCGCAATGCCCCACACAGAGAAAATCTCGCGATGCCCCAGGCAGAGAAAATATAGCGATGCCCCAGACAGAGAAAATCTTGCGATGCCCAAGACAGAGAAATCCCTCGATGCCCCAGACAGAGAAATCCCTCGATGTTAATGGCAGCAAAACCATTCGATGCCCCAGACTGAGAAAATCTCGCGCTGCTCCAGACTGAGAAAATCTCGCGATGCCCCAGACTGAGAAAATCTCGCGATGCCCCAGACTGAGAAAATCTCGCGATGCCCCAGACAGAGAAAATCTCGCGATGCCCCAGACAGAGAAAATCTCGCGATGCCCCAGACAGAGAAAATCTCGCGATGCCCCAGACAGAGAAAATCTCGCGATGCCCCAGACAGAGAAAATCTCGCGATGCCCCAGGCAGAGAAAATCTCGCGATGCCCCAGGCAGAGAAAATCTCGCGATGCCCCAGGCAGAGAAAATCTCGCAATGCCCCAGGCAGAGAAAATCTCGCGATGCCCCAGACAGAGAAAATCT
This sequence comes from Pelophylax lessonae, assembly GCF_965119305.1. NCBI lineage: Eukaryota > Metazoa > Chordata > Amphibia > Anura > Ranidae > Pelophylax > Pelophylax lessonae. Next base: position 57,323,129 of record NC_138771.1, on the reverse strand, counting down.
CACGATGCCCAAGACAGAGAAATCCCTCGATGCCCCAGACAGAGAAATTTACTCGATGCCAATGGCAGAGAAACCATTCGATGCCCTAGACAGAGAAAATCTTGCGATGTCCCACACAGAGAAAATCTCGCGATGCCCCGGGCAGAGAAAATCTCGCGATGCCCCGGGCAGAGAAAATCTCGCGATGCCCCAGAGAGAATCCCGCGATGCCCCGGACAGAGAAAATCTCTGCCTTCAACCTCCATTAAGAGGGTCAAACACACACATTAAAAAAAGAACATTACTGGCCTCCAACCTACCCTCCTATAGCCAGTCCAACATATGCCTAGTAAAAGTACAAACCTTCAACCTTCATATAGAGGGTCCAACACAAATCTAAAATAAAAAAATACTGGCCTTCAACCTCCCCTATAGCTAGTCCAACACAAGCCTAAGTACAAACCTTCAACCTCCATATAAAGGGTCCAACACAACTAAAATAAAAAAATAATGGCCTCCAACCTCCCGTATAGCCAGCCCAACACACCCTTAAGTACAAACCTTCAACCTCCATATAGAGGGTCGAACACACATCTAAAAAAAAAAATACTGGCCTCCAAACTCCCCTAAAGCCAGTCCAACACATGCCAAAGAAAAGTACAAACCTTCATCCTCCATATAGAGGGTCCAACACACACGGAGAGTCCAACACACAGAAATTCTCGCGATGCCCCAGACAGAGAAAATCTCGCGATGCCCCAGACAGAGAAAATCTTGAGATTCCCCAGACAGAGAAAATTTCGCGATGCCCAAGACAGAGAAATCCCTCGATGCCCCAGACAGAGAAATCCCTCGATGCCCCAGACAGAGAAATCCCTCGATGCCAATGGCAGAGAAACCATTCGTTGCCCCAGACAGAGAAAATCTCGCGATGCCCTAGACAGAGAAAATTTTGCGATGCCCCAAGATAGAGAAAATCTCGCGATGCCCCAAGACAGAGAAAATCTCGCGATGCCCCAGACAGAGAAAATCTCGCGATGCCCCAGACAGAGAAAATCTCGCGATGCCCCAGACAGAGAAAATCTCGCGATGCCCCAGACAGAGAAAATCTCGCGATGCCAATGGCAGAGAAACCATTCGATGCCCCAGACAGAGAAAATCTCGCGATGCCCCAGATAGAGAAACTCTCGCGATGCCCCAGACAGAGAAAATCTCGCGATGCCCCAGACAGAGAAATCCCTCGATGCCAATGGCAGAGGAACCATTCGATGCCCCAGACAGAGAAAATCTCGCGATGCCCCAGGCAGAAAAAATCTCGCGATGCCCCAGGCAGAAAAATTCTCGCGATGCCCCAGACAGAGAAAATCTTGCGATTCCCCAGACAGAGAAAATTTCGCGATGCCCAAGACAGAGAAATCCCTCGATGCCAATGGCAGAGAAACCATTCGTTGCCCCAGACAGAGAAAATCTCGCGATGCCCTAGACAGATAAAATTTTGCGATGCCCCAAGACAGAGAAAATCTCGCGATGCCCCAGACAGAGAAAATCGCGCGATGCCCCAGACAGAGAAAATCTCGCGATGCCCCAGACAGAGAAAATCTCGCGATGCCCCAGGCAGAGAAAATCTCGCGATGCCCCAGGCAAGAAAATCTCGCGATGCCCCAGGCAGAGAAAATCTCGCAATGCCCCAGGCAGAGAAAATCTCGCGATGCCATAGGCAGAGAAAATCTCGCGATGCCATAGGCAGAGAAAATCTCGCGATGCCCCAGGCAGAGAAAATCTCGCGATGCCCAAGGCAGAGAAAATCTCGCAATGCCCCAGGCAGAGAAAATCTCGAGATGCCCCAGACAGAGAAAATCTCGCGATGCCCCAGACAGGGAAAATCTTGCGATGCCCCAGACAGAGAAAATCTCGCGATGCCCCAGACAGAGAAAATCTCTCGATGCCCCAGACAGAGAAAATCTCTCGATGCCCCAGACAGAGAAGATCTCGTGATGCCCCAGACAGAGAAAATCTCGTGATGCCCAAGACAGAGAAATCCCTCGATGCCCCAGACAGAGAAATTCACTCGATGCCAATGGCAGAGAAACCATTCGATGCCCCAGACAGAGAAAATCTTGCGATGTCCCAGAGAAAATCTCGCAATGCCCCACACAGAGAAAATCTCGCGATGCCCCAGGCAGAGAAAATATAGCGATGCCCCAGACAGAGAAAATCTCGCGATGCCCAAGACAGAGAAATCCCTCGATGCCCCAGACAGAGAAATCCCTCGATGTTAATGGCAGCAAAACCATTCGATGCCCCAGACTGAGAAAATCTCGCGCTGCTCCAGACTGAGAAAATCTCGCGATGCCCCAGACAGAGAAAATCTCGCGATACCACAGACAGAGAAAATCTCGCGATGCCCCAGACAGAGAAAATCTCACGATGCCCAAGACAGAGAAATCCCTCGCTGCCCCAGACAGAGAAATTTACTCGATGCCAATGGCAGAGAAACCATTCGATGCCCTAGACAGAGAAAATCTCGGGATGTCCCACACAGAGAAAATCTCGCGATGCCCCGGGCAGAGAAAATCTCGCGATGCCCCGGGCAGAGAAAATCTCGCGATGCCCCGGGCAGAGAAAATCTCGCGATGCCCCAGAGAGAATCCCGCGATGCCCCGGACAGAGAAAATCTCTGCCTTCAACCTCCATTAAGAGGGTCAAACACACACATTAAAAAAAGAACATTACTGGCCTCCAACCTACCCTCCTATAGCCAGTCCAACATATGCCTAGTAAAAGTACAAACCTTCAACCTTCATATAGAGGGTCCAACACAAATCTAAAATAAAAAAATACTGGCCTTCAACCTCCCCTATAGCTAGTCCAACACAAGCCTAAGTACAAACCTTCAACCTCCATATAAAGGGTCCAACACAACTAAAATAAAAAAATAATGGCCTCCAACCTCCCGTATAGCCAGCCCAACACACCCTTAAGTACAAACCTTCAACCTCCATATAGAGGGTCGAACACACATCTAAAAAAAAAAATACTGGCCTCCAAACTCCCCTAAAGCCAGTCCAACACACGCCAAAGAAAAGTACAAACCTTCATCCTCCATATAGAGGGTCCAACACACACGGAGAGTCCAACACACAGAAATTCTCGCGATGCCCCAGACAGAGAAAATCTCGCGATGCCCCAGACAGAGAAAATCTTGAGATTCCCCAGACAGAGAAAATTTCGCGATGCCCAAGACAGAGAAATCCCTCGATGCCCCAGACAGAGAAATCCCTCGATGCCCCAGACAGAGAAATCCCTCGATGCCAATTGCAGAGAAACCATTCGTTGCCCCAGACAGAGAAAATCTCGCGATGCCCTAGACAGAGAAAATTTTGCGATGCCCCAAGACAGAGAAAATCTCGCGATGCCCCAGACAGAGAAAATCTCGCGATGCCCCAGACAGAGAAAATCTTGCGATGCCCCAGACAGAGAAATCCCTCGATGCCAATGGCAGAGAAACCATTCGATGCCCCAGACAGAGAAACTCTCGCGATGCCCCAGACAGAGAAAATCTCGCGATGCCCCAGACAGAGAAATCCCTCGATGCCAATGGCAGAGGAACCATTCGATGCCCCAGACAGAGAAAATCTCGCGATGCCCCAGGCAGAAAAAATCTCACGATGCCCCAGGCAGAAAAAATCTCGCGATGCCCCAGGCAGAGAAAATCTCGCGATGCCCCAGGCAGAGAAAATCTCGCGATGCCCCAGGCAGAGAAAATCTCGCGATGCCCCAGACAGGGAAAATCTTGCGATGCCCCAGACAGAGAAAATCTCGCGATGCCCCAGACAGGGAAAATCTCGCAATGCCCCAGGCAGAGAAAATCTCGCGATGCCATAGGCAGAGAAAATCTCGCGATGCCCCAGGCAGAGAAAATCTTGCGATGCCCAAGGCAGAGAAAATCTCGCAATGCCCCAGGCAGAGAAAATCTTGAGATGCCCCAGACAGAGAAAATCTTGAGATGCCCCAGACAGAGAAAATCTCGCGATGCCCCAGACAGGGAAAATCTTGCGATGCCCCAGACAGAGAAAATCTCGCGATGCCCCAGACAGAGAAAATCTCGTGATGCCCAAGACAGAGAAATCCCTCGATGCCCCAGACAGAGAAATCCCTCGATGCCAATGGCAGAGAAACCATTCGATGCCCCAGACAGAGAAAATCTTGCGATGTCCCAGAGAAAATCTCGCAATGCCCCACACAGAGAAAATCTCGCGATGCCCAAGACAGAGAAAATCTCGCGATGCCCCAGGCAGAGAAAATATAGCGATGCCCCACACAGAGAAAATCTCGCGATGCCCAAGACAGAGAAATCCCTCGATGCCCCAGACAGAGAAATCCCTCCATGTTAATGGCAGCAAAACCATTCGATGCCCCAGACTGAGAAAATCTCGCGCTGCTCCAGACTGAGAAAATCTCGCGATGCCCCAGACTGAGAAAATCTCGCGATGCCCCAGACTGAGAAAATCTCGCGATGCCCCAGACTGAGAAAATCTCGCGATGCCCCAGACTGAGAAAATCTCGCGATGCCCCAGACAGAGAAAATCTCGCGATGCCCTAGACAGAGAAAATCTCGCGATGCCCCAGGCAGAGAAAATCTCGCGATGCTCCAGGCAGAGAAAATCTCGCAATGCCCTAGGCAGAGAAAGTCTCGCGATGCCCCAGGCAGAGAAAATCTCGCGATGCCCAAGGCAGAGAAAAATCTCGCGATGCCCCAGACAGAGAAAATCTTGTGATGCCCCAGACAGAGAAAATCTCTCGATGCCCCAGACAGAGAAAATCTTGCGATGCCCCAGACAGAGAAAATCTTGCGATGCTCCAAAAAGAGAAAATCTTTCGATGCCCCAGACAGAGAAATCCCTCGATGCCCCAGACAGAGAAATCCCTCGATGCCAATGGCAGGGAAACCATTCGATGCCCCAGACAGAGAAAAACTCGCGATGCCCCAGACAGAGAAAATCTCGCAATGCCCCAGACAGAGAAAATCTCGCAATGCCCCAGACAGAGAAAATTTCGCAATGCCCCAGACAGAGAAAGTCTCGCAATGCCCCAGACAGAGAAAATCTCTGCCTTCAACCTCCATTAAGAGGGTCGAACACACACATAAAAAAGAAACATTACTGGCCTCCAACCTACCCTCCTATAGCCAGTCCAACATATGCCTAATAAAAGTACAAACCTTCAACCTCCATATAGAGGGTCCAACACAAATCTAAAATAAAAAAATACTGGCCTTCAACCTCCACTATAGCTAGTCCAACACAAGCCTAAGTACAAACCTTCAACCTCCATATAGAGGGTCCAACACAACTAAAATAAAAAAATAATGGCCTCCAACCTCCCGTATAGCCAGCCCAACACACCCTTAAGTACATACCTTCAAACTCCATATAGAGGGTCTAACACACATTTAAAAAAAAATACTGGCCTCCAACCTCCCCTAAAGCCAGTCCAACACACGCCAAAGAAAAGTACAAACCTTCATCCTCCATATAGAGGGTCCAACACACACGGAGAGTCCAACACACAGAAATTCTCGCAATGCCCCAGACTGAGAAAATCTCGCGATTCCCCAGAGAAAATCTCACGATGCCCCAGGGAGAATCTTGCGACGCCCCAGACAGAGAAAATCTCGCGATGCACCAGGCAGAGAAAATCTCGCTATGCCCCAGGCAGAGAAAATCTCGCGATGCCCCAGACAGAAAATCCCTCGATGCCCCAGACAGAAAATCCCTCGATGCCCCAGACAGAGAAATCCCTCGATGCCAATGGCAGAGAAACCATTCGATGCCCCAGACAGAGAAAATCTCGCAATGCCCCAGACAGAGAAAATCTCGCAATGCCCCAGACAGAGAAAATCTCGCAATGCCCCAGACAGAGAAAATCTCGCAATGCCCCAGACAGAGAAAATCTCGCGATGCCCCAGACAGAGAAATCCCTCGATGCCAATGGCAGAGAAACCATTCGATGCCCCAGGCAGAGAAAATCTCGCGATGCCCCAGACAGAGAAAATCTCGCGATGCCCCAGGCAAAGAAAATCTTGCGTTGCCCCAGGCAGAGAAAATCTCGCGATGCCCCAGGCAGAGAAAATCTCGCAATGCCCCAGACAGAGAAAATCTCGCGATACCCCAGACAGAGAAAATCTTGTGATGCCCCAGACAGAGAAAATCTCTCGATGCCCCAGACAGAGAAAATCTTGCGATGCCCCAGACAGAGAAAATCTTGCGATGCTCCAAAAAGAGAAAATCTTTCGATGCCCCAGACAGAGAAATCCCTCGATGCCCCAGACAGAGAAATCCCTCGATGCCAATGGCAGGGAAACCATTCGATGCCCCAGACAGAGAAAAACTCGCGATGCCCCAGACAGAGAAAATCTCGCAATGCCCCAGACAGAGAAAATCTCGCAATGCCCCAGACAGAGAAAATTTCGCAATGCCCCAGACAGAGAAAATCTCGCAATGCCCCAGACAGAGAAAATCTCTGCCTTCAACCTCCATTAAGAGGGTCGAACACACACATAAAAAAGAAACATTACTGGCCTCCAACCTACCCTCCTATAGCCAGTCCAACATATGCCTAATAAAAGTACAAACCTTCAACCTCCATATAGAGGGTCCAACACAAATCTAAAATAAAAAAATACTGGCCTTCAACCTCCACTATAGCTAGTCCAACACAAGCCTAAGTACAAACCTTCAACCTCCATATAGAGGGTCCAACACAACTAAAATAAAAAAATAATGGCCTCCAACCTCCCGTATAGCCAGCCCAACACACCCTTAAGTACATACCTTCAAACTCCATATAGAGGGTCTAACACACATTTAAAAAAAAAATACTGGGGCGGCGTGTCCGGACGCTGGCCAAGATGGCCGCATGAAGAGGGAGCTCCGTTCCAGCCACGGACTAATCCGCTGCCATCCACTCACCTGGCCTCCGGATCGGCGCACGGACTTCTACTCCCGGAGCTGACAGGGTCTAGGGAGCCGGCCATCCTCCTATTTTGCCCATCCTGACGGAGATCACGCCGGACCGGCGCCTGCGGCCTACCCGCGCCATCGCGGCCTACCCGCGCCATCGCGGCCTAGCTGGATCCGGGGACGGTAGGAGACATCCGAGGCAGTCTTCCCCCGATGGCCCTCTATTAGCCGCCAGGCCGGCTGTGCAGCTGGGGACCCCGCTCTCCGCGGTGGGACGCTCCAGGCCGCCGCTGTCCGCCATCTTGCCACCCACCCTACACCCACCTTCGGCACTGAGGAGTCCTAGAAGACCCACCTAGCCTCAAAGAGATCACTGGGGGTCCCATCCTCTCCCCCCCCTACTGTGTTGCTGCTGATCTGAGACACGCTCTGCTCCTCTGGATTCCCACTGCTGAGGGAGGCTGTAGCCTGGACAAGGTTTCTTTGCTGCTGTTGCCCTGCAGAATATTGCTCGCAGCCCCTGCAGAATATTGCTCACAGCCCCTGCAGAATATTGCTCACAGCCCCTGCAGAATATTGCTCACAATCCCTGCAGAGTATTGCTCACGGCCCCTGCAGAATATTGCTCACAGCCCCTGCAGAGTATTGCTCACAGCCCCTGCAGAGTATTGCTCACAGTCCCTGCAGAGTATTGCTCACAGTCTCTGCAGTATATTGCTCACAGTCCCTGCAGAGTATTGCTCACAGTCCCTGCAGAGTATTGCTCACAGTCCCTGCAGAGTATTGGTCACAGCCCCTGCAGAGTATTGGTCACAGCCCCTGCAGAGTACTGCTCACAGCCCCTGCAGAGTATTGCTCACAGTCCCTGCTGAGTTCCCCTCAGCCTGACAAGGACCTATCTGCTGCTTCTGAGGCTCCTCAGCTACTTCCTCATAGCTCTGCAGAGTATTGCACCAGGCCTCCACTCCTTGCCTCACGAATACCTGCACCGGATCATCTGTCTCTCTGCTCCTCTTTTGCTGTGGATTGCTAAGCTCAAACTTATCCTACATTGACAGACTTGCACTACCTGCCCGTGTCTTCACTCCCGTGTGGATTTCATTGCAACTGATTTGAAGACACTGGTCATGCGGTGCTGAGCCACGAGATCATCCGGCTCCAGCAGTTACGTGTTAGTCTAGCTACACCTACCATATACATGTCGGCGGGCAATTCCCACCCCGCCGACCCTTCAGACCTTCAACAGAGCTCTATGCAACGTTACCTACTGCGCACTGCGCCAACGGAACCCCGCTCCCCTAGACCTGACAAGATGGCGACCGGTCGCGCGGTGGGTAAAACTAAACCCCCCCCTCCACCGTCTCAGCCGGCTTCCCTTAGTGTGGATGCGGGTTGTGCGGATCGACCTCCTTCTCCAGCAACGTCCTCTTCCTCATCTCTCCTGCCCAGCTCTTCTGCACTAAATGGGGGTCCAGACGCCCTGGATTGTGGAGGAACCCTCCGGTCGGAGGCAGCCTCCCTTCTCTCGGCCTTCAGGTCGGACTTCGACTCCTGGGCCTCTAAAATGGAACTCTCCCTGCATGCTGAATTAAATGCGATCCGTCAGCAGATTTCCACTACTGACTCCACTGTTGCCTCCGTCACCGCTACTCAAGCAGCCCACGAGTCCCGCATTTCCGCACTGGAGGCTGCTTCCCGTGACCACCTCCGCCGCCTGCGTCAGCAACAACTTCGCGTTGACGACGGCGAAAACAGGAGTCGCAGGAACAACATTAGGATTCAGGGTCTCCCTGAGGCCACCTCTGGTACGGACCTTAAACCCACTGTGACTGCCATTCTCAATCAGGTTCTCGGTAGAGCTCCTACCACAACCATCGAACTAGACAGGGTGCACAGAGTGGGGGGCCCAGGAGGTAGGGGTGATGATCGTCCCCGTGATGTGCTATGTAGGGTTCACTACTATACCCTGAAGGAAGAAATAATGAGGAAGGCTTGGCAACAGGGTCCTCTGGGCTTTGATGGCTCCTCCATCCACCTATACCCCGACCTATCCCGCAACACCCTACACATGCGGAGAGTGGTCCGTCCCTTACTGGACTTGCTACGCCAAATTGGGGCCACCTATACATGGGGGCACCCCTTCAGCATTAAAGTTACTTTCAACTCCAGGAAGTTTGTGCTGGCGGATCCTGATCAACTGACTGACTTCTTCTCCTTCCTGGGACACACTCCAGTGGACATTCCGAACTGGCTGGATCCTCCTGCTGAATGGGTGCGACCACAGACATCTGGCCCTCTTCCTCAGAGAAGAAGGCGCTCCCGCTCACGCTCTGCCATACCCAGGAGTGGGGCCCGCCGCCCTCAGTCCCCGGAAGCTTGATTACCGCATATACCGCACTCTACACTGACTATCCTGATGTGACCGGACCCTATCTGTTGACCCTCTGTTTTCCCTCTCCCGCTCTACCATGCTTCTCTCCACAGCTACCAGCCTTAACCGTCGGAGACTGACCTTACTTCTGCCCTTTGCTATTGCTATATCTGGCTGGGGTTTGAGGGGGTTCCGGAGAGACCGTTACCGCTGGGGATTTCTGGTCCACCAGTCCTTAGTTATTTTTATGTTCCATGTTATTGGTATTACTTGATATACAATGATGATGCTTCCTGTTGGTGACAATTTGTGTATGTATTTTTTCTCCGTATTTACTGCTCATCGCCCCATGGCTTCCTGCACTTACTGTTTTAACCTGCCCTTACCCCTGCCCTTTGCTGTTATCCTGACCAGCTGGGGTTTGGGGGGGGGACACCTGACGCCGCATGATTCCGTTGGATCTGGTCTTATCAGATAGTATTTCAATTGCTATTTCGTTGTTGATCTGCCATATGTCACGAGGTTGTAACTTTCACCCCCAAAAGCCGCAATTCTACGTCTTTCCCATTCTCCCTGTATTGAGCTCTGATATTGTCAATTTTTTTTTTTTTTTTGGTGTATTCCTAACTGATTCTTTTAGGTCTGCTGTGTTGCCGGACCCACTCATGTGCTTCTAACTCCCTCTTCACATTTCCACCCCCCCATAGGTTGAGCACGGTTCTGTGCCCATATCGTATGTAATGTACGGTGTCCTGTACTCAGGCACCATAGTTTCCTTGGCTCCTTTCCTGGAGTCCCCCTTGTCTACTCCTCAGTGTACCACTTAGTTTTCCCCTCCTTTTCTTCTCTATTTTTCTTTTTCTTTTCTTTTCCTATTTTCCAGGTTTACCTACTACCCTCTACCTGCCCGCTCACGTCCCACTATGGCCCACACGGTAAGTGCTCGCCCCCGACTTACCCTAGGCTCCTATAATGTACAGGGCCTCAATATAGCTTCTAAGCGGGGGCAAGTTCTATATCATATGCATAAGCACCATGTCAATATCTTGCTACTCCAAGAGACTCATTTTTGCTCCGACTCTGTCCCTGCTTGCTCCAACAGGTACTACAACCGATGGATTCACAGTTCTAATCCGCTTCAGAAGTCCAAAGGGGTGTCTGTGGCTTTTCACAAATCCCTGCCAGTCAGTGTGGTTGACCAGGTTACGGACCCACAGGGGAGGTACGTGCTAGTTAAGTTTGCACTCTGGGGGACGACGTACACGGTCGCCAACTTCTACTTGCCTAATACTAATCAGGTCGCCTCGGCCTTGCGATACCTTGAACTGCTTGCGAGGTTCGCGGAGGGGAGGGTCATCCTGGGTGGCGACTTCAATCTTCCTTTGGACCCGCTGCTGGATACCTCCTCCTCTCGCTCATCCCTCTCCTATACGAAGTTACGCGCCCTGAAGCGTGCCCTTCACAGCATGCGCCTTGTTGATGTAGGGAGGATCCTCCACCCGACCTCTCGGACCTACACTCACTTTTCGTCGGCCCATCAATCATATAGCAGGATAGACTATTTTTTCGTGGATCATGCTTGCCTTGATTGGTCCCCCGAGGATAGCGTTGGGACATTGGTCTGGTCCGACCATTCCCCGATCTTTCTCACACTATCCCCCCCGGATACTCCGCTGAGAGAGTGGACCTGGAGGCTTAATGACTCTATACTGGCGACCCCGGGCTGCGTGGACACGATCTCCACTGTCGTTAACCATTTCTTTTCAGACCACGCTGACGACCCTACGCCCCTTCCTTGTCAGTGGGAGGCGCTCAAGGCAGTGCTACGGGGTACCTTTATTCAGATGGGTACCCGGCTTAAAAAAGAAAGATCAGCCTCCATTGCAGCTGCGACTCTAAAGCTCCGCGAACTAGAAACGAAGCACAGCCAGACCCCTTCCGATGCCATTCTAGCAGACCTCTCTATGGCCCGCTCCCAACTTAGAGACCTATATGTGGCCTCTGCCCACACGTTTGACCAGAAACTGGCCCTGCACAGATACAAGTCCCAGGATAAATGTGGACGCCCTTTGGCTGGCGCTCTCCACCCACGCACTGCCTCTACGTTTATCACCCAGATTCGTGACCCTACAGGGTCCCTGGCGACGACCCCAACACAAATTGGTCAATCCTTTGCAACCTACTACCAGTCGCTTTACAATATTTCTGCGTCCCTACCCCAGGGTGCCCCAAGGGCCTCCCTCGACGACAAGGCCGCATATGTGTCGACGACCGCCCTTCCATCCTTGCCTGATGAGGCCGTATCAGACCTAGAAGTGCCGATCTCAGCTGACGAGGTTATGGCGGCGATTGCATCCTCCCCTACTGGTAAAAGTCCTGGCCCCGATGGCTTTACTGCTAAGTTTTATAAGGTGGGCTTTGTCCAGGGCCGAGAAGCTAGGGACAACACCCTGAAGACCCTCTTGCTTACTGATTATGCCCGCTCCCAAGCTGTACCCCTATGCATGCTGACAGTGGACGCGGAGAAGGCCTTTGATCGCGTGGACTGGCATTTTTTACGTCTTACCCTGGAGCAAATCGGTGTAGGCCCGTTGATGCTAGCTAGAATTATGGCCCTCTATAAGTCGCCTTCCGCTAGGCTCCGAATTAACGGTTCCCTGTCCCCTGCTTTCAGCATACACAACGGCACGCGCCAGGGTTGCCCCCTATCTCCGCTCCTCTATGTCCTGGTTATGGAACATTTGGCCGTTGCACTTCGCAACAACCCCAATGTTTGCGGACTGACCATTGGCCCCATACATTCTAAGCTGGCACTGTTTGCCGATGACCTACTGCTCTATATCACTTCTCCTCAAAAGTCCCTGCCCGCGATCCTGACCGAGTTCCGCAAATTTGGCCTTGTGAGCAACTTTAAAGTTAATCACTCTAAATCGGAGATACTAAATATCTCCCTGCCTAACTCAACTCTCCAGCGTATCTCGGATGCTTATCCCTTTAAGACGGGATCCTCCTCCGTTCGCTACTTGGGCGTCCAGCTACCTTCTGACCCGACACGACTCTTCGCTGACAATTTTGCCCCTCTCTTCACTAAAACCCTATCTGACCTATCTACCTACTCCACGAAACGCTTGTCCTGGTTTGGGAGGATCAATGTTTTGAAGATGGACGTTCTACCTCGTTTTTTATACCTCTTTCAAGCGCTTCCTATCCACATACCTGCCTCCTTCTTTGACAAGCTACGCAAAGCGCTCTCGAGATTTGTATGGTTTCATAGCCGACCCCGCTTAAAATATGCGACTCTCACCCTTCCAAAGTCTAGAGGGGGCACTGGTATCCCAGATTTCGCTCTCTACCATCGAGCAGCGACCTTGACGCGCTTAGTGGATTGGTTTCACAATGCCCCAACTAAACTGTGGGTGCAACTTGAACACCTTCTGGCCCCTTTCGATCTCAGGGCACTCCCCTGGACCCCGGTGCATCTCCGTGGCCACACTTCTTCCTTCGGCGCTTTAACGCGTCAGACCTTGCGGGTCTGGGATTGCCTGAATAAATCGGGACGTCTGTCAAGTCCTCAGGGCCCCATGACACCCTTCTTTGGATCCCCAGCATTCCCTCCGGCGGCCTCGTGTTCCAGATTTGGCCCCTGGAGTGCGACGGACCATCGACGGGTGGCCCAGATTCTCCGAGCTGACCCGTCCCTGTTGATTTCTCCTGCATCCGCCACCCCCAGTGGTGGTCTTGTGAACTGGCTGCAGCGCCGCCAGGCCCTCTCCTATATGCACACTCTGCCCTCGTTGACTGATGTTAGAGGAGATCCTTCGGAGTTGGACTCTATCCTGCTCCAGGATGTTCCCCCCACGCACACGGTGTCTCTCTTATACTCCTTGCTACTGCGCACCCTCCGCCCTGACCCGCCGACATATACTGCTGTCTGGGACAAGGACCTGGGCCGAACCCTTTCATCTACCGACTGGCACAAATGTTTTGCGATGACCCACTCGCTGTCTCCTGCTACCCAAGTTCAGGAGAAGGGGTTCAAACTCTTAAGCAGATGGTACAGGTGCCCTTCCTCGATTGCCTACATTGACCCACTCCAGTCCGACCAATGTTGGCGGTGCTCGTCCTCGAGGGGAACGCTTATCCATATCTGGTGGGAATGTCCCCAGATCCATGAATTGTGGACAGGAATCATAGCTCTGTATTGCAGGCTCCAGGCGACCATTGTTCCTGCGACGCCGGAACTGGCCTTGTTGTCTTTGTTACCCGGTTCCTTCCGGTCGATCAAGAGAGACGTTCTGAGGTTTTTCTTGGCGGCTGTTCGGACGGTGATACCCAGACACTGGAGGACCAAGCACGTACCCTCTAAACTTGAGTGGGCTCTGGAACTGGATCGGCTTAGGGACATGGAAAACCTGTTGGCGCGGGAGGGGGGCAGGGAGGACCGATTCTCTGCTGCTTGGAGGTCCTGGGACATGTTTCGGTGTTCGGATGCCTTTCAGTCCTGGCTCGGGACGTCTGTGCTACCCGGTGCTGGGGGGCAGTAGTGGGACGTGGGCGGCCCCTCCTGATTTCATCCACCTTCTTTTTCCCCCCTTGGCATACCTCTTTACATTCTCCTGCTTTATCCCATCCTCTAAGCTCTTTTCCCCTCTCTAGCTATATCATTGACACCATAAGGCAATTCTCTTTGTTTATTTGTTGTTTTTAGGTGTTTCTTACTGGAAAACCGAGATATTTAACAATGCCTACCACACTTTCCACATTCTTCCCAAGTGACGCCAACCATGAAAGTGTTTGTACCGGTGTTGGCCTTTCTTTGATTTTTCTCTTATTTATGTTAACACCTGACACCCCAAGTTGCTGTTATCTTGTCCTTGTGCTGCTGCCAGGTTCTAATGGACCTGGCGATTTAGGTTCCATATTGGCACTTATTGATGTTGATTGTTGTATGCATTTACTCACGGTTTACTTTATGTCATTCCTGAACAACTTATTTTACTGTATGTTTCATGCTCCATGCTTCTCCCCTAACTCTGTAAAACCCTTCTCTTTCAATAAAATAAGATTGAACTAAAAAAAAATACTGGCCTCCAACCTCCCCTAAAGCCAGTCCAACACACGCCAAAGAAAAGTACAAACCTTCATCCTCCATATAGAGGGTCCAACACACACGGAGAGTCCAACACACAGAAATTCTCGCAATGCCCCAGACTGAGAAAATCTCGCGATTCCCCAGACAGAGAAAATCTCGCGATGCCCCAGGGAGAATCTTGCGACGCCCCAGACAGAGAAAATCTCGCGATGCACCAGGCAGAGAAAATCTCGCTATGCCCCAGGCAGAGAAAATCTCGCGATGCCCCAGACAGAAAATCCCTCGATGCCCCAGACAGAAAATCCCTCGATGCCCCAGACAGAAAATCCCTCGATGCCCCAGACAGAGAAATCCCTCGATGCCAATGGCAGAGAAACCATTCGATGCCCCAGACAGAGAAAATCTCGCAATGCCCCAGACAGAGAAAATCTCGCAATGCCCCAGACAGAGAAAATCTCGCAATGCCCCAGACAGAGAAAATCTCGCAATGCCCCAGACAGAGAAAATCTCGCAATGCCCCAGACAGAGAAATCCCTCGATGCCAATGGCAGAGAAACCATTCGATGCCCCAGGCAGAGAAAATCTCGCGATGCCCCAGACAGAGAAAATCTCGCGATGCCCCAGGCAAAGAAAATCTTGCGTTGCCCCAGGCAGAGAAAATCTCGCGATGCCCCAGGCAGAGAAAATCTCGCAATGCCCCAGACAGAGAAAATCTCGCAATGCCCCAGACAGAGAAAATCTCGCAATGCCCCAGACAGAGAAATCCCTCGATGCCAATGGCAGAGAAACCATTCGATGCCCCAGGCAGAGAAAATCTCGCGATGCCCCAGACAGAGAAAATCTCGCGATGCCCCAGGCAAAGAAAATCTCGCAATGCCCCAGACAGAGAAATCCCTCGATGCCAATGGCAGAGAAACCATTCGATGCCCCAGGCAGAGAAAATCTTGCGATGCCCCAGACAGAGAAAATCTCGCGATGCCCCAGACAGAGAAAATCTCGCGATGCCCCAGACAGAGAAAATCTCGCGATGCCCCAGACAGAGAAAATCTCGTGATGCCCCAGACAAAGAAAATCTCGCAATGCCCCAGGCAAAGAAAATCTCGCAATGCCCCAGACAGAGAAATCCCTCGATGCCAATGGCAGAGAAACCATTCGATGCCCCAGGCAGAGAAAATCTCGCGATGCCCCAGACAGAGAAAATCTTGCGATGCCCCAGACAGAGAAAATCTCGCGATGCCCCAGACAGAGAAAATCTCGCGATGCCCCAGACAGAGAAAATCTCGCGATGCCCCAGACAGAGAAAATCTCGCAATGCCCCAGACAGAGAAAATCTCGCAATGCCCCAGACAGAGAAAATCTCGCGATGCCCCAGACAGAGAAAATCTCGCAATGCCCCAGACAGAGAAAATCTCGCAATGCCCCAGACAGAGAAAATCTCGCAATGCCCCAGACAGAGAAAATCTCGCAATGCCCCAGACAGAGAAAATCTCGCAATGCCCCAGACAGAGAAAATCTCGCAATGCCCCAGACAGAAAAAATCTCTCAATGCCCCAGACAGAGAAAATCTCGCAATGCCCCAGACAGAGAAAATCTCGCAATGCCCCAGACAGAGAAAATCTCGCAATGCCCCAGACAGAGAAAATCTCGCAATGCCCCAGACAGAGAAAATCTCGCAATGCCCCAGACAGAGAAAATCTCGCAATGCCCCAGACAGAGAAAATCTCGCAATGCCCCAGGCAAAGAAAATCTCGCAATGCCCCAGACAGAGAAATCCCTCGATGCCAATGGCAGAGAAACCATTCGATGCCCCAGGCAGAGAAAATCTCGCGATGCCCCAGACAGAGAAAATCTCGCAATGCCCCAGACAGAGAAAATCTCGCAATGCCCCAGACAGAGAAAATCTTGCAATGCCCCAGACAGAGAAAATCTCGCAATGCCCCAGACAGAGAAAACCTCGCAATGCCCCAGACAGAGAAAACCTCGCAATGCCCCAGACAGAGAAAATCTCGCAATGCCCCAGACAGAGAAAATCTCGCAATGCCCCAGACAGAGAAAATCTCGCAATGCCCCAGACAGAGAAAATCTCGCAATGCCCCAGACAGAGAAAATCTCGCAATGCCCCAGACAGAGAAAATCTCGCAATGCCCCAGACAGAGAAAATCTCGCAATGCCCCAGACAGAGAAAATCTCGCAATGCCCCAGACAGAGAAAATCTCGCAATGCCCCAGACAGAGAAAATCTCGTGATGCCCCAGACAGAGAAAATCTCGTGATGCCCCAGACAGAGAAAATCTCGTGATGCCCCAGACAGAGAAAATCTCGTGATGCCCCAGACAGAGAAAATCTCGCGATGCCCCAGACAGAGAAAATCTCGCGATGCCCCAGACAGAGAAAATCTTTGCCTTCAACCTCCATTAAGAGGGTCGAACACACACATAAAAAAGAAACATTACTGGCCTCCAACCTACCCTCCTATAGCCAGTCCAACATATGCCTCGTAAAAGTACAAACCTTCAACCTCCATATAGAGGGTCCAACACAAATCTAAAATAAAAAATACTGGCCTTCAACCTCCACTATAGCTAGTCCAACACAAGCCTAAGTACAAACCTTCAACCTCCATATAGAGGGTCCAACACAAATAAAATAAAAAAATAATGGCCTCCAACCTCCCGTATAGCCAGCCTAACACACCCTTAAGTACATACCTTCAACCTCCATATAGAGGGTCTAACACACATTTAAAAAAAAATATACTGGCCTCTAACCTCCCCTAAAGCCAGTCCAATACACGCCAAAGAAAAGTACAAACCTTCATCTTCCATATAGAGGGTCCAACACACAGAAATTCTCGCAATGCCCCAGACTGAGAAAATCTCGCGATGCCCCAGGTAGAATCTCGCGACGCACCAGGCAGAGAAAATCTCGCAATGCCCCAGACAGAGAAAATCTCGCAATGCCCCAGACAGAGAAAATCTCGCAATGCCCCAGACAGAGAAAATCTCGCAATGCCCCAGACAGAGAAAATCTCGCAATGCCCCAGACAGAAAAAATCTTGCAATGCCCCAGACAGAGAAAATCTCGCAATGCCCCAGACAGAGAAAATCTCGCAATGCCCCAGACAGAGAAAATCTCGCAATGCCCCAGACAGAGAAAATCTTGTGATGCCCCACACAGAGAAAATCTCGCGATGCCCCAGACAGAGAAAATCTCTGCCTTCAACCTCCATTAAGAGGGTCGAACATACACATAAAAAAGAAACATTACTGGCCTCCAACCTACCCTCCTATAGCCAGTCCAACATATGCTTAATAAAAGTACAAACCTTCAACCTCCATATAGAGGGTCCAACACAAATCTAAAATAAAAAAATACTGGCCTTCAACCTCCACTATAGCTAGTCCAAACACAAGCCTAAGTACAAACCTTCAACCTCCATATAGAGGGTCCAACACAACTAAAATAAAAAAATAATGGCCTCCAACCTCGATGCCAATGGCAGAGAAACCATTCGATGCCCCAGGCAGAGAAAATCTCGCGATGCCCCAGACAGAGAAAATCTCGCGATGCCCCAGGCAAAGAAAATCTCGCAATGCCCCAGACAGAGAAATCCCTCGATGCCAATGGCAGAGAAACCATTCGATGCCCCAGGCAGAGAAAATCTTGCGATGCCCCAGACAGAGAAAATCTCGCGATGCCCCAGACAGAGAAAATCTCGCGATGCCCCAGACAGAGAAAATCTCGTGATGCCCCAGACAGAGAAAATCTCGCAATGCCCCAGGCAAAGAAAATCTCGCAATGCCCCAGACAGAGAAATCCCTCGATGCCAATGGCAGAGAAACCATTCGATGCCCCAGGCAGAGAAAATCTCGCGATGCCCCAGACAGAGAAAATCTTGCGATGCCCCAGACAGAGAAAATCTCACAATGCCCCAGACAGAGAAAATCTCGCAATGCCCCAGACAGAGAAAATCTCGCAATGCCCCAGACAGAGAAAATCTCGCAATGCCCCAGACAGAGAAAATCTCGCGATGCCCCAGACAGAGAAAATCTCGCAATGCCCCAGACAGAGAAAATCTCGCAATGCCCCAGACAGAGAAAATCTCGCAATGCCCCAGACAGAGAAAATCTCGCAATGCCCCAGACAGAGAAAATCTCGCGATGCCCCAGACAGAGAAAATCTCGCGATGCCCCAGACAGAGAAAATCTCGCAATGCCCCAGACAGAGAAAATCTCGCAATGCCCCAGACAGAGAAAATCTCGCAATGCCCCAGACAGAGAAAATCTCGCAATGCCCCAGACAGAGAAAATCTCGCAATGCCCCAGACAGAGAAAATCTCGCAATGCCCCAGACAGAGAAAATCTCGCAATGCCCCAGACAGAGAAAATCTCGCAATGCCCCAGACAGAAAAAATCTCTCAATGCCCCAGACAGAAAAAATCTCTCAATGCCCCAGACAGAGAAAATCTCGCAATGCCCCAGACAGAGAAAATCTCGCAATGCCCCAGACAGAGAAAATCTCGCAATGCCCCAGACAGAGAAAATCTCGCAATGCCCCAGACAGAGAAAATCTCGCAATGCCCCAGGCAAAGAAAATCTCGCAATGCCCCAGACAGAGAAATCCCTCGATGCCAATGGCAGAGAAACCATTCGATGCCCCAGGCAGAGAAAATCTCGCGATGCCCCAGACAGAGAAAATCTCGCGATGCCCCAGACAGAGAAAATCTCGCGATGCCCCAGACAGAGAAAATCTCGCAATGCCCCAGACAGAGAAAATCTCGCAATGCCCCAGACAGAGAAAATCTCGCAATGCCCCAGACAGAGAAAATCTCGCAATGCCCCAGACAGAGAAAATCTCGCAATGCCCCAGACAGAGAAAATCTCGCAATGCCCCAGACAGAGAAAATCTCGCAATGCCCCAGACAGAGAAAATCTCGCAATGCCCCAGACAGAGAAAATCTCGCAATGCCCCAGACAGAGAAAATCTCGCAATGCCCCAGACAGAGAAAATCTCGCAATGCCCCAGACAGAGAAAATCTCGCAATGCCCCAGACAGAGAAAATCTCGCAATGCCCCAGACAGAGAAAATCTCGCAATGCCCCAGACAGAGAAAATCTCGCAATGCCCCAGACAGAGAAAATCTCGCAATGCCCCAGACAGAGAAAATCTCGCAATGCCCCAGACAGAGAAAATCTCGCAATGCCCCAGACAGAGAAAATCTCGCAATGCCCCAGACAGAGAAAATCTCGCAATGCCCCAGACAGAGAAAATCTCGCAATGCCCCAGACAGAGAAAATCTCGCAATGCCCCAGACAGAGAAAATCTCGCAATGCCCCAGACAGAGAAAATCTCGCAATGCCCCAGACAGAGAAAATCTCGCAATGCCCCAGACAGAGAAAACTTTGCGATGCCCCAGGCAGAGTAAACCTCGCAATGCCCCAGACAGAGAAAACCTCGCAATGCCCCAGACAGAGAAAACCTCGCAATGCCCCAGACAGAGAAAACCTCGCAATGCCCCAGACAGAGAAAACCTCGCAATGCCCCAGACAGAGAAAACCTCGCAATGCCCCAGACAGAGAAAACCTCGCAATGCCCCAGACAGAGAAAATCTCGCAATGCCCCAGACAGAGAAAATCTCGCAATGCCCCAGACAGAGAAAATCTCGCAATGCCCCAGACAGAGAAAATCTCGCGATGCCCCAGACAGAGAAAATCTCGTGATGCCCCAGACAGAGAAAATCTCGTGATGCCCCAGACAGAGAAAATCTCGTGATGCCCCAGACAGAGAAAATCTCGTGATGCCCCAGACAGAGAAAATCTCGTGATGCCCCAGACAGAGAAAATCTCGTGATGCCCCAGACAGAGAAAATCTCGTGATGCCCCAGACAGAGAAAATCTCGTGATGCCCCAGACAGAGAAAATCTCGCGATGCCCCAGACAGAGAAAATCTTGTGATGCCCCAGACAGAGAAAATCTTGCGATGCCCCAGACAGAGAAAATCTTTGCCTTCAACCTCCATTAAGAGGGTCGAACACACACATAAAAAAGAAACATTACTGGCCTCCAACCTACCCTCCTATAGCCAGTCCAACATATGCCTCGTAAAAGTACAAACCTTCAACCTCCATATAGAGGGTCCAACACAAATCTAAAATAAAAAAATACTGGCCTTCAACCTCCACTATAGCTAGTCCAACACAAGCCTAAGTACAAACCTTCAACCTCCATATAGAGGGTCCAACACAAATAAAATAAAAAAATAATGGCCTCCAACCTCCCGTATAGCCAGCCTAACACACCCTTAAGTACATACCTTCAACCTCCATATAGAGGGTCTAACACACATTTAAAAAAAAATATACTGGCCTCCAACCTCCCCTAAAGCCAGTCCAATACACGCCAAAGAAAAGTACAAACCTTCATCTTCCATATAGAGGGTCCAACACACAGAAATTCTCGCAATGCCCCAGACTGAGAAAATCTCGCGATGCCCCAGGTAGAATCTCGCGACGCACCAGGCAGAGAAAATCTCGCAATGCCCCAGACAGAGAAAATCTCGCAATGCCCCAGACAGAGAAAATCTCGCAATGCCCCAGACAGAGAAAATCTCGCAATGCCCCAGACAGAGAAAATCTCGCAATGCCCCAGACAGAAAAAAATCTTGCAATGCCCCAGACAGAGAAAATCTCGCAATGCCCCAGACAGAGAAAATCTCGCAATGCCCCAGACAGAGAAAATCTCGCAATGCCCCAGACAGAGAAAATCTTGTGATGCCCCACACAGAGAAAATCTCGCGATGCCCCAGACAGAGAAAATCTCTGCCTTCAACCTCCATTAAGAGGGTCGAACATACACATAAAAAAGAAACATTACTGGCCTCCAACCTACCCTCCTATAGCCAGTCCAACATATGCTTAATAAAAGTACAAACCTTCAACCTCCATATAGAGGGTCCAACACAAATCTAAAATAAAAAAATACTGGCCTTCAACCTCCACTATAGCTAGTCCAAACACAAGCCTAAGTACAAACCTTCAACCTCCATATAGAGGGTCCAACACAACTAAAATAAAAAAATAATGGCCTCCAACCTCCCGTATAGCCAGCCCAACACACCCTTAAGTACATACCTTCAACCTCCATATAGAGGGTCTAACACACATTTAAAAAAAAATACTGGCCTCCAACCTCCCCTAAAGCCAGTCCAACACACGCCAAAAAAAAGTACAAACCTTCATCCTCCATAAAGAGGGTCCAACACACACAGAGAGACCAAAACACATAAGAAAATCTCGCGATGCCCCAGGCAGAGAAAATCTCGCGATGCCCCAGGCAGAGAAAATCTCGCGATGCCCCAGGCAGAGAAAATCTCGCGATGCCCCAGGCAGAGAAAATCTCGCGATGCCCCAGACAGAGAAAATCTCGCGATGCCCCAGGCAGGGAAAATCTCGCGATGCCCCAGGCCGAGAAAATCTCGCAATGCCCCAGACAGAGAAATCCCTCGATGCCAATGGCAGAGAAAATCTTGCGATGCCCCAGAGAGAGAAAATATCGCGATGCCCCAGGCAGAGAAAATCTCGCGATGCCCCAGACAGAGAAAATCTCGCGATGCCCCAGACAGAGAAAATCTCGCGATGCCCCAGACAGAGAAAATCTTGCGATGCCCCAGACAGAGAAAATCTCGCAATGCCCCAGACAGAGAAAATCTCGCAATGCCCCAGACAGAGAAAATCTCGCAATGCCCCAGACAGAGAAAATCTCGCAATGCCCCAGACAGAGAAAATCTCGCGATGCCCCAAACAGAGAAAATCTCGCGATGCCCCAAACAGAGAAAATCTCGCGATGCCCCAAACAGAGAAAATCTGGCGATGCCCCAAACAGAGGAAATCTGGCGATGCCCCAGACAGAGGAAATCTGGCGATGCCCCAGACAGAGGAAATCTGGCGATGCCCCAGACAGAGGAAATTTCGCGATGCCCAAGACAGAGGAAATCTCGCGATGCCCCAGACAGAGAGAATCTCTCGATGCCCAAGACAGAAAATCTCTCGATGCCCCAGACAGAGAAAATCTCACGATGCCCCAGAGAAAATCTTGCGATGCCCCAGACAGAGAAAATCTCTCAATGGATATGCAGTGTATGGAGGGATATGCAGTGCACAGCCCAACACACGCCTAATAAAAAGTACCAGCCTCCAAACACTCTGCAGCTGGTCCAAAACACACCTAAAATATAACAATACTGGCCTCCAACCTCCTCTATAGCCAGTCCGACACACGCCTAATAAAAAGTACAAACCTTCAACCTCCATGTAGAGGGTCTAACACACACCAAAATTAAAAAATTACTTGCACCCAACCTCCCCTATAGCCAGTACAACACACGCCTAAGAAAAGTACCATCCTCCAATCTCCCCCTATAGTTGGTCCAACAGATGCCTGAAAACAAGTTCCAGCCTCCAACCTCTTCTTTTGACTGATTCAACACTCATCTAAAAAGAAAAACCCTGGCTTTCAACTTCCCCAATAGTCCAACACATGCCTAATAAAAGTAAAAACCTTCAACTTCCATATAGAGGGTCCAACACACACCTAAAAAAAAAATACTGGCCTTTTTAGCGGCACTGCGACACTGCAGCGGACAAATTTGACACTAAGTGACACTTTTTTGGGACCAGTGCCACCAATACAGTGATCAGTGCTAAATAATATGCACTGTTACTGTATTAATGACACTGGCAGGGAAGGGGTTAATACTGGGGGTGATCAAGGGGTTAGGTGTGAGCCTAAGGTCCCTTTCACATGGGCAGTGTGCCCGACGGACTCCCGTTTTGTTCAGCGGGATTGATCCGCGGATCCCTGTGATTGTGCGCAGCCGTGTTGCCCTACGCAGTAAATCTGCGTGGCGCGGTCGGCAAGTGGGTAAGGAGCATTCTTCCCACTGACGGTCACACTAAGGTGTCATGATTTGTAGATTTTTAGCAGGGGTTCCCCCGAGACCAGAAATTCTTTTTTCAAAGGGGTTCCTCTGTGTTGAAAAGGTTGAGAAAGGCTGCTCTATATGCAGATTACCATTCCTCAGTAAACATAGCAAAGCGCTGTGTTTTCAGAGATTACAATGACGGTCTCTTTCATAGTAAATATATAAATGTAAATGATTACCTCCCTTCACTAATGGTGTTTTTTTTTTTTCTTACACTGATGAAATCGGTGGGTGGTGCAGCCGCGCTGGGTCCGCCCACAGTTTTTTCGGATCCTCTAGTAAAAATGTCCGACTCGGCTTCACTAAGTGCCCGCCCCTCTCTCTAAATTCCCTAGTGCTAATCTCCGCCCTTTTAGCGTCCAGTTGTGAAGCTGTAGGAAGACATTTGGGTGGGCGTGACCGAATAGCATCCTGCTCCTTCAGCTGTCAATCTCCAACTGACGCTCTCCCGCCGTGTGATGCACTAAAATAATATCCTCTAACACTTGATTGGCTGTCTCGCTGGCAAGCTCCGCCCCTCAATCCTGCTGTCTTTCGCCTTTGAGATTGCGGCTCTGCCATTGGCCAGTGGGCGTGGCCCACTCTCGCTTGACAGCTTTGGTGCTCAGGCTCCTCCCCCTCCGGTCATAGCTGCGGGTCAGGGTAGGAACAGCCATAGGGCACAGAGGGCAGCATATGTAGGAACCGATCCGTTCATTTCTCTCCTGCGGCCGCTGCAAGTCTGCTTCTCTTCCTCTCCCTCCCGCAGGCATCCAGAGGCAGCAGGAGAGAAATGGACAGAACGGTTCCTATATATGCCGCCCCGCCTATCCACTGGAGGACTTTAAGGTTGAATCTATGCAGCCAGGGCTGCCCATAGGGAGCTACAAGCTCCCTTTGCTTTCTTCCCCGGGTGCAGTGCAGTACAGTGCAGCTATTTTATGACGTGTAGCCTCCTGTAGCTGACACTGGCAGACCTGGAGTGACGTCACTTACGGAGCATGCGCAGTCCGTCGGGGGCACTATCCGACGAGGGACACTATTCAACAAGACACCGGCAGCTTCTCCACTGGCCGACTGGGTTGGTGGGCGGGGTGGGGGTGTGGCCACCATCACTTAATTGCACAGGTGGTTGCCATGCTGAAAATGGTCTTTAGGAGCATGGTAAGGAGGAGGAGCATACATGGTGACCCTTCATCTCCACCCATTCTGCAGCAATTTCCTCCATAATCATGTCTTCAGCTCCCTCCCCCCCACACTGTATACTGCCCACTATACCCCCTGTATACTGCTAACTGCTCCCTCCCATATATTGCCCGCTGCTCTCCCTCTTTATACTACTTACTG
The DNA here is from genome assembly GCF_965119305.1 of Pelophylax lessonae. Taxonomy (NCBI): domain Eukaryota; kingdom Metazoa; phylum Chordata; class Amphibia; order Anura; family Ranidae; genus Pelophylax; species Pelophylax lessonae. Next base: position 57,298,422 of record NC_138771.1, on the reverse strand, counting down.
TACCCCCTCCTGTATACTGCCCACTATACCCCCATATACTGCTAACTGCTCCCTCCCGTATATTGCAAACTGCTTTACCTCTTTTTATACTGCTTACGGTACCCCACCCCCCGGTATACTGCTAACTGCTCCTCCCACTGTATACTGCCCCTGTACACTGCTTACTGTACCCCCCTTGTATACTGCTCGCTCCTCCCACTGTATACTGCGCACTACTCTCCCCCTGTATACTGCTTACTGTATCCCCCTGTATATTGCTAACTGCTCCCTCCCGTATACTGCCCACTACTCTTCCCACTGTATGCTGCTCACTGCCCCCCTGTATACTGTCAACTGCTCCCCCCACTGTATACTGCCCCCATATACTGCTCTCCCCCTTCATACTGCTTACTGTACCCCCCCCCCCCGTATACTGCTATCTGCTCCCTCCTGTATACTTCCCACTACTCTCCCCCTGAATTCTGCTTGCTGCCCCCCCATATACTGCTAACTGCTTACTATACCCCCTGTATACTGCCCACTGCTCTCCCCCTGTACACTGCTTACTGTACCCTCTCGTATACTGCTACCTGCTCCCTCCCATATACTGCCCACTGCTCTCCCCCTGTATACTGCTACCTGCGTTCCCGTATACTGCTACCTGCTTTCCCGTATACTGCTAAATAAAATGCACTGTTACTGTATTAACCACTTAAGCCCCAGCCCTATTTCGGACACTTTTTGTTTACAAGTTAAAACCAATATTTTTTCCTTGAAAACTACTTAGAACCCCCAAACATTATATATATTTTTTTAGCAAAGACTCTGGAGAATAAAATGTTGGTCATTGCAAAATTTTTTGTCACGTGGTATTTGCGCAGCGGTCTTTAAAACGCCATTTTAATTTTAAATTAGAAAAATCACATTTCACTGCATTTAAAAAATACTAAACAGTAAAGTTAGCCCATTTTTTTGTATATTGTGAAAGATGATATCACGCCGAGTAAATAGATACCCAACATGTTACGGTTTAAAATTGCGCCCCCCCGTGGGATGGCGACAAACTACGGTCAATAGAGATCTCAATTAGCGACGCTTTAAATTTATTTAACGGTTACCAGTTTAGAGTTAGAGTGTAGCTCTTTTTAAATTATTGCCCACGCTCTGGCGGTCGTGGCGATACCTCACATGTGTGGTTTGAACAGTGATTTTCATTCGCAGCTCGACTTGCGTATACGTTTTTTTTGTGCGCGAGCTAACGGTGACGGGGGCTGCTAAATTTTTTTTTTCCTATTTATTTTTTCTTTTTTTTTTAACTTTATCACAGGTTTTTTTAAAAAAAAAAAAATCTGATCACTTTTATTGCGGTCACAAGCAATGTAAACATCCCTTGTGACACCAATATGTAGTGACAGGTAGACTTTATGGAGGGATCGAGGGTCTAAAAGACCCTAGACCCCTCCACTACACTTCCATGTATGCAAAACGCCGAAAAAGGCGTTTTTGCATACAGCCACTTTGCCGCCTTTTGCAGCACAGTAACCCGGAAGTGACGTCATGGACGCCGCCTCCGGGTTACGTCATTCCGTTTCCGGCATTGATCCCCTAGAGGCATGATCCCGGTATAACTCCGCAAAGTTACCCGACCTATGGGTACGTCGATATGCAGTAAGTGGTTAATGACACTGGCAGGGAAGGGGTTAATACTGGGGGGTGATCAAGGGGTTAGGTGTGAGCCTAAGGCTCCTTTCACATGGGCAGTGTGCCTGACGTACTCCCGTTGTGATCAGCGGAATTGATCCACGGATCTCTGTGATTATGTGCAGCCGTGTTGCCCTACGCAGTAAATCTGCGTGGCGCGGTCGGCAAGTGGGTAAGGAGCATTCTTCCCACTGACGGTCACACTAAGGTGTCATGATTTGTAGATTTTTAATTTTTAGCAGGGGTTCCCCCGAGACCAGAAATTCTTTTTTCAAAGGGGTTCCTCTGTGTTGAAAAGGTTGAGAAAGGCTGCTTTCTATGCAGATTACCATTCCTCAGTAAACATTGCAAAGCGCTGTGTTTTCAGAGATTTACATGGCAGTGCAATTGTATGAACACTTATTATTTATTTTAGAGACTCATAGATGGAGAAGCTAATAATAGTATATATACAAAATAATAAACTGTTAATCACTTCTATTATCATTTATTAGCTAGCCTTATATCTATCAATAATAGGAAATGTAGATAATGACAGGGTCTCTTTCATGGTAAATATATAAATGTAAATGATTACCTCCCTAATGTGTGTGTGTGTATATATATATATATATATATATATATATATATATATATATATATATATATATATATATATATGATAGAGGTTATATATATGCACACACACACACTAATGCCCCGTACACACGTGCAGAATATCTGAAGACTTTTGTCTGCAGACTTACCAAAACCATATAATATGAGGTCAAACCTAAACACTTTCAATTTGTATGCAATCCGGCAGGCCCTTGCACTACATAGAAAAGGTAAATCTGAAGACAAAAGTCTTCAGATAATCTGCACGTGTGTACGGGGCATTACTTTCACTGTTTCACAGTATAAATGAACCCCTTATAGTAGCGATTATATGTTATTTTTGTACTATAAAGAGCTAATTTTAGTTTTTTGCCTTTCTGGTTCAATAGACTTCAATGCAGAAGCTGCAGAAAAGCATGTAGTGCGTTTTTGCCGTGATTTGCAATTTTTAATCTGCCCATCAACAAATTGGCCAAAAAAGCATAAAAAATGCAAAACACAAATCGCAGCAAAATCGCGTGCGCAAAATGCATAGCAAAATGCACTGCAGAAAAAAATCAAAAGCAAACTGCATAGGTGTGAACCGAGAGTTATGCTGGCCATACACGTATCGATTGTCGAATGGGAATATTCATAGGAAAAATCTTTGTACATTCGCTGAATGAAAGAATGTTGTTTGAAAATTTGACTTCCTTTCACCATTCAGTTTTAAAATGAATGTAATTTCTGAATGAAAACCACATACACTGTCTGATAATTCTTTCAACAAAACGTTTTCTATCCTGCTCTTTAGAATTTTCCCATCACTGTGGCCGACAATGAACGTCCATTTGACCCCACTAACGATTAGAAAACTGAACACATTTTTTTAAAGGAAGATGTTATTTTTGTATGGCCAATATAACTGACAGCAGGCGCAGGGAGATTTTATCAAGTCACCTGCCTATGACAAGGGAGTCTCATTTCAATTTTTCAATGGTTTTTGTGCATTTCTGCATCTGCATTTACATGCATTTTATTGTGTTTACAGTGTGTTTAAATGCGTTTGCAAAGCTTTTTTTGGAAATATTATTATTATTATTATTTTGATTTTTTTTAGATTGTTTTCTATGTTTTGTTTACATGCATTTGCTTGCATTTATGTGCGTTTTTGATATGTTGACGTGGATTCACATGCATTTGCGGTACATTTACATTAGGGCTGAAACAACGAATCAATTAATCGACCACTAATCTATTATGAAAATAGTTGTCAACTATTTTCATAATCGATAAGTTGGTCAACTGATTAGTTGGCCTGTATACAGAATGCATTATTTGTTTACCTATCAGGAAATACAGTGCAGCACACATACAGCTCAGTACACCGTCCATACTTTCAGAAGACACAGTGCAGCACACATACATGTATGTATGTATGGATGGTGTACTGAGCTGTAAATGCCTGAGAGCTTATGAATGTGTGAGGAGCAATGCCTCATGGGACATGTAGTCCTGGGCTGGAAGTGAGTGGTTCTAAAGGCAAAAGTTTTTTTTACCTTGCTATAGGACAGTGGCGGCTGGTGCTCAAATTTTTTTTTTGGGGGGGGGGGCGCAAACAGAAAAATGTAATAGGCATTGCTTTCCGGCAGAAAACGCTGTAAAAAATTGTGTGACTTTGAGGTCACAAAAGTGTGCAAGGGGCCTTCAGTAATCAAGGTATAGTGTGCCTCCTTCAATGCAGAGAGACCAGCGTGCCGTGCCACCTTCAATGCAGAGAGACCAGTGTGCCCCCTTCAATGCAGAGAGACCATCGTGCCATGCCCCCTTTCAATGCAGAGAGACCATCATGCAGTGCCCCCTTCAATATGGAGAGACCAGTGTGCCGTGCCCCCCCCCCCCCCGAGACCAGTGCACTTACCTGCAGCGGCGGCTTCTCCTCGAGTCCTCCCGCCCCCTCCTCGGCCAATGGCATGGGTTTGCCTTTCGGCCAATCAGACCGCTTCCTGATTGGCCAGGAGGAGGATCCGTGTGACAATAGCGAATTTTCATTCGCTATTGTCACACAATGGCTGGGCTCCAGGCGCACTACTCTGCGCCCCGGGTCCACCCTTTTCTGAAGCCTATTGGAGCCTCTGGCCATAATCAGGTGATTCAGAAAAAAAAAACCCATTGAACACCATGCGTCCGGCGCCCCGCATGTAGATAAGGGGGCCGGACGCATTAATGGGGGGGGGGGGCGGCGCCCCTGCGCCCCCAACGCACCAGCCGCCACTGCTATAGGGGCACGCTATACTATATTTGCAGCTTGCTATTGGGGCATTCTGAAGGTAAGAGGAGCCAGAAGTGTTGGTGGGGGACCCCAGAAGAGGAGAATCAGGGCTGCTCTGTGCAAAACCCTTCATATAGCTTCAAGTCTGACTCCTAGATAAAATGCCCATATATCCTACTTCTTGGTGTATATATTACTATATATATATATATATATATATATATATATATATATATACACATACATACACACAGGGCTGGATTAACATAGGGGCTATTGGAGCTGAAGCACCAGGCCCCCTCCCTTAAGATAGGCCCATCCAGCCAGCAGCATGAGCCTGATTTCTCCTGTCCATAAACATCTATGGGACAGGAGAAGCTGTTTGTAAATGTAGGCATGACTGGCTGCACCTGGGTTGGCTCAGTGTGAATATTACAGTGTCACAGAGCACAGTTCCCCCTGCACAAATGGAAGAGGAGAGAGGGTGGATTGGCTCTGCCTTCTCCCGCCCCTCTCCCTCTGTGCCCGCACACACCAGTCTGTACAGTGAAGTGAAGGAGCCGTGTGGGTGGGAATTTATACACAGAGCAGCCGACAGATACAACATGAATAAGATATGTGTGAATGATAAGCCTCCAGGAACCATCCATATGTAAAGCCAGTGACTGGACTCTTCCTCCTGCCTCCTTTTTTCTCTTCCTCCCCCTCTTTTTTAACTTTTTCTCCAGCTTTAGCTGTTAAAACTGCAGCCAAAGTGTTTAGAATTGTGTCATCAGCCTATGGTAGTGCTCAGTGCTTTGTGCGTTTAAGTGGGTTCACACTGGTTTGCTATGGTTTGTCCCATTGCTTGTGTATCTGCAGTTTTCCTGCGTTAAAGCCACAGTCTTATTGATTCCTATTAGGTTGCATGTTTTTTCTGTATTTTCTGAAAGCACAACAAAATACCTGCATGCTGCATCTTTGGTACACTTTCAGAAAAAGCAGCAAAAACTTGCAACCTAATAGAAATCAATAGGATCGCAGCTAAAATTGCAGGTAAAACGCAGGAAACTTCGGATACACAAACATTGCGGCCAAACTGCACTAGTGTGAACCCAAAGGCTTGTACACACTTGCAGCTGTCACTAAACTGAAAAGTGACCGGCAGTGAGGAGGTGATATCCTACCTCTTCACTGCATGTTTTACCCCCCAAATGCCAATTCCTGCAGATAATAGTATGGTTCACTTTGAACTCCACCTTATTTCTGTCGCTCTCTTTAGGTATTCAATGTGCTCTCTTATTTTCTACACATGCAATACCTAAAAAAAAGGAATTGAAATAAGGTGGAGTGCAGAGTGAGTTTCTACACTTAAGCAGAGCCCTTCACAGAACATTTTAAGACATTGGTAAAGTATAACTAAATGCAATTTTTTTTTTCTAGTTTGTTGATAGAGTGGAGAGGGATTAGATCCTCTGTCAGGTTTCCATAACTGCCTATGGCCCTGTTAGGGAGATTTACCCTTTCTTTTTGTCTCTATTTGTCCTGTTTACTGTTATCATCACATGTGGAAGTTAATGAAAACCCTATATTTTGGGTGTCCCCAGAGCAGGAATAGAGGGGAAATCATCCAATGGAGACACAAGTTCTGGTGACAACCAGGGATTCCCTTACTTTGGAGGGATTTTCTCTTACTTCCTGTTTGGCTATGGGACAGAAAGTGAAGAGAAATCTCAATGGGACACAGATTGGAAAAAAAGCTGATGGGTATGAGCCTTGTTTCAGACTATTGCAAACACAGACATCGCATGCGATTTGCACCACATTGCTATGCAGATCACATGGGATGTCTATGCGATGCAAATTCAGCCATACATTTTGTATGGCTAAACTTCCATTGCATTCCCAAGAAAATGCTGCAGGAACCTTTTTTTCCCCGCACTGGAATTGGATCCCATGCGATCCAATTCCTGTCCAAATTCGATCTGCAAAGCAATCTGGGGGGGTCATTACCTTTGTTTTGACACCGGCAGCTGTTCGCAGAGCGGAGTGTGAACTGCCTGCGGGGAGATGCGATGCGGGAACCCGCACAGGAATGGCGGTGGCTCCCGCATTGCAGTAGTGGGAACTCAGGCTAACCCCTCCTTACTCTATCCAAAAAAATAAATAAAATAAAAGCTCTCTCTTTTACACTTTAAACCCAGAGACTGGCGGCCTTTTACTATTAGTAGGAATAGTATTGCACATAATATCAGAGATATACAGAACTTCAGTTTTGGGTGGAGTAATATTTTCTATATTGCATTATTGTTTGATACACAGGATTTAAAATGTCCTTTTATTAGGGTTTACATCTCCCCAACCCCCCTCCCTTCCTCCTCCCTGTCTCTCCCATCTTCTCCCTTATGGCACAATAATAATGAGTATTATGTGGGTACAATGACGTTGGCATGAGTGTGCAGTGTATATAGTGACTAAGATTCTGTTTAAAGTGGAGTTCCACCCAAAAGTAGAACTTCTGCTTTAAGGCCTCCTGACCCCCTGATATGCCACATTTGGCATGTCCTTTTTTTTGAGGAAGTGGGTACCTAGATTTGACAGGTACCCACTCTCACTTCCTTAGCAAAAAATCGTTTGTTTTTTTATTTTATTTATTTCCATAAAAAGGCCCACCAAAATCTTCAGCACCAGGCCCATGATGCTCTTAATCCGGCCCTGCCCTTCACTAATGGCGGTTTTTTTTTTTTTTTTTCTTACACTGATGAAATCGGTGGGTGGCGCAGCCGAGCTGGGTCCGCCTACAGTTTTTTCGGATCCTAGTAAAAATGTCCGACTCGGCTTCACTAAGTGCCCACCCCTCTTTTTAAATTCCCTAGTAATAATCTTCGCCCTATTAGCGTCCTGTTGTGAAGCTGTAGGAAGACATTAGAGTGGGCGTGACGGAGAACAGCCGACTCGCGTCCTGCTCCTTCAGCTGTCAATCTCCAACTGATGCTCTCCCGCCGTGTGAAGCACTAAAATAATATCCTCTAACACTTGATTGGCTGTCTCGCTGGCAAGCTCCGCCCCTCAATCCTGCTGTCTTTCGCCTTTGAGATTGCGGCTCTGCCATTGGCCAGTGGGCGTGGCCCACTCTCGCTTGACAGCTTTGGTGCTCAGGCTCCTCCCCCTCCGGTCATAGCTGCGGGTCAGGCTAGGGACAGCCACCATAAGGCACAGAGGGTGGCATATGTAGGAACCGATCCGTTAATTTCTCTCCTGCGGCCGCTGCAAGTCTGCTTCTCTTCCTCTCCCTCCCGCAGGCATCCAGAGGCAGCAGGAGAGAAATGGACAGAACAGTTCCTATATATGCCGCCCCGCCTATCCACTGGAGGACTTTAAGGTTGAATCTATGTAGCCAGGGCTGCCCATAGGGAGCTACAAGCTCCCTTTGCTTTCTTCCCCGGGTGCAGTGCAGTACAGTGCAGCTATTTTATGACGTGTAGCCTCCTGTAGCTGACACTGGCAGACCTGATGGTCTATATCTCCCAGCCAGCAGCTTCTCCACTGGGCTGGTGGGCGGGGTGGGGGTGTGGCAACCATCACTTAATTGCACAGGTGGTTGCCATGCTGAAAATGGTCTTTAGGAGCATGGTAAGGAGGAGGAGCATACATGGTGACCCTTCATCTCCACCCATTCTGCAGCAATTTCCTCCATAATCATGTCTTCAGCTCTCTACCCCCCCCCCCCCACTGTATACTGCCCACTATACCCCCTGTATACTGCTTACCATACCCCCCCCTATACTGCTAACTGCTCCCTCCCATATATTGCCCGCTGCTCTCCCTCTTTATACTACTTACTGTACCCCCCCCTCCCTGTATACTATCTGCTCCCTCCCGTATACTGCCCACTACTCTCCCCCTGAATACTGTTTGCTGCTCCTCCCACTGTATACTGCCCCTGGATCCTGCCCACTGCTCTCCACCTTATACTGCTTACTGTACCCCCCCCTCCCGTATACTGCCCACTACTCTCCCCCTGAATACTGTTTGCTGCTCCTCCCACTGTATACTGCCCCCATATACTGCCCACTGCTTTCCCCCTTTAAACTTCTTACTGTACCCCCTCCTGTATACTGCTCACTGCTCTCCCCCTGTATACTGCTCGCTCCCCCCACTGTATACTGCCCACTACTCTCCCCCTGTATACTGCTTACTGTACCCCCCTGTACATTGCTAACTGCTCCCTCCCGTATACTGCCCACTACTCTTCCCACTGTATGCTGCTCACTGCCCCCCCCTATACTGTCAACTGCTCCCCCCACTGTATACTGCCCCCATATACTGCTCTCCCCCTTCATACTGCTTACTGTACCCCCCCCGTATACTGCTATCTGCTCCCTCCCGTATACTGCCCACTACTCTTCCCACTGCCCCCCCTATACTGTCAACTGCTCCCCCCACTGTATACTGCCCCCATATACTGCTCTCCCCCTTCATACTGCTTACTGTACCCCCCCGTATACTGCTATCTGCTCCCTCCTGTATACTGCCCACCACTCTCCCCCTGAATTCTGCTTGCTGCCCCCACCCATCACCTGGCTGCCCCCCCATAATATATTATACATACCCACCTACCCACCCATCACCTGGCTGCCCCCCCCAATAATATAATATACATACCCCACCTACCCAAACCTCGCAATGCCCAAGACAGAGAAACTCTCGCGATGCCCCAGAGAAAAACCACTCGATGCCCCAGACAGAGAAACCACTCCATGCCCCAGACAGGGAAACCACTCCATGCCCCAGACAGGGAAACCACTCCATGCCCCAGACAGGGAAACCACTCCATGCCCCAGACAGGGAAACCTCTCAATGGATATGCAGTGTATGGAGGGATATGCAGTGCACAGCCCAACACACGCCTAATGAAAAGTACCAGCCTCCAAACATTCTATAGCTGGTCCAACACACACCTAAAATATAACAATACTTGCACCCAACCTCCCCTATAGCCAGTACAACACATGCCTAAGAAAAGTACCATCCTCCAATCTCCCCCCAATAGCTGGTCCTACAAATGCCTGAAAACAAGTTCCAGCCTCCAACCTCTTCTTTTGGCTGATCCAACACTCGCCTAAAAAGAAAAATCCTGGCCTCCAACTTCCCCAATAGCCAGTCCAACACATGCCTAATAAAAGTAAAAACCTTCAACTTCCATATAGAGCAGGGATATCAAACTCCACTTCCATCGCGGGCCGCATCAGCATTATGGTTTCCCTCAAAGGGTCGGATATATCTGTAAGATTAGATGTCCAGAGCACCCCACGCCCCCTTACATCACAATGCACCCCCTTACCAGAGGGTGGATCTGGGAAGAAGTGCAGGGTCTGGAGGAGAACCAGAGAAGGGCTGGCGTCATCTTCCAGTCTGCTGAATGCTGAGACCAGGGGAGGCAGAGACAAGGTGGTATTGCGGCTGCACAGAGAGGTGCAGGATCTGTAGGAGGAGTTCTCACCTCCCCTCTGATGCGTACTGCTGAGGAGGAGGGGGGGCAAAGACGAGCCTTTCTGCAGCTGCACAGAGTACTGCAGGATCTGGCAAAGGAGTTCTGTCCTCTCTGCTGCCGACTACAGAGAAAAGGTGGGGGCAGAGACAAGGGGGCTGCCACAGCTGCATGAGAGGTATGAGGGCCACATGAAATGCCCTGGGGGCCGCATTTGGCCCGCAAGCCTTGTGTTTGACACCTGTGATATAGAGGGTTCAACACAACCTAAAAAAAAAAAAAAAATAAATACTGGCCTTTTAGCCTTTTTGCAGCGGACAAATCTGACACTAAGTGACACTTTTTGGGCACCAGTGCCACCAATACAGTGATCAGTGCTAAATAATATGCACTGTTACTGTATAAATGACACTAGCAAGTAAGGGGTTAATACTGGGGGTGATCAAGGGGTTAGGTGTGAGCCTAAAGCCCCTTTCACACGGGCGGTGTGCCCGATGGAGTCCCGTTTTGTTCAGCGGAATCGATCCACGGATCCCTGTGATTATGCGCAGCCGTGTTGCCCTACGCAGTAAATCTGCGTGGCGCGGTCAGCAAGTGGGTAAGGAGAATTCTTCCCACTGACGGTCACACTAAGGTGTCATGAGTTGTAGATTTTTAATTTTTAGCAGGGGTTCCCCCAAGACGAGAAATTTTTTTTCAAAGGGGTTCCTCTGTGTTGAAAAGGTTGAGAAAGGCTGCTCTATATGCAGATTACCATTCCTCAGTAAACATAGCAAAGCGCTGTGTTTTCAGAGATTTACATGGCAGTGCAATTGTATGAACACTTATTATTTATTTTAGAGACTCATAGATGGAGAAGCTAATAATAGTATATATACAAAATAATAAACCATTATAAATTTCTATTATCATTTATTAGCTAGCCTTATATCTATCAATAATAGGAAATGTAGATAATGACAGGGTCTCTTTCATGGTAAATATATAAATGTAAGTGATTACCTCCCTTCACTAATCACTAATGGCATTTTTTTTTTTTTTCTTACACTGATGAAATCGGTGGGTGGCGCAGTCGCGCTGGGTCCGCCCAGTTTTTTCGGATCCTCTAGTAAAAAATGTCAGACTCGGCTTCACTAAGTGCCCGCCCCTCTCTCTAAATTACATAATGATCATCTCAGCCCTATTAGCGTCCAGTTGTGAAGCTGTAGGAAGACATTAGGGTGGGCGTGACGGAGAACAGCCGAATCGCGTCCTGCTCCTTCAGCTGTCAATCTCCAACTGACGCTCTCCCGCCGTGTGATTCACTAAAATAGTATCCTCTAACACTTGATTGGCTGTCTCGCTGCCAAGCTCCGCCCCTCAATCCTGCTGTCTTTCACCTTTTAGATTGCGGTTATGCCATTGGCCAGTGGGCGTGGCCCACTCTCGCTTGACAGCTTTGGTGCTCAGGCTCCTCCCCCTCTGGTCATAGCTGCTGGTCAGGCTAGGAATAGCCATAGGGCACAGAATGTGGCATATGTAGGAACCGATCCCTTCATTTCTCTCCTGCGGCCGCTGCAAGTCTGCTTCTCTTCCTCTCCCTCCCGCAGGCATCCAGAGGCAGCAGGAGAGAAATGGACAGAACGGTTCCTATATATGCCGCCCCGCCTATCCACTGGAGGACTTTAAGGTTGAATCTATGCAGCCAGGGCTGCCCATAGGGAGCTACAAGCTCCCTTTGCTTTCTTCCCCGGGTGCAGTGCAGTACAGTGCAGCTTTTTTCTGACGTGTAGCCTCCTGTAGCTGACACTGGCAGACCTGATGGTCTATATCTCCCAGCCAGCAGCTTCTCCACTGGGCTGGTGGGCGGGGTGGGGGTGTGGCCAACATCACTTAATTGCACAGGTGGTTGCCGATGCTGAAAATGGTCTTTAGGAGCATGGTAAGGAGGAGGAGCATACATAGTTACATAGTTACATAGTTAGTGAGGCTGAAAAAAGACACAAGTCCATCCAGTTCAACCTATGTGTGTGTGTTTGCTTTTAACCGTACATTGTATACCCCTGTATGTTGTGGTCTTTAAGGTGTCCATCCAATAGTTTTTTGAAACTATCAATGCTCCCCGCTGATACGACTGCTTGCGGAAGAGAATTCCACATCCTTACCGCTCTTACAGTGAAGAACCCCTTACGCACTTTAAGGTTAAACCGCCTTTCCTCTAGTTTTAGTGAGTGGCCACGTGTCTTATTGTATTCCCTTACTCTAAATAGTTTGTTCCTTATGCTCGGGTCGCCAGTACAGTATTTGTACATTGATATCATATCCCCCCTCAAGCGTCTCTTCTCCAGAGAGAATAGGTTCAGTGCTTGTAGTCTTTCCTCATAGCCGATGTCCTCCATTCCCCTAATTATTTTTGTTGCCCTTCTCTGGACTCTCTCCAGTTCCAGCACATCCTTCCTGAGGACCGGTGCCCAGAACTGGACAGCATACTCCAGATGTGGCCGGACCAGAGTCTTGTAGAGTGGAAGAATAATCTCTTTATTTCTGGAGTGAATCCCCTTTTTTATACAACCCAGTATTCTGTTGGCTTTGCTTGCAGCGGCTTGGCATTGCATGCCACTTCCAAGCCTGTTGTCTACCAGTACCCCCAGGTCCCTTTCCATCCTAGACTCACCCAGAGGTTTCCCCCCTAGTGAGTAGCTTGCTTTCTGGTTTCTGGCCCCCAAGTGCATTACTTTACATTTTTCTACATTAAATCTCATCTGCCATGTAGTTGCCCACCCCGTTATTTTGTTCAGGTCTGCTTGCAAGATTTCCACATCCTGCATAGAAGATATTGGCATGCCTAATTTAGTATCATCTGCAAATACTGAGATTGTACTAGATATCCCCTCCTCTAGATCATTTATGAATAAATTAAACAGGATTGGTCCCAGGACAGAACCCTGGGGGACCCCACTTTCCACACCCACCCAATCCGAGTACTCCCCATTAATCACCACCCTCTGTACTCTCCCCTGGAGCCAGTTCTCTATCCAGGTACTCACCTTATGGTCCATACCTACCTTCCTTAGTTTGTACAGTAAGTGATTATACATGGTGACCCTTCATCTCCACCCATATGGTAGGTGAGTTCTGCAGCAATTTCCTCCATATTAATCATGTCTTCAGCTACCTACCCCCCCACCCACACTGTATACTGCCCACTATACCCCCTGTATACTGCTAACTGCTCCCTCCCATATATTGCCCACTGCTCTCCCTCTTTATACTGCTTACTGTATCCCCCTCCCCCGTATAATGCTTGCTAACTGCTCCCCCTACTGTATACTGCCCCTGGATCCTGCCCACTGTTCTCCTCCTTATACTGCTTACTGTACCCCCCTCCCTGTATACTGCTATCTTCTCCCTCCCATATACTGCCCACTACTCTCCCCCTGAATACTGTTAGCTGCTCCTCCCACTGTATACTGCCCCCATATACTGCCCACTGCTCTCCCCCTGTACACTGCTTACTGTACTCCCTCCTGTATACTGCTCACTACTCTCCCCCTGAATACTGCTCGCTTCCCCCTCCCCGTATACTGCTAACTTACTGTGTCCCCTGTATATTGCCCACTGCTCTCCCCCTGTACACTGCTTTCTGTACCCTCCCGTATACTGCTACCTGCTCTCCCCCTGTATACTGCTACCTGCTTTCCTGTATACTGCTTTCTCCCCTTGTATACTGCTTGCTCCCCCTTTGTATACTGCTAACTGTTCCCCCCCATATACTGCCTACTGCTCTCCCCCCAGTATACTGCCCACTGCCCCCCCCCCCCACTGAAAATTGTCCACCCCCCTATACTGCTCCCCCACTGTATACTGCTCCCCCTCCCACAGTATACTGCTCCCCTCCACTGTATACTGTCCACTGCCCCCCCAAATACTGCTCCCCCCCATGTATACTACCCACTGCTCCCCCTATATACTGCTCACTGTCACTTCCTCCCACATTATACTGCTCTTCCCTCCCCCTGTATTTTGCTCACTGCTCCCCCACCCACAAAAAGTACAAACCTTCAACCTCCATATAGAGGGTCCAGCACACACCTAAAATAAAAAAATACTGGCACCCAACCTTCCCTATAGCCAGTACAACACATGCCTAAGAAAAGTAGCTACAGAGGACGATGTGTTACACATCGAAACGCGTCTAGTGATTGGTCGAGCGTATCACGTGACCTCCGGCCGGTGTAGTGGATGCTGCGGGAGCAGTCAGCCGCCGAGCCGCTCTCTTCATTCATTCATTTTTTTGCATGATATTGTACTATGTTTGTGAGTATATTACCATTGTTTTTCCAATAAACACCCCCTTTTTAAACGATCTTCACCATGAATGACTTTCTTTTCATGAGGACATCGGGGAGGAATCAATACTCACAGAAATAATTACACATCAAGCGGAGAAGCAGGGCAAAACTATCCTTACATGCCTGAAAACTACCATCTAGCGGTGAGTAGATAACCAAAGGGGGAGACCCCGAACAAAGCACAAATCAAGCACTTTAGCACCTGTATGATTTCAAGTGAAAAGATTCATCACGGCAACACGATGATATAATGGACACTGAGCCATATATTTATTTTCACTAATACTACAGCACTTTATGAGTTTTATGTATTGTATTATTTATTTAATTTATATGAAGTATTTCATTATTCAATTATTTTATATGAATTTTTGATATATTTATAAACCAATTTAAGCAGCGCTGCAAATCACAGTTTTACACATTTTAAAAGAGCACCCAGCACTTTTACACTGCAGCTAGCAGCTTTTTACACATTTCACTAGTATATTGTTGCACTTAAGCACTTTTTTCATAAGCGCAGGGTCCTCTCAGTCTCACATGGTACAGGAGATGTCAGGCGCTGTGCGGACATGGTACAGGAGATGTCAGGCGCTGTGCGGACATGGTACAGGAGATGTCAGGCGCTGTGCGGACATGGTACAGGAGATGTCAGGCGCTGTGCGGACATGGTACAGGAGATGTCAGAGGCGCAGTTTCCATGTAAGCCGGGCCGGGAGACATGTTCTTTATGGGCGCGGCTGCCCTCAGAGCGGCCCCAGGACAGGCGGACTTGCCTGCCTACCTGGAAATTTCCCGGTATCCCGATAGGCCCTGGTGAGGATGGTCTATACAGAGTATGGAGCAGTCAGGGAAACTATATGCAAGTGTTTTTCACCCATCAAGTGCTATGGAAGCTTTATTGAGTTGAACCAGATCTGATAGCAACAGACAGCTTGTTATCAGAATCGGTTTACCCTGGATAGAAAGGGATATATGAAAGGAGGAAGAGCGAGGATGGTCTATACGGAGTATGGAGCATTCAGGGAAACCATATACAAGAGTTTTCCACCCATCAAGTGCCATAGAAGCTTTATTGGGGGGGGGGGAACCAGATCTGATATCGGAAATGGCTCTGTGAGTTTCCCTGCTTTCCTTCCCCAGAATGAGTCCTGGGAAGGGGGAAAAAGGGTGAGCATACTTTAGTTGGGGCGGCACAAGTGATGGCCACTCAGGAAAGGGGAGGGGGGGGTCTGGATCGGTTTAACCCCTTCATGCCGAGGGATTGCAAATATGAAGCCTCGGTTTCAAGGGGTTGTACCGGGGTTATGCCTGCAGCTACAGGGATCACCCCGGTACCGATGTTTGGAGCCGGCGGTTAGCTTTCTTTCAATAATAACCGATGTGGCTGAGTAGCCGCTTGGTTGTTATTAAAGGGAATGGGCAGGGACAACCCCCCAACCGCCTTTCACAGCTCGCCCGGCTCTCCACACCCACCGGGGGAAGCGAGCTACCAGCTGGCACGTCCACCGGCTGGCCAAAGAGCCAAACAAAGCCAAATTGGGCTCTGATCGGGTCTTCCATGTAGAAACCGAGACGCAATGTCATAACATCACTTTCGGTTACTGGAGCCTTAAAGTCCCCAGATTTAAAAAAAAGTTACAGCATTCAAAACAGCCAAACTCTGTGTTTTGAATACGTTTAAGTGCAGAGGAGGGGTTTGGGGTCTTTTAGCACTCAGAACCCTACATAAAGAGTACCTGTCACTGTCTATTAGACTCCGTTCACACTGGGGCGACCTGTCAGGCGACCTGGTCACCTGACAGGTCGCTGTGGGTCGCCTGCCCATAGATTAGCACAGGACCCGTTCTAATAGGAGCGACACAAGTCGCTCCGACTTAGAAAAAGGGTCCTGAGCTTCTTTGGGGCGACCTCGGAGCGACCTGCATTGACTTCAATGATATGAAGTCCGTGCAGGTCTCTCCGAGGTCACGGTGCGCGCTGTGCACCGCGACCTCGCAGGTCGCCCCGGCAAGTCGGGTCGCTGCAATGTGAACCGGCTCTTAGCCCCCGTTCACACTAAGGCGACCTGTGAGGCAACCTGGTCGCCTCACAGGTCGCCGTAGGTCACCTCCCATAGGGAAGCTGCGGACCCGTTCTAATAGGAGCGACACAAGTCGCTCCGACTTAGAAAAAGGGTCCGGAGCTTCTTTGGGGCGACCAGGAGGCGACCGCCATAGACTTTAATGTTATGAAGTCCATTGCGGCCGCTCCGAGGTCGCGGCGCGCTGCTCGCACCGCGACCTCGGAGGTCGCGGTGCGAAGTAGCGTCGCCCCTATGTGAACGGGGCCTTACTGTCACAAGGGATGTTTACATTCCTTCTGACAGCAATAAAAGTGATCAAAACATTTTTTTATTTTTTTTAAAAAGGGACCGTGTAAAAAAAAAAAAAAAATTATAAAGTGCCTCATCTGCGAATGCTTATGTAACCACTTCTGGACTAGAAGGATTTGCCCCCTTAATGACCAAGCCACTTTTTGTGATTCCGCACTGCGTTACTTTAACTGACAACTGCGCGTCGTGGGACGCTGTACCCAAATACAATATATGTCCTTTTTGTCCCACAAAGAGAGCTTTCTTTTGGTGGTATTTGAACACCATTTCGATTTTTTTTTTTTTTTGTTTTTTTTGATCATGTGCTATAAAGAAAAAATAAGCGTCAATTTTGAAAAAGAAACAGTATTTTTCACTTTGTGCTA
Organism: Pelophylax lessonae; assembly: GCF_965119305.1. Classification (NCBI taxonomy): domain Eukaryota; kingdom Metazoa; phylum Chordata; class Amphibia; order Anura; family Ranidae; genus Pelophylax; species Pelophylax lessonae. The sequence goes on along the minus strand of NC_138771.1, from coordinate 57,281,354 downwards.
TATAACATTCGTAATAATAAAAAAAAAATCTAACAATCACATTTTTTCATCATCTTTGGCAAATTAGTATTCTGCCACATATTTTTGGTAAAAAAAAATCCCCAAAGTGTATTTTGATTGGCTTGTGCAAAAGTTATCGCGTCTACAAACTGGGGGAAAGATTTGTCATTTCAATTTTTTTTTTTTTTTTTTACTAGTAACGGTGGCGATTTGCGATTTTTTTATTTTTTTTTGCGGGACTGTGACATTGCGGCGGACAGGTCAGAACCCTAAATATTATTTTTGACACTTTTGGGGGGTGCACTGTTACAGTAATAATGGCACTGGCAGTGAAGGGGTTAACACCAGGGCTGGTTAAATGTGTACCTAGGGAGTGATTCTAACTGTGGGGGGGGGGCCAGAGAGTGAACATAGAAGCAGGGCTCCTGTGATCCGAAATTACAGGATGACAGGAGCCCTGCTTCTGTCAGTGACAGAGGAGCGGTGTGCCGTGTTCAAAATGACATACAACCTTCTGTTACTCCCCTCAGCGATTGTCGGGTTCCCAGCGGCCATTGCGGCTACGGGACCCGTAGCCGAGCTGCGGGGGGAGGAGAATGGGCGTGGGATCGCGCCGCCGGTGATACACACGCCCAGTACCGCTCCCGCGAGCTGCCTTAATACTATGGCGGTTCGTGTGGGAGAGCCAGCCTGCCGCAGTAAAATGCGGCGGCTGGTCCGGAAGCAGTTAATTTGCACCGACATATGTAAATGGTGTTTAAACCACACGTGAGGTATTGTCTGCGATCATTAGAGTGGGAGCAATAATTCTAGTGCTAGACCTCCTCTGTAACTCTAAACTGGTAACCATTACAATTTTTTAAAGCGTCGCCTATGGAGATTTTTAAGCACTGTAGTTTGTCGCCACTCCACTAATGTGTGCAGTTTTAAAGCATGACATTTTAGGTATCTAGTTACTCAGTGTAAAATCATCTTTCACATTATACAAAAAATCGGACTAACTTTTACAGTTTTTTTTTTTTTTTTTTTCTAATTCATGAAAGTGTATTTATTCACAAAAAAAATTGCGTTTGAAAGACCGCTATGCAAATACTGTGCGACATATAATATTGCAACGACCGCCATTTTATTCTCTAGGCTAAAATATATATATAATGTAATTTTATAGCAAAAAATACAGATGTTTTCTTGCAAACCGCAAATGTCATAAAAGGACATGAAGGGGTTAACCCTTGAAAAGCTGGAGAAACCAAATCTGACAGCAGCATACTGAGAGAGTGCAGGGAGGGTGACAACACTTTGTATACCCTTATGCCCCGTACACACGTACCGATCGTCGGCCGAACGATCGGCCGTCTTTTGTCCAGGGCTGTCGTGTCTGTTGAAAACTGCAAAAGACTGCACACAAATTTTGTCGGCCAACAACAGCCGACTGCAGAAGTGATGTCATGTGATGGTTAACTTTCCTTGTCTTTTTTCTTTTCTGAGCATGCCCAGTCTTGCTAATCTGCTGTCTGTCGGCCGAAATCTGTACTGACTGGCGAACAATCGGCCGTTCTGGTGACGGCCAACAAAAATTTTAATGCTTGCACGACAGATTCTGTTCGGCCGAAAATGCGCTGTTGGCTGTCGGAAGCATCATACTAACAAGCCTACAATCGGTCATCGGCCAAATATTTACGGCCGACAATCGGTACGTGTGTATGGGGCATTAATGTATGTGTGATCATTTTCTGCCTTCTAGTGCTGGTATTTGCATTGAATAGAGCCTCTCATCTTCACATACATGTAACATGTATATGTGCCATTATATCCTCTCATATACATCGGGGGCGCGCACGGGGCGGGATCAGGCTGTAATGTTTTGTAAATAGATTCCACAGAGAGACAATGGGCGGAGTATTGATCAGTTGGAGAGGCAGAGCTGGGAGGCGCTGGATTGCATCGGGCTGGAGGGGCGGAGTTCCGATCTCAGCCGAAAGCAAGGGGAAACTGGCTTCTCTAGGGAAACCGATTTCGGCACAACACCGGCAGCTTCTCCACTGGCCGACTGGGCTGGTGGGCGGGGTGGGGGTGTGGCCACCATCACTTAATTGCACAGGTGGTTGCAGATGCTGAAAATGGTCTTTAGGAGCATGGTAAGGAGGAGGAGGAGGAGGAGCATACATGGTGACCCTGGGAGTCTTCATCTCCACCCATATGGTAGGTGAGTTCTGCAGCAATTTCCTCCATCATCAATTTTTCAGCTCCCTGCCCACTATACCCCCTGTATACTGCTTACCATACCCCCCATATACTGCTAACTGCTCCCTCCCGTATATTGCCCACTGCTCTCCCTCTTTATACTGCTTACTGTACCCCCCCCCGTATACTGCTAATTGCACCCCCACTGTATACTGCCCCAGGATCCTGCCCACTGCTCTCCACCTTATACTGCTTACTGTACCCCCTGCCCCGTATACTGCCCACTGCTCTCCCCCTTTATACTGCTTACTGTACCCCCTCCTGTACACTGCTCTCTCCCCCCACTATATACTGCCCACTACTCTCCCCCTGTATACTGCTTACTGTACCCCCCTGTATATTGCTAACTGCTCCCTCCCGTATACTGCCCACTACTTTTCCCCCTGTATGCTGCTCGCTGCCCCCCGTATACTGTCAACTGCTCCCCCCACTGTATACTGCCCCCATATACTGCTCTCCCCCTTTATACTGCTTACTGTACCCCCCCGTATACTGCTATCTGCTCCCTCCTGTATACTGCCCACTACTCTCCCCCTGAATACTGCTCGCTGCCCCCCCCCCTGTATACTGCTAACTGCTTACTGTACCCCCCTGTATACTGCCCACTGCTCTCCCCCTGTACACTGCTTACTGTACCCTCCCATATACTGCTCCTTCCTGTATACTGCCCACTGCTCTCCCCCTGTATACTGCTACCTGCTTTCCTGTATACTGCTTTCTCCCCCCTGTATACTGCTACCTGCTTTCCCATATACTGGTTGCTCCCCCTTTGTATACTTACTAACTGCTCCCCCCATATAATGCCAACTGCTCTCCCCCAGTATACTGCTCACTGCCCCCCCCACTGAAAATTGCCCACTAACCCCCCCCCCCATACTGCTCCCCCACTGTATACTGCTCTCTGCTCCCCCCTCCCACAGTATACTGCTCCCCTCCACTGTATACTGTCCGCTGCCCCCCCCCCACTAAATACTGCTCACTGCTCTCCCCCCCCCCCCCATGTATACTACCCACTGCCCCTTTATGTATACTGCTAGCTGCTCTCCCCCCCCCCATCCCCTGTATATTGCTCACTGCTCCCCCCCACTGTATTCTGCCCCCGTATATTGCCCATTGTCCCCCCCCCCACCTCCCCCACTGTACACTGCTCCCCCTCCCCACTGTATATTGCAACCCCCTACACTTATCACTGCTCCCTCCCACTGTATAATGCTTCACTGTTGGAGCTTTAGGGGTCTCAATAGCAACCCCACCCATGCTGCAGGGGGCCAGTGCGGCCTCCCTGTCACTAGGACAGCACCAGGGGGGTGCTACAGAGCCTCAAAAAATATTGCTAGCACCCATTGGTGGAACTACCAAAAGTCGCACTTGCGACTGGGCCCTGAAATTCCACCACTGTGGGGGGGCCTGCAGCTGAACATGTGAAAGGGTTCTGCATTGGGACCTTAATGAAGGGCCCTGCAATGGGAGTAAAGGGTCCCAGGATCAGTGTGAAGGACACCAGGATCAGAGGTCAGGGGAGACCATAGTTTCTTGCACCAGACCCTGAAGGTTCTAATTATGCCTCTGCTCTTATCCATCTTATTTCTGCTGGCCCTGGGCCCCTGTCCTCTCTTCTGGTCCCTCTGTGCTCTCTCCCAGCCCCCCCCCCTCTCCCGCAGCGCTTCTGGGTTCCCCTATCGCCAATCCCACCAGGTGCTGCGGGGGACCTGTCAGGTTGAAGAGCGGGGAAGGGGCTAATAAATATGTAATTTACTGGCCCCTTCCTAGTCTGAATAGACAGTCAGTGATCGGTACTGATCACTGACTTTATCCATTCATAACTGAGGCATAGTAAACTGTGTTTACTATACTTCAGTTTATGAATGATGGGGAAGCCTTTGTACAGAACTATTCCTTTTCATTCATTCTGTGCAGCTGAGGCTGCAGAAATGCAGATTAAGGGCTGTGTCCTCAATCCCCTTTGGCCCGTTTCACACGGGCGATCCGATCCACCTGTCAGTTTTTCAGGCAGACCTGATCGGATGCTCCATGCATCCCTATGTGGCTGCGGGTGTCAGCGGAGACTTCTCTGCTGACACCCGCTGCTATCCGATCCTGTCCGTGAAATCCGGATGGATGGATTCGAAACCCTATTTTCCATCCGTCTGTAGGATCGGTTGGATCGGACAGGCGGTCCATTCTCATCCAATCTCCCCATAGAGGAGAGTGGGGATCTGACAGCTCCTTCTCTGCACACATAGCAGAGACGGAGCTGTCATCCACCTGCTCAGCGGGGATCGACGGATCGATCCCCTGCTGAGCAGAACGGACTGCGCCCGTTTGAAAGGGGCCTTTCTCTGTCGCAAGGTCTGTTTGGGCTTTTGACATCTCACCAAAGTCCCCCCCCCCCCCCACATGGGACTCCTTTAAAAAAAAAAAAAAAAATTGTAAAAAATAATACTAAAATAAAATTGTTAAAAAATAAATAATCAAAAGAAAAGAAAAAACTGACACCAGTGGCAGGACTACCAGGGTCGCAAAGGTGGCACTTGCGACTGGACCCTGGAATTCACCCTCCAGGCTCCAAGGGAAGGGCACCCGGGCTTAGGGCTGCTCAGTCTAAAATGCTTGTGCCTATTTTTTGTCCCAGTCCAGGCCTGCTGCGGGTGATGGGGATGAATTTATGTATTCCCCCTCCATAGGCGTGCGCATAATCGCCGTATGCACATTACATACTTCCCGACACTGACTGTTCCACTGCTGTGAGTTCAGAAGCACGGCTTCATAATACATGCATCGCCATCGAATCTCCATCTCATTTCCCTGGCAGTCTCCTGCACTATCGTTCTATTCTCTCATTCGCTCTGGTCCCCCCTCACCCCCTCCTCCTATCTTCATTGCCGTGCTGAGTGAACCCGGAGAGGGAATTGCCCTCTGGGTTGCTCTGAATGCACTGTAAAAATGGCCGCTTTCAGGGCCGACACAATATTCAGCCTGTGGATTGGATCACTGTGCCTGAGCTGTCTCGCCACAGCCGTAATCGGGGCCGCAGTGACAGCTACAGTGTACAGTGTCTGCTCCTGCCTCATAATTACTACATGGCTGCGTCACGGTTCTCCCTTCCCCCGCTATTGGTTGGGGTGGTAAAACTTTGCGCTTGAGTCACGCTTTACCACCCCTGCCTTCAACCACTACCTCAGAGGGACCATCCAAGGGTGTACACTTGCTGCAGCCGCAATGTTTTCCTTTCTGTGCCATGGTAAAAATTATACCCCCTGCCACTTTTTAGCAGGTTTAGTGCCTGACAGTTATGAGCTGTTCAATGAATGCTGCTCTGCAACCATAGGGTTCAAGGGGATAAAGCAGGCAGTGTGGAGGCGATACAATGCCCTCCAAAGAGGGATCCAAACACAGATTGCTCTTTAGACACCAACACTAATGTGAATGAGTCCTTTAAGACAGATGGCAGTGCTTATCACCCTTTGAGGCACTTTCATAGTGCTCTTTGAAGAGTGTTCTGTTTTTGGATCTCTCTTCAGAGAGCATTTGACAGGCTGTGAAGAGGCACTGTATCGTCTTCTCATTGCCTGATTTAACCCCACACTAGCACAGTTGTGGATTGGCCCTATTCACCTGAAAGCAAAGCAAACCTTTGTGGCTGCAATATGTAAACACACACAGCCATTGCCTCTGCAGCTAAAGGGGAATGGTAAAAGTGCAGCTCAGGTACAAGGTTTTACTTCCCCCTCAATTACCCTTCACACACCTGTCCAGTACATACTACCTACCATAATATCCTCCACACTCCTCCTCCTGTACATAGTGCCCACTGTCATACCCTCCACACGCCTCTCCTGTACATAGTGCCCACTGTCATACCCTCCACACTCCTCTCCTGTACATAGTGCCCACTGTCATACCCTCCACACGCCTCTCCTGTACATAGTGCCCACTGTCATACCCTCCACACGTCTCTCCTGTACATAGTGCCCACTGTCATACCCTCCACACTCCTCTCCTGTACGTAGTGTCCACTGTCATACCCTCCACACTCCTCCTCCTGTACGTAGTGCCCACGGTCATACCCTCCACACTACTTTCCTGTACATAGTGCCCACTGTCATACCCTCCACACTCCTCTCCTGTACATACTGCCCACTGTCATACCCTCCACACTCCTCTCCTGCACATACTGCCCACCTTCATATCCCCAAACACTCCTCTCCTGTGCATAGTGCCCACTGTCATACCCTCCACACTCCTCTCCTGTACATACTGCCCACCTTCATACCCTCCACACTCCTCTCCTGTACATACTGCCTACCTTCATACCCCCCCAACATTCCTCTCCTGTACATACTGCCCACCTTCATACCCCCCCCCCCAACACTCCTCTTCTGTACATAGTGCCCACTGTCATACCCTCCACACTCCTCTCCTGTACATACTGCCCACCTCCATACCCCCCCAACACTCCTCTCCTGTACATACTGCCCACTGTAATACCCTCCACACTCCTCTCCTGTACATACTGCCCACTGTCATACACTCCTCTCCTGTACATACTGCCCACCTTCATACCCTCCCAACACTCCTCTCCTGTACATACTGCTCACTGCCATATCCTCCACACTCCTCTCCTGTACATGCCATCAACTGTCATACCCTCCACACTCCTCTCCTGTACATAGTGCCCACTGTCATACCCTCCACACTCCTATCCTGTACATACTGCCCACCTTCATACCCTCCACACTCCTCTCCTGTACATAGTGCCCACTGTCATACCCTCCACACTCCTCTCCTGTATGTAGTGCCCACTGTCATACCCTCCACACTCCTCTCCTATACATAGTGCCCACTGTCCTACCCTCCACACTCCTTTCCTGTACAAACTGCCCACCTTCATACCCTCCACACTCCTCTCCTGTACATAGTGCCTACTGTCATACCCTCCACACTCCTCTCCTGTACATATATTCTCCTGTACTCTATACTCTCCTGTACTCCTGTCTCCTGTAGTTTTTATTGCTGTCTGTGCCCCCATCTGGGAGATTCACCCTCTCTATTTGTCCTGTGTACCTTTTTATCATTGAAAGTGAAAGAAAATCCCAAGTTTTGTACCAGAACAGGAATAGAAAGGGAAACTTCCGATGGGAACTAGTTCTGGTAACAATCGGGGATTTCCTGATTTTTGGGGGGATTTCTTCTCGTTTCCTGTTGTGGCACTGAGACAGGAAATTAAGAGAAATCCCCCCAATAGGACATAGATGGCAAAAAAATTGCAGCAGAAAGAAAGGTGTTTTTTTTTTTTTTTTTTTTTTAAATGCATTTTCTGATTTAAAGTGCAAGTTCATCTTCACAGAAAATCTGTAAGGTGAAGTTACACTGGACCCCCGCTGTACCAGAGTTCTGCGATTTTCCCCCGCTGTCAGACACCGGGACACCGCTTCACTGGTCCAGTGGGATTTGAAATCACTGCAGCTTAATCCCTTCTCTGTACCTCTCAGTAGGTAGGGATAGGAGGCATTCTAACTGGTCGGCACCGTCACAAGGCGTTAACCAACCAGAACCTGCCTAGCCTGCCCTGTTCACGCTGGAGCAGAGGAGAGAAAGCCAGGAGGATTTAAAATCCCCGGACTGGTAAAGAGATGTTCTGGTGTCTTAACAGCGGAGGGTCTCGGGATTCTGGTATAGTGGGTCAGGGGGATGAGGAGGGGTCCAGTGTAAGTTCACCTTACAGATTTTCTGTTTGCAGTCCAAGGTCCCTTAAATACTTCTGAGCCCGATCTCGATCTAGTGCTGAGCCTGAGAGCAGTGTCTCTCTCTCTCTCTCTCTCTCTCTCTCTCCCACTCATTGGGTATGGAGAAGCAGTGGGAGCTATTGGCTCCTGTTGCTGTCAATTGCAGCCTGTGAGGTGCGAGTGGAGGCGGGGGGGGGGACAAGCTGTGCTGTGCGTGTCTATGGGGACTATGGCACACGGAAGTCAGGAAGGATCACTATGGTACATGGAAGACAGAAAGGATCGCTATGGCACATAAAAATGCAGGAAGGAAGGATCACTATTGCACATAAAAATGCAGGAAGGAAGGATCACTATTGCACATAAAAAATGCAGGAAGGAAGGATCACTATTGCACATGAAAGGTGGTAAGGATCACTATGGTACTTGGAAGACAGGAAGGATCACTTTGACACATGGAAGGCAGGAAAGAAGGATCACTATGGCACATGGAAGGCAGGAAGGAAGGATCACTATGGCACATGGAAGGAAGGATCACTATGGCAAATGGGAGAAGGATCACTATGGCACATGGGAGGAAGTAAGGAAGAGGGGGGGGGGGAAGAGTTAACTCATCTGAGGCTGGCTGTTCTCCCCAGGTTAAGACAGTAACAACGTCTGCACTGCTTCAAAATTCCTGCCCACACAACCCCTTCACAGCCATGGGATTGGCTGCAAGCCAGGCTTTGTGGGCGGACACAAGGAGACATAGGGAGGAGCTGAGGCAGATCTAGTCTCCCTCTAGAGCCGGTAGGAGTCCTGGCAGGCGGGGGGGGGGATGTGGGGGAACTGTGCTGACTGGGCATTGCGTGGTGCACTGACAGGCGGAGTCAAGCGGACTGGGCTCCCCTGTGGGATTCAGCCCAGATTTGCGGGACATCAGGATTTACTTAAACTCTTGGACGGTTAGGGGGGGTGGGGGTGGTATCGCACTTTGGAAATTTGTATCCTGGGCTGGGCAAGCAGAGGGGCGGTTCTATATCAGAGGAGATCTAGAGGTTTTAAAGAAAAAACATACGTGAAAACATGCATATGACATGTTTACAGGGGTTCCCGTTGAAGTCTGTAGGTCTAAAAACACCTGAACACTGTGACAGAGGGAGGCTCTATCACTGTTCGAATATAGAAAATTGTGACACAGGATTCGCATTTAGGGTTAATGTGAGGTTCAGAACTATCATTTCTGAGTGGAGAAAGCTGTGTTTTTGGCTTTCTCTGGATCGGAAGAGTTGCCGTAATCCTGTGTCCGGGTTTTGCTAGACGCCTGCAATCTGGCTGACTGTGCACGTGTGCAGGGTCATTATACTCGAGTCTCATGCCCCATACACACGTGCAGATTATCTGAAGACTTTTGTCTGCAGACTTACCTTTTCTATGTAGTGCAAGGGCCTGCCGGATTGCATACAAATTGAAAGTGTTTAGGTTTGACCTCATATTATATGGTTTTGGTAAGTCTGCAGACAAAAGTCTTCAGATAATCTGCACGTGTGTACGGGGCATAAGGATAGCTCTGATCTCCTAGATTGAAGACCGCAGGTCTTACTTGGGGTCAGAGGGCCCCAGCCAGAAGCCACGAGACAGAGGTCCTATTGAGGGGTCAAAGTAGGGTTGCCACTTCATCCCTTTAAGCCTGAACACATACGAAATCAAATTCTAATGCAGATAAGGCACAAAGTGAGTTTAATTACCACCTCAATCAGCCACATAACCTCTGTAATTAATATATGTTCGAGTTTAAAGGGATGAGGTGGCAACCCTAGGTCAGAGGGCCCAGCCAGGAGACAGCAGGTCTCATTGAGGGGTCAGAAGCCAGGAGACAGCAGGTCTTGGTTCCATGAGTCGGGTCACCTCCTTTCAGGGGTGTGAGGAGAACCCCAATCCTTAGGCCAGAGGTTGTTCTTTTTTTGAGTGTCCCCCTATGACTCTGAAGCTGCCCTGTACAGCGCGACTTCAGTGCAGCTTGCAAAGGACTTTTTTAATAGAAGTCAATGCAAGCCGCTCTGAAGTCGCCCCCAAGCATTGCAAGAACCTAAATCAGAGCGACTTGAGTTGCTACCATTAGAACGGTTCCTTTGCACTGAATGGAGCACGACTTCTCAGGTGACACAAGTCACCCCAGTGTGAACCGAGCCTTATTGAGGAGAAATCTTCCAATGGGACACTAGTTCTGGTGACACCTTGGGATTCCTTCACTTTGGAGGAATCTCCTCACTTCCTGTTTTGGCTATGGAACAGGAAGTGAAGTGAAATCTCCCCAATGGGATACAAATGGCAAAAAAAGTGACAATATTAACCACTTGCCGACCGCTCACTCGAGCTCTACTGCGGCAAAGTGGTTCGGTATGGTACTACGTCGCTGGACTCCTCCCCCTGTAGGCGGCACTCGCGCGCTGCCGGAGGCGCTCTCCCGCTGTATTCATTCACAGCGGGAGTCGGGGCCAGGGGAGGAGCGGCGGCGATCGCCGCTGCTCTTCCCCGATCGTCTGGGAATCTAGTTTGGAGATCCGCCTGTGTAAACAGAGCGGGCGGATCTCCTAAGTGACAGGGAGTGACAGATTGCAGTGTTCAGCATAGCTGAACCTGCGATCTGTCCCTGACTCACTCAGTCACCTCCCCCCACACACGTCAGTAAGCACCAGGCATACATTAACCCCTCCCTCTCCAATAAAATTAACCCCTTCCCTGCCAGTGTCATTTTTACAGTAACAGTGCATATATATATAGCACTGATTACTGCAGTAATGTCACTGGTACCCCCAAAAGTGTCAAAAATGTCAGTCAAGGGTCCGATCTGTCCGCTGCAATGTCGCAGTCCCGCAAAAAAAATCGCAGATCGCCGCCATTACTCGTTAAATAAAAAAAACACCAAAAATGACAGAAATCTTTCCCTTAGTTAGTAAACGCAATAACTTTTGCGCAAACCAATCAAAATACGCTTATTGTGATTTTTTTTTTTTTTACTAAACATAGGTAGCAGAAAACAAATTGGCCGAAAATGTTAAAAAATTTTGATTTTTACTTTTTTTTGGGGGGGGGGGGGGGAATTTCATATAAAAAAATGTGAAAAATATTGTATTTTTGCAAAATTGACGCGCTTTTTTTGTTTATAGCGCAAAAAGTAAAAACTCGCACAGGTGATCAAATACCACCAAAAGAAAGCTCTGTTTGTGGGGGGGAAAAAGGACGTCAAATTCATTTAGGTACAGCGTCACACGACCGCGCAATTGTCAGTTGAAGTCGCACAGCGCCGAATCGCAAAAAGTGGCCCAGACATAAGACAGCAAAATCCTCCGGTGGTAAAGTGGTTAATATATGTTCGAGTTTAAAGGGCTGAGGTGGCAACCCTAGGTCAGAGGGCCCAGCCAGGAGACAGCAGGTCTCATTGAGGGGTCAGAAGCCAGGAGACAGCAGGTCTTGGTTCCATGAGTCGGGTCACCTCCTATCAGGGGTGTGAGGAGAACCCCAATCCCTAGGCCAGAGGTTGTTCTTTTTTTGAGTGTCCCCCTATGACTCTGAAGCTGCCCTGTACAGCGCGACTTCAGTGCAGCTTGCAAAGGACTTCTTTAATAGAAGTCAATGCAAGCCGCTCTGAAGTCGCCCCCAAGTATTGCAAGAACCTAAATCAGAGCGACTTGATACCATTAGAACGGTTCCTTTGCACTGAATGGAGCACGACTTCTCAGGTGACACAAGTCACCCCAGTGTGAACCGAGCCTTATTGAGGAGAAATCTTCCAATGGGACACTAGTTCTGGTGACACCTTGGGATTCCTTCACTTTGGAGGAATCTCCTCTCACTTCCTGTTTTGGCTATGGAACAGGATGTGAAGTGAAATCTCCCCAATGGGATACAAATGGCAAAAAAAGTGACAATATTGACCACTTGCCGACGGCTCACTCGAGCTCTACTGCGGCAAAGTGGTTCGTTATGGTCCAGCGACATAGTACTACGTCGCTGGACTCCTCCCCCTGTAGGCGGCGCTCCCGCTGTATTCATTCACTGCAGGAGTCGGGCCAGGGGAGGAGCGGCGGCGATCGCCGCTGCTCTTCCCCGATCGTCGGGGAATCTAGTTTGGAGATCCGCCCGCTTGTGTAAACAGAGCGGGCGGATCTCCTAAGTGACAGGGAGTGACAGATTGCAGGGTTCAGCATAGCTGAACATGTCATCTGTCCCTGAATCACTCAGTCACCTCCCCCCACACACGTCAGTAAGCACCAGGCATACATTAACCCCTCCCTCTCCAATAAAATTAACCCCTTCCCTGCCAGTGTCATTTTTACAGTAACAGTGCATATATATATATATATATATATATATATATATATATATATATATATATATATATAGCACTGATTACTGCAGTAATGTCACTGGTACCCCCAAAAGTGTCAAAAATGTCAGTCAAGGGTCCGATCTGTCCACCGCAATGTCGCAGTCCCGCAAAAAAAATCGCAGATCGCCGCCATTACTCGTTAAAAAAAAAAACCACCAAAAATGACAGAAATCTTTCCCTTAGTTAGTAAACGCAATAACTTTTGCGCAAACCAATCAAAATACGCTTATTGAGATTTTTTTTTTTACCAAACATAGGTAGCAGAAAACAAATTGGCCAAAAATTTTAAAAAATTTTGATTTTTACATTTTTTTTGGGGGGAATTTCATATAAAAAATGTTAAAAATATTGTTATTTTTTCAAAATAAACGCTCTTTTTTTTTTTTTGTTTATAGCGCAAAAAGTAAAACTCGCACAGGTGATCAAATACCACCAAAAGAAAGCTCTGTTTTGTGGGGGAAAAAAGGACGTCAAATTTGTTTAGGTACAGCATCGCACAACCGCGCAATTGTCCGTTAAAGTCACTCAGTGCCGAATCACAAAAAAACCCCTGGTCAGGAAGGGGGTATAATCTTCCGGGGCTTAAGTGGTTAATAGAAGTCAATTCAAGCTGCTCTGAAGTCCCCCCAAGCATTGCAAGAACCTAAATCAGAGTGACTTGAGTTGCTCCCATTAGAACGGTTCCTTTGCACTGAATGGAGCACGACTTCTCAGGTGACACAAGTCACCCCAGTGTGAACCGAGCCTTATTGATGAGAAATCTTCCAATGGGACACTAGTTCTGGTGACACCTTGGGATTCCTTCACTTTGGAGGAATCTCCTCTCACTTCCTGTTTTGGCTATGGAACAGGGAGTGAAGTGAAATCTCCCCTATGGGATACAAATGGCAAAAAAAGTGACAAAATTAAAAAAAAAAAAAAAAGTTTTTGCATTTTGTTACTTTACATGATGATGTGACTCAGGTTTATAGATGGAGAAAGAGGGTGCTTGGAACATTATTCTACTGAAATGTTTCTGAGGGCACTGAAAAGGCGGGAAATGGGCGGCAGCTGATTAATCACTTTGGAGGAATCTCCTCTCACTTCCTGTTTTGGCTATGGAAGTGAAGTGAAATCTCCCCAATTGGACACAAATGACAAAAAAGTAACAAAATTTAAAAAAAAAAAAGTTTTTTTTCATTTTGTTACACTTTACATGATGATGTGACGGTTTATAGATGGAAAAAGAGGGTGCTTAGAACATTATTCTACTTAAATGTATCTGAGGGCACCGAAAAGGCGGGAAATGAGCGGCAGCTGATTGGTGAGATCAGTCCGCACGCGTCTCCTGGCACCACTTCTTAGCTCATCAATCACAGCGCCTCCGTGCGCTGCAGTACCGCCCCTCGCCCTCTAGATGTCGCTGCCTCCGCCTCTTGGTTGTCGGAGGGATGACGTCACAGGGCGGCGCCGTCCCACGTTCCTTATCCGGGCCGGGAAGAGACAGCTGGTGTTGGGCGGGTCTCCGTCCTTTCCGCTTCTTCTCCGGTCACTCCGAGGAGCCATGAGGCCGGACGAGGCGTGAAGAGCCAGTCGGGGATGATGAGGCGAGGAATGAGCGGCTGCCCCCGGCGGGATGGCTAGCGGCGGTGGCGGCTCCGGTTCCGCCCGGTCCTCGGTGTCCTCCGGAGCGGGCGGCTCCCAGCCCCGCAAGAAGCTGCTGACTATCTGCGAACAGTGCAAGGCTAAGATGCAGCTGGTGGCCGATCTGCTGCTGCTGTCCAGCGAGCCCCGGCCCGTCCACCCCCCGGAGAGCTCCGGTACCCAGCTGGGAGAGGCCTTTGAGAAGTGCCGGGACACGGTGATCGCCAGGACCAAGGGACTGTCCATCCTAACCCACGATGTACAGAGCCAGCTGAACATGGGCCGCTTTGCTGAGGTGGGGGACAGCCTGCAGGAGATGGGGGACCTGGTGGTGTCACTGGTGGAACTCTCTGCCCACGCCGCGTACCTGGCGGCGGTGGAGGTGCCCGGCTCCCACGCCGCCCTCCCGGGCCTGGTGGACCGCTACCGGGTGACCCGGTGCCGGCACGAGGTGGAACAGAGCTGTGCCCTGCTCAGGACGGTGCCCCTCCAGGACCTGACCCCGCAACTCCTCCTAGAGATCTCCCAGAACGTCTCCAAGAACCTCAAGATCCTGACCGACGCCAGCGTGGCCGCCAGCGAGAAGTCCCGGGACAAGTTTGCCAAGGAGCAGTTCAAGCTGGGCGTCAAGTGCATGAGCACCAGCGCCACCGCCCTCCTCGCCTGCGTCAAGGAGGTCAAGACCGCTCCCAGTGAACTCTCCAGGAACCGCTGCGTGCTGTTCGGCGGCCCCCTGGTGCAGGCGGTCCACGCTTTGGTCGGCTTCGCCACCGAGCCCCAGTTCTTGGGCAAAGCGGCCACGCTCAACCAAGAGGGCAAGGCTGTGCAGACCGCTATCCTGGGGGGCGCCATGAGTGTGGTGTCTGCCTGCGTCCTCCTGACCCAGTGCCTCAGGGATATAGCCCAGCATTCCGACAGCAGCAGCAAGATGACGGACTACAAGGACCGATTGAGGAGCTCAGCCTGCGCCGTCTCTGATGGCTGTAACTTGTTATCTCAGGCGTTGAGAGAGAGGTCGTCTCCGAGGACTCTGCCGCCGGTGCACGCTAATTCTGTGAAGTCCCCCTGAATGGGGGGAAACGCCCTCCCTTCATCTTACCAAAGAATGTTGAATCACACGCAAAAAGCCCGTAATATATGAAGGCGGCCGAGCGTCCTCGGAACTGGAGGTGCTAGTGAAGCATTGCATTTCTTCATGGCAGATGGTTGTTGGTAGAGATAAGGGGTGAACTCAGGTGTGTTCTGATCCTGGTCCAATCCCACCAGGAAGCTGTCGCTGTACTGAGCCAATCGTAAGCAGCTGGCATTCCCTGTCCTCCAGCCACTTCTGCTGCCTATGAATTGTCTAGTACAAGTGATCACACAGATGGGCCTAGACTAGGATCCTTACACACCCTGGTAGACATGAACTCCTCTCTAACCCAAACTCTGGCTTTTTTTGGACTCCGGTAAGCTGTCTGCCATATAAGTCCTGCTAGCTGACCCGGCCAGCAGCTTATTGCAATCCAAAAATGACAATTTGTTTTAGCCCCAGTTCACACTGTAATATTACATGTGATTGAGTTTGGTGCAATTTGAGCCCATTCATTTTTAATAGGTCAAATCGCACTGTATCTGTATGAAAAAGGTGCGGTCAGCTTTTTTTTTTTTTTTTTTGTTCGCACTGGAATCTGATCGCATGGGTGTTCATACCCACGCAATCCAGTTCAGGCAGCCACACTGTGTTTTGCAAGCTGCTTTTTGGGGTGTCAACTTTTTGACACCCACAGCAGATTGCAAGAACCGTGCGATTGCTAAGTGGTGCGAAGAAGAAAAAAAAAGCACAGGCATCACGTTCTGCATCACTGTGAAAGGGGGCTTAGAAATTAGTTTGGAGGATGCCCAAGTTCAACTCTACCAGGGTGTTGGGATCCTAGTTCAGACACACCTGTGTGATCTCCTCAGTAACCGCTTGATGGAGGGATCGCTTAGGTGGGTTTTGGACTAGTATCTGAACATGCCCTGAGAGAAGAACTTGGGCATCCTCCTACTGCATTTTTGAACTCCATTGGGCTGTGTTCTTCCTCGTTTTGCAATGTCTGGGAGCTGACCCGGCACGCAGCTTATGGAGCCCCAAAAAAGCTGGAGTTTCGGGTTAGATTGGTTGAGAAGGTGCCCAAGCTCATCTCTTTCTATTAGGACTCTGTCATGAGATTTGAGTACCTGTCAAAGTGAATTCACTTGTGCCTATGTTGGTATGAGGGTGGTGGGGTGCCTAACAAATTGTTCCAATGCAGATATGTAGAATCACAAGTGTCAATTCCATCATGCAGCTCAGTGGTTTAATGTTTTTAATGCTGAATTCCAGGAAAGGGAAAATGCTCCCTTGCAGAGGGGCTGCCCCTGCACTGCAAGGCTTAAATGCTCGCTTAAGGGCCATACACACTATGAAGACTTTTTCCTTCAGATTTACCTTTTCTATGTAGTGCAAGGGCCTGCCAGATTGCATACAAATTGAAAGTGTTTAGGTTTGACCTCATATTATATGGTTTTGGTAAATCTAAAGGAAAAAGTCTTCAGAAAATCTTAGTGTGTATGGCCCATTAGGTGTAGGGGAATGGGAAAAGCAGTTTTACTTACCTGATCCTCTGCTCCCTGCTGGTCCTGTCCCCGCAGCTTCGTCTTCTCTATGTTCTGGCAGTTGCAAGTCCTCTTGCATCAAGTCCCTTGTAGAGCTCAGCCCTGCATTGGACCCAAGGGTGTCGAGGGATTGTTCATCAGCCGGGAGAAGAGAATGCTGGCTGCTGGGTAAAAGAGAATCTAGTAAGAAACTGCTGTACCTGATCCCCCTAGACCCAAATGTGCATTTAACCCTTGCAGTGCAAGGGGGCATTTTCCCTTGGAGATGGGCTTTAAGGAGAAGTGAGAAGTTCCATAGCATGTTCCCAGTGTGGGAAGTACAGGACATTTTTATTCTGGTGCATTGTTTACCGATTTTGAAATGACAGCATCATTTTTATCCATTTAAATCTCCTTCAGAATTTGTCTCTTCCTGTGTGGAGATGACTTCATTTTAACCTTCTAAAGATGGACATCAAACCTGGTCATTGTAGGACTGAGCCTCTGTTTTCTACTAACAAAATACAATGTATCCTCTCTGGATTTAATCCTTTTAGAGGCTGATGGCACTCATTTATTGGATTCTGAAATAAAGACCTTCGTTCCTGAAGGAAGAACTGTTCTTATTGCCTATAGTAGACACTAAGATTTTTCTTCCTTCTCCTGCTACATTGGTAGAGTACAATTGAGAATGATTGCCTATGGGCATCATGAACAGGGCTTCCTTTAAACACTTTGGTTTTTGAGGAGTTGACATCTTTATCCCCATTCATGCGTGAGTGTAGCCAGGCAATTTTAGAGGAGGGGTTTTTTTTTTTTTTTTTTTTTTTTTTTTTTTTTTTTGTGTAGCTTGTAGTACAGGAATTGCACATTTTTGATCCTGTAGACTTTTAAAAGGGTGTGTTTTTTTTTCATTCATGTTTATGGGGTTGATTTTACTAAAACTGGTATACAGCCTGGTGCAGCTGTGCATAGTAACCAATCTGCTTCTTATGTCAGCTTGTTCAATTAAGCGTTGACAATACCACCCAGAAGCTGATTAGTTACTATCCACTGTTCACCAGCTTTAGTAAATCTCCCCCTACGAGTCTATTTTGCCTCAAGGAAGCCCATGTACTTTTATTGTGCCATGTGATAGGCGACAAGTGACACACTGCTCAGGCGTGAGTGGGCCCTTTGAGATTCTTCATCTTGAGCATTGTTGCACTTCAGGAACAGATTGGCTCAGGTGTGAATAGGGACTTTAATTTGTGTTAGGGCTCTTTCACACTATGTGTCCGTCAAACCGACTCAGTTTTATCTCAGCAGGGGATCGATCCGCCGATCCCCCGCTGAGCAGGAGGATGACACAGCTGTCAATTCCCCATACATCTCTATGGGAAAATTGGATCCGCTGGACGTATGGCAAATGGGGTTTCCATCCGTCCAGATTTGACGGATCGGATGCCAGCGGACATGTCTCCGCTGACATCCGATGCCCCATAGGGATGCATGGGGGGACCGTTCAGATCCACCAAAAAAAACTGACAGGCGGATCTAAACGGTCCGCCTGTGTGAAGAGCCCTTAGTCTCCGTTCACACTGTGACTTTGAAATCGTGCTACTTCACTTGAAATGGCATGATTTCAAAACTGCAGGTGCATGTGATTTCATGGTGCGACTTGCCTTACATTTGTGTGACTTCATGCGCAGATGTCTATGCAAGTTGCACCTGAAATTGCAAAACATAATGCAGGAACTTTCTTTTCAAATTGGTGTGGCACCGCAAAACCGGAGTTGCACCGATTTGAGCCGTTCCATTGCTTACAATAGGGTGAGACATTTCATGGAATCGAACTTTCAAATTGCATGACAAATCACACCTGTGTGACTGGGGGGGTTTAAAGTCCAACTCCAAGAATTGAAAGAAAAATCCACCCTTGCAGTAGGCCCCCCTCATACTGCAAAGGGTTAAATGCTTGTTATTTTAGAGGAGCCGTAAGGAGAAAATACTTGCCTTACTCGGCTCTCGCAGTGCATCCGCCCCCCCCCCCAACAGCCTCGGCTAAGGTGCTACCAGCTAAGGTTACACACTTGCGCCCCCCCCCCCACCATGTACAATGCAGAGTTAATAGCCCTGCATTGTATGTGAGAACGGAGGAGGTTCGCTAACAGACTAGAGTGGGAGAGTGAGTCAGTAATTCTGCCTGTTCCTGTAACCCCCTAGACATACCGAGTTTTTAACCCCCCTAGACATACCGAGTTTTTAGGCTGCATTCACACCTCTGCGTTTTGAATCGCAGGCAGATTTGCTGCGATTCTGCCTGTGATTTCAAAACGCCTTGGTGTGAAAGACCATCTGTAAAACGCACATTTGAGATGCCATTTATTTGAATGGCACCTAAAATTGAGGTGCAGTTCTGCCACGATTTGTAGTGCGATAACTGGTGCTGCAATCACAGCAAATCGCATTGCGTGAAGCTTGCCACCTAAAGCAAGTTCAGTATTTTCTTTTGGGTGACATGCTTCCTGAGATAACGGTTTGCAGTGACTTATTGTGCGACAATCGTGGCAGAACCGCACTGCAATTTTTAGGTGCTGTTCAAATGAATGCCCTCTCAAATGTGCATTCTGGGGTTTGTCATTCACACCTGGGCATTTTAAAATCACGGCAAATCTGCTCGCAATTCAAAACGCTGAGGTGCGAATGCAGCCTTGGGGGGGGGGGGGGGGCTCCACTGCAAGGGTAGTGCACCCCCTTTATGCACAGCTGCAATAGATTCTATGCACACCAGTTTTAGTAAATTTCTCCCATAGCACTGATCCTATAATGAGAGCCGATTCACATAGGTGCGACCCGACTTTGCCAGGCGACCTGTGAAGTCGCGGTGCGCAGCTCGCACCGCGACCTCGGAGCGGCATGCACAGGCTTCATATCATTGAAGTCAATGCAGGTCGCTCCAGGTTGCCCCAAAGTAGCTCATGACCCTTTTTCTAAGTCAGAGCGACTTGTGTCGCTCCTATTAGAATGGGTCCTGTGCTAATCTATGGCAGGCGACTTGTCAGGCGACCAGGTCGCTTGACAAGTTGCCCCAGTGTGAACCAGCTCTGAGAGTGCCATCAGCCCTTTTACGTTTACCATCATTTTAATAGTTTGTGATCCAAAGATCCTTTTTGTTTTTATCTTGGTAATCCTTTTAGATACTTTTAGTCCCTTTTGAACATACCAGTGTATTAGTGAGCAGTGATGTGTAGAAACTCATAGAAGCCGCTTATCATGGTGGGAGGTTTCTATGGGTTGCTGCGCATTGTACAGCATTTTGTTAGTGTTTGCACAGACTTGCTGCATAATCCTGACCAGTCCTTGTGGTTTGACTCTGTAGACAGGGTAAGCCCAGTCCTACACCAATTGAGGGGGAGGGGAGAGTAACCAAGGCTTTTATTTTAGGACGAAGAGGGTTATAAAAAGTTTCACTTTCAGTTGTGCACAGTTTTTGTGAAAGCTGTTCATCATAATTTTCAATGATCTTCATAATTCCTTTGTCATCAAATGTTGAAATAACTTGCACTATTACAATAATTCAAAGATTTAACGTTCTCATTGACCACTCCCTGCCATTCATGACGATTTTGTTGCTAAGCCTCCTTTTACTCCTTTCAGTATCAGTTCTGGCACTAAAGTGGCATTATCAAGGCTTTAAAATCCGTGCTGGGTGCGGTTTTAGCCGGTGTCTTCCAGACGTTCCATCAGAATATCGCTGTGTATGATCTGCAGGAATTAAAAAAAAAAAGTTACCTCAAGTTTTATTTGTAGACATTTGTATGGCTTTTAGCTGCTGGATGTAGCTCCCTTTTTGAAATCTGCAACAGAGTGTGAATGGGTTGTGTAAGGAGCCTGCAGAATGAGGCAAAGCAAACGATGTTCCCATGTGCTGACTTACTGTTGGGAGGGTGGGTTACAGTAAGAATGTTTCTGACTTGTACACTATAATAAAATTATTGTCATTTTTTAAATGTCTGTTTTTACATTGCTGTACTGGAGTATTTATTTCATCTATTAAAAGGTATGTTTTTGGAAACTTTGGATGACACGATCATTCGGCAAAGTTTGTCTTGTAGGGGTAAAGCTGGAGCCTTTTGTCCACACCACACTTGTGACAAAAAAAGTGTGTATTACAAGGTCTTTTTTATGCAATTTTAACTTTGTTTCCAAACTATGGCCCTCTGGCTGTTAGGGAACTACAGTTCCCATCATGCCTAGTTATGTCTGTGAATGTCAGAAATTTACAATGCCTCATGGGAATTGTAGTTCCTGAACAGCTGGAGGGCCATCGTTTGGACATCCCCTGCCTTAAAGTGTTACTAAACCCAGGAGCCTGCATTCACTATATCTGGTCTCCTGCAGTACACAGAACATGGAAATGCATACAAGATGCACAGTAAAGCTGCACTTTTCTAACAAGTGTAAAATAAAGCGTGAATATATGAATAAATATAAAGTGCTTGCAATATGAATAAGATAAGGGAAACATTACCAATAATGTTACATAAAAATCAAATCTTATCAATCGTATGCTAAACCATTTAAAAAATATTGAAGTGTCATACAAATGTTTTTTGATGAATGGATCACAACATAAAAGTTCATTCACACCCCGCAAGACGTCAACCTATGACGAAACTAGTCGGCTGTTTTAGACACGACCATAGCTACGCCCCAAACACCGGCCGGAGACTCCTTTCTGATTCATGCGGGACGCTGCAGCTTGACACAGATGTATTGGATATATTGTTCTCTTATTTGCATGTTCTAGATTGGCTTTCTAGTATCTGCTGCAGCTCTCCCTGGATTTGTGGATCTAAAGGAGCTCTATATGGGATGTTTTTTCTGGTTTGCCCCTATCTGATGTGTCCTGTGGTCTTTCTATTGAATTTGAAGACCATTGAAACTGGTAAGCAGCCTTAATTTACACCTTCCTTGATCACGGGTGCCATCCAGGGGAAGCCCTGCTGGATATTCTGCTACTACAGGGACTTGTGGTTCCTCTCATCTGAGACTCACTACTCCCTCCTTTTTCTTCACTTAAGGACTTTTATGTTATTTTGTGGACTTTTTGTATTGAAGTTTTTTTTGAGTAATGCATCACCTCACATGCTGGGATTGCTAGTCCCTCATATTTATAACACTTCCACATTTAAAGTCACGTTATTAGCTTTATATTCTTTAGGGTTTAATGCTCTATGTTTTATTATTCACTTTTTTAGCGCAGCACATTTTGGGTATATAGTGATTTGGACTTTGTTCTATGAGTCTGTGCATGCAGCTTGTTCTTGTTCAAAACATTTATAATTTTTTTTCACTTAGCGCAGGAATTTTTTTGATGTATAAAGTGAATATGTGTCAACAATCTTGAGTGATTTTCCCAATGTGTGTTCAAAAAGTGATCATAAGAGTGACTCCAGCAGCAAATGATGAAGGGTGAATCAATATAGATGAAATTCTTCCGGGTGTACAACACCCTTACCTTAGCTGTAAGGATACAGCCCATGAAATATTCCTGGCAGTCATGTATTCATTCGGGGGGCTGTCGTATCCTAAAAGTGCTCCAAATGGAGTGTAGACGAGAGAGGCTCTTCTGGTGTAGTATTTTTAAATGCCATTTATTGAAAATGAGAATAGCAACTTACAGTTAAGTAGAAAACATTTGGTGTAAGGATGTGTCCCGAGCCGCCCGTATCACTGCACTTCCGGTTTTGCCTAACGTCTCCACGCGTATCGTCACGGTTACGTGACTTCTTCAGGAGAAAACGTAGTACGGGGGAATTTCATCTATATTGATTCACTGTTCATCATTTGGTGCTGGAATCACTCTCATGATCCCTTTTTGAACACACATTGGGAGAATCACTCAAGATTGTTGACACCTATATATTCACTTGAATGAACTTTTTATGTTGTGATCCATTCATCAAAAAACTTTTTTTTATGACACTTCAATCAATATTTTTATGTATTTATATGGTTTAGCATATAATTTATCGGATTTGATTTTTATCCAAGTTTTTTTTTTTTTTATGTCACTGATCCACTGTCACATCATTGGTAATGTTTCACTTATCTTATTCATATTGCACTGATACCACTTTGTATTTATTCATCTATTCACGCTTTATTTTACACTTGTTGGAATAGCGCGGCTTTACTGTCTATCTTCTTTCCATTTATTTATTCAGTTTCTGGTAAGGCTGAACAAGGAGCTGAAGCTATCCCTTATTTATATTTTAATACACTACCTCCTTACGTGATAGCGCAGGGGCCTTCTTTATATTTATGGAAATGCAATAGTTTTAGTTAAATATTAACTACTAAACTTTTCCCATCTGCAGTCTTGTGACTTCTATCAATGTCTGGTTAAAGCTTGTAGGAAGAGTTTTCATTCTACTGACTGTCCTCTAATGCCCCATACACACGTGCAGATTATCTGCAGACTTTTGTCTGCAGACTTACCTTTTCTATGTAGTGCAAGGGCCTGCCGGATTGCATACAAATTGAAAGTGTTTAGGTTTGACCTCATATTATATGGTTTTGGTAAGTCTGCAGACAAAAGTCTGCAGATAATCTGCACGTGTGTATGGGGCATAAGGCTGCATGACCCCTAACCCTCTGTCTGGACGGTGCTGTTTGGCCCTGTGCTGATCACATGCACTCTACCAAGAAAAAAAAAAAAAAAAACTCTAGCAACACACACAAAACTGAGCATGTGCAGAGTGACTCCAAAGTCTGTCTTAGCAGGAGATGGATTGGGGACTGTGGAAGAAGGGAAGGATCAGAGAAGACAGGATCAAACAGCCTTTTTACACAGTGCAGAGGTTTAACTTTTAGGTTTCACAGTGAGTATAACCAGCCTGCTTTACTGCATATACAATCCGATACTGCTGCGCCAGGAAAAAGTGCAAAATAGTGTTAACAATAATGGATCAATAAAAACATCAGAATACATAAATGGTGTAGAAAAAATAGTCCATATAAGTGCAAAGTGGTACATAGGGCAAATGGTCCTACATAACTTAATATTGTGCAAAAAATGGTAGAAATATGTGATATAATAAGTCCCCGTGGCTAACTATTCCGTGCAAAATCCGCAAAGGACAAAGTGTTTGTGCTTCACCACCACCCTAAAGCTGGATACACCCTAAACAACTTTTGTTGTTTATATTTACCTTCAACTATGTAGTTCAACGGCCTTCCTGACTGCATACAAATTGAAAATGTTTAGGTTTGACCTTTTTTATATTATATGGTTTTGTAAATCTAAAGGAAAAATCTAATAAATTGTATAATGTGTATCCAGCTTTACAGATGAGTGTCTCGCCTCACTATCTGACCCCGGTTTCACCAGTGGGTCAGATTAAGCAGTTCCCCCAGTGGGGATAATTCCAATCGGGTGCAGAAATTAGGCTTGGATCCCTCTCCTAAGCAGCGATGGGAATCCACATGAAAGGTAAAAAAAAGATATAGTGCTCTGTGTTGCATGAATCACCATACACTTTATTGAAGTAAATAATACTCACAAGATCGGCACAGTCAGCTGTGCGGGCTTTACAGACAACAAATCCCCCTTTTAGCCACAGTGTAAGATGAACGAACAGGCTACGCCCCCCCCCCCCCCACCCTATACCCGTTACGTCGGAATGACTTCTAGAAGTCTTCGGCGTAGACCCCCTACTGTAGAAGTCATACCGATGTAACGCGTATAGGGGGGTGGAGCCTGTTCGTCAATCTCATACTGTGGTCGTAAGGGTGATTTGTTGTCTGTAAAGCTCGCACAGCTGACTGTGCCGGTCTTGAGTATATTTTACTTCAATAAAGTGTATGGGGATTCCTGCAACACCGAGCACTAGATCTTCCTTTTTTTTTTTTTTTTTTTACCTTTTTCATGTGGATTCTCATCGCTGCTTATGAGCGAGATCTGAGCCTGATTTCTGCACCTGATTGGAAATATTCCTACTGGGGAACTGCTTAATCTGACCCGCTGGTGAAATGAGTTAGATAGTGAGGTGAGAGGCTCATCTGTAAGGGTCCTTTCACACGGGCGGTCCAATCAGATCCACCTGTCAGTTGTTTAGGCAGATCTGATCGGATCCTCTGTGCATCCCTATGGGGCAGCAGAAGTCAGCGGTGACATGTCCGCTGCCATCCGATCCTGTCCGTGAGATCCGGACGGATGGAAACCCTATTTTCCATCCATCCAGGGCATGGGATCGGATAAGAGCGGACAGGAGGTCCGCTCTCATCCGATTCCCCATAGAGAGCAGCGGGGCTCTGACCTCTCCCTCTCCGCACACAGATTGGCGACAGAGTTGTCATCTGCCTGCTCAGCGGCGATCGGCGTATCGATCCCCGCAGAGCACAGAACGGTCCGCAATGGAATGCAGACTGTGTGAAATGAGGCTAAAGCCCCGTACACACACACAGATCGTCGTCATACAAATGTTCGTCTTTTCTCCCCGGGATGTCGGTGTCTGTTGAAAAGTGCAAAGACAGCACAAGAACAGCACAAGAATTTTGTCTGCAGACTTCAGCTGACTGCAGAAGTGATGTCATGTAATGGTTAACTTTCCCTGTGTTTTTTATTTTCTGAGCATGCCCAGTCTTGCAAATCTGCGGTCTGTCGGCCGAATTCTGTACTGACAGGCGAACAATCGTCCGTTCTGGTGTCCGCAGACAAAAATTTTCATGTTTGCAAGAAAGACTTTTGTCCGCGGATTGTGCGCAGACAGCTGTCGGAGGCACCATACTAACACGCATACAATCGGCAGATCTTTCGTCCGCCGACGTTTGTATGCCGACGATCGGTACGTGTGTACGGGCCTTTAGGGTGGTGAAGCACAGAGCACTTTGTCCTTTGTGGATTTTGCATGGAATTGTTACCCATGGGGACTTGTATCGCGTATTTCTATATGGACCATTTTTTGCACAATATTTTAAGTTATTTACGGAGTTATGACCATTTGCACTTCTATGGACTATTTTTTTTTTTTTTTCCTACACTATTTATGTATTCTGATGTTTTTATTGATCCATTATTGTTAACACTATTTTGCACTTTTTTTCTGGCGCAGCAATATCAAATTTTATATGCTTATGTGAAGTGGTGTAAACATTGAGTGTTGCTAGCCGGAAATTTATGCACTTTATATTTTGTGGTTAATTTTTTTTTATATAATTGCACTGATTTTACTGTCTAATTACTGCATATACAGACTGATTTTTCTGTTGTGGGTTTAATAACACTTTAAAGTGTACCAAAAGGCAATTTTCTATATATATATATATATATTTTTTTTTTTGGTTTTGGATAGCGTGGAGAGGGATTGGAACACCTGTCAGTTTTTATTGTCTGTGCCCCGATTTGGGAGATCTACCCTCTCCATTTGTCCTGTTTACTATTCTCATTAAAAGGTTACAAATTCCAAAATTTTGGGTTGGCATCAGAACAGTAATTGAGGGGAAATCTCCCCAATGGGACGCAGCAAAAAAATGACAGGTGGTTGTAACCCTCCATAATTGTGGTGGGGGGGGGGTTGCTTTTCAGTTACACTTTAAAGCCAAACATGATTTTAACAGTGTGGGGATGGGGTTATGCCAGATGTCATGCTTTACTGCAGAACTCCAGATGTCTGTACTACATACTTACATTGGTCTAACTTGGCACAATGTAAGTATGCATATCTCCTGTCTGATGTCCTGCTTGGTAAGCCAGAAATCATTGTAGTAGTTGAGGCAATCTTTCACTTCTGCTCACTTGACACTGCTGCCATTCACCGAACGTCTTGTAGAAATGTATTTTTTTTTTTTAATGTTATGGCATTTTAGGTTGAATGAGGTTGCAAGAAGGGGCAGTGATGTTATGATCTGCACCTCGTCCAGGAAAAGAAGGTCTTGCTATTCATTAAAAATAAATAAATATATATATATATATATATATATCAAATGGGATAGAACCCTGGGAACAAAGAACACGGAGGAAAAATGGGACTGCTTCTAGAGCATACTAAACAAAGTGATCGGCCAGTGCATTCCAATGGGGAATACATTTAAAAGAGCAAAACGAAACCCTGGGTGGCTAAACTCCAACATAAAAATGCATATTTATACTAAATAAAAGGCCTTCAAAAATACAAGGCAGAGGGGTCAGTGGCAGCATTCAAGCATTACAAAGAGTGCAATAAGAAATGTAAAGGTGAAATCAAGGCGGCTAAAATAGAACATGAAAGACATATATAGCGGAAGAGAGTAGAAAAAAAAAAAAAAAAAAAACAAGAAATTCTTTAGGTATATAAAACAGTAAGAAAGTGAGGCCAGAATACATTGGTCCCATAAAAGACGACAAAGGGAATCTGGCCACAGAGAGAAGGCGGTAGTGTTAAATAATTTCTTCTCTTTAGTCATCACAAAAGAATTGGAGGGCTACACTAACCCAGCTTGTAATGATAAATTAAATAATACACCCCAGGAAGTACCCCCATGGCTAACAGGAGATGGACTTAGAACTAAACTAGAGAAACTTAACATAAATAAATCTCTGGGACCGGTTGGCTTACACCCGAGGGTTCTTAACCACTTTACCGCTGAGTACCGTAGTACTACTGCGGCAAAGTGGCTCGTTATCATCTGATGACGTAGACCTACGTCGCCAGACTCCTCCCCCTGTAGGCAGCGCGCTCCCGCTGTTTTCATTCACAGCGGGAGTCGGGCCGCTGCTCTGCCCCGATCATCGGGGAATCCAGTTTGGAGATCCGCCCGCCTGTGTAAACAGAGCGGGCGGATCTCCTAAGTGACAGGGAGTGACAGATCGGAGTGTTCAGCATAGCTGAACATCCGATCTGTCCCTGGCTCACTCAGTCACCTCCCCCCACACACGTTAGTAAACACCAGGCATTTTTACAGTAACAGTGCATATTTATAGCACTGATTACTGCAGTAATGTCACTGGTACACCCAAAAGTGTCAAATGTCAGTCAAGGGTCCGATCTCTCCGCCGCAATGTTGCAGTCCCGCAAAAAAAATCGCAGATCGCCGCCATTACGCGTTAAAAAAAAAAACACCAAAAATGACAGAAATCTTTACCATAGTTAGTAAACGCAATAACTTTTGCGCAAACCAATCAAAATACGCTTATTGCATTTTTTTTTTTTTTTACCAAACATGGGTAGCAGAAAATAAATTGGCCAAAAATTTAAAAAAAAATTGGTTTTTACATCTTTTTTTGGGGGGAATTTCATATAAAAAAATGTTAAAAATATTGTTATTTTTTCAAAATAAACGCTCTTTTTTTGTTTATAGCGCAAAAAGTAAAAATCGCACAGGTGATCAAATGCCACAAAAGAAAGCTCTGTTTATGGGAAAAAAAGGACGTTAATTTTGTTTGGGTACGGCGTTGCATGACCGCGCAATTGCCAGTTAAAGTCGCACAGCGCCAAATCGCAAAAAGTGGCCCAGACGTAAGACAGCAAAATGCTCTAGTGGTAAAGTGGTTAAAGAACTCAGCCAGGTGATGGCCAGACAATTATTCTTGATCTTTACGGATAGTCTACAGATGGGTATGATGCCAGCTGATTGGAAAAAAGCCAACGTGGTACCAATATTTAAAAAAAGGGCTGAAATATATCCTGGGTAAATATAGGCTGGTCACCCTAACATCGGTAGTCTGCAAGTTTTTGGAGGGGATGTTAAGAGACTATATGCAAGACTTTAGTAATGAAAACATCATTATTAGTAGTAATCAGCATGGATTCATGAAAAATTGTTCTTGCCAGACCAATCTATTAACCTTTTACGATGACGCGAGTTGCCATCCAGATAAAGGAAGGCCTGTAGATGTGGTGTATCTGGATTTTGCAAAGGCATTTGACACAGTTACCCACAAACGCTTACTGTACAAACTAAGGTACATAGGTATGGATCATAGGGTGAGTACCTGGATAGAGAACTGGCTCCAGGGGCGATTCCAGAGGGTGGTGATAAATGGGGAGTACTCGGATTGGGCGGGTGGGAAAAGTGGTGTCCCCCAATGATCTGTCCTGGGACTAATCCTGTTTCTGAATAAATTAAACGATCTAGAGGAGGGGATATCTAGCACAATCTTGGTATTTGCGGATGATACTAAACTAAGCAGGGCTATATCTTCTATGCAGGATGTGGAAACATTTGAAGCAGACCTGAACAAAATAATGGGATGGGCAACTACATGGCAGATGAGGTTTAATGTTAAAAAATGTAAGGTAATGCACTTGGGCGTCAGAAACACGAAAGCAAGCTACGTGCTAGGTGGAGAACCTCTGGGTGAATCTACGATGGAAAACTACCTGGGGCCCGGGGTACTAGTGGACAACAGGCTTGGTAGTGGCATGCAATGCCAAGCCGCTGCAAGCAAAGCCGACAGAATACTGGCATGTATAAAAAAGAGGATTCACTCCAGAAATAAAGAGATTATTCTCCCTCTCTACAAGACCCTGGTCCGGCCACATCTGGAGTATGCTGTCCAGTTCTGGGCACCGGTCCTAAGAAAGGATGTGCTAGAACTGGAGAGAGTCCAGAGAAGGGTAACAAAAATAATTAGGGAAATGGAGGACATCAGCTATGAGGAAATACTACAAGCATTGAACTTATTCTCTCTGGAGAAGAGACGCTTGAGAGGGGATATGATATTAATGTACAAATACTGTACTGGTGATGACCCTAGCATAAGGAACAAACTTTTCAGAGAAAGGAAATACAATAAGACATGTGGCCACTCCCTAAAACTAGAGGAAAAATGGTTTAACCTTTAAAATGCATAAGGGGTTCTTTACTGCCAGAGTAGTAAGGGTGTGGAATTCTCTTCCACAAGCAGTGGTATCAGCAGGGAGCATCGATAGTTTAAAAAACTATTAGATTGGCACCTTAAAGACCACAACATAAAGGGGTATACGGTTGACAGCAAACCTAACACACATAGGTTGAACTGGATGGACTGATGTATTTGTTAAACCTCACAAACTATGTAATATATTTTCTATGAATGGTGTTGAAGATCTCTGGTCTGTGTGTAGAGAGGAAGCTGCTTGCATTAGACCTGAGCAGGGCCTGGAAGATCGCCTATAGTAGGGCCAAATGCTACCATGACATCCATCTTCCACAGTGGCCCATCAGGCATGAGATGTGCATTCCTGTATTGTGCCATGCTAAACCAATGTAAGGCCACATGCACAGAGAATGTTTAGCTCCTGACAGTCCTGGCTTTTCATGTGCCTGCACTCTGTATATAACGCACCCCTGACACTGCACTCTGTTCGTAGCGCACCCCTGAACCTTGTACTCTACATAGTGTAGTCCTGAACTCTGCACATAATGCATTCCTGAACTCTGCACTCTGTATGTAATGCCCTCCTGAACTCTGCACTCTGAAGGTAGCACACTCCTGAACCGTGTACTCTACATAGTCCTGAACTCTGCACATAATGTATTCCTGAACTATGCATTCTGTACGTAGCATACTCCTGAACTCTGCACTCTGTACATAGCGTAGTCCTGAACTCTGCACATAATGCACTTCTGAACCTTGCATTCTGTACATAGCCCACCCCAGATACAACCAGTCCTTTGAGGGCAACCATACTGCTGATGCGGCCCACGATGAAATTGAGTTTGACACCCCTGCTCTAACACTACCCTCTCTGACTGACATTGCTGCCATCTAAATGTCTGTGTTGCTCCTCTATCCCAAGTGGAGACAACCCAAGGCAAGAAGTGTGGTACTAACCACATCAATAGGTGGAGGTAAAGAAGAGACCAGAATAAAAAAAAAAAAGATTGCAGCCACCACAGTTGAGGATTGGCAAGCTGCAATATAATTTTTATTTTTGAGTTTAGATATACTTTAAGCAGCCGGTTATACTGTATATTTCAGATGGTAGCCTGTACTGTCACCAAACT
This sequence comes from Pelophylax lessonae, assembly GCF_965119305.1. Lineage (NCBI taxonomy): Eukaryota > Metazoa > Chordata > Amphibia > Anura > Ranidae > Pelophylax > Pelophylax lessonae. The sequence continues at coordinate 57,250,835 of NC_138771.1, read as the reverse complement.
AAATGAACAAGAAGTGAATGCCAAGAGGAGACAGGATGCTGGGAATTTCCCACTTTGATTGGAAGCTTAGTGTTTCCTGCACCAGATCGGGTTCCCTCGTACAATTTCATTACATGTGAACGCAGTGTCAGGTTAAGGCTACACCTGATCATTTAAGATAGTCTGTGTGAAAAAGGCTGTCACCGTATTTATGGGTCTCACTTGAAGATTATACAGGGCTGAGAGATTAACAACAAGCCTGGTAAGCTGGCATTTGCTAATTCCTTAACCATATGATAAGGCTTAGACTGAGCAACGCATAATCTGATTTGCTAGCTGCCAAATGTTGAAAATATTTCTCCCTGCAAAGGGACGTGGTTAACAAAAAAAAAATACACACATATATATATATATATATATATATATATATATATATATATATATATATATATATATATATATATATATATATATAGATAGATAGATAGATAGATAGAGAGATATATATATATATATATATATATATAGATATATATATATATATTTTTTTTTTTTTTCTTCATTTCCTGCATGGTAATGTATTTTTTCTCATCCGTGTCTGGTAAAAGAGAATACTGGCCCAATGGTGAATAGGGGAGTGTAGATTAATTATTTTCTGTTTTGTTCTACACCAGTCATTTCCTTCTCTAGGTCTTGCATCAGCTATTGTCTGTTTTCTGACTAGGTGACGGGAATCCCAGACATCTCCGGGAAAATCCCTACTGATGCAAAAGCCTGGAGGGACTTTACAACTGAGAGCACAGGTAGACTAGATAGTGTATTTACAGTCGGGTCCATAAATTTTGGGATATCGACACAATTCTAATCTTTTTGGCTCTATACACCACCACAATGGATTTAAAAATTAAACAAACAAGATGTGCTTTACCTGCAGACTTTCAGCTTTAATTTGAGGGTATTTACATCCAAAGCAGGTGAAAGGTGTAGGAATTACAACAGTGTGTATATGTGCCTCCCACTTTTTAAGGGACCAAAAGTAATGGGGCAATTGGCTGCTCAGCTGTTCCATGGCCAGGTGTGTGTTATTCCCTCATGATCCCATTTACAAGGAGCAGATAAAAGGTCTAGAGTTCATTTCAACTGTGCTATTTGCATTTGGAATCTGTTGCTGTCAACTCTCAATATGAGATCCAAAGAGCTGTCACTATCAGTGAAGCAAGCCATCATTGGGCTAAAAACAAAACAAACTCATCAGAAAGATAGCAAAAACATTAGGTGTGGCCAAATCAACTGTTTGGAACATCCTTAAAAAGAACGCACCGTTAAGCTCAGAAACACCAAAAGACCAGTAAGAAAATGGAAAACAACTGGGGTGGATGACCGAAGAATTCTTTCCCTGGTGAAGAAAATACCCTTCACAACAGTTGGCCAGATCAAGAACACTCTCCAGGAGGTAGGTGTATGTGTGTCAAAGTCAACAATCAAGAGAAGACTTCACCAGAGTGAATACAGTGGGTTCACCACAAGATGTAAACCATTGGTGAGCCTCAAAAACAGGAAGGCCAGATTAGAGTTTACCAAACAACATCTAAAAAAGCCTTCACAGTTCTGGAACAACATCCTATGGACAGATGAGACCAAGATCAACTTGTACCAGAGTGATGGGAAGAGAAGAGTATGGAGAAGGAAAGGAACTACTCATGATCCAAAGCATACCACCTCATTAGTGAAGCATGGTGGTAGTGTCATGGTGTGGGCATGTATGGTTGCCAATGGAACTGGATGGATGAATTCTGAAGTGTTTCCGGCAATATTATCTGCTCATATTCAGCCAAATGCTTCAGAACTCATTGGACGGTGCTTCACAGTGCAGATGGACAATGACCCGAAGCATACTGCGAAATCAACCAAAGAGTTTTTTAAGGGAAAGAAATGGAATGTTATGCAATGGCCAAGTCAATCACCTGGCCTGAATCCGATTAAGCATGCATTTCACTTGCTGAAGACAAAACTGAAAGGAAAATGCCCCAAGAACAAGCAAGAACTGAAGACAGTTGCAGTAGAGGCCTGGCAGAGCATCACCAGGGATGAAACCCAGCGTCTGGTGATGTCTATGCATTCCAGACTTCAGGCTGTAATTGACTGCAAAGGATTTGCAACCAAGTATTAAAAAGTGAAAGTTTGATTTATGATTGTTAATCTGTCTCATTACTTTTGGTCCCTTAAAAAGTGTGAGGCACATATACAAACTGTTGTAATTCCTACACCATTCACCTGATTTGGATGTAAACACCCTCAAATTAAAGCTAAAAGTCTGCAGTTAAAGCAGATCTTGTTTGTTTCATTTAAAATCCATTGTGGTGGTGCATAGAGCCGAAAGGATTAGAATATGTCCCAATATTTATGGACCTGACTATTTTTTTAGTAATATTAAGGCCTCTTTCATACTGGGCGGATCCGTTTTGAATGACTCCGCTTGCTCAGCCGGGATCGCTCCGCTGAGCAGGCAGATGACAGGTCTGTCTCAACTCCCTGTGCAGAGACGGACCTGTCAGAGCCCCGCTCTCTTCTATGGGGACATCGGATGAAAATGGACCCATCTGTTCCGACCCACTGGACAGATGGTGAACGTATCGCTATACGTTTGTTTTCAGCGGATCTTGACGGATCGGATGCCAGACAGGTGCTGACATCCACCTCCCCATAGAGGTCAATGGGTGGCCCAATCGGGTCCACCTGAAAAACAGACAGACGGACCCGATCAGTCCGATTGTGTGAAAGGGGCTTAAAGGCAATTTATTTCTTCTTTTTTTTTTTTTTTTAAATAACAAACGTTCTACTTTACCTGCCCTGTGCAGTGGTTTTGCACCGAGCAGCCCCGATCCTCCTCTTTTCAGGTCCCCTGCCGGCGCTCCTGGCTCCTCCCGCTTGCTGAGTGCCCCCAGAGCAAGCAGCTTGCAACAGGGGCACCCAAGCAGGCTTGCTTCCGAGCCGCTACTGTGTGTCCAATCACACACACAGCTATGTGCTCTGCCCCCTTTCTCTCCTCATTGGCCCGCTGGCCACTGTTAAAAATAAATATGGCGGCACCACAAGTGCATTACTAGGCTCACAATGCGGTAGTTTCATTCAAAAACCCTATTTGACTGTCAGGAAAAAAAAAGGTATTCAGAAATATTTTTTTCCTAATTGAGATTTGTCAGTGGTTCTACAGGCCTTCACAAAGAAGCCTTTTGAACCTTTAGAATCTATTTCTTTGAGGAATCTTTCCCTCAAGACGGTTTTTCTAGTTGCAATTACATCTGCCAGAAGAATCAGTGAACTGCACCCATTATCAGTTAATGAGCCTTTTTTATCCATCTACCCTAATAGAATTGTCCTCAAAACCGATCCGGGGTTTTTGCCTAAGGTGGCGTCAGTTCAAAATCGGACTCAGGATATTGTCCTGCCAACCTTTTGTCCTAACCCTTCTGGGGACAAAGAAAGACTCTTTCACAACCTAAATGTGAGAAGAATCCTTTGTTACCTAGAAGTAACAAGAAGCTTTAGATCTTCAGACTCTGTTCTTTTTTCAGGCAACAAAAAAGGCCACCAGGCGTCGAAAAGGTCAATTGCTAGGTGGCTTAAGTCAGCTATTTTGGAGGCTTACTCCCAATGGAATTATCTCCCCCCCCCCCCCCCCCACTGGGGATTTGAGCACACTCTACTAAAGCTCTTGCCACTACGTGGTCAGAAAAAGCTGGTGCCACCCCAGATCAAATTTGTAAGGGGGCTACGTGGTCAAGTTATCTAATGTTTGTACGTCATTACAGACAGGACCTTCCGTCAGCTGGGGACCAGGCTTTTGGCAGAAAGGTTCTTCAGGCTGTGGTCCCTCCCTAATTAGTAAGTCTCGCTTATCTTCTCAAGGTGCTGTCCTGAAAGACATTAAGGGAAATATCAAGTTAGAGTTACTGGTAACTTGTTTTTCAAAAGTCTTTCAGGACAGCAGCAACCCACCCTTTTTTGTTTTTGCTGGTATTAACCATGGTATTGTGATTGTGTTCCAGCATGGGCCGGAGGTACTCTACCACAACTGATGAGCTGTGGGGGGAAGCCTCCTTTTTAAAGTTTGGAAGTGGTGTTTCCTATTGGCAAGTGGGAGGAGCCATCTCTCAAGGTGCTGTCCTGGAAGACTCTTGGAAAACAAATTACCAGTAAGTCTAACTTGAATTTTCCACATTTTGGTATGCTACAGCCTATTTCCAAAATGGATTAAATTTTCTTTTTTTTTCTATCGTTCATTGACAGACACAGCTCTTATACTTCTTAGACCATTGGGTTATGCTGCCCCCCCCCCCCCCTCAGGAGTAGTACTGGGCAGGAAAAAAAGCAATTTATCACGCCCGCGGGACTGTCCCTGTAGGCATAACTCCACACACCCTGCTCCAGCAAAACAGTTTGGTTTCTGCCTAGGGAAGAAGTAGGACCTAGGTTTCCTGCTGGGACTTCGGTCTCAGTTTTTTTTATTCTTTTAAGAATATTTTGTTTTATTTATCGTTACTCACTTTGTTAGTTAGTGTTCAGGGGGATACTCCCGGTGATCTACAAGCAATGCTGGCTGAGGTTTCACACTGGATAATCTAGATCCTTAAGGTCTCCCAGCCTGGCCTACGAGCGTGAGCAGTTTATAGTCCCGCACTAGGCCTCGCCACGACCGAGCCCCTTTTTGGATGGGGACGAGCCTGCGAGTGGATGTCTCGCTGGGGCGCGAGGACATGGAACACCGTGAGTCGCAGCGTACCCCTTGGCTGGCAGCACCCCCACTCCGGGTGGGAGTTGGTCAGCGGAGCCCACCCGGGCCAAGGTATGGTGAGTAAATGCAGCCCCCCCCCCCCTTGTCTCTTGGGGGGTGTGGGCCCTCTCTTGGGGATAAAGGGACCTGGACTTCCTAAAAGATCCCCCTGGCCTGTCGGGATACCCGGCCCTGTGCCCTGTCCCCCTCTCCCGCCCCCCCGCCGTGGGCGCCGCCTTCTTTAGTGTGGGCAATATAACATTTTTCCCATTGACTTGTATGGGGCAGCCATTTTCCCTGTGCTTCCCATTCATTTGCATTGGCAGCCATTTTTGTGTAGCCCTATGGAGCTACACAGGCAGCATGACCTTTCACATACCAGGCTGATGTCAAATCATGTGACATCTCACTTTTCTGTTGCACAGATCATTTCAGGAGGTTTATTTCTGAAGGTAGTAAAGTACTGGGGTCTCTGTGGGCATATCCCTGCGCACTCTGCTATCTGTATATATTTAAGGGGGACTCCGCAGTCCGCGGTGATCGGCGGTGGGGACCGCACTTTTAAAGTGACAGTACTCCTTTTTTTTCTGTTGCATTATTATGGAGTCCCAGGTAGTGATTTTACCCTCAGACCCCCTTAGTGCGACTACCGGACCTTCCGGATCGCAGTCGCTGGCCGCGATTTCAGCAGCACTGGAAAACCTGGCGACCAAGGTCGATTTTGTGATGAAAAAGGTTACTAGCTGAAAACCTCCACCCTCATTCATTGGTGGGGTCATCTGATTCAGAGACTGAGATGTCGCCACAGATGCCCCCCTACCTGAGGGGTCGCTGTCCTCGCAATCGGATGGTAAGGAGGATCTGTCCTCTTTAGCTGCAGTGCAGGAACGCGATTTGGTGGAAGCTCTGATTGTTTCAGTAAGGGAAACTTTAAAAATGGCAGATGAGCCCATGCTGGCAGGGACACAGGTGTCTTTTGGCTCCCGCAAGACCCAAAAATCGGGCAAGGTTTTTCCTTGTCTCGAGAGTTTTTATGATATTGTTAATGACCAATGGCGGCGCATCAAGCACGTGCTAGTAATGCCTAAGCGCTTTAAGCACCGTTATCCTTTTGCTAAGACGGTTTCCAACCGTTAGGCAGTACCGCCTAAGGCAGATCATCTTGTTTCCAGGTTGAACAAATCTACTATAGTGCATGTGGAAGATTTCCCCGGTTTTTACAGATCCGGTGGACAGGCGGGTGGAATCCCTTTCCCGCCATCTTCATGTGCTGGCAGGTTCTATCCTGAAATTGATTTTTGTGTCTGTTTTGGTATCACAGACGGTTACGGGATGGGTGAAGATGCTGAAGGGGAACTTGAATCCTGACATAGTTCCCCCAGAGCTGGTGGAACCTATGGACCAGATGGCCCAGGCCCTGGTGTTCCTATGTGATGCGTCCTTGAATGCGGCTCCCCTGGTGGCCAGAGTGTCGGCTGTGGGGATTGCCTTAAGACGCATTTGGCTGAAGAGCTGGTCGGCTGACCAGGCTTCCAAGAAGGCCTCAACAGATCTTCCTTTTCTGGGAGAGCGATTATTTGGCGACTCGCCGGATGAGTTGATCAAGGGTCTGACTGGTGGGAAGAGTACTCTTCTTCCTCAATCCTACAAAGATAAAGCACCCCATAATAAGCGGCCTTTCTTCACCGCTCATAGACATAGTAACATAGTTAGTGAGGTTGAAAAAAGACATCAGTCCATCCAGTTCAACCTATGATGCATGTGTGTGTGTTTGCTTTTAACCGTACATTGTATACTCCTGTATGTTGTGGTCTCTAAGGTGCCCATCTAATAGTTTTTTGAAACTATCAATGCACCCCGCTGATACGACTGCTTGTGGAAGAGAATTCCACATCCTTACCGCTCTTACAGTGAAGAACCCCTTACGCACTTTAAGGTTAAACCGCCTTTCCTCTAGTTTTAGTGAGTGGCCACGTGTCTTCTTGTATTCCCTTTCTCTCAATAGTTTGTACCTTATGCCAGTACAGTATTTGTACATTGATATCATATCCCCCCTCTATCGTCTCTTCTCCAGAGAGAATACGTTCAGTGCTTGTAGTCTTTCCTCATAGCTGATGTCCTCCATTCCCCTAATTATTTTTGTTGCCCTTCTCTGGACTCTTTCCAATTCCAGCACATCCTTCCTGAGGACCGGTGCCCAGAACTGGACAGCATACTCCAGATGCGGCCGGACCAGGGTCTTGTAGAGCGAGAGAATAATCTCTTTACTTCTGGAGTGAATCCCCTTTTTTATACATCCCAGTATTCTGTTGGCTTTGCTTGCAGCGGCTTGGCATTGCATGCCACTGCCAAGCCTGTTGTCTACCAGTACCCCCAAGTCCTTTTCCATCTTAGACTCACCCAGAGATTCCCCCCCTAGTGAGTAGCTTGCTTTCTGGTTTCTGGCCCCCAAGTGCATTACTTTACATTTTTCAACATTAAACCTCATCTGCCATGTAGTTGCTCACCCCGTTATTTTGTTCAGGTAAGGTTTCCACATCCTGCATAGAAGATATTGGCAAGCCTAGTTTAGTATCATCTGCAAATACTGAGATTGTACTCGATATCCCCTCCTCTAGATCATTTATGAATAAATTAAACAGGATTGGTCCCAGGACAGAACCCTGGGGGACCCCACTTTCCACACCCGCCCAATCCGAGTACTCCCCATTAATCATCACCCTCTGGACTCTCCCCTGGAGCCAGTTCTCTATCCAGGTACTCACCTTATGGTCCATACCTACCTTCCTTAGTTTGTACAGTAAGCGTTTGTGGGGAACGGTGTCAAAGGCCTTTGCAAAGTCCAGATACACCACATCCACAGGCTTTCCTTTATCTAGGTGGCAGCTCACTTCATCGTAGAAGGTTAATAGATGGTTTTTTCGTGCCTCCGGGGTGCAAGAAAAACGGTAAGCCGTACAGAGTTTCTGGAGGGACAGCCCTAGAGCCAAAGACCAGTCAGTCCGGTTCTGTGGACAAGTCCTCTTCATCATGAAGGAGCGCCCTCACCCATTTCTGGGGTGGGGGGACGTCTGCGCTTCTTTCAGGAACCCTGGACTTCCTTCATTCAAGACAAATGGGTTCACGAACTGATCATTCCGGGTACAAGATTAAATTTCGGTCCCAGCCGGCGGACAAGTTCTTTCAGTCAAATCTTCACCTGTCTCCAGATCGTTTTGAAGGACCTCTGGGAGGCTGTGCAGGATCTCCTTGCTCAAGAAGTGATTGCGCCGGTTCCTCTGCAGGAACGCTTTCAAGGTTTCTATTCAAACCTGTTCACGGTGCCCAGAATGGAGGGTAAGGTGCGTCCAGTCCTGGTTCAGACTGGTTCAGACCTCAGGCTCTGAACCGCTTTTTGCGGGTGCAGATGTTTCGAATGGAGTCCATTCGGTCGGTGGTGGCATCTTTGAATCAGGGGGATTTTCTGTCCTTCATCGATATACAAGATGCGTATTTGCACGTCCCCATCTTCGAGGGATACCAGCGATTCCTCCGCTTTGTGGTGGCAGAGGAGCATTTCCAGTTTGTTGCGTTACCCTTTGGTCTCTCCTCTGCTCCCAGAGTTTTTACCAAGGTTCTGGCCCCGGTGTTGGCCTTGTTACGTCAGAGAGGGATTGCGAGCTTGGGATATCTGGACAATCTCCTATTACGAGCAGACTTTCACTCGGATCTGTTGGGCGACCTCTCAATTACCGTTCAGACCCTTTAGGAATTAAAGTGGACGATCTATTTAGAAAAATCTGCTCTGACGTCCTCCGTATGGGTGACTTATCTGGGGCTGACTCTAGACTCCGCCTTGGCGATGGTCTTTCATCCCTTGGAAAAGCTTCAGAAGTTTCAATGGGCAATCGGGTTGCTGTTGGAAACCAATCGGTCTTCCCTACAGACTTGCATGAGAGCCCTGGGTCTGATGGTATCAACCTTCGAGGTGGTTCCGTTTGCTCAGTCTCACTCGAGGCCTCTGCAAAAAGAGATTCTTGCAAGATGGAACAGTGATCCACGGTCGTTGGACCAGAAGATACGTTTGAGCCATCTCACGAGGTCTGCTCTATCCTGGTGGATCCAGTCGCCAGCTTTGTGTCAGGGCAAGTCCTTCCTGCCACTGTTAAGGATGGTGGTCATGATGGACACCAGCCTGTCAGGCTGGGGTGGAGTGCTGGGGAAGCTCTGTGCCCAGGGGACTTGGTCAACAGGAGTCTTCCTTGCCGATTAATTTTCTGGAGCTCAGAGCGATCAAGCTTTGCCTGTTCCACTGGATGAATCGGCTATGCGGTTCGGATACGATCGGACAATGCCACGGCTGTGACTTACTTCAATCATCAAGGGGGCACCAAGAGTGTCCTGGTGGCCAAGGAGATGGCCGAGATTCTGGTTTGGGAGCAAGACAATGTTCCGGCCCTTTCCACAGTCCACATTCCGGGTGTGGAGAATTGGCAAGCGGATTACCTGAGTCGTCGGCTGCTGGATCAAGGGGAATGGTCCCTTCATCCGGAGGTGTTTCATCTCCTGTGTGTCCGGTGGGGGACCCTGGAGGTGGATCTGTTTGCGTCTCGCCTCAACAGAAAAGTCCAGAGGTTTGTGGCCAGGTTTTGGGATCCTCTGGCCACTAAAGGCCGAACGCTTTAGTGGCTCCTTGAAGCCAGTATCGGCTGAGTTATGCCTTCCCTCTGCTCAAACTCCTGCCAAGGTTTCTTTGCAGGATGGCGGTGGAAGGAATTCCAGTCATTCTGGTGGCCCCAGACTGGCCTCCTCTGTCCTGGTACGCAGACCTAGTAAAATTGGTCGTCAATTTTCTGTGGAGACTTCCTCTGCGGGAGGATCTGCTGTCCCAGAGACCGATCTTCCATCCTGCTTTAGGGTCGCTGGCTGTTGAAAGCGAGGTGTTGAGGGATAGAGGTGTTTTTGACTTGGTTATTCCTACACTTTTGAAGGTCAGGAAGTCGACGTCCAGGAAGATATATCATCGTACATGGAAATCGTACATTTCATGGTGTGAATCACTGCAGCTGCACCCTCGCTTGTTTTCTATAGCTAGGGTTTTGGCCTTTTTACAAAAAGGGGTTGAGCAGTGGTTGGCTTTGGGCACCATCAAGGGCCACATCTCGCCCTTGGCCATTTACTTCCAACGTCCGTTGGCTACTAATGCCCTGATTCACACTTTTATTCAGGGTGTGCGTCATCTGGCTCCCCCCTGCGGAGAACTCCGTGGGATCTCAATCTGGTTTTGTCTGTTCTGCAAAAGCCTCCTTTTGAGAACATTAGGGAAAATTCTCTGCTTTCTTTATCCAAGAAAGTTGCCTTTCTGGTGGCAATTACTTCTGCCCGCAGAGTGTCTGAGTTAGTGGCTCTGTCCTGTCATTCACCTTATTTGGTGGTTCACAGAGATAAAGTGGTACTCCGACCTAATCCAGGTGGTGTCGGCTTTTCATCTCAATGAAGACATAGTGTTGCCTTTCCTATGTCCTGAGCCTAAGCATCCCAAGGAAATTGCCTTGCACTCTCTGGATGTGGTTCGGACGATAAGGGTTTATCTGACGGTAACTTGAGTCTTTTAGAAAATCGGACTCTTTGTTCTTACCGAAGGACCTTGGAAAGGTGTGACTGCGTCTGCTGCGACCATATCCAGATGGATCAGGCAGACGGTTGTTCAGGCTTATTCACTGAAGTGTCAGGTTCCTCCTTTCCCTGTGAAGGTGCATTCTACTAGAGCGCTGAGTGCCTCTTGGGCTTTTTGCCAACAGGCCTCAGTAGTGCAAGTTTGTAAAACAACGACTTGGTCATCTGTGCACACTTTTTTACAAAATTCTACAAGGTAGATTTGTTGGCATCTTCGGATGCTTCCGTTGGCCGCAAGGTTTTGCAGGCTGCTGTTTCATAAGAGATTTGTTTATTTCTCTTTAGGGGTTTTTTCTTTCATGGGTGAGCTCCTGTTCCTGGTTAAGCTTCATGTTACCCAATTGGCTAAGTTTAGCCTTTGGAGTTTACGTTTACTATCTGGTTGCATTCTCCCCACCCCTCATGCCTACACTGCTTTGGGACATCCCAGTGGTCTAAGAAGTATAAGAGCTGCATCTGTCAATGGACGATAGATAAAACTGGATTTTTGTAGGAACTTACCTTCAAATCCATTTCTCTTGAGTCTGTTGACAGATGCAGCACCCGTCCCTCTGATATGGGGATGGTTTTGTGTCTTCTTTCACTGCTTGCAACAAAACTGTTTTGCTGGAGCAGGGTGTGTGGGGTTATGCCTATAGGGACAGCCCCGTGGGCACGGTAAATTGCTTTTTTTTCCTGCCTAGTACTACTCCTGCATGGGGCAGCATAACCCAATAGTCTAAGAAGTATAAGAGCTGTGTCTGTCAATGGACTCAAGAGAAATGGATTTTACGGTAAGTTTTTACAAAAATCCAGTTTTCTCTTTCATTCATTGATGGAAACAGCTCTTCATCTTCATGACCATGGGGTTATGCTGCCCCCTACAGGAGTAGGACACTAGGCAGAGAAAAGCTTGAGCACGCCTATGGGGCAGTCCCTGGGGGTATACTCCCACTTCCTGCTATAGGTATTCAGTTTTTTTTCTACCTAGTCAGGAGTAAGGACCTAGTTCCTTTCTGGGATCCTGGGTCCTAGCTATTTTTTTAAATTACATTTTTTCCTTGTTTTTTTTTTTATTATTTTGTTCCTGTGAGAATCTACTACCAACTGCTGGATTGGGTCACAAACTGGCTAATCTAGATCCTTAGGCTCCCCCCAGTCCAGCCAGCGCGTACAGACTGCAGCTCTGCGCTAGGTCGGCCGCGACATAGCCACACTGGACAGGAGCTGGCCTGCGAGTTAAACGTCTCGCGAGGGCCCATACGAACTCGTTGCAGTGTTTCCTCCTGGCCGACAGCACCCACATTACGATGGAGCAGTGTCTTGTCCTGAGCGGGGCCCACCCTGTTCCTGGTGTGGTAAGTAGCTGTCCCCCCTCTACCCCTGGGTTTTTTTTTGGCGGACGTGGATCCCTCCCTGGGATGGTCAGACCCCCGGGTTCCCCTCCTTCCCAATCTTGTCTCCCCTCCCCCCAGCTCGGTGGTCTCTGTGGCCCCCATCTGCTTAAACTCCCCCCCCCCCTCCTTGGGGCGGACATACCTTTTTTAGGTGAGTTGGGGTGCGGGGGATAACTTGATACAAGGACAAAATACAATAAGGGTCACAAGTTATTGTAAACAAACTCCCGGGCGAGTGTGGGATGCAGACTAAAAATGAATAAAGCATCCTGCTTTACGGTCGCTGGCTTTGACAGCCTGGCTGTTGAAAGTCAGGTGCTGAAGGATAGAGGGTTGTCTGAGTCGGTGATTCCTATGCTTTTAAAGGCTAGATCTACTTCCAGGAAGATTTACCATCGTACTTTGGAAGACGTACATTGCGTGGTATGAGTCTCTTGGGGTTCACCCTCACTCCTTTACAGTGACTCGGATCTTGGCTTTCTCCAGCGGGGGTCGAGCTACATCTGGCCTTGAGTACCATCAAGGGCCAGGTCTTGGCCTTGGCGATTTTCTTTCATTGTCCATTGGCCTTACACTCCTTGATGCATACTTTTCTCCAGGGAGTGAGGCACTTGGCTCCCCCAGTGCAGTCTCCATTGCTGCTGTAGGACCTCAATTTGGTGTTGACAGTTCTTCAGAAACTTCCCTTTGAAAATATTCGGGAGATTCCCCTGCTTACATTGTCCCAGAAGGTGGCATTTTTGGTGGCTATTACTTTGGCGCCCATAGTGTCTGATCTGGCGGCGCTGTCTTGCCGTTCGCCCTATCTAGTTGTTCATAGGGATAAGGTGGTTCTTCGACCATGTCCATTGTTTCTTCCAAAGGTCGTCTCCGATTTTCATCTGAATGAAGACTTTGTGTTGCCTTCCCTGTATCCTAAGCATCCTAAGGAAGTTGCCTTGCATTCCCTGGTTGTGGTCCGGGCAATCAGGGTGTACCTGGCAGCTACGGAATCCTTTTGAAAGTCAGACTCACTGTTTGTCCTCACAGATGGACCTCACAAGGGGCTGGCTGCTTCTGCTGCAACCATTTCCAGACAGATCAGGCAGACTGTGGTTCAGGCTTATTCTATTAAGGGTCAGTTTCCTCCTTTCCCTGTCAGAGTGAACTCTACTCGGGTGCTTAGTGCTTCCAGGGCCTTCCATCATCAGACGTCAGTGGTGCAAGCTTGCAAAGCGGCCACTTAGTCATCTGTGCACACATTCACAAAGTTTTATAAAGTGGATGTGTTGGCATCTGCGGATGCTTCTTTTGGCCGCAAACGTTTGCAGGCTGCTGTTTAGAGGCTTTGTCCTCCGAGGGTGTTTTTTTCAGGTGAGCTCCAGTTGTTCTCACTTGAGCTCCATGTTACCTGGTTGGCTATGTTTAGCCTTTGGGAAGTTTGTTTTTCTACTGTTCCCATCCCTCATGTTTAACAGTGCTTTGGGATGTCCCTACGGTCATTAAAAATTGAAGAGCTATGTCCATCAATGAACGAAAGAGAAAATGTTTTTTTTTACTTACCGTAAAATCCATTTCTCTGATGTTCATTGACGGCCACAGCACCTGCCCCTCTTTGGAGTTGGGTTTTTTCTTCTGACACTGCTTGTTACAAAACTGAATACCTATAGCAGAAAGTGGGAGTATACCCCACAGGGACTGCCCCATAAGCGTGCTCAAGCTTTTCTCTGCCTAGTATCCTACCTGTAGGGGGTAGCATAACCCTACGGTCATGAAGATGAAGAGCTGTGTCGGTCAATGTACATCAGAGAAATTGATTTTACGGTAAGTCAAAAATCCAATTTTGTTCTCAAAACTCTACAAACAATACCCCATAATGACAAAGTGAAAGAAGTTTGTTTAAAGTCTTTGAAAATGTATTATAAAAAAAAAAAAAAAAGAAAACCTCCCATGTACATAAGAATTCACAGTCATGACACTCAAAATTGAGCTCAGGTGCATCCTATTTCCCCTGATCATCCTTGAGATGTTTCTAAAACCTCATTGAAGTCCACCTGTGGTAAATTTAGTTGTTTGGGCATGATTTGGAAAGGCACACGCCTGTCTATATAAGGCACCACAATTAACAGTGCATGTTAGAGCACAAACTAAGCCATGAAGTCAAAGGAATTGTCTGCAGTCCTCTGAGACAGAATTGTATTTGGGTACAGAAATATGTCTGCAGCATTGAAGATCCCAATGAGCACAGTGGCCTCCATCATCCGTGAATGGAAGAAGTTTAGACCAACCAGGACTCTTCCTAGAGCGGGCCGCCGGGTCAAACTGAGTGATCGGGAGAGAAGGTCCTTGGTCAGGGAAGTGACCAAGAACCCGATGGTCACTCTGACAAAGCTCCAGCATTTCTCTGTGGAGAGAGGAGAACCTTCCAGAAGAACAACCATATCTGCAGCACTCCACCAATCAGGCCTGTATGGTAGAGTGGCCAGATGGAAGCCACTCCTCAATAAAAGGCACATGACAGGCCCCCTTGAGTTTGCCAAAAGGCACCTGAAGAACTCTCGGACCATGAGAAAAAAAAATTCTCTGGTCTTATGAAACAAAGATTGAAGTTTTTGGCCTGAATGGCAAGCTGGAGAAAACCAGGCACATCTCACCACCTGGCCAATACCATCCCTACAGTGAAGCATGGTGGAGGCAGCATCTTGCTGTGGGGATGTTTTTCAGGGGCAAGAACTGGGAGACAGTTCAGAGGGAAACATTGAGGGAAAAATAAATGAAGGAATGTACAGAGACATCCTTGATGAAAACCTGCTCCAGAGTGCTCTGGACCTCAGACTGGAGTGAAGGTTCATCTTCCAACAGGACAAGGACCCTAAGCACACGTCCAAGATAACAAAGGAGTGGTCATGGGATAACTCTGTAAATGTCCTTCAGTGGCCCAGCCAGAGCCCAGACTTGAACCCGATAGAACATCTCTGGAGAGATCTGAAAAGGGTTGTGCACCAATGCTACCCATCCAACCTGATGGAGCTTGAGAGGTCCTCCAAAGAAGAATGTGAGGAATTGCCCAAAAATAGGTGTACCAAGCTTGTAGCATCATACTCAAAAAGACTTGAGCCTGTAATTGGTGCTTCAACAAAGTATTGAGCAAAGGCTCAATCACGATGTACATGTGATTTTAGTTTTTTATTTTTAATAAATTTGCAAAGATTTAAAACAAACTTCTTTCACACTGTCATTATGGTGTATTGTTTGTAGAATTTTGAAGAAAAAATTAATTTTAATCCATAAGGCTGTAACATAACAAAATGTGGAAAAAAAGCACTGCGAATACTTTCCAGATGCACTGTATAAGTCACAACAGCTAAATCTGTGTCTGTAGTGCATATTCAAACCTTAGTACCATAAATAATAACATGTTATAACATTTTTACTCCAGCAGTATATAATGTATTTGGAAATTCTAGAGAAATGCTAAAAAATGCATTACAATTTAAACCCATTAAATGTTATTCAACTAAAATACGACTAAAACTTAAATTGCATTTTGCTCAAAAGGCTAACTAAAACGATATCCAAATGTGAAATTAACACTGAATAATAAGCATTTTTATTGATGTCTGTGTTGCTGTTGTAGATTTTCTCCTCTTGTCTAGTGAAACTATTTTAAAACAAAATTGAAACTGCGCTAAAAGGTCAAACCACGATTCAAAGCAAGCAACAGCTCATATATTTATATTTACAGGATATAGTACATTAATAATCACATATGCAAAACCACATAAAGGAAACAATCGCTATCCAACAAAAGTACAATTTGCAAAATTCCAATAGCAGCTGCCCATGCGTGGTGATATGATTTCTCGATCTTCCCTATGCATTTCATCACTTGCGTATGATGCATGTGCAGCTTCTTTTGGAATGTTGGGTAGTTTGTTGGATGACAATTGTTTCCTTTATGCTTGCAAGTGTTTTTACCCAATACTATAAACTTTCATTAAGAATTTCACACTATGCGAGCCTAGCGCTTTTTTTCTTTTCTCTTTGAGCACCGGTCCAGGGAAATACACTATATTGTCAAAAGTATTGGGATGCCTGTCTTTACATGCACATGAACTTTACTGGCATCCCAGAGAATACCAAAGTTCATGGCAAGGTCACGGGTTCTTCCGGCAGACGCTGCGGACGTTCAAGGGCCACAGTAAGGCCAGCATCATTCTTGTCTCAGCTTCTTCCATGTTTCCTGCGAGGAATCAAGCGCGAGGATCTTCCAATCGTTTTGGTGGCCGTAAACGTCCCTTGGGGGCTTCCTCTCAGAGAAGACCAGTTGTCCCAAGGGCTGATCTACCTTCCTGCTTTACAGTCGCTGGTTTTAATGGCTTAGCTATTGAAAGCCAGGTACTGAGGGATAGAGGTTTGTCTGGATCGGTGATTCCTTCTATAGTGAAGGTGAGGAAGTTGTCTTCCAGCAAGATACACCATTTTACGTGGAAAGCGTACATTTCTTGGTGTGAGTCAATTAGCACTCATCCTCGATCCTTTTCTGTGGCTCGGATCTTAGCATTTCTTCAACGGGTCATTGATCAGAAGTTTGCTTTGAGTACCATTTAAGGGCCAGGTGTCTGCCTTGGCAATCTTCTTCCAGCAACTCCTAGCCACGCACTCTTTAGTTCATACCTTTATTCAGGGGGTTTGACATGTGGCTCCACCTGTATGGTCTCTTTTGCTGCCATGGGATTTAAATTTAGTGCTTTTGGTTCTCCAGAAACCTCCATTTGAGAATATTCTAAAAATTTCCTTGCATAGGGTGGCATTCTTGGTGGCTATTACCTCGGCCCGCAGGGTTTCAGAGTTGGTGGCATTATCCCGTCATAGTCCTTCTTTAGTGGTCCATAGAGATAAAGTGGTTCTTCGTCCCTGTCCACCGTTCCTGTCAAAAGTGGTCTCTGACTTCCATTTGAATGAGGACATTGTGTTGCCTTCCTTATGTCCCAAGCCGGCTCATCTCAAGGAATTTACTTTGCATACCTTAGATGTGGTTGTTGTGATTTGGTTGTATCTGGCAGCTACGGAATCCTTTTGGAGGTCAGACTCGCTTTTTGGGGTTACGGACTACCCAAGGAAAGGGTTGGCTGCTTCTTCGGCTACCATCTCCAGGGGGATCAGACAGACGGGGACTCAGACCTATTCTATTTAAGGTTAGGTTCCACCTTTTCCTGTCACGGCACATTCTACTCGGGCGCTGAGTACTTCTTGGGCCTTCTGTCATCAATCGTCAGTTTCTCAAGTTTGCAAGGCAGCCACTTGGCCATCAATGCATACCTTCACGAAATTCTACAAAGTAAATACTTTGGCATCTGCGAATGCTTCTTTTGGCCGCAAAGTTTTGCAGGCTGCTGTTTAAGAGGGACTGTTTTTATTTACATTTTTATTTCAGATGGGGCTCCTGTGACCCGGTTAAGGCTCCTGTGTCCTGGTTAGGGCTCATATGTTTAGCCTTGGGTTATTTTCTCCACCCCTCATTTTCCCTTTGGCACTGCTTTTGGACGTCCCAGTAGTTATGATTTATGGTGCACTGTGTCCGTAGATGAACGACAGAGAAAATGGTATTTATGTACTTACTGTAAAATCTATTTCTCTTGCGTTCGACGGACTCTGCACCCACCCCTCTAAGGAGTTTTTGATTATTCTAATATTGATTGCTATTAAACTGATTACCTAGAGCAGAGAAGGCAGTTATATACCAGCTGAGGATGGCCCATGGGCATAGCCAAGTGTTTTTTGTTCTGCCTAGTCCTACTCCTGGAGGAGGCAATATAACCTGATGAACTCAGAGAAATGGATTTTACGGTAAGTACAAAAATCCAATTTTTTACCTCCCATCCCCAACCTCAACTGTGAACCTAGCCTAACAGAGCCTGGGATAACAGTTTAAAGTTTGACTGAGATTTTATTCCTCCCCCCACTGTATCCAAAACTTTACACAATTGAGCTGATCATATTAAAGTAGAAAACAATAAAATCATGTCAGAGTGTCACCATGTGTCAATCATGTCAACTTCTTTATCAGGAATCAGCATTGCCTATAAGTGACTATACGCACATTTAGAAATAAAAAATGATGAGTAACAATGTAGTAAATCGGCCTCCGCCTTTCCTGTGCCAGGCTAGCCTCTGCTGGAATTTGATGGCGATGAGGTATGCAGGTATCTGGTAAATATTCCTCCAGGATGCACGGCTCCTGTAAGCCACTTTGTTTGCATTGCTGTAACTGTTCACAATGACTCAGGATTTATTAGAATGCTTCCTTTTGTTAAAGGTAGTTATAGTTTCCAAAGAAGCACATGGTCTGACCCCCCTCCTATCATACCTGGACAAATTTAACCACTTGCCGACCGCATAATGTACATTTACTGCAGCAGGTTGGCTCTATTGCGTGAATTAGTGAAATCTCTATTAGTGAAATCCTATACCTGTACGTAATTTACGCAATAACCTCTAATTGAACAGAGGGGTAGCAAATCGGCAGGTTTGGCGGACCCAATGTCCGTCGGCCACCTGCGATCGTTCGCAAGAGAGGCAGAACAGCGGCCTGCCTATGTAAACAAGGCAGATAGTCGTTCTGACAGGGGAGAAGATCAAAATCTTGTGTTTACTAAGCAGGAACTCCCCCAGTCAGAGCAACCCCTCACAGTTAGCAAGCACCCCCTAGGGACACATTTACCCTTTGATCGCCTCTTATGTTAACCCCTTCCCTGCCAGTGTCAGTACAGTAACAGTGCATATTTCTCTTACGTCCTCTGACAGTCGTCGCCTCTCTTAATTCATTACGATTGGGTAATGGCTGTGCACTCTAGGAGTAAGCTAGGCAGTTATTAAACAGTTAATAACAAAGGTTTACTTAACCAGACACACCTCTAGGGGGCTGTCCCTTAAACATTATCCCTCAGCTACTTCCTGTATTTTATCAGTTTCTTGCTGCCTAGCTTAGGAGTAGGCTAGCTTCTCTGATCAGGGCTTAGCCCTGATGTCTTTTTCTACTCTATTGAGTTTTTTCCTTTTCTCTCACCCTCACTTTCACCAGTTAGTCAGGATCCTGTTCCTGGAGGACTACGGGAGATGCGGAACTGTGCTCGCACTGGATATCCTAGATCCAGAAGGAGTTCACTTTTCTGCCAATGGTTGTTTGCAGGTCATTTGGTCCAGCCCTGGCCTTGCAATTACGACAGTGCCCCTCCACATGGGGACGAGCCTGCGAAGCTTAGTTCTTCGCCGGGGGTGTCTCAACGCCGGAACGACCGCTGTTGCTAGCTCCCTCCTTTGGCTGCCGGGGACCTCCACGGGGAGTTTAGAGGTCATCCGTGCGATCCCACGACCGACTGGACGGATGAGTGTTTAGTCCAATACCCCCCGTGTCCCTGGGACCATTGAGGGGGTTATGTAGTGGGCGCACTTTTTACGTGGGATAGGCAGAGAGTGAGCTCTGTGGGACCCCCGTGCGGCTGGTTTCTGGCTCCCCTTCCCTACCCTTCCCCCTACCTTTTGGTGGGCTTTGTGTGGATTGTGTGTGTATGTGTGGGGGCTTAGTGAGGCCTAAACGAGAGTCCTCTGTAGTAACCAGGCCGCAAGTAGTATCGTTGTTGGCGCTGTGTTTTGACGAATGAGCGCCATCTTGGATGTGGGCAATGAGCTGCGGCATTAGCTACGATCGTTGCTACGAGGTTTCTGTAGGCACCGTTAGCTCAAGGCATAGGCCGTTGGGGGCGTGCGCTCACTCCCTGTGTCCGCAGTGTCTTAGACGGCGGCATGTAACAGATACCGGACCCCTTGTCATGGGTTTTATTGTTTTTTAGACCTTTTCTCCCGCTAACCCGCTGATATTCAGGGGTTTTGGCTATCAAGGGGTCCCATTGAGAGTTTTGCACGTGGCGGGGGGCGCTAGTCGCCATTTTGAGAGACAGTGTCCTCCTTTGCTGAAATGCTTAAGGGCCTCATAGATTCCCTTATAAATTCCCCGCAGTCCTAGTGGAGGCTCCGAGTAAATCTGGAGCCCCCCTCCCGGGGTTTTTTATCTATCTTATTCACTTCTTTGTTAGTCGCACCTGCGTCAAGCATGAATCGTTCGATATCCGAACGTTTTCCCCTGATTAATCGGCCATGCCCTTCCAGTATTCTGACTCTGAGCCTGAACGGGTTGCCACGGACAATGTCCCCCCTGAGGGGTCCCTGTCTCCAGCTTTCTGAGGATGAGGAGTATGAAATTCCCTCCCTGGTGGCGCATGAACGTGCCGTAATAAATACCCTCATAAGCACCATTACAGAACCCCAATAACCTTGGCAAGGAGTTATCTCCAAGGTCAAGCAAGAGATCCGCCTTCGGTTCCCGAAGAGCGCGGTAGCCGGGTCAGGTTTTTTTCCCTGCCCCGGGGAGTTCCACGATACGGTTACCGGCCAGTGGGTCGTATGTAACATATGCTGGTGCACATATATCTGGTCCCCTAAGGTGGACCAGACAGTCCTTAGGCTAAATAATTACACAGTGATACCGGTGGAGGTTTCCCTGGTACTCAAAGATCCAGCGGATAGAAGCATGGAAGCTTGGTCCCGCCATATTGACTCGTTGGCGGGCTCCCTGTTTATAACCTGTGTTTGTTTCAGTGATGGCATTTCAGGCTCTCACGACATGGCCATAAGCGCTTCAAACCATTCTGGAAGCGGAATTGGTTTTTCCGGCTATCCTTGGCATGGTGGACCAGGATACAATACCAGCATGTACCTGTGGCAGCCTTAGATAAGGGCCTGATCATTGCCCAGCTGTCGGCCGTTGGTATTGCGATTCGTCACACCATTTTGGGTTAAAAAGCTGGTTTGTGAACCATGTTTAGTATCATATGTTGAAGATCGTCTCTTGGAGACACTCTAATGAAATGATTAAGGGGTAAGAGTACTCTTCTACCCCAGGTACAATGGGGGTCCTTTAGTGCCGTCGGGGGGCGCGTTAAACCCCAGGTGGTCAGTCTAGCTCGTATGGCCTAACTGACAAGGTGCCTGACTTTGGAACAGATTATGTTGTTCAAAGCACTGTGGTCAGGCAAGCCCAAGACCAGTTCACTTGGTTCGGTGACCCAATCCACCTCTTCATGAAGGGACACCCTCACCCATAGCAGGGGTGAGGGGACGTCTGAGTGGTTCCAGGAACCTTGGTTGTCCAAGATTCAGGATAGGTGGGTTCACGTTCCGTTCCGTTTGCTCAATTTCACAAGCGGAGATCCTGGCCAGGTGGGACAGAACTCCTCAGTCCTTGAACCGGAGAATTTCTCTCAGTCATCGAGTGTGACTAGATCTCTTGTGGTGGCTCCAATCGCCAGCCTTGACTCAGGGCCGGTTATTCCGGCCTCTGTTATGGACAGTGATAACCATGGATGCCAGCCTTTTGGCCTTGGGTGGAGTACTGGGCAAGTTGTCTGCCCAACGTCAGTGGTCCATGGAGGAGACCTTACTTCCAATAAACGTGTTGGAACTTTGAGCAATAAAGCTTTTCTTATTCCGGTGGACATCCCAACTTCAGGGCTGTCCAGTCCGAGTACAGACGGACAACGCCACGGCAGTGGCTTACATCAATCACCGAGGGGGCACCAGAAGTGCCCGGGCAACCTCAGAGGTAATAGAAATTCTAAATTGGGCCGAAACGCATGTCCCGGCAATTTCTGCCGTTCATATTCCGGGAGTGGAGAATTGGCAGGCGGACTATCTGAGCCCCCAGACCCTGGACCAGGGGGAATGGTCCCTACATCCAGACGTGTTGTACCCGGTGGGGGACTCCGGACATGGACCTGTTTTCGTCCCGTCTGAACAACAAACTAAAAAGGTTTGTGTCCAGAACACTCGATCCTCTGGCGGACGCCACGGGCGCTTTGTTAATTCCTTGGCAACAGTATCGGCTGCTGTATGCCTTTCCTCCGATTCAACTGTTATTCGGGTTCCTTCGCAGAGTGGCGTCGGAACAAGTCTAGTTGGTTCTGGTGGCCCCAGACTGGCCACGCCGGTCATGGTATGCAGACATTGTACAAATGGCCGTCGAACCTCCTTGTCGGCTACCATTGAGAGACGATCTTCCGTCTCAAGGGCCGATCTTCCATCTGGCATTACAGTCATTGGCTTTAACGGCGTGGCTGTTAAAAGCCAAGTCTTAAGAGATAGGGGTCTTCCGGATGCGGTCATCCCTACGTTACTGACGGCTCGGAAAGCTGTTGTCGGGAAGATTTATTATCGTACCTGGAAAGTCTATTTTATTTGGTGTGAATCGCGGGGTTTTCCCCCGCGTGCCTTCTCATTAGCGAAGGTCTTGGCCTTCCTACAGTAAGGGGGAGATCAGCGTTTAGCTCCGACCACGATTAAGGGCCAGTTGTCGGTTTTGGCCATCCTTTTCCAGCGCCCCCTGGCGACCAATCCTTTGATTCGCACCTTCATTCAGGAGGTGCGCCATTTGGCCCCCCAAGGAAGGCTCTGGTGCCTCCTTGGGACTTGACTTTAGCATTGTCAGTTTTACAACGATCTCTTTTTTTGAGAACGTTAGAGATATTTCTCAGCCTGTTTTATCCAGCAGGTTGTCTTCTTAGTGGCTATCACATCTACTCGAAGAGTGTCCGAGATAGCAGTCTTATCTTGTCGTTCACCCTACCTGGTGCTACATAGGGACAAGGTAGTCTTGCGACTAAATCAGTGTTTTTTTACCCAAGGTGGTCTTTTTCTTCTTAGTGAAGATATTGTTCTGCCTTCGCTCTGTGCAAAGCCTAAGCATCCTAAAGAAGTGGCCTTGCATTCTTTTGATGTGGTACGGGCTATTAGGTTTTACCTATCTGCCACGGAGTCTATCCGGAAATCTGATTCCTTGTTTGTTCTTCCTGAGGGACCTCGGAAGGGATTTGCTGCGTCCGCAGCGACCATTTCAAAATGGGTCGGACAGACTGTGGTTAAGGCCTATTCTGTTAAGGGTCAGGTTCCTCCTTTCCCTGTAAAGGCTCATTCCCCTCGAGCCATCAGTGCCTCTTCGGCTTTTTGCCATCAGGCTTCTGCGGTTCAGGTGTTTAAGGCGGCGACTTGGTCGTCTGTGCACGCCTTTACAAAGTTTAACAAACTTGATGTTTTGGCATCCTTGGATGCTTCTTTTGGCCGCACAAGTTTTTAGTGCGGCAGTTCTTTGAAGAGTTTTTTTGGCTCTTCTTTGGTTTTTTGTTGTCCTGTTTTTTTCCAGTTCCTTTAAGTGCAATGTTTTGCCTAGGGTGGCCTTCGTTACCTCTTTATTGTTGCGTTTTTTCCCCACCCCTCACACCTTTGTACTGCTTTGGCACATCCCAATCGTAATGAATTAAGAGAGGCGACGACTGTCAGAGGACGTAAGAGAAAATAGAATTTTTGTAAGATCTTACCGTACAATTCTTTTCTCTAAGTCCTCTGACAGTCGTCGCCCCCGCCCCTCTGGTGTCTATTTTTTTTATAGCTTTGGGGTTGTGTTTGCCTTACGGTACTGCTTGCTATGAAACTAATAAGATACAGGAAGTAGCTGAGGGATAATGTCTGAGGGACAACCCCCTAGAGGTGTGTCTGGTTAAGTAAACCTTTGTTATTAACTGTTTAATAACTGCCTAGCTTACTCCTAGAGTGCACAGCCATTACCCAATCGTAATGAATTAAGAGAGGCGACAACTGTCAGAGGACTCAGAGAAAAGAATTTTACGGTAAGATTTTACAAAAATTCTATATTTTTAGCACTGATCACTGTAATATTGTCACTGGTCCACAAAATAAGTGTCAGTTAGGTGTCCGCAATGTCACAGTCCCGCTATAAGTTGCTGATCGTCACCATTACTAGTAAAAAAATAAAAATTCCATAAAAATATCCCATAGTTTGTAGATGCTATAACATTTACGCAAACCAATAAATATATATTGGGATTTTTTTTTACCAAAAATATGTAGCAGAATACATATTGGCCTAAATTGATGAAGAAATTCGATTTTTTTTACATTTTTTTTTTTATTGGATGTTTTATAGCAGAAAGTAAAAAATACAGGGTTTTCTTTCCTCAAAATTGTTGCTTTTTTTTTTGTTTATAGAGCAAAACAGCCCCTCCAAAAAACGCAGAGGGGATCAAATACCACCAAAAGAAAGCTCTGCTTGTGGGAGAAAAAAAAGACATCAACTTTATTTGGGTACAGCGTCGTACAACCACGCAATTGTCAGTTAAATTAACGCAGTGCCAGATCGCAAAAAATGGCCTGGTCATGAAGGGAGTAAAATCTTCTGGAGTTTAAAGTGGAACTGCACTGCATCTGTGTACCATAAACCAAAAATGCTATTTAATAAATTTTTAATATTCAAAGCAAACTTCCCCATCCATCCATGTCTCATGCTTTATTTTGCTGAGAAATCATTTTGAAAAACACCCCCTAGCATTTCTGGCAGTGGCCATCTTGAGTAAGGGCAGATGATTCATGTATCATTTACTTCCTGGAATCCATTTGCTCTTAGCTTAGGGATAGGCTGAGCTTAGAACCCTCCATCCCCTCCTAAAGACTGTTGGGATGTATGACATCATTTACCTAAGCAAAGAAACCAGGAAGTAAGTAAAGAAATGTTAAAAAAAAAAAAGTTTAAAACAAGTAAATATGATGTACTTTCCTATCTATTTACTAATGCTAGCAGCATAAGGATTAAAAATAGTTAATGTTGATTGAGAGAGTGAAGTTCCACTTTAAGTGGTTAAATGCAACAATAATCCTAGAATCTTCTGACAAAGGATCATAGTGGTTGTGGGTGCACAAGACCAGCTGAGATGGTTACAGCTGTTATTTTCTAGGGCAGGGGTCTCCAAACTTACAGAACAAAGGCAACTTTGTATATTTTACAAATATTTGTGGGCTCAAAAAGGCTGTCTAAAACCCCCTTTACATCAGAGTCTTCATCAGGGTGCTCCTTCAAGCAAGGTCTCCATCAAAGTCCCCCTTACATCCAAGTCCAATGTTACATGGGGGTGGGGAGTTAAAGCGGAGTTCCGGCCTCAAAATCGAAAAAATCTATTTTGGGCCATCCGCTTGCTGAGTGCAACCTGAAAAAGAAATGGATACTGCCGATTTTTTTTTTTTTTTTTTTTTTTTGGTCACTTACCTTATTATAGAAGAAAATATACTCACCTTCCTTCCACTTCCTGCCTCTGCGGCCGTGGCCCGCGCCGTCTCTTCCGGTTTGCAAAGACTCCTGGGAGCTGAACGTCATCGCTCCCAGGAGTCAATGCGCCTGCACCGGCCCGCTCGTCAGTTCCAGTGCAGGCGCGTCATTCCCTACTAAACAGCTTCTGGTCATGCCCAGAAGCTGTGTAGGGATGCATTGTGGGACTCCGACATCACGGAAGAGGACACGAAGAGGGACGCTGTGGCTTCAGCTGCCCACACCTGAGATGGCAGCGCTGGAGAAGAACTTTTCAAGGTAAGAATTTCTTCTTACAGGTAAGTGCGACCCGGGACAGTTCAAAGGCTATCCATTGTGGAATGTACTAGCCCTGACTGTCCCGGGGGTATTTTTAGCTAAAATTGACCCCGAGGCCAGAACTCCGCTTTAAAGCGGAGACCGAAGGCAGCTTTTTTGATTGTAAACCCTTCCATAAACCAAGTGAAGTGACAGGCATCAGGGGATACACAGAGATTGAACAAATCCTCCTACATAAGTTGTAGCTGTCAATAAATAAATGTCAATAAGCCAAGATAACTCACGCCACATCCCTAATAATATATGGGAACAAAGAAAAAGGTGTTGGTGTTCCAATACATCAGACTCTGAGTCGGCCCCACAGGGACCCGTGTATGTGAAAAGGATACACCCAACGTTACATAGTTACATAGTTAGTGAGGTTGAAAAAAGACATCAGTCCATCCAGTTCAACCTATGATGTGTGTGTGTGTGTTTGCTTTTAACCGTACATTGTATATCCCTGTATGTTGTGGTCTTTAAGGTGTCCATCTAATAGTTTCTTGAAACTATCAATGCTCCCTGCTGATACGACTGCTTGTGGAAGAGAATTCCACATCCTTACCACTCTTACAGTGAAGAACCCCTTACGCACTTTAAGGTTAAACCGCCTTTCCTCTAGTTTTAGTGAGTGGCCACGTGTCTTATTGTATCTCCTTTCTCTGAATAGTTTGTTCCTTATGCTCGGGTCACCAGTACAGTATTTGTACATTAATATCATATCCCCCCTCAATCGTCTCTTCTCCAGAGAGAAAAAGTTCAGTGCTTGTAGTCTTTCCTCATAGCTGATGTCCTCCATTCCCCTAATTATTTTTGTTGCCCTTCTCTGGACTTTCTCCAGTTCCAGCACATCCTTCCTAAGGACCGGTGCCCAGAACTGGACAGCATATTCCAGATGTGGCCGGACCAGAGTCTTGTAGAGTGGGAGAATAATCTCTTTATTTCTGGAGTGAATCCCCTTTTTTATACATCCCAGTATTCTGTTGGCTTTGCTTGCGGCGGCTTGGCATTGCATACCACTGCCAAGCTTGTTGTCTACCAGTACCCCCAGGTCCTTTTCCATCCTAGACTCACCCAGAGGTCCCCCCCCCCCTAGTGAGTAGCTTGCTTTCTGGTTTCTGGCCCCCAAGTGCATTACTTTACATTTTTCAACATTAAATCTCATCTGCCATGTAGTTGCCCACCCCGTTATTTTGTTCAGGTCCGCTTGCAAGGTTTCCACATCCTGCACAGAAGATATTGGCAAGCCTAGTTTAGTATCATCTGCAAATACTGAGATTGTACTCGATATCCCCTCCTCTAGATCATTTATGAATAAATTAAACAGGATTGGTCCCAGGACAGAACCCTGGGGGACCCCACTTTCCACACCCGCCCAATCCGAGTACCCTCCACCCTCTGTACTCTCCCCTGGAGCCAGTTCTCTATCCAGGTACTCACCTTATGGTCCATACCTACCTTCCTTAGTTTGTACAGTAAGCGTTTGTGGGGAACGGCGTCAAAGGCCTTTTCAAAGTCCAGATACACCACATCCACAGGCTTTCCTTTATCTAGGTGGCAGCTCACTTCATCATAGAAGGTTAATAGATGGGTTTGGCACGAACGATTTTTCATGAATCCATGCTGATTACTACTTATATTACCTTTTTCATTACTAACGTCTTGTATGTGGTCCCTTAACATCCCCTCCAAAATTTTGCAGACTACTGATGTTAGGCTGACCGGCCTATAGTTACCCGGGATAAATCTCGGCCCCTTTTTAAATATTGGTACCACGTTGGCTTTTTTCCAATCAGCTGGCACCATACCCGTCTGTAAACTATCTTTAAAGATCAAGAATAATGGTCTGGCAATCACCTGGCTGAGCTCATTAAGAACCCTCGGGTGCAAGCCATCCGGTCCCGGGGATTTATTTATGTTAAGTTTCTCTAGTTTAGCTCTAAGTCTATCTTCTGTTAGCCATGGCGGCACTTCCTGAGGTGTGTTGTTTAGTTCGGCCTTACAAGCTGGGTTCGTGTAGCCCCCCGATTCTTTTGTGAAGACTGAAGAGAAGAAATGATTTAACACTTCCGCCTTTTCTCTGTCCTCAGTGGCCATATTTCCTTTATCATCTTTTATGGGGCCAACGTGTTCTGGCCTTGCTTTCCTACTGTTTATATACTTAAAGAACTTCTTGGGGTTCTTTTTACTCTCCTCCGCTATATGTCTCTCGTGTTCTATTTTAGCCGCCCTGATTTCATCTTTACAGGCGGTGGTCAATTGGCATAGATAGATAAATGATATAGGAACAGCTTTTTAAATGCAATAATTTTATTGGTACATGTATGCACATTAAAAGAGATAAACAACATAGATGCATAGGCATCAATACAAACACTAGAATTCATGCAATATAAAAGATTGAGAACCATGTCCTAGAGTAATGGGGTCACACAGGTCCAACATGTTTCGCCGACTCTGTGGGCTTCTTCAGGGACCATGAGTGCTGGTGACCTCCGTACAGGTTCTAGGTACAAATAACATATTGTAAATATAACATTGTATATATTTTCTTCTTTTTTTAGACATCACATAAGAGAGAAACATATCATAGTTGGACATGACATAGTACA
This sequence comes from Pelophylax lessonae, assembly GCF_965119305.1. Taxonomy (NCBI): domain Eukaryota; kingdom Metazoa; phylum Chordata; class Amphibia; order Anura; family Ranidae; genus Pelophylax; species Pelophylax lessonae. Next base: position 57,222,935 of record NC_138771.1, on the reverse strand, counting down.
TGTTTCATTGTTTTAATAGAGGTGTAATGTCAAACACTCACCACTATCATAAAATCTGGGGCACAATCAGAAAGTCAACAACTGATAGTATGGTCTGCAAATCCCTCCGGGGAGTGCTCTCACTCCTGGACAAGGGTCCAGACAGATGCGTCCTCTTAATGTGGTGAAGACTGGACCAGGTAATACCAGACAGCGGTGATTCATATAACGGCCAGCAATAAAGGAGATTGAACCGCTACCGCCTTTGAATAAAAAGAAAAAAGAGAAAAGGCCACAAATAATATACGTGTGGTCTGGAGTGGCATACATAGTAAGACACCAATTACCAAACAAGTGTGATCATTAAGGTTTCAAAATGGTGAGACGGACATCAATGAGACAATACATCCAAAAAATGGAGACATAAATAAATAATAAATTGTGCCAAGCAGGTGCATCAAGAAAAGCAGATAATGTTCGCAAGATCGTCCTGTGCAGATAGAATCCTACATTCCCAGCCAAGGATGCCTAGGTAGTATAGGTTAGACAAGAGACTAAGTAGAAACACCCAAAATAAGACCCACATAACTTAATAGTGATCCCAAGAGAAAAGAAAACTAGTGTGTAGGCAAATAGATATACCACAGAGAGATCATACCCTAAGGTTAAGAAAAGTTGAATGTCCTTGCATGGCCTTGTCAGAGCCCAGATCTCAACTCCATTGAAAATCCGTGCAATGACTTGAAGACTGCAGTCCACAGTCGCCATCAAATTTAACTGAACTTGAGCAGTTCTGCAAAGAAGAGTGGACAAATATTGCAACGTCTGCATTTGCAAAGTACGTAGAGACATATCCCAACAGACTAAAGGCTGTATTTAAAGCAAAATGTGGTTCAACAAAATACTGACACAAGGGGGTGATCCTTTTTCCAATATAGTGATTGTGTTTTTTAATTATTTTTTGACATGTTGGTGCTATAGCTTTCACTTGGATGTTATATGTTGCACATACAGCTGTGTCTGCTTTCATTTCAGGCTGCAAAGCAACAAAATGTGATTTTTTTTGAGGTGGGGGGGGTCATTTTTTTCTATACCCACTGTATGTCTATCCATTGGCACTATCCTCTCCCCAAACTAACAATGTTGCTGTGTAAAGGTGTCTCCATTGCTCTAAGACAAGAGGTGTGTTACTGGCTGATCAACAGGTGAAAATAAAGGATAAAAAAAGAAAATAAATGCAGCCATCACATGCAATAACTAGTAAGCTGCAATATATTATATTATATGATTGTTTTTAGGTTTAATACTGCTTTAACCTTTGGGCCTCATGCACACTAGTGTAAAAATGGAACATTTAGGTATGTGAAGCAAACATTCTTCAGCAGATCTGAACAATGATTTCCTATGTACACATAGTACGCACACATGTAAACTGACATTTTTACACTTCTAAGAAGATCATCTTCTGGGGAAAATGTGGGAAATATGTCATATGCGTGTATAAATGGCAATGGGAAAATTGTGGGGAATACGTCATATGTGGATATAAGGGCCCTGTTCAGATATCGCGATATCACGATATCGCGTTGTGGGAACAAGCATTCTGGTTTGGGATTCTGAAAGCAAGATTTACACACGCATGTCTCGTTTAGTGCCGCCCGTTCACTACAATGGGGTGCTCTATGCGTATTTGTCACCTAAAAGAAGCTCCTGCTTCTTTTTTGGGCGACAAGTTTAGCATCATTTTTAAACAAACATTTTGCACAACCACGGCAGAATTGCATAGCATTTGAGGTATTAGGAATAATTTAAAAAAATTGTAAATATCCCCGCACTTAAGACGTAAAAGTACGTAATGAATAAAAAAATATTGAAATAGGTATGTGTCTCCAAAACTGTGTATGATTAAATACACTAAAAATAGGTAAAACTGACTACCCTCTGATGTGAATTGTGAATTGAAAATATATATAGGGCTGTTGCTGCTGATGAAGGTATATGCCTTTAAATAATATGGTTATATACAGTAAATATCAGCGCTGCTAGTCTATAATAAATATACATCAATATAAATCAATAAAGTGGCATGTGCAAACACTGATAAATATGGACCAGCAGGTGGACCAGCAGAGCAGACAAGATGTTGCACCACTTTATAAAACTCAATCTTTCTAAAACTAAGCTCATAATATCCCCCTGCCAGTGTGCCCTCTCCCCTGATTTTTCTATCAAGATCTATTGCACAACTACCATTCCCTCTACTTATGCCAGGGCACTAGGTGTAATGTTAGACTCTGACCTGTGCTTTCAGCCTAAAATGCAATCACTATTCAAATTTTGTCACCATGACCACCGTAACATTTCCAAAATTCACCACTTCTTAAAGCGAAGCTCCACCCAAAAGGGGAAATTCCTCTTTTGGGCCTCTTCCTCTTCTCCAAATTACACTTTTTGGAGGAGGGAAGCAGGTACCTTGTTTTGACAGGCACCTGCTCCAACTCCCAAGTTCTCTTCCCCCCCCCCCCCACCGCACAGTCTTTTGGGACAGGACGTGGCTCACGTATGTGCAGTGGGCACCTGGCTGCAAAGCCGCAAGCTGTCACAGCCGATTGCCCACAGTTGAGATGCTGGCGCTGAGGAGAGAAGATTGAGAGAAGGGTTAGAACATCGCTGGATCCTGGGACAGGTGAGTGTGTTTAAGCATTTGCCGACCGCGCTAAAGCCGAATGACAGCTACAGTACAGTTGTCCAGTTCTGGGAGGGCGTCTAGTAGCCTTTTTCCCAGAACCATGCCTCCCGCGTGCCCGTGTTTGGACACAGCTGATCACACATGGGGGCAAAGGGCCAATCACAGCTGATCACAAAATAAACACGCTTGCCGGTTATCCGCATTCCTTTCCTCACGCACTGTACTCACGTTAACTGGCAAGCGTGAAAGGGGACATCTACGCTGATAATCAGGGCACTGATGATCAGTGCCACCTCGTCAGTGCTGCCTCATCAGTGCTGCCTCATCAGTGCAGCATATTAGTGCCTATCAGTGAAGGAGAAAAAATACCTGTTTGCCAAATTTTTTAACAGAAAGTTTTTGGTCTTTTTCATTTGTTTAATAATGATAAAAACTTCACACAAGTACAATGTTGCATGACAGCATGAAAATTGGCCTGGGCAGGGAGGGGCTGAAAATGCCCAGGAGGCAAGCGGTTAGAAGTCAGCAGCTACAGTTTTTGTACCCGCCATCCCACTGCGCCAATCCCTTCACTGGTTTCCGATCACCCAGAAAATAAAATCCTAAATATCAGTGACCTATAAAGCTATCCACAACTCTGCACCAAGCTACATCACCAACCTTATCTCAAAATATCAACCAAACTGTCCTCGTCACTCCTCCCAAGACCTCCTGCTCTCCAACAACGTTGTCCCATCCACCCATGCTTCTCCAGAGCCTCTCCTATTATCTAGAAATCCTTACCCCAATCTGTCTGGCCATTTCCTACTCTGTGCGCCTTTTAAACAAGCCCTACAAACTCATCTCTTCAGAGAAGCCTATCATGCCTCCACCTAATAAACTGAATTTTGACTTTCTCCATCAGTTCATCTCATACAGACAGGGCCGGTGCAAGACTATTTTTCACTCTAGGCAAGATCAGCTACTTGCGGCCCCCTCAAAAAAAAATTGAATTTAATAATTCCAGTCCCAGAACTCCTGCCTAACACTAAACTGATGACCTGTAGGGGCTTTGCGTATGTGCGCCCATGAAATGACGAAAAACTTCAGTTCCCTATATTTTTTCATAGGCAAAGCTTTAAAAGCTCCCTACAGGTCATCAGTTTAGCGTCAGGCAGGAGTTCTGATGCTAGAATTATTTCTCTTACTCCGGTGTGCGCCGTTATACAAACCATGTGTAGGGCAATCACAGGCGCTAAAGCGCATGCATTTTTGTGTGTGTACAATATACAGGTGGGGGGCGGGCAGCACTGGCACTGGGGTGTACAGTATACAGGGGGGGAGCGGGCAACACTGGCACTGAGGTGTAAAGTATACAGGTGGGGGCGGGCAGAACTGGCACTGAGGTGTACAGTATAAAGATGGGGGTACAGTATACAGGTAGGGGGCGGAGGGTGTAGAGTATACAGGTGGGAGGCGGGCAGCACTGGCACTGAGGTGTGCAGTATACAGGTGGGGGGGTACAGTATACAGGTAGGGGGCGGGGCGTTTAGAGTATACAGGTGGGGGGGCGTGTAGAGTATACAGGTGGGAGGCCGCCAGCACTGGCACTGAGGTGTACAGTATACAGGTGGGGGGTACAGTATACATGTGGGGGGGGCGCAGTCGATATGCACCTGGGTAGGGAGGTCGGTGTCCCCCTGGCAGTAGGTCCTCTCATACACACACAGGAGACAGTCAGGCTGTGTGGTGAGGTGACTCACCGTCAGGCAGGGGACTATCAGTGTGATGAGTACAGAGCCCCATCCCGGCTCCTCACATCACCGGACACCGACTCCACTCTCTTCCATTACTGACCATACACTCCTCCCTCTTCCTGACTGCGCAACGTCATACAACTCCGCCCTTCAGAGTTTCTCACCCGTCTTACCTCCTAATCTGGGAAGGGTTTTTAATTTTTGCTAAATAAACGAAAAAAAAAAAACAATTTCTCTTACGTCCTCCGACAGTCGCCGCCTCTTCATATTCGTCACTAATGGGGTTATTGACCTTTGCTCCGTAGGAGTAGCTAGGCAACAGAATATATTAATATCAAAGCTTTTAGCATATCCCACCCCCAGGGGGTGGTCCCCTCAGTCAATACCTCCCCGCTTCCTGCATACCAACTCAGTTTCATATGCCTAGCTCAGGAGTACGCAGGCTGTTCCTGTGCTGGGGCTCTTAGTCTCAGCCACTTTTCTCTTTTTTGATTTTATTTGAAGTTTTTTCTCTTTCTTTTACTTAGCTGTTTATTTTCAGCGTTAGTTAGTTCTTCTGATGAAGATGATCGTGCGGAGCTGGGTCTCAGTCTGGCCACCCTGGATCCCAGGGCTCAGGGCCAGGGGCTTCCCAGCCTGCCATCGAGCGTTCAGCTTAGGTTTTGCCCTGGCACATTGAACGACCCATCCCTGTTCGCTGCGGGGATGCTATCGGTGAGGTGGCTACCTCACTGGACGCCATTGCGGTTTCGCACCGCAACTCCACTGCGTCATGCTTGCGACACTCCCTTTCCTCAGTACTGCGGTTTGGTCGCTGGAGCAGGCTCCCCACGCCATCCGGACTGGTAAGTGTATCTCTATGTGGGGACCTGTCTTTTTTGGGTGTCAGTCTGGGACTGTGTGACCCTGCATGTCTGTGTGGCTGCTGTGCTCCCTGTCAGCTCCTGTGTGCACTTGCTGCCTGTGTGTGGGCTGTGAGGGGGGCGGCTCTCCCGCTCTGCTGGGTGTCATATGAAGCAGTGAGATTTTAGACATGCTGTGCGGCGATCGCTGCGGCGATCCACCATTTTTCTGGGGCAAAAATTATGGTGGCAGGTCCTGTGAGGTACTGCACAACATTTTGAGCGGCTATCGATCCCACATGTCAGCGCCATGTTCTCTTTGCCCAGGGTTTTTGTCCTCAGCCGAGCGGCCATGTTTGTGTAGCCTTGCAGAGGCTTCATAGGGGCGGTCAGTCTTGCATCACTTCCTTTTCCTCTGGGACAGCGATCGGTGCAGCAGCCTGTGTGAGCTCTCCAGGTTTTATATCTCCTTTTTTCCTGTATTTCTTGCCCAGTTTCTTATCCCTGTGGGGGTCGGTGTGTTCAGTGGGTGCGGTGGGCAGCGCTCGCCGCGATCTTAAAGGGGCAGTACCCTTTATTAATTTTTTTGCTGGGGCATGGATTCTCAGGATTGCAAGTTTCCTCCCACCCTGGTGGGGGGCCAAGGGGCTGCTGCTTCCCCCGAGGGGGCTGATCTGGCCACTATTGTGGCTAACTTAGCTGCTCAGGTGCAGATGCTGGTGGCTGATCGATCCACAAAACGGCCCAGGGTGTCTATTTCCTCTGATTCAGAGGGCGATGGGGCTGCTATGGCTGGAGTGCCCTTCTCAGGGTCTCACTCATCCCTAGACCTTGTGGGGTCTGACGGGGAGGCTGAGGTGGAAGGGGTTGATAATTCTACCCCTGGCTCGTCTGAAGAGCTTGCACTCATGGATGAGTTAGTTGCTTCTATCAAGCAAACGCTGCATTTGCAGGATGAACCATGTCCTCCTGCTTTGATGTCCTCTTATGGGACGCAGAGGAAACGCAAAACATCGCAGGTTTTTCCTTGCTCTATGGAATTTCAGCGCGCGGTTGATGAGCAATGGTGCAATTTAAAAAAGCCTTTTGCTGTGCCGAGTAGGTTCAAACTGCGTTATCCCTTTACACCAGCTACTGATGAGCGTTGGTGTGTGCCACCTCAGGTGGATCACGCGGTGGCGATTTTGAATAAATCAACTGCGATCCCTGCTGAGGATACCCCGGTGTTCCGGGACCCGACGGACAGGAGATTGGAATCTCTGGCCCGTCATGCCTATACGGTTGCTGGCTCTATGCTGAAGCCTATTTTTGCTTCCATTATGGCAGCCCAGGCTATTGCGGATTGGACGCAGGTGCTCAAGCGCACTCTGGTGGCTGACTCTGCCCCGCCGACAACTTTGGCTATGGTGGATCAGATTCATCAGGGTGTCATGTATTTGTGTGATGCGGACTTGGATTTAGTCCCTTTGGCGGCGCGCCTTTCTAGTGTGGCGGTCTTGAACCGTCGCCTGATATGGTTGAAATGTTGGTCGGTTGACCAATCTTCTCGCAAGACTCTGGCAAACTTGCCTTACGCGGAATCTCGCCTTTTTGGCGAATCTTTGGATACTCTGATAAAGGGTATTTCTGGGGGTAAGAGCACTCTCTTGCCCCAATCTCACAAGAATAAGTTTGTTCGCGGTAAGAAGAATGCTTCGTTTAGGCCCTCTCAGGGGTCCTTTCGTGCCTTTCGGTCGCACTATAAGGGCAAGCCCTTCAAAGGCCTTGGCTCCCAGAAGAAGCCGTGGGCGGGTAAGCAGAAGTCCGGCCAGTCCGGATCCGCTGCCCATAACAATGCGGCCTGAAGGGGCGCCCTCATCCGTTTCTGGGGTGAGGGGACGTTTGCTCGGTTTTCTTCAACCCTGGCTGGACCGCATTCGGGACAGGTGGGTTCAGGAAATCGTTCGATCTGGTTACAAGATCGAGTTTCTCTCTCGGCCGGCGGGCAGGTTTTTCCCCTCAAACCTTCAGCTGACTCCGGAGCGCTTGCAGGATCTGCACCTAGCGGTGCGGGACCTGCGGGCCCAGGGAGTGGTGGTTCCAGTGCCTCATCGGGACAGATTTCGGGGGTTCTATTCCAATCTGTTCACTGTGCCCAGAAAGGAAGGCAAAGTACGTCCGATTCTGGACTTAAAAGCTCTGAACCGCTTTGTGCGGGTTCGCAAGTTTCGCATGGAATCCCTGCGCTCGGTGGGGGCTGCCCTGGTTCCGGGGGAATTCATGGCCTCCATCAACTTGAAGGATGCGTACCTACACATCCCCATTTTCGAGGGTCACCAGAGGTACCTTCGATTTGCCATTGCGGAGGATCATTATCAATTCGTGGCGTTACCCTTCGGTCTCGCTTCGGCTACGCGGGTTTTCACCAAGGTGCTTGCGCCGGTTCTGGCTTTACTGAGGGCCCACAGCATTTCTGTCCTGGGGTATGTGGACGATATCCTGATTCGGTCCGCGACCAGTCAGGGTCTGGTGAACGACCTGTCCTTCACGATGCAGACTCTGCAGGAAATCGGCTGGACGATAAATTTTCCAAAATCAACGTTGCGTCTGTCGGTTCGTCTTCCCTACCTGGGGATGATTCTGGACTCTGTTCAGGCGAAGGTCTTCCTGCCGGAAGATAAGCTTCGGACACTTCAGTGCGAAGTCAGGTCCCTCAGGGACAATCAGTGCTCGTCCCCCCCGGACGTGTATGAGGTGTCTGGGATTGATGGTTTCGGCCTTCGAGGCGATTCCCTTCGCCCAGTTTCACACACGGGAGCTTCAGGTGGAGGTCCTGGCCAAGTGGGACGGGCGTCCGCAATCTCTGGATCTGCGGCTGTCATTAAGCCATCTCACCCGAAGGGGTCTTTTGTGGTGGCTCCAGTCCCCGGCGGTGTCGGGGGGCAAGTCCTTTCGTCCTTTGTCGTGGACGGTGATCACCACGGATGCCAGCCTGTCGGGCTGGGGTGGTGTTCTGGGCGTTTTGTCCGCCCAGGAAACTTGGTCGGAGGAGGAATCCTCCCTTCCGATCAACATTCTGGAATTGCGAGCGATAAATCTCTGTCTTCTGCGTTGGACGGACAGGCTTCAGGGCCGTCCAGTTCAGGTGCAGACGGACAATGCCACAGCGGTGGCCTACATCAACCACCAAGGGGGCACCAGGAGTGCCCGGGCGGCTCGGGAAGTAGCCGACATTCTGTCTTGGGCCGAGACGCACGTCCCGGCGATCTCTGCAGTTCACATTCCGGGGGTGGAAAACTGGCAGGCGGATTATCTGAGCCGCCAGACCCTGGACCAGGGGGAATGGTCCCTTTACCCGGATGTCTTCCAGATGTTGTGCGCGAAGTGGGGGTCCCCAGATGTGGACCTGTTCGCGTCTCGTCTAAATCACAAGGTGGAAAGGTTCGTGGCAAGGACGCGCGATCCTCGGGCAGACGCCTCGGACGCGTTAGTGACGCCCTGGCATCAGTATCGCCTGATGTATGCCTTTCCACCGATTCAGCTGCTGTCCAGGTTCCTTCGCAGGTTGGCCTCGGAACCGAAAACGGTGATTCTGGTGGCACCGGACTGGCCTCGCCGGTCTTGGTACGCAGACCTCGTGAATCTGGCGGTCGACGCTCCGTGGCGTCTGCCTCTTCGAGCGGACCTTCTGTCTCAAGGTCCGATATTCCATCCTGCTTTACAGTCGCTGGCTTTGACGACCTGGCTGTTGAAAGCCAGGTCCTGAAGGATAGGGGTCTCTCCCCTGAGGTCATTCCCACTTTGATCAAGGCCAGGAAGGCCTCTTCAGGGAAGATTTACTACCATACTTGGAAGGCGTATTTTGCCTGGTGTGAGTCCAGGGGGTATTCCCCTCGCTCATACTCGGTATCGAGAGTGTTGGCTTTCCTTCAAACGGGCGTGGACCAGCGTTTGGCGTTGGCCACGATTAAGGGTCAGATTTCTGCGCTGGCCGTTCTTTTTCAGCGTCCTGTGGCGTCTTAACTCTTTGGTTAGCACCTTTGTTCAAGGGGTGCGGCATTTGGTCCCTCCTAGGAGGGAGCCTTTGCCTCCATGGGATTTGAACCTTGTTCTGTCCGTGTTGCAACATGCTCCTTTTGAAAATATCAGGGAGATCTCGTTGTCTTTGTTGTCCAAGAAGGTTGCCTTCTTAGTAGCGATTACTTTGGCTCGCAGGGTGTCGGAGCTGGCGGCCTTGTCCTGCAAGTCTCCGTATTTGGTGATTCACTTGGATAAGGTGGTCTTGCGACCTAACCCATCTTTTCTTCCGAAGAGAATTTCTGAATTTCACCTCAATGAGGACATTGTCTTGCCTTCGCTTTGCGCGAAGCCTAAGCATCCGAAGGAGGTGGCTTTACATTCCTTGGATGTTGTTAGGGCAATCAGGGTTTACCTGTCATCGACTAAATCCTTTCGCAAGTCGGATTCTCTCTTTGTCCTTCCTGAGGGACCTCGGAAGGGCATGGGGGCGTCGGCTTCTACCATCGCCAAATGGATCAGACAGACCATTGAGCAGGCCTATGCTTTGAGGGGGAAGGTTCCTCCCGTGCCTGTGAAGGCGCACTCTACCAGATCTCTGAGTACGTCTTGGGCCTGTCATCATCGGGCTTCTGTGGCCCAGGTGTGTAAGGCGGCGACTTGGTCGTCCGTTCACACCTTCTCCAAATTTTACAAAGCGGATGTTTAGGCATCGGCAGATGCTTCTTTTGGCCATAAAGTCCTTAGTGCGGAGGTGCCTTAGGGTCCCTTATTTGGGCCCTTGGCTGTTGGGGTGTTTTTACCCCTAGGTTACTTGTTTTTTCCTGGGTTTTTGCTCCTGTTGAGCATGTTTTCCTGTTGCCCAGTTGGTTCTCTTACTTTGGTAAGGTTCCTTTCTCTGATGTGGGTATTGCGTTGCTTTAGGCGCGGCTGCTGTTTTCCCACCCCTCATGTCTACACTGCTTTGGGACGTCCCCATTAGTGACGAATATGAAGAGGCGGCGACTGTCGGAGGACGTAAGAGAAAACGGAATTTTTGTAAAATCTTACCTGTAAAATTCCTTTCTCTGAGTCCCCTGACAGTCGCCGCCCCCGCCCCTCTTTTGGGGTTTGTTTATATACTCTACTGCTATTCTACTGAAACTGAGTTGGTATGCAGGAAGCGGGGAGGTATTGACTGAGGGGACCACCCCCTGGGGGTGGGATATACTAAAAGCTTTGATATTAATATATTCTGTTGCCTAGCTACTCCTACGGAGCAAAGGTCAATAACCCCATTAGTGACGAATATGAAGAGGCGGCGACTGTCGGAGGACTCAGAGAAAGGAATTTTACAGGTAAGATTTTACAAAAATTCCGTTATTTTGAAAAAAAAAAAATAAACAGTTTTTTTTGTTTCTGTTCAATTTTTTCTTCATAAATTTAGGTTAAACTATACTATGCTATATTTCTCCACCCCTTAGGCTGTTAAAATAACCAAAATCAGTGTATATTATTTAGTCTGTAGAAAAGTTATGGAGTCCACAAACTATGGGCTATATATACTGTACATGTAAATCGATCAATCTTGATATACTGATGGCCTATCTAATTTCTTGAGGAATGAAAACACCAGGACAGTACAAATATCCCCCAAATGACCTCTTTTTGTAAAGAAGACAGTCCAATGTATTTAGTAAGAGGCATGGCGAGTTTTTTTTAAGTGATTTTTTTGTCACAAAATGTAAAAAAAATCGTTTTTCATGTTCTTTTTTTTTTTTAACATACTTTTTTTTAACATACTTTTTTTTTTATACTGTCATCGGTGCAGTACAGTGTCATTAAATAACTGGTGTGGCAGTGATCAGGTACACTGATTTTAAATAATTGAATAAGAATTTAATAATTATTTTTTTAATACACTGTGACCAAAGCACAATTGTGTTACCATAGTAACACTGTACTACTCCGGGAAGTGATCAGGATTTTTTTTTAACATTATGATTGCTTATACCAGTGAATTTCATTGTTATAAGCAACAATTCATTTTTTACTGAATGAATTGGATTCATTCAGTTTTTTTTCTATTGTGGTTTAGCTATGATTGGCCACAGCTAATCACGTGGTACAGATGGGTTGTGATTGGCCCTGTCTGTACTATGTGATCACTATGACCAGTCACAGAGATGTACACAATGGATGGTATGAATGAAAACCATCCATTGTGTACAATTGTCATGTGATCTTCTGTGATTGATCACAGTGATCTCATGGTACCAGCAGCAGCCAGTACACTGATCAGTCACACAGCGGGTGACAGATTGCACCACATCACGTGGCCGTTCTGGGAGGATAACGTCCACCCAGAACAGTGAATGTCCATCGTTTGACTACAGGCTGGATGGGAACTGGTTAATAAATAATTATACATCCAATCTGGTAATTTACAGGAGCTTTTTATGTAAAAGAGGAAACCACTGCTGGATCGGATATTATCTCCCTTATCTTCAATATTTTGTTCAAAAGTTCGTGTTAAGAAGTTTAAAACAAACATACAAAATATAGCCATCTCAGACCAAGGATCAGACTAAGGATCATCATTATTAAATAAAAAAAAGGGACACATATAGAATTGTTGCAGTCCAATGGATAGGCTACCGAAGTGACTAAAGCCATAGCTACAGATGTATTTCATCCCTCAGAGTAGGTAGACCTGATAATAAGGTGACCAGACATCCCCGGTTTCCAGGGACAGTCCCCGGATTGAGGACACTTTCCCCGGTCTAAGTCTGTCCCCGATTTGTCCCCAGGATTTAGGGCCTCATTAATGTAGACATGGCATCCAATGTTGGCTGAGAAACAGCCTGGGGACTCAGATGCAGACGCCCCCTGCTGGACGATCTCACTGCCGCTCCTGCTGCTGTTCAGTGGAGGAGAGGCAGAATTGACTGTGTGGAGGGCTGGGAACGGGAGATGGGTAGATGGGGGGGGGGGGGGGGGTCTGTTTGTACACAGGTGAGGGCAGTGGGGGTGCAGGGGTCAGAGCTGATGCAACTGCATGGAGAGATGGAGAGTTTAGCTTATGTGGGGAAAGGGCTAAAAGGTGACTGCAGAGATAATCTGTGAGAGAAGGGTGCAGAGGTGAGCTATGGATGTGGGGCAGAAGTGTTCTCTGTGATAGCAAACCCTTGAACCCTGTACTCTATGCCTAACACCCTCCTGTATATTATGTAGTCCTGTGCCCAGCACTCTGTGTATTATGTAGTCCTGTGCTCAGCGCGCTGTGTATTATGTAGTCCTGTGCCCAGGGCTCTGTGTATTATGTAGTCCTATGCTCAGTGCTCTGTGTATTATGTAGTCCTGTGCCCAGCACTCTGTGTATTATGTAGTCCAGTGCCCAGCGCTCTGTGTATTAGGTGGTCCTGTGCCCAGCACTCTGTGTATTATGCAGCCCTGTGCCCAGCGCTCTGTGTATTATGCAGTCCTGTGCCCAGCGCTCTGTGTGTTCTGCAGTCCTGTGCCCAGCATTCTGTGTATTAGGTAGTCCTGTGCCCAGCGCTCTGTGTATTATGTAGTCCAGTGCCCAGCACTCTGTGTATTATGCAGTCCTGTGCCCAGCACTCTGTGTATTAGGTAGTCCTGTGCCCAGTGTTCTTTGTATTATGCAGTCCTGTGCCCAGCGTTCTGTGTATTATGCAGTCATGTGCCAATAAAAAAATAAAAATATGTCCCGGATTTAATTTCAGAAAACTGGTCACCTTACCCCACAAGGTTCTTGGTTGCAGTCCAAGATAACAATTTGGCAATAGTTTTCAATATTACTTATACATATATACAGTATATTGGCTTGTTTTATTGAAGTGTGACCTGTTACAATTGATGTTGCTAGGCGTTGAACTTCATGTTGTGATGTGTGTACGATACAGGAAGTGGCACATAGATTCAGCTTAGCTTTGAACTGTTCAAGTTTTTTTTTTTTTTTGTGCCATTGTTTTGACTCTTTGCATAGTTTTTGGAGGATTGTACAATCTTCCATCTTCTCAAGTCTAGTGCATTAACCCATGATGCTGAATAAGAAACAATCATCCTAAATATAATTTAAAATTTCTTATCGAGCTACTCATCCATAGCCCTATAGTTAGGTAGACTCTAGAGTACAGGGGGACCTCACCGTGGTCCTTACCTGTTGATGCATTTTGAAGGCTATAGCTTATTGTGAGTGTAGCCAAGCTGGGACTACTACATATGCATATATGTCATGAATACCTATATCCAAGTTATTGTTACGATGTAACCAGAGTGCTCCTTTAAGGTTCCTTACAAGCAGGATCGGCTTTCCCCAGAAATGGAGGAATTGAATTGTAGGGGAAAAAGTTTGGAATTGAAAGCAGACTGTTGCATGAATGGAAGGAGGGACTATACTCCCGGGGAGCATTGGGAGAGTGAATGATCAAGGGGGGCCGATATACCTCTCTGTGGGCCGAGTGCTTCCGGGACTCAGGGAGGAGAGGTCAGCCTGAGAGGTGTGTTGGGACACTGTTGGTGACAGAGGCCCAAGGTGTGCGGCCTAGAGAGAGAGAGAGCGGAGCCCATCCTCAGCGATGCGGATGCTGGTAATCACCAGTGTTGGTAGTAACTGCGTTTAAGTGAACGGCGTTACTTAACGCAGTTACTTTTGAGGGTAACGAGTAATCTATCAGATTACTCATCCTGTCCCTGTAACGCCGCTGCCGCTACTTTCGGCTGCGTTACCGCAATTACATCTACCGCCACTAGATGGCAGTAGATGTAATTGTATTCAGGGGTCGGCAAGGTGTCTGCACACGGACACTGGTGTCCGTGAGCGGTCCTTGCAGTGTCCGCCGCGCCGAAGCTAGTGACTCACTCTGCCCGTCTGCTGAAATCGGATCAATCCTTGATGCGATCGCTCGGGGGCGGAGCTCCTGTCCGCTCCTGCCTCCTGTTCGGCTCTAGCTCTTGGCAGTGGCACCGCCCACAAAGTGGAGTGGTGGTGGAGACTGGAGAGAGACCTGCGTGCACGGCTGCGCAGTGATCTCTCTGTGACTGTCTGACTGTCCAGCGCGGGAGAAGAACAGGAGGATTGTAACGGTAGGTAAGGTTGTGGTGGACTCACTGGACTGGAGGCCTGGGAACCCTGCTTGGCCTGCTTTAAGGGGGAATGTCACCCTGACGTGCTGTAAGGGGGATCTAGGGGGGACCTGGGATGGCTGACCTGTCTGCTCTTGCCTGCTCTAACAAAGGGGTATTTATAAATATGGGGGACCCTCACCCTCTCGTAGGCCTGCTCTAAAGGGGGATCTAGGGGGCTCTAAAGGGGTATTTATAAATATGGGGGACCCTCACCCTGTCCTAAGCCTGCTCTAAAGGGGGATCTAGGGGGTTGCCTGCTCTAAAGGGGTATTTACAAATATGGGGGACCCTCACCCTGGCCTAGGCCTTCTCTAAAGGGGGATCTAGGGGGTCCCCCCTAGATCCCCCTTTAGAGCAGGCCTAGGCCAGGGTGAAGGTCCCCCATATTTATAAATACCCTTTAGAGCCCCCTAGATCCCCCTTTAGAGCAGGCCTAGGCCAGAGTGAGGGTCCCCCATATTTATAAATACCCCTTTAGAACCCCCTAGATCCCCCTTTAGAGCAGGCCTAGGACAGGGTGAGGGTCCCCCATATTTATAAATACCCCTTTAGAGCAGGCAATGGCAGGCAGGTCAGCCATCCCAGGTACCCCCTAGATCCCCCTTTAGAGCAGGCCAGGGTGAGGGTCCCCCATATTTATAAATACCCCTTTAGAGCCCCCTAGATCCCCCCTTTAGAGCAGGCCTAGGCCAGGGTGAGGGTCCCCCATATTTATAAATACCCCTTTAGAGCAGGCAATGGCAGGCAGGTCAGCCATCCCAGGTCCCCCCTAGATCCCCCTTTAGAGCAGGCCTAGGCCAGGGTGAGGGTCCCCCATATTTATAAATACCCCTTTAGAGCAGGCAGGCCAGCCATCCCAGATTGCCCACAGATCCCCCTTCAGAGCAGGCCAGGGTGAGGGTCCCCCATATTTATACATCCCCCTTTAGAGCAGGCAAGGAAGTCCTATGGGGGACCTGCCTGCACTAAAGGGGGATCTATGGGGGATGGTTGACCTGCCTGCCCTTGTCTGTTCTAAAAGGGGATCTATGGGGGACCTGCCTGCCCTTGCCTGCTCTAAAGGGTGATGTATAATTATGGGGCACCCTCGCCCTGGCCTGCTCTAAAGGGAGATCTATGGGGGACCTGCCTCCCTTGCCTGCTCTAAAGGGGGATGCATAAATATGGGGGACCCTCACCCTGGTCAGGCCTGCTCTAAAGGGGGATCTATGGGGGACCTTCCTGCATTACAGCGGGATCTATGGGGACCTGCCTGCTCTAAAGGGGGATCTACTAGAGACCTGCCCTGGCCTTCACTAAAGGGGGATCTATGGGGGACCTGCCTGCGCTAAAGTGGGGATTTATGGGGGGACCTGCCCTGGCCTGCACTAAATGGGGATCTATGGGGGACCTGCCCTGGCCTGCACTAAAGGGGATCTACTGGAGACCTGCCCTGGCCTGCACTGAAGGGGGATCTATGGGGGACCATACTTTTGCCAGACTGGCAAAATTATATATAAAACAACCAGTGGCAGTTACTTACAAAACGATATAGTCCAGGAGACTCCCCACCACCACAGGGCACTGGGCAGCAGGAAGTCCACCACCACCAGTCCACCAATGGTCCAACGCACACAGCCAGCCCAGAAGAGGAGAGAGGCACAGACAGGCAGGCCTGAGGCCTGCAGGAGGACTGAGCCAGAGGGACCCGGACAACAGTGTGCCTGCCAGGCCAGAGGCCACACCACCACCAGCAAGCCCAGCACAGCAGGTACCAAAAAAAAAAACTCAGTCAGTCACAGACAGTCAGGATTCAGGTCTCAGACCCCCACCAGCCACCACACCACCACCAGCAGCGTGCCACACCACCAGTGTGCCACACCCCCACCACCAGTGTTCTACACCGCCACCACCACCAGTGTTCCACACCGCCACCACCACCAGTGTTCCACACCGCCACCACCACCAGTGTGCCACACCGCCACCACCACCACCAGTGTGCCTCACTGCCACCACTCGTGTGCCACACCACCAACAGCCAGCCACTCCAGGCAGCAGGTACCAAAAATCAAAACAAAATACAGTTACTCACAGTCAGGAGGACTCAGGACTCAGACCCCTACAGTGTGCCACACCGCCACCACTATTAAAGAGGAAGTAAACCCTCCTCAGGAAGTTGTACCTATAGGTAAGCCTATGATAAGGCTTACCTATAGGTACTGTAAATATCTCCTAAACATGTACCGTTTAGGAGATATTTACCTTTAATGCAGCCAGTGACGTCACTGGCGCATGCGCTCTGAAGGAACGGCTGATCGTGCCGTTCCTTCAGAGCCCCGTGCCGTGACCGTCGGCTCCCGCGCGCGTGCGCGGGAGTGACGTCACCGCGGCTCCGGCCAATCAGATGACCGGATGCCGCGATCCCGGAAGACGAGCGACATGTCATGTCGCCCGTCATACAGGTAAGAGAGCGGCACGGCGGGGGCTCGTTCTAAGGTAAGTATTTCATAATGAGCTAGTATGCTATGCATACTAGCTCATTATGTCTTTCTCTTGCAGGTTGTAAAAAAAAAAAAATTTTTTTAAACAAGTTTACAACCTCTTTAAAGATCTCATAGAACGTAATTGCATTATAGAATAGTAAAAAAAGTCGCAGTTACTTTGCTGAGTAACTAATTACTTTTTCAATGTGGTAACTGAGTCAGTAACTCAATTACTTTTTGGGAAAAGTAATTTGTAACTGTAACTAATTACTTTTTTAAAGTAAGATGACCAACACTGGTAATCACACAGCGGTGGTCGATCCAGTGGAGCTGAGTACAGGGCGGGCAAAGCTGAACTGACTGACTGGAGCAGCGAGAGCCTAACATCCCGTGTGATGCAGGAGTGGGAGATACTTCTCCTGGGTGACCGGATAATCATAAGTGGACACTGCTGTGTGAGAGAGTGCCTGGTGACATCCTGAATCGCAAGTATAAACCTGCATCCATTATACACTGACTGCAGATAGGATTTCATACACACCATTACTATGGGATTACAATTATCACACTGAAAAGTGATCAGAGCTCCAACTGCCCTCAAAGATTCCGCAAGGCCTTGCTAGGACAGGAATTTGAGTACTCACAGTTCTTAAAGGGGACCTGTTAGAGTAATGTTAGGACTTTATTAAGTGAAGATAAGAAATTGCTAGTTCTGATTCTAGAAGAGGTTCAGCAGAGTTCAAGGCACACATATATATATATATATATATATATATATATATATCAATAGCTTTGACAGTTGGAGCTGATAATAAGTCAATAATCATTATTCATTGAATGCAGTACATTGTTGTTAAGCATCTATGTCCACAGTGTCGGTCCCTTGAACTTCATTATGATTTCTGGGGTTTAATGGATTGACGCTGCAATGTTGGTTAATACTGAACACTATTTCTTATCAATAAGTTGGATTGGTTTATCTTTTTGCTTTAGTTAACAATAAGAATTGTATCTTTATTGTGTCAGTGTATTTTTGGAGATTACCATTGAAATGTCTGAACCTACAATGCCTAGCGGGTTGGATACTTCTCAGGGTCAGGTGAGTGCAGAGGAACTTCCACTAACCAGCAGCCCTCTAGGGCGTAATGCTACATGAGTATAATTTATAATGATTGTTTCTTATTAAACATCATGGGATAATGCACCAGGTTGGTGTGCCCTCTTTAGTTTGGACATCCCCAGTCCGAGAGGGCAGCAAGGCTAGAGCTTAAATCCCGACGTCATGGAGCTATTTTCAATACCTTGCACCAGGATATCACACTTGTGCAAAGGAGGATTTTTTTTTTTTTTTTTGGTTTCTACTATGTCAAGTTAAAACAGTCACCCATCAAGGTGGCATGATTAAACTCTCCATCATTGTAGGTGGGATGCAGTGTGGTGTGGCGGCAATAATTCACTCAGTCAGGTGCAGTGGAAAACTTGTATTCAAATAGTGCAGCAACAGTTCACAACAGACCTGGTGGGAAAAACAAATAAAGTTGCGCTAAATATCAAAAAAGTCCCTGCGATAGAAAAAAAAATATTAAAAAATGTAATAAACGTGATGTAAGTCCATTCACATCTGTGTATACACCATCAGTGAAGTGAAAATTGCTTCACTAAAATAAATTGGCCTCTTACCAGAGAATAAGGACCTGTAAGGTCAGCAACACCTGTGGCTGAGGAACCACGAAAATAATTCGAAGTCTCCGTGTCCACACATCTACCTCCACAATATTACAAGAGTATCGCTCCCCACAAGAAAGACAATAAATCCGCCATAGTGTAAAATGTAACAAATATTTATTGTAAAAGTATAAGAATGCACTCACAGCAATTCCATCTAGGTGTGCATGAAAATAAAAAGCCGGCCAGCTATCCTAAACCTCACCCGTCCCTCTGGAAGACTACAGTGACGTCAGCGCGTCGTGACCCAACGCGTTTCATCACAAATGACATTGTCCTGGGGCGCGGGTGGCGTGCTGACTCACCGCATTATATGCTAACCTCGTGGGAAGGCTGTCTAATTGAGTGCAATCACGGTTTCCACTAATGTGAGGAGAGCGGATACCAGCAGGACTGACAATATCTGTAAAGAAAGCAGAGTGCCACTTGGCTGTCTTCTGCCCAAGCAGGATGATGTCCAAAGGAATTGCGACCCTAGGCTTTCCCTCCTCGTCTGGAACATTTCCCTACTGCTAGTACTGTCCTTAACAGATGGGGTACCTGTCCCTACTCTACCAACTCGCAAATGTGCACCAAACCTGGGATCCAGGGCCTTAAATAGGCTCTGCCTGACTCAAGGTGGCTGCTGCAGTCATATGGGGAAGCAGCATCCAAACGGATTGCATACCCAGTGACCCAGGAAACTATAGGAGGATACTGTGTTCCTCTTGACTTCCTCTCCAGCTACAGGGCCACTGCGGATGAGCGCCACCTGCAGTGGATAAAATAGGCTGCACCTGCCTACATCATTATCACACAGGAATGTGGCAAAATATCAATGTTCCAATCTATTTTCTAGATGCACCATTTGTAAGAAGTCACATTTTCTGTTAGACAGACCTGTAAGATATTAGCCAGATAGCAGCCCTAGGTATGTATGGTCAACATTGACATCTCTGAGCACTGAAACACAAGTGGGCATTGGTATGCCGTTTATTTTTAATTGGCGCTCCAAACAAAAAACCTGCAATGAAGTCCCAAAAAATGGTCCTGTGTGGGGTCCAGTTTTGAAATGAATGGGATGGCCTAAAGTGTATCTAAACCCAAAAATAAAAATGTATTATATATTGCAGCTTACCAATCTATAAATTGGTAAGCCACCGGAGGTGATGCAATGATGGTGTCCTGGTGGTTCCTTGTCTAGTAAAGTATTCTTCCTGGCAAGAATGTCGGCTTAACTCCAAAAGGATCCACCAGGACACCATCATTGCTTCACCTCTGGTGGCTGGCAATGCTGCATTCCCTATTGACTTGTATAGCTACTAACAGTCACCCCATTTGGACGCATTCCTTCTCAGGAGAGCCTTGTGTGTTTACAATTACAATAATGAATGCTTACTGAGTATATAAAATGGCTTTTGGTGTTTTCCCTTTCGCTGCATGAATTTCAGCTTTTATCACCTTTACGGCTTTATGGGTGGCCATTGAAGGAGCAGCAGCACATTAAAGAGGTCATCCTTGTATTCCTATGTGTGCTGTAAAGGGGATTAATGGAAGCCATTTTAAAGACATGTAGCAGGTTTTCCAGACATTGGGCCTGATGTGGGTCTGCGATGGTCACCGGTAACACCTTCAGCCCATTTAAGCTGAATACCCAAGTGTGAGACTTGAGTTAAAGACCAGTCCAGCATCTTTGGTTTGTTTTGTTTATTTTATATTGGGGATGGGAGAAGTGAATGAGTGGGATACTCCTCTGGCTCAACTAGGTACAAAATGGGACACTTGAAGAAAAATGCCTTTTGATGGCGGCTGGGGGCCGACCAACGCTTGCTGGCGCTTCAGAAATACTGACTTGCTGCACTGTACTTGAAACATGACTTCTGACACTCTTGTTAGCTCAAAAGTCCTGAACACTGCTCCTTCCAGTCCTTCCTGACTGAGGTAGCTTCTGTAAACTGCTTCTTCTGCTGCAACTCTCAACACTGTACACTGCACACTGCACGCTGTACACTTAACTCTTCAGGGCCCACACACTGGCGCCCTCTCTACACTTCAGGGTCCAACCACTGGCACCCCCTTTACTATTCAGGTTCAACACTGGCACCCCCTTTACTCTTGCTCCTGCACCGGCTAGCTAGCTCCTGGATCCCTCTGACCTTCTCCGGAGTGGTCCCTTCTCACTAGGCAGACCCCCCAGGGGGCAGTTTGCAGTACTCACGAACTGGGAATGCTTTCCTGAAACTGGACCCCTCTCAGCTACGCTGGTCCTCTGCACAAGATCCTCTCTGCAGCTCAGCTCAGCCTTCTGTCACCTCTCACTAGCCGCCTGGGACACCCAATTCCTTTGACAGGAGGAGAGACAGCCAAGCCACACTCTCCCTCCTGGGACTCTGCTTCCCGCCAAAGACCCTGCGTCTTGTGCTCCCCCCAAACTTATACCCACTCCCAGAATGCTGTGCGGCAGAATCTGCCTTGCTGGGGTAGATACAGGCCTGAGTGCACCATTGGCTGGGTTTCCTCCACTGCCCAATGAGAACCCTCTCATTATGTACAGTGGGGAGACTCCCCAGTCCTAACAGCCACACCTGGGAGACATTACAGCCCAGCTGAAAATCATGGCCCTTGTGTTAAGCAGACAAGGCTCACTATACTTTACCTAGCACCTACCTTGTAGGGTGCTACAGACATATTCATGTATTTATGCTAGTGATGAAAAGTAAAAAAAAAGGTGCGCAAATCAGTAAGTAGAAGCAGCACTAGAGAAATATGTAGAAGAAGTGAAAGTGGATAATAATGCGCTTCAATAGTAAACCAACAATATTGATGTGTAAAACAATCAAATCTTGTAGGTGCAAAATAGTGCACAAAATTGGAGGACTTCAGAATAATGTGTAAACAAAATACAGTTCATCAATAAAGTCCATAGTCAAACATGCGCAAGTAATATGTTCAGTGGTGAGTCCACACTTAAATGGTGACTGTGTTCAAATTCCAACATAGTGAATGGCCTCTTACCATGTGTTAAACAAAACAGAGCCTCCAAATAAACTTGACAATGTGATAATAAAATAACGCCCAGTGATAAAGATGGACTCTTACCAGAGATGATGGAGGTAAAAACTTCAAGCAAAGTGGGTAGATGATCCCGTGTTAGCAGGACTGAAGAGGTGGAGCACTCTCCTTGAGGATCCTCCAGATCACATCCACCCACAGCATCCAGAAAAAAAACTTTATGCGGCTCAAGATGAAATGGCCCAAAGATGCATTCCCAAAAGAAAGAAAGGGACTAATAGTGCATTATCCTTTAAAACCAAATTTAATAAAGGCAAATGCACTTACAGCAATCCAAGTTAAAAAGATGCAACAAGCTGAAGAATGTCACCGCCGCCTGCAGAACGGTAACGTGACAAAATTACAGCGCGACCAGCTCCTTCCGACGCGTTTCCACACAAGGGGTCGTCTACTGGGACTGGAGCAGGATAATGCATTATTAGTCCCTTTCTTTCTTTTGGGAATGCATCTTTGGGCCATTTCATCTTGAGTCGCACCAAGTGTTTTTTTGGATGCTGTGGGTGGATGTGATCTGGAGGATCCTCAAGGAGAGTGCTCCACCTCTTCAGTCCTGCTGACACGGGATCATCTACCTACTTTGCTTGAAGTTTTTACCTCCATCATCTCTGGTAAGAGTCCATCTTTATCACTGGGCAGTATTTTATTATCACATTGTCAAGTTTATTTGGAGGCTCTGTTTTGTTTAACACATGGTAAGAGGCCATTCACTACGTTGGAATTTGAACACAGTCACCATTTACGTGTGGACTCACCACTGAACATATTATTTGCACATGTTTGACTATGGACTTTATTGATAAACTGTATTTTGTTTACACATTATTCTGAAGTCCTCCAATTTTGTGCACTATTTTTGCACATACAAGATTTGATTGTTTTACACATCAATATTGTTGGTTTACTATTGAAGCGCATTATTATCCACTTTCATGTATTTATGCTAGCTTTACTTTTAAGGGCCTGTTCAGGCCATATGTGATGTGCGTCCTTGGGCAGACCTGCACAACGCAGTCCCAGTTCATTGCAAAGGCAATTTGCCATGAGTCTTATGTGTTAGTTCGCACTACTGCGCTGTGGTGATGTGCGCTGAAAAAAGGAGGACATGCACCACTTTTTTTTAGCGCAGAGTGTTGCGAAACACTTCACCGTCATTGTACATAAAGATGAATGGAATGTCACTTTGTTACATTCCAATAACTGTAAAACAAGGTGAACAGTGTGATCGTTGCCCTTTTCCTTTAACCTGAAGCCCTGAAGGTAAAAACCTCCCACCCAATACTTACCTTTGGACTCGGCTGTTCACAGTTCGAGGTAAAGGGTCAATCACAGTGGCCCTTTACCCCATGATCAGCTGTCAGCGAATGACAGCTGATCACAGGATGTAAACACAAGCCGGTTATCTGATAACCAGCTTCTGTTAAAGGGACATTGGTCCCAACAATGCCCACCAGTGCTGCTAATCAGTGCCCATCAGTGTCACCTATCAGTGCAGCCTCATCAGTGCCCAACAGTGCTGCCTCATTAGTGCCCATCAGAACAGCCTATCAGTGCAGTCTCATCAGCGCACATCAGTGAAGGAGAAAAATTACCTGTTTGCAGAATTTTTTTATCAAACTATGAAAAATATTTTTCTTTTTTTTTTTCAAAATTATTGGTCTTTTTTTGTTTGTTTAGTAAAAAAAAAAACCCAGTGGTGATTTAATACCACCAAAACAAAGCTCTATTTGTGTGGAAAAAGATGATAAAAATTTCACATGTGTACAGTCTGCATGACCGAGCAATTGTCATTCAAAATGTGACAGCACTGAAAGCTTAAAATTGGCCTGGGCAGGAATGGGGTAAAAGTGATCCCTTGTACGTAGGCAAGTGGTTAAAAATAATCCCTTGTAATGAGGCTCGTACAGGTCTAGGGGCCACAAAAGAAGATCTTCTTACCCGATCCTCCATGCTGCTAGGTCCAGGGGTCTATGGTCCTGATTTCATTAAGACCAATGCAGGGTTCACAGCCCTAAACCTGATACGATGACGCTAAAGGGATAGTCAATCTCTAAAACATGGGGGAGCACCATGGCGAATCGGGTAAGTAAAAGTGAATTTACTACTGTATATGCTAGGGTAAATGAGAAGCTAACTCTTGCACCGGGGAAGCAGCCCCCCCCCCCCCCCCCAACTACAAGAGAATTTTCAAAATTCCCAGATCTGGGTTTTTTCAATGTGTAGCTGAATATTTTGCTTTAATAGTTATCTGAGGTTCCGCTTTAAAGTATAACTAAAGGCAAAACTTTTTTTTTTTTGTTTTAGAGTGGAAATGGAGGTTTTTATTGCTGTCTGTGCCCCTGCTATCTCTCTTAGATGTCTTTCCTCCTGGCAGAGGCGTTTTGGCATATTAAAATACTTGATGCTTGTAAACGCATGTAACGCGTTTAGGTGCATTTAGGCACATCAAGCATTTGGGCGTTAATTCATTTCATTGGCTAGAATAAAAATTTATTCTGGCCATTGAAATGAATTAATGGTCCAGCGCTAAATGCACCTAGGATTAATGCACGTTTAGATGCATTAACACATGTTTACTCGCGTTTACACCTGTCAAGCACTTTTTCTGCCATAACACCACCGTTGCTGGACACGCTGGCAGTGCACTTTTTTTTTCTGCAACTTAACGCCGCTACCTCTAAAATCCTCTAATGGACACATAGGTAACATGCAGGAGCATAGAGGGGAAAACAGCCTCTAAGAGCCGTATCAAAAACATCCAATGTGCATGAGGTCTTACCGTTATCATTGCAGGGGAAAGAAAAAACAAAATTTGGGGTGCTTTTTATAAGGGATGTGATGGATTTTGTTCCATGCTTTGCGGGGGAAGAAAATCCATTACTTCCCTGCTGACAGGACAGGGCTCTGCCTTGTTTATTTCATACTGTGTGAATTAATGACGAGATCACGCCATGATCGAAATCTGCTGTATTTAATCTCAGCTCGGCCAGATCGCCGGCAGCGCGCGCGCCCCCTACCCAGAAGTGTCAGCTCATGTAATAGGTATGTGATGTAGTACAGCCCAGCCGCCTTGCCATCGTATATATATGTGTATATATATATATATACACAGTGCTTTAAGTGGGCTGGTATGCACTGGTACTCAGTACCGCCACTTCCAAATATGGCTCTTGAGCATACCGCCACCTCTCCGTGCGCCTTTGCATATCAGTACTCTCATTTTGGACATCTGCGCCTTCAATCCCCCCCCCCCCTCAAGAATATTTTCCACTCCAGAGCCAGATCAGTCACCACCAGTGAGTCCCCCTGCTCAGGAGTCCCAGCCCAGGCCAGGGGGGTGCTCTGTGGGGACCCTGATGTGGGGTGGGGGGAGCGACAAAATTTATAGGCTATAATAGAGTACCGGCACCTCTTTGGGGCCACTTAAAGCACTGTAGTATATATATATATATATATATATATATATATATATATATATGTGTGTTATACAGTCAGCTAGCAGTTAATTAGCAGGTATTTCCTCTCACTTCCTGTTGAGGCTATGGGACAGAAAGGGAACAGAAATCTCCCCAATGGGACACAGATGGCAAAACAAAAACTGACAGACGTTATAACCCTCCAAAGTGAAAAGAAAAACGTTTGCCTATAGTTCTGCTTTAAACTTACAGCAACACCCTGGTTGTAAAAGAGACAGGAAGTGAGGAGCAATCTCCTAAGTGGGGACACAAAGGCCTTGTTCACACAGGCGTACTTAAAGGATAAGTCCACTTTTTTGTCGGAGCCTGGTGCCATGCATGTCTCAAGCAGATCTGCCAGTGTATCTTCTTCACCATACATCTCGTACAGCCAAGTAGATACAAGACAGGAAGCATGAACAGGGAAGGACTGGGCCAGGGGGACAATTGCTCCCCGGGCCACTCTGTTGCCCCGTAAAAAGGCTGCACTGCTTCTGCCACAGACATGCCTAAAGGATTCCTGGTGAAGAGAAGTAAAAAGTCCCAGGCCTTCCCCCAGCATGGATGGTGTAAACTATGTCTGAGTAGACGCCGGTTCCATGCCCCACTGGAGACTCTTCTCCCCCAGGCAGCCCTGACCGAACTGTCCCAACTCCCCCCTGCTGAACCTAGATTCGGCCGGTGAGTAGAGTACCTGGAGCAGAGCTTTAGCCTGGAATGGGGGTCAAGAGGAGGATAGGAAGAGGTAGAGTGAGAGGGGGGCCGAGTCGCTGCACCATGGGCCTCTAGTTTGTTCTTTCCCCCTGGGCTGAAAGTTGCCAGTCAGCCCCTGAGCATGAATGAACTACCATGGCGCTGTATTTGCCCCCTTAATGACCAGGCCATTTTTTTGCGATTCGGCACTGCGTTCATTTAATGGACAATTGCGCGGACGTGCGACGCTGTACCTAAATAAAATTGATGTCCTTTTTTCCCACAAATAGAGATTTCTTTTGGTGGTCTTTGATCACCAGTGCAATTTTTATTTTTTGTGCTATAGACAAAAAAAGAGCGACAGTTCTGAAAAAAATAAATAAATATATTTTTCACATTCTTCTTTATAACATTCCCAAAAAAAAAAAAAAAAATCTAAATTTTTTAACATTTTAGGCCAATTTGTTTTCTGCTACATATTTTTGGTAAAAAAAAAATTGCAATAAGCGTATTTTGATTGGGTTGCACAAAAGTTATCACATCTACTAACTACGGGAAAGATTTATGTCATTTTTATTTTTTTTACTAGTAATGGCGATCTGCGATTTTTAGCTGGACTTCAACATTGCGGTGGACAGATCGGACCCCTAACTGACATTTTTTACACTTTTGGGGGGACCAGTGACATTACTACAGTAATCAGTGCTAAAAATATGCACAGTTACTGTAATAATGACACTGGCAGGGAAGGGGTTAACAGAGTGGGTGATCAAGGGGTTAAATGTAAGCATAGGGGAGTGTTTTCTAACTGTATGGGGGATGGGCTTTTAAAATGATCACAGAGACATGTGATCCTATATAGAAGGATCACAGGTGCTCTGTGATCATTCCAGGGAGAAGAACGGTCGGCTGTGTTTACAACAGTTGACCGTTCTTCTCTCTCAGCGGGGAGCGATCGCAGGTGCCCGGCGGCAATCAGAGCTGCCGCCCTTGTGCATTGGAGTACCCGCTGCCGAGTGGGGGGCGGGAGCGTGGTGGCGGAGGCGGCGCGCGCTCTCCCCCTAGCTGCAGGCGCGCGACCAACATAGAGCTACATTGGTTTGCGCAGAAGGGTCAGCCTGCTACAGTAAATCTGCGGCGGGCAGTCCTTAAGTGGTTAAGTACATGCCTGTGTGAGGGCTGTGTTTGCCTGCAGGGGATGCACTCGTGTTCCATGCGTCTGCGCTCAGGCAGCCCCAGTTATGTCAATAGGGATGCAGCGGCTGCACAGACACAGTTATGGCACTTTTCCACTGCAAGTACCGGCTCGTACCGGCTCGGCTCTACTCGGCCCTGCTTGGCCCGGTTTGCTTTTCCACTGCTGGTACCGCATGGTATAGTGTCGGAACGGTTCGGTACGGTACGGTATAGGTTTGCTTTTCCACTAAAGTAGTACTAAAGTTAAGTGGGTGGGATAACAACGGGGTGGGTGGGATTCTCTGACCAATCAGTGGCTAGTAGTGACTGCATGCAAAGGATTGTGGGATATGGTACCAGTTTGGTACCTGTTGGAACCACAATCGAGTAGGTACTGTTTTTTCAGAGCCGTACCGTACCGTACCGTTCGGTTCCATGCAGTGGAAAAGCAAACCTATACCGTACCGTACCGAACCGTTCCGACCCTATACCATGCGGTACCGCAGTGGAAAAGCACAAAAGCGTGCCAAACCGGTACGGTTCCATGCAGTGGAAAAGCGCCATTACTTTTCCCAATTTTACATCCATGTGGGTACAGATGTGTGTCACTGAACTCACACAGTCTGCAATCAGGGACACGCACCCACAAATGTCCAAATGGGAGCAGTGGTTTTGTCTCAATAGTATAGTTGCCAACATTTGAAAAAAAATTTCCAGGGACACTTTGCAGCACAGCTATCAATTAGTTACCACACCCACTTCCCTGAAGCTCCGCTCACTCCACATAATTAATCTCCACCTACTTATTATCAGATTATAGGGTCTACTCAATAAAGAGAGAATTACAGGAAATTGAAAAGGGAATTTTAAACTTGTGAATAAAAATGAATCGGCGCTAAATTCTATAAATAGCACGCATAAGATGTGTCAAAACATGGAATGTATCAAATGACATATGAAGCCACATAAAACATCATAATAAATAAATAAACGTGATGGTTATGTTCCAGTGTAATAATAATGAGCAAAATTTGTGAAATAAGTGCACCAAAAAACAATGATGCAAAATATAACTACAGTAATCATGTATCAAAACATCAATAAATGAGTACAATCAAGTGACACATGTGACATCATAAATAAATGAATAGCAATGATTAACCACTTTACCACCGGAGGATTTTGCTGTCTTCCGTCCAGGCCACTTTTTGCGATTCGGCGCTGTGCGAATTCAACTGACAATTGCGCGGTCGTGCGACGCCGTACCCAAACGAAATTTACGTCCTTTTTTTCCCACAAACAGAGCTTTCTTTTGGTGGTATTTGATCACCTGTGCGATTTTTACTTTTTGCGCTATAAACAAAAAAATAGCGTTTATTTTGAAAAAATAACAATATTTTTAACATTTTTTTATATGAAATTCCCCCCAAAAAAGATGTAAAAACCAATTTTTTTAAAAATTTTTGGCCAATTTGTTTTATGCTACATATGTTTGGTAAAAAAAATCGCAATAAGCGTATTTTGATTGGTTTGCGCAAAAGTTATTGCGTTTACTAACAAAGGGAAAGATTTCTGTCATTTTTGGTGGGTTTTTTTTAACGCGTAATGGCGGCGATCTGCGATTTTTTTTTTGCGGGACTGCGACATTGCGGCGGACAGATCGGACCCTTGACTGACATTTTTGACACTTTTGGGGGTACCAGTGACATTACTGCAGTAATCAGTGCTATAAATATGCACTGTTACTGTAAAAATGACACTGGCAGGGAAGGGGTTAATTTTATTGGAGAGGGAGGGTTTAATGTATGCCTGGTGCTTACTGACGTGTAGGGGTTTGGTGACTGTGTGAGTCATGGACAGATCGGATGTCCAGCTATGCTGAACAGTCCGATCTGTCACTCCCTGTCACTATGGAGATCCCCGACGATCGGGTAAGAGCAGCGGCGATCGCCGCTGCTCCTCCCCTGGCCCGACTCCCGCTGTGAATGAAAACAGCGGGAGCGAGCCTCCGGCGGCGCGCATGCGCCGCCCAGAAGGGGGAGTGTCTAACGACGTTAATACTACGTCGCTGGACGATAACGAACCACTCTGCCGCAGTAGTATTACTGTGAGTGGTTCTAAAGTGGTTAAAATTGCTAGTGACAAAAGTTAAATCAATATTAGTGCAAATAAATGCTAATCAGCAATATAAAAATAAATATAATGTGTACCAGTGCAAATGATACGGTAAAAATAACTATCTGTGCATAACATACATTTGCATGATATAAGAAGTGCACAAAGTGATAGTGTTAAGATGAAAATGTCCAATTTGAACAAATGGTGCACAAATTGCAAAAAAACGCAGTTTGTGAAGGTGATGCGAGTGACACGGTGTGCAATCAGTTCCAAGATTATCACCGGTGTGACCGATATCCGTAGTGAATCCAAATGCTAATAGAAATGGCCGCTCACCATAAAGCTAATGGTTGCAAGCGTAGTATAGAGACTATGTCTCCTGGCCGACCTCGATCAAACAGCCCAAGAGAATTTTAAACTTGATGCCAAAGTAGCAGAGTTGGAATAATTCTCCCATTCAGCTGCACTACTTCTGCCTAAAGTATAAAATTCTCATCACAATTCCCTACAATTCTAAAGTGTCAAATGTGCTCAGGTGTTACCATACAGAAAATGTAATATGTAAATATAAATAAAGTGCAAAGTGTAAATAAGTACATTGCCGGGACAATGTAAATAAGTATATTGCCGGGACAATGTAAATTACCCGGGACAGGCTCCTATTTGCCGGGACTATCCTGGCAAAAACGGGACAGTTAGCAAGTATGCAATAGACATTAGTTTAACATCCTACATGTGGATGCATGGAACACCTTTGCATTCTGTGCGGACAAGCCCTCACACGGGTGCACACTAATGAGGCCAGACAGCAACACAAATCTGACAAAAGAACTAACCTCCCCCCAGCATAAAAATGGCATTGAACAGGTTTTGTATGGAGCTCCAAATTATAATTCTTTTCTCTTCTCTTTGTGAATGCATGCAGTGGAGAGTAATAAACACATAACAGTCACATGTTTCTGGCTGATTATATGCTGTGATGTGGGATTTCACTTTCTGGAGGTAGCGTCTGTGGCCTTGTATTCCTCTGCCCTTCCTGTCCGTTTTGTTTAGGATATGCCAAAAGAAAATTGTGAACTAAAAACAGGAAACCAATAGCCGTGGCTATCAGAAGACGTTTCCTTCAAAGTACAAATGTCTGACTAATATTTTCAAGTAAGGCTTCACCCATTTCCTGTCAGTGAAGGAAACATTGCCCATCCCTGCACCTCAGATTTGTGTGTTCCTTTTGTGCCCTCATGAAAGGCAGATTGACCCGCCTTCAGCTTGTAGGCTGCAAAGGAAAACTCATCCGAGAGAACTGAAGTCATGGGAGGAATTGTATTTGTGGATTAGTTCCCCAATTTTCTTCATTGGTTTAACCATTTATGGACCGGAAGGATTTGCCCCCTTAATGACCAAGCCATTTTTTGCGATACGGCACTGCGTTACTTTAACGGACAATTACGCGGTCGTGCAAAGCTATACCCTAAAGAGATTGATGTCTTTTTTTTCTCACAAATAGAGCTTTCTTTTTGGTGGTATTTGATCACCTCTGTGATTTTTATTTTTTGCATTATAAACAAAAAAAGAGCTACAATTCTGAAAAAAAAAAAACAACAATATTTGTTTTACTTTTTGCTAAATAACAATAAGGGTCCTTTCACACGGTCGCTCCGTGTGTCCGCAAATCATCCCATCCGTTTGCGGATGATTTGCGGACATAATGTAAGTGAATGGCACTGCGGATGTCAGGGGAATACCATCCGCTGACATCCGATTTTCCTCCTTTCAGTTCTGTTCCGTTTTTACGAATGGAACAGAACCCCATTTTTTCTTCCGTGTAAAAAACGGAAAGGAAGGAAAATCGGATGTCAGCGGTGACATCCGCTGACATCCGCAGTGCCATATACTTACATTATGTCCGCATATCATCCGCAAACGGATAGGATGATATGCGGGCACACGGAGCGGATGACAGAAATGTCATCCGCTCTGTGGAAAAAAAAAAAAAAAAGTCCCGCAGCGGACCTTTCACACGGAGTGGCCGTGTGAAAGGACCCTAATAATATTTTTTTCATTATTTTAGGCCAATTTGTATTCTGCTACATATTTTTGTTAAAAAAAATCCCAATAAGTGTATATTGATTGGTTTGCGCAAAAGTTATTGTGTCTACAAACTAGGGGAAAGGTTTATGTCATTTTTATTTATTTATTTTTACTAGTAATGGCGGCGATCAGCGATTTTTAGCGGGACAGCGACATTGGGCGGGCAGATCGGACACCTAATTGACATTTTTTTAACACTTTTGGGGGAACCAGTGACATTACTACAGTAATCAGTGCTAAAAATATGCACTGTTACTGTACTAATGACACTGGCAGGGAAGAGGTCATTAAGGTTAAGAGGGGGTGCTTACTAACTGTGGGGGAATGGGCTTGCTGCATGAACACAGAGACCGTTCTGTCTCCACAGGGAGAGATCGTGGGTGCCCTGCGGCAATCGCAGCCGCCGGACCTGCGAATTGGCTTCCCCTGTGGCGAATGGGCGTGCGCGTGCCTCCAGGCGGCTCATACGCGCCCCCACTAGTGGTCCCACGAAGCGATATACAGGTACGTTGTTTCGTGGGACAGAGCAGACCTGCCTCAGTATATATGCGGCAGCTGGTCAGCAAGTGGGTAAAATCAGATGCTTCCCACCACTAACTGGTCCTACAAAAATTACAACTGGACCATGACAGGGACCTAAAAACCAGTATATACCCATTTGTAAAAACCATGCATCCCTGATGTGGCATATCTTATCTCAAGTACTCCTAGATGGGGCACATTTATTACCAGTAATCTAGGTATAAATAAGCAAAAAATTGGGGGAGCAAACCCTGAACATGTATATCTAAAGCCGGTGCAGCTATGGACCAAGCAACATGTATATTAAAAAAGAATAGCGCAACCATGCAAAAGAAATGACTATCAAATATGGAGACAATCCATAAATAAAAATGGGGATTTAGTTCCACCATATGGCCATATCGTGCTCAAGCCCACCACTGCGTCAAAGTACCCCATTATCGGTGGGTCCTACACTATCCATAAAAAAGGGGTGAATCCAGCCTCTCTTACCCTTGGGGACAACACTCCTTGCTGGGAAGGTGTGCTAATGCACTGCAGGGGACTCCTCCTATATCTACTTGATAGAGGACACCAATAGAGTACAGGTGTGTGTGGGGGATGGGATGCTCAACCCCATAAGTCTGGTCAGACCGAATACATAATAAACAAGCAAAAAATTGGGGGAGCAAACCCTGAACATGTATATCTAAAGCCGGTGCAGCTATGGACCAAGCAACATGTATATTAAAAAAGAATAGCGCAACCATGCAAAAGAAATGACTATCAAATATGGAGACAATCCATAAATAAAAATGGGGATTTAGTTCCACCATATGGCCATATCGTGCTCAAGCCCACCACTGCGTCAAAGTACCCCATTATCGGTGGGTCCTACACTATCCATAAAAAAGGGGTGAATCCAGCCTCTCTTACCCTTGGGGACAACACTCCTTGCTGGGAAGGTGTGCTAATGCACTGCAGGGGACTCCTCCTATATCTACTTGATAGAGGACACCAATAGAGTACAGGTGTGTGTGGGGGATGGGATGCTCAACCCCATAAGTCTGGTCAGACCGAATACATAATAAACAAGCAAAAAATTGGGGGAGCAAACCCTGAACATGTATATCTAAAGCCGGTGCAGCTATGGACCAAGCAACATGTATATTAAAAAAGAATAGCGCAACCATGCAAAAGAAATGACTATCAAATATGGAGACAATCCATAAATAAAAATGGGGATTTAGTTCCACCATATGGCCATATCATGCTCAAGCCCACCACTGCGTCAAAGTACCCCATTATCGGTGGGTCCTACACTATCCATAAAAAAGGGGTGAATCCAGCCTCTCTTACCCTTGGGGACAACACTCCTTGCTGGGAAGGTGTGCTAATGCACTGCAGGGGACTCCTCCTATATCTACTTGATAGAGGACACCAATAGAGTACAGGTGTGTGTGGGGGATGGGATGCTCAACCCCATAAGTCTGGTCAGACCGAATACATAATAAACAAGCAAAAAATTGGGGGAGCAAACCCTGAACATGTATATCTAAAGCCGGTGCAGCTATGGACCAAGCAACATGTATATTAAAAAAGAATAGCGCAACCATGCAAAAGAAATGACTATCAAATATGGAGACAATCCATAAATAAAAATGGGGATTTAGTTCCACCATATGGCCATATCGTGCTCAAGCCCACCACTGCGTCAAAGTACCCCATTATCGGTGGGTCCTACACTATCCATAAAAAAGGGGTGAATCCAGCCTCTCTTACCCTTGGGGACAACACTAATCTAGGTATAAATGTTTAATTAGGAATGAGCTCGGGTGTGTTCGGGATCCTACCTGCCCAATCCCGCTAGGAAGCCGACACTGCACACGGCGAATCACAGGCAGTGAGACATTTCTCGGTCCGCAGCTGTACAGACTGGGAAATGTCTCACTACCTGTGATTCGCCGTGTGCAGTGTCGGCTTCCTAGCGGGATCGGGCAGGTGGGATCCCGAACACTCCAGAGTCCATCTTTATGTTTAATGATTGAGTCCTCATTCGTACAGGCGTGCTGATCTGTACACCCGTCTGAAGGGTCGTCTTCAGTCACCCTCGATGCACAGAGGGTCATGCAGGCTGTTGAAATCAATGACAGGCGGCCGGCTGCATGGACCTTTATGCGGATCCTGAGGGGGGGGGGGAAACATCCATGGGAATCAAATGTATGGATTAGAATGCATACAGACTGCGCACTGACCCACGGATGGGCACTCTGGGATGTGCCTGGAGTTCTATGCAGCCGGTCACCTGTCATTGACTGCATGCCCCTGCACAAAACACCTGTGAATCCTGGATGGCTCTTTGCATGGGCGTACAGATCATTACAACCATATGAATGAGGCCTAATAGAGATGACCTTGAGTGTCCATGAATTTATATCTATCTGAGCTTCAACTTTGTGCTATTTTCTAGTCCATTCCAGGTAATTCCCCACCCCCGCAGAACACTTAAGGCTCAGTTCACACTTCCGCATCTTGGGATCTGACTTGTGAGACTCAAAGTTGCGTGACATGTGAAATCCCATTTTAGTCAATGTGAGCTGTCTTGATAAGCACTACTGAAGTCGCTCTGACTTTAGAAAAGGTTCCTGTACTACTTCAAGGTGACTTCTCTCCGACTTGTGCCCATAGACTTTAATGGAATTTTCCTCCAAGTCGGACCCTTTTCTTAATTGATGTGATTTGGGTCCGACATTACTGGAAGATTACCCAGGCATTTCCCGAATTTGCCTGGCAAAATCGTGCCGACTTTCAGGTTGAGGCAGTGTGAACCGCCTCTAAACAAGGGGGTGGGATGCTGGTGACGTCAGTGCCCTTATATGGACATGTGCCCATATTTAGACTGGTCATGTGTCCATATAGGGGCGCTGATGTCACAAATGTTTAAGAATCAAAGGCATGTAATGTGTATAGTTGGCACTTTGATGCTTACACTTTTGTGAGTAACCTTCTTGTGTTTTCTCTTTATGCCTCATTTCCACTGAGCGGTACGGTTTGGTACGGTACGCAATTTTTGCCGTTTCTATTGTCAAAAGTTGTGAATGGTACCCCAATTCCGAACTGTCCCATACCACTTTTTTGGTACCCTTTCGTTAGGGTACCAAGCACATTAGTACCGTACCAACAGGGTAGAAATACACTGTTGAGGTACTGTTGAGCTGAGGTACTGTTGGCGGTGGAAACGCAAGCCTGATCAAGGTGTACCATTCCGAACCGTACTGAACTGTACTGAACCGAACTGTACCACTCAGTGGAAACGAGGCATTTGTTACCTTCAAGTTCCTTCTTTTTTTTTTTTAAATTCTTTTTATTTGGTTTTCAGAGAATAAAAAAACACAAGAATAACATACATGTACGATGAAACGAAGCAATGTACATAGCACAACTTTGCGTTCAATAGAAAGAAGAATTACAATGTCATCAAACAAACAAGTAATATAAAACGCCGTCTAGAAAACATACATATGAGGCCTACCGCCCCCAAATGGAAACATTTGTAGGGATAATTTTAGTAAATGAACTCGTTAGCCAACATCTGATTGTAAGCTACTACAATTTCTGATCAGGAGGGGAGAGGGCGGAGGGACAAGTGACCCATTTCCACAATTGTTCCTTAAGCAGTAATTACTATGGCTCGGTGGGGGTGCCCCATCCCGGGAACTTGCTGCCACCCCCCATTTCGAGTCCAGCTTCCCTCCGCCCTGACCACCCCGCAACTGCCGCCCACTTATAGTTGGGCTCAGCTCAAACTATGTTTGGGGAAATAATCGTTCCAGATCGACCATTTGGTCTGAAATTGTTGCACTTTAAGTTCAGTGTAGGCTAGGGTTTTTTCATAAATAAAAGAGTCTCCCACAAGTTGAATGACCTCCCTCTGCGAGGGAACATCTGCACATTTCCACTTTCGGGCTATGGAAAGTCTAGCAGCGAAAAGGATAT
Source organism: Pelophylax lessonae (assembly GCF_965119305.1). Classification (NCBI taxonomy): domain Eukaryota; kingdom Metazoa; phylum Chordata; class Amphibia; order Anura; family Ranidae; genus Pelophylax; species Pelophylax lessonae. Next base: position 57,187,301 of record NC_138771.1, on the reverse strand, counting down.
TTTGAACAACAGTCCTAAATTGGGGGGGATACTTGTCTACATTAATACCCAGGATGGCCTGCTCAACCGTTACTCTGTTTAGGATTCCTGTTATGGAAGCAATAAGTTTGGATACAGAGGCCCAGAAACTTCTCAGAGATACACAGGACCACATCACATGTAGTAAGGTGCCCACTTGACCGCACTTTCTCCAGCATAGGTTAGATGCCTCTGGAGAGTATTTGGCTATAGTGTATGGTGTTTTGTACCACCTGAGATGTAATTTTTGAAGCCCTTCCCTGAAGTTGGAGCACCTAGTGTGTGCTCTAGTAAGCTTATAAGTGTTTAGCCATTGCTTAGTGGTGAATTTTTGATTGAGTTCGCCCTCCCATTTGAGATGATGGGTGTTTTTGATAAATGACCCTTTATCCTGGAGAGCTGTATAGAATGTGCCTATACCCTTGAGCCGTGCGCCAGGTCCAAAACATAGAGAGTGAACCTGTGCAGGCATAGAGACACTAGTCTTATCTAGAGTAGAGATCAATTGTGCTACCCTCCGAAACGTGAGAAACTCCCCGGCAAAGGAGGGGAATCTCGCACACCTAGTGGCAAAGGAAGAATTACCCTGATGTTGCTCAAAGTCTTGGATAGTACGTAAGCCAAAAGAAGGCCAGTGGTTTACCTTCAGATTAGGGGAGAGGAAGGAGAGGGACGTCAGTGGGACAGGAATATCCACCCTGCTACCTACCATGGCACTGTGGGTAAAAAAGTACTGCCAGGCCTGTATCGTGGCACCTATAGTTGGGTGCGGTATGGATAATGTGTGTCTAGCTAGAGGGGTGCTAAGTATCCCTCACATCTGGAACCCCCATGCCCCCCACCTGGGGATGCCTGACCAAAATTTTATGGGAACAGCGGGGTTTTTTCCCGGCCCACAAGAACCTGGAGACCACAGATTGTACTTTGCGATAGAATGCTTGGGGAATCTTGATGGGAAGCGCCCTGAACAGGTATAGAAGCTTCGGGAATGTTATCATTTTAAATGCGGCATTCCTGCCCGACCATGAGAGGAAATGTTTACCGTATCTGTCAAAGTCACCTGTCAAGGTGTCCAGAAATGGGGTAAAGTTAACTTTAAACAAATCCCTCATATTGCTCATCAGCTTAATTCCCAAGTAATCGATGGGGCCCCGACTCCACTGGAAGGGAACTAGGTGTTTAATCTCTGTTTGCATTTTATCGTTGAGTCCCACTCCTAGCATGTGTGACTTAGTGTCATTGATCTTGTAGTATGAAATGGAGTGAAATTCCTGAAGAACTTCCTGAGCTGCAACAAGGGATGTTTTTGGAGCTGTCATGGATAAGATAACATCGTCCGCGAACAATGATATCTTATTTGGGATACCGTGGATGTCCAGACCCCTGATTCCCAAGTGATTTCTAATCCTTTCCGCCAAAGGCTCCATCAGGAGAACGAAGACCAATGGAGAAAGCGGGCATCCCTGCCTGGTCCCATTTGTGATAGCAAATTTCGTAGAAAACATACCCTCCGTGTAGACGTAGGCCGAAGGTTGAGTGTAAAGGGCCATAATTGCGTCCAAAATCTCACCCCCCATGCCGAAACGTTGCAAAACTTTATGGAGATATCCCCAGTGAATCCTGTCAAAAGCCTTTTCGGCGTCAAGGGACAGGAACACTATGGGCGTATGTGTGGACTCTGCATGGTGGATGAGATTCAGGAGGCGCCTTGTAGCGTCAGTAGCCTGACGGCCCAGCACAAAACCCACCTGGTCCTGTTTAATGAGGTCAGGCAGGAACTTAGCCAACCGGTTGGCCAAAATTTTTGCATAGACCTTCAGATCCACATTCAGTAGCGATATGGTTCTGAAATTCTTCGCACAGTCCGGGGGTTTCCCCGGCTTAGGAAGCGTTATTACAGTAGCCTCCAACATTTCTGGAGGAAAGGAGGCAGACGAGGCAGCTTTGCGGAACACATCTTGAAGCCTTGGTGCCAAAATCTGCACATATTGTTTATAGTATTCTGATGAGAATCCATCAGGGCCAGGGGCTTTTTTCAAGGGTAGTGAATGGATCGCAGTGGAGATTTCCGTCGCGGAAATGGGGAGATTCAAGTCCGATAATGCTGATGGAGTCAGTTTGGGTAGGGAGACTGAGGCTAAAAGATTGTCTATGTCCTCCGGGGTCGGTTGGGGAGTGGACACGTCATCTTTCAGATTATAGAGGGAGCCATAGTAATGACTGAAGGCATCTGCGATGTCTTTGGGGGTTGGTCAAAGTCTGTCCAATCGAGTGGTGAGTCAGTTTAGATATACGCTGTCGGATGCGTTCGTCTTTCAGGTGGTTGGCCAAATGTTTGCCAGCCTTGTTTCCGTGAGCAAAAAAGTTAGCTTTCAGTTTACGGATTTGAGTTTGATGCTGTCCAAGTAGCAGCAGGCGCAACTCATTTTGGGCCTGCGTCAATTGGTCAGTGATACGTGAAAGTGGGTTTTGTTTGTTAAGGGATTCTAACTGTTGTATTTTTTGTAATATGTCTTCCAACTGCTGCCTCCTCTGCCTCCGTTTAGCTGCACTTTTAGACATGAGGAAACCTCGCATAAATGCCTTATGGGCGTTCCATATTGTAAACGGGCAAGTTTCCCCATTGTCATTTGTGCGGAAGAATTCCTCCAGGGCCACTTGGACCTCGGAGGAAGTCCTCGGGTCACAAAAGATATTGATATCGTTTTTCCATCTGTTGGCTCTCATGGAGCAGACCCGAGGGCCTATAGTCACTGAGACTGGTGCATGGTCCGACCATGTAATTTGGCCTATGGTAGATTCCACTACCTGTTGTAGCAAAAATTTATCAGAGAGAATTACATCAATCCTGGAGTATGAGGAATGAACTTTGGAAAAAAAGGAAAAGTCCTTCTCCGAGGAGTGATGGCATCTCCAGATGTCCTGCAGGTCCGAAGAAGTCAGAAATTTGGATAAATCCGCTCTGCGGGGATGTTTTGGATGGTCTCTTGAAGTGTCCTGGCGACAATTGGGTACCAAGTTCAAATCTCCTCCCAGCAACACAAATCCTGAGAGGTCCGGTTTAATGCTTTTCCATAGCTTCTTCAGAAAATAATTTTGGTTAGCATTGGGGGCATAGACGTTGATGATGGAATATGCGACTTTGTTAAACGTGCACTTCAACAGGATGAAACGTCCTTCAGGGTCAGAGTGATGTGAAATGTATTTATAATCCACAGAGTCTTTAATGAGGATGGCCACTCCCCCTCTTTTCTTAGGGCCATTGGCATAGTAAACATGTGGGAATTGCTTGAACTTGAGCATGGGGTGTGTAGCTGCACAAAAATGGGTTTCCTGAACGAGCATGACATCACATTTTTGCGCTTTAAGTTCTCTGCATAGCATATGACGTTTAAACGGACTGTTAAGGCCTCGAACGTTCAATGATGTCAGTTTGAAAGACATGGTGGTGTGAAACGGTGTGAGCACTTCAAGGTGCGAGCGTCAAAAATAGTCAAAAGAAAGAACAAAAATAAAGTATGAAAAAAGATAAAAAGGATAAACACATACAACACCAGGCGCTAGGAACAGTTGGCGCCTGTAAGTAAAAATAGACGATATCCGGGTGGAAATCTGAGCAGAATGGAGTCTGCTAACTTGGGGCAATTAGTACAAAAATACTATAAGCAGCCGAACAGAACTGCCAGATATTTATAACTTGACGATTTAATGAATGGAGGGTCAACTCCCATATGAAGCAAGTGGATATTTTCTGGCAGGAGTCCTCAATTAGGTGGATGGAGAACAGTTAGGGCCCCTAGATTGGCGTTGCACGTCTGGATCATCAGGGTCCAGTATACCCCACTGACGGAGCAAGTTGATGCCGTATTCCAGGGTCGTTATTTTGAATTCCTTGTCCCCCTTAGTGACTAGAAGTGTTGCCGGATAGTTCCAGCGATACTGGATATGGTGGTTTCTCAAGGGTTTTGTTACGGTGAACAAATTTCTTCTCCTGTTCATGGTGTGGGCAGATAAGTCTGCGTATAGTTACAGGCCTTGCACGCTTGCCGGGAGGTCCACTACCTTCCTCATCCGTGCCATGACCCTCTCCTTCACAGTGTAGAAATGTATCCTGGCGATAGCATCTCTGGGGTATTTGTCTGGGATGTGCTTAGGTTTTGGTAACCTGTGGATCCTGTCAATTGCCAGGTCAGTGGGTGCAGCATTCGGTAGCAAGTCCTGCATAATAGAGGTGAAGTATTCAGACAGGTCTTGAGGTTTAACCGATTCGGGTATGCCCCTGATTTTGATATTGTTCCGTCTGGAACGATCCTCAAGGTCTGCCACTTTAGACTTAAGCCATATTATTTCGTCATCGTGGTCGTTATGTGCATCTACCATGTCGTTAAATGTGTTGGCAAACTCCCCCATCTTGTCTTCAATTTTTGTCACTCTGTCAGTCACAGCAAAAACTGCAGTATTGCATTGAGACATTAATTGCAGCATGTCAGAATGTATAGCAGAGCGTAGTGAGAGCATCATGTCCCTTAACATAGAAGCCATCACAGGTTGATCACCTGCAGGGAGAGCTGCCATAGTCTCCTGGAATTCCAGGGTGTCATTGATGGTGATGCCCTGTGAGGGATCTGTGGCAGCATGGTCCGTTTTTTGTTTAGATTTCACCGGGCTATTGGACTACGAAGTCGGGGAGGACTGTGGCAGGTGGCCCCCCTCGCTGTTTTGCATGCCTGAGGGATTCCCACTGTCTCTGGAGCCTGGGGATAGTAAGCGCTGGGGCTGTGATGAGCGTGGCGGGCCGGCGCCACCCCCCTGCTTCAGCAGTCCTCCAGTGTCATCATGACCGAGGCAGGGACCCTAGCTCTACATTAGATTTGAAGGCAGTGAGGAATAATCCACAGCTGGAGCATAAGGGAGTTCTGTCTGCCAGGGGAATGGAGGCACAGGTAAGTAAAACTGCTTTTCTGCCCCATAGGCATAAACAAACAGCTAAACCTTGAAGTGCGGGAACATCCCTACTGCAAGGGAGGGTTTTTAGGTTTCCTTTTTTGATCCAGAATGCTCCTCTACATTGGTGATCAATGATATGCTCCCTTACATTGGTGGTCAGTAGAGAAGTGCCCTCTTAGATTGGTGTGAGGAAGATTCCCTTACCTGGGTGGACATTAGGAGAGTCATTGAGGGAAGGGCCCCATTACATTGGTAGTCATTTGGAAGAATGCCCCCCTACAGATAGCTAAAAAGATCATTGGTGTCAGTGGTAACTTACCTTTGAGTCTGACATTGATCATAGATCAAGGAACCACTTGCAGCCTCTGGAGGGACCCTAGTTGAGAAAGGCATTACTAGATGGTATTTTGAAGGATAAGGTCTCGAAAAGTCAAATCAACTCTTTTTAAAACTGAAGATATCTTCATGAAACAACTGGAATTACTTCTGTTTTTGTAGTTTTTAAACATCCCTTGCAGTCTTATTAACATGTCTCCAGTCTCTGAATCCTGCAGCAAGGTTTATGGGCGGCACAGTGGTGTAGTGGTTAGCACTTTCACCTAGCAGCAAGAGTGTCGTTGGTTTGAATCCCAATCACGACACTACCTGCCTGGAGTTTGCATGTTCTCCCTGTGCCTGCGTGGGTTTCCTCCAGGTACTCCGGTTTCCTCCCACACTCCAAAGACATGCTGGTAGGTTAATTGGATCCTGTATAAAAAAATTGGCCTTACTATGTGTATGTATGAATGTGAGTTAGGGACCTTAGATTGTAAGCTCTTTGAGGGCAGGGACTGATGTGAATGTGCAATGTATATGTAAAGCGCTGCGTAAATTGACAGCGCTATATAAATACCTGAAATATCTGTCATTTTTAGTATGTCTGCAATCTATGACTGTCTTCTATAGCATTAAATTTACTGAATATAACATACCTCCTAACCATCCCAGATTCTGTGGGACTATCCTGCAATTTCAACAAATTCTGGTGTCCCGCAGCTCTTGGATGCAAAGTGTACATACACGTGCCGCAAGTCTCCCTAAGGTGTTCACCTTTCTCAAGTTCTAAAGTTGGGAGGTATAACATGTTGTGCAGCCTTTTGATGTTGTCAAGGGTCAAAGTTGTGGCCCCCTATACTTCATAAGCTTACACCACAAGCGATGGATCAACACATCCATCATGCCATACCATAGGGAAGGCTTGTGATTCGCCCCAAATGTATTCTGCAGCAGGACAATGACCCCAAACATACAGCCAATGTCGTTAAGAACTATCTTCAGTGTAAAGAAGAACAATGAATCCTGGAAGTGATGGTTTGGCCCTCACAGAGCCCTGATCTCAACATCACCCAGTCTGTCTGGGATTACATTAAGAGATTTGAGGCAGCCTACATCCACAGAAGATCTGTGGTTAGTTCGCAAAAATGTTTGGAACAACCTACCTGCCGATTTCCTTCAAAAACTGTGCAAGTGTACCTAGAAGAATTGATGCTGGTTTGAAACCAAAGGGGGGTCGCACCAAATATTGATTTGATTTACATTTTTCTTCTGTTCGCTCACTTTGCATTTTGTAAACTGATAAAAATAAACAATTAAAATATATATTTTTGAAAGCATTCCTTCTTTACTGCATTTACTCACACCTGCCTAAAACTTTTGCACAGTACTGTGTGTGCGTGTGAAGTAGAACAATACACACTTTACGGTGTGTTATAGAGGTAATTGTGCCCCGTCCATCTTTATTACAGGTTTTTACAGGTCACTGGTTGATGAAGCAGGCGGTTTCATGTCCTGAAGTTCAGAGCTGTAAATGTAGTTGATAGCCGTAGCTGAGAATTTGCAGCAGGAAGTGTTCAGGGCTGTGTGTGCATTCCCTGACTATGATGTCATGCTAATGGCTAAGGGACCAGCATCACACATGAATCTCCGCAACAGCATAGAGATAAATTCCTAGGTATATTTGAGGAAATGTTTCACCATCCTGTGGGCTGTCTGATTTGTCATAGAATTACTGTCTGATACAAATCCAAAAGAGATTTCCTTGGATTAGTCCTTAACTGAAATGCCTTCTAGTATCATCTACTCATCTACATCCATTTTAGTATCATCAACTAGAAGTTATATCTAGTAACTGAGTCCTGGATAAAACACAACTCAACTGTTTATTTTTACCGCTCTCCAAACACAAGTGTAAATCAGGCCTAAATAAAAGTGTCTTATTTGCTCCTAACTTCTAAATAAAATAACAGAGCCTGAGGAAGGGCAGGAGTTGTGTGTTGGTAGTGGTGGGGTACAGTCTGTGTGTTGGTGGTGGGGCAGGGGCTATGTGTTGGTGGTTGTGCGGCTGGAGTTTTGTGGTGGTGGGGTAGGGGCTGTGTGTTGGTGGTAATGGGGCTGGAGCTGTGTGTTGGTGTAGCAGGGGCTGTATGTCGGTGGTGATGGGGCAGGAGCTGTGTGTTGGTGTAGCAGGGGCTGTGTGTCGGTGGTGATTGGGCAGGGGCTGTATGTCGGTGATGATGGGGCAGGGGCTGTGTGTAGGTGGTGGTGGGGCAGGGGCTGTGTGTTGGTGGTGATGGGGCAGGGGCTGTGTGTAGGTGGTGGTGGGGCAGGGGCTGTGTGTTGGTGGGTATTGGGGCAGGAGTTTTGTGTTGGAGGTGGGGCATGAATTGTGTATTGGTAGTAGTAGTGGGGAAGGAGGAAGGGAGAATGGCAGGAGTTGTGTGTTAGTGGGGCAGGGGCTGTGTGTTGGTAGTGGTGGGGCAGGGGCTGTGTGTTGGTGGTATTGGGGCAGGAGTTGTGTGTTGGAGGTGGGGCAAGAATTGTGTATTGGTAGTAGTAGTGGGGAAGGGAGAATGGCAGGAGTTGTGTGTTGGTGGGGAAGGGGCTGTGTGTCGGTAGTGGTGGGGCAGGAGCTTTGTTGATGTTGGTGGGAAAGGGGTTGTGTGTTGGTGGTGGTGGGGCAGGAGTTGTGTGTTGGTGGTGTGGTGGGGCAGGGGTTGTGTGTTGGTAGTGGTGGGGCAGGGGTTGTGTGTTGGTGTTGGTGGGGCAGGGGTTATATGTTGGTGGTGGTGGGACAGGGGTTGTGTGTTGGTGGTGGTGGGGCAGGGGTTGTGTGTTGGTAGTGGTGGGGAAGGGATTGTGTGTTGGTGCTAGTGGGGCAGGGGTTATGTGTTGGTGGTGGGGGGGGTAGGGTTTGTGTGTTGGTGGGGTAGGGACTGTTTGTTGGCAGGGTAGGGACTGTGTGTTGGTGGTGGTGAGGTAGGGGCTGTGTGTTGGTGTTGGTGAAGCAGGGGTTGTGTGTTGCTGGTGGTGTGGCAGGGGTTGTGTGTTGGAGGTGGGGCACGAATTGTGTATTGATGGTGGTGTGGGGGAAGGAGGAAGGGGGATGGATGGCAGAAGTTGTGCGGTGGTGGTGGGATTGGATGTGCAGCTACTAGTGTTGTCCAATGGTGGTCTGCTTTATGCTGGGCTGCATGGTCGACACACATGCTGCTAATCCATTCAGACCTGGACAAGGAGTGGTTCCCCCTAAACACAATGAGATTCTCTTATTTTGGGGCTCCATACCTGGTGGGGACAGATAAGTTGCTACTTCAGACCCACTATGAGCGACTAAAGGACTATATTGCACCTCTTAAACATTCAATATGCTGAAAGAGGAAACGTTACTGTATGTTAAGTAAGTATACCTTTTATGTTGGAATTATTGTCATCATTTTTGGGTTTCCAGCACAAGAAAAAATGTTGTTGAGATTATTTATAGAATGCTCAGCTTGTCATGCTCCTATTTTTTAATTATCACCTATTTCTAGGAAATAAATTGATGTGTTGTGGTGGGAGTGGGGGGTACTCTCCTCAAATTTAAGTCCACTGGGTAAAATCTGGTAATATTGATAATGTTGGGTGGTTACTTAGGACAAATGTTTGTCTTTCAGCATAGTGACTCCACCAGTAGCCCCTACGAACCTATGAAATGTAGAATAGACCTATAGCCCTGAGACTGAGGCTGTTTTCAGAGGGATTTCCCTTTGAATTCTTCACCTAGTATGCTGATCTTACCTCCTAGAAATGCTAGTGGCCTGACTGTAATGTTATGTAATGGTACTTTGGGTCGCTGACTAGGAACAAGTTTGCTGATGTAACACCCTACAGGTAGGTGCTAGGTAAAGGTATAGTGGGCCTTGTCTGCCTAACAGCAGGGCTGTGATTTATTTAGTCAGGGTGTCATGGTTTCCAGATGTGCCTGCTGAAGCGGGAGTTTCCCCACTGGCTCCTGTGAGAGGGTTCTCATAGGGCGGTGGAGGAAATCCAATCCGGGGACACATCCCAGCTTGTAACTACCCCAGAAGGCAGATTATGCTGCAAAGGATTCTGGGAGTGGGTATAAGTTTGGGGGGAAGTGCGTGGCACGGTGTCTTTGGTGGGAGCAGAGTCCCAGGATGGAGAGTGCGGCTGTCTCTCCTCCTGTCTGAGGAAGGTGGATGTCTTGAGGTGTCGTCTGAGTTTCCAGAGAGTGCTGAGTTGAGCTGAGGGCATCCGGTGTGCCGAGAACCTGCGGAGAGAGAGAGGGGTTTAGTCCCAGGAAAGCCTACACATGTCGTGAGAACTGAGGATTGCCCCTGGGAGTCTGCCAGAGTTAAAGGGGGTCACTCCGGAAGAGGTTCTGGAATCCAGTGCCAGCTAGCGGAAAGGGGGTACCTAGGTTAAGGACAAAAGAATGAGTGAGACACACACTCTCTATAGCATGCTATTGCCACATCCATATTAAGAAAAAGGGGTGGGGGGAGGGGGGAAAAAAGAGAAAACCCACACAAATGAGTGGGGTCTCTCACCCCCTCAAATATTATGGGACTTTGTAGGCAACTAGCAATTGCTGATCTCAGTGAGAAGAAATGTAACAATCATTTCATAAAAAATATCATATTAATTAACACGGACATACAAAGATACAACAATAGACATGTGTTCAGTAAAACATAATCAATACATGCACATAAAACGTAGGACAAACTCCTACGATGCATTTCGCTTAGTCGCTTCCTCAGACGATTCCTAAAGAGTTGTCTCAAAAACGATCAATTTAAGTTACCCCATCAGTCAAAGTTAGGTGTCCAGTTTAAATGCACACGTGTCTTGTATGGCTCCACCAATATGTAATTTATTGAGCCCCCAAATAGATCACTGATGATCCCAAAACTTGGTCATAGGACTCATCTACTTATTACAGAGGGGTCGGGTTGTCCACGGCTCCCTTCACTTTCAAGCGAATGTCTAGAGAGCATAAAAAAGAAGAAAAGATCCCGGTCCTGTGTGGAAAATCATCAGCCTCTCCTTGGGAAGCTCACCCTGTCTGATGCTCACCTCATGCTCTCTAGACATTCGCTTGAAAGTGAAGGGAGCCGTGGACAACCCGACCCCTCTGTAATAAGTAGATGAGTCCTATGACCAAGTTTTGGGATCATCAGTGATCTATTTGGGGGCTCAATAAAAGACATATTAATGGAGCCATACAAGACACGTGTGCATTTAAACTGGACACCTTACTTTGACTGATGGGGTAACTTAAATTGATCGTTTTTGAGACAACTCTTTAGGAATCGTCTGAAGAAGCGACTAAGCAAAACGCGTCGTAGGAGTTTGTCCTACGATTTATGTGCATGTATTGATTATGTTTTACTGAACACATGTCTATTGTTGTATCTTTGTATGTCCGTGTTAATTAAAATGATATTTTTTATCAAATGATTGTTACATTTCTTCTCACTGAGATCAGCAAGTGCTAGTTGCCTACAAAGTCCCATAATATTTGAGGGGGTGAGAAACCCCACTCATTTGTGTGGTTTTCTCTCCCCCCCCCTTTTTCGTACCTAGGTTAAGGACCATGAAGTTACAGAGGGAGGTGCATAGACAGTGAAGCTCAAAGAATTCAAGGTTAAAGGGGGCATCTACTATTGGCCCTGAATTGTACAGAACGTGCCAGTCGGGATTTACAGTTCTTCAACATACTACCTCAAGCCAGAGCAAGGCGGGAGGGAAGTATTCAGTGACTTGTTGCAGTGTAACAGTGTCAGTGGTTCTACAATTTCCCAGTCCTGGATCTTTTGGACTTTAAGTCAAGGATTCACCACTTCTATTAAGCTACAATGTATTCTCAGAGTTAGTGAGCGTTGGCTGGCACCGGCTGGCGTCAAGGAAGCTCCAACTGGCATTTTTCAGGAATCAAGTCCCAAGTGTACATAGTTGAAGCCTAAAGGAGTATCCCACTCATTCCCTTCTCCCACCCCCTTTATCTACAAAAAAACAACAAAACAAAGATGCTGGAGTTGTCCATGTCTCAGTCTCTACATCCAGGGCCACAGCTCACATGGGCTGGAAAGGTAACCGGTAACAGTGACAGACCCACATCAGGCCACAGGAATGGAAACCTTGCTACACTGATATGGACTTTTTACTTCACTCTTACTTTCCTGATCTGCAAATTTTTCCTTGTTGGTGAACTAGACATTATTGAAGTAAGTGGGTCAGTGAGCATTTTTAAAAGGTAGTCAGCATTCAGCAACGGCCGCATCTATATTTATTTAATGTAAGGATTTCTTTAAAGATTTGCATGCCAAACTATGCCAGCCATAATCCAGGATTTACCATGTGTGCATGCAGCATTGTGCAGATAATGACACATCGTGACTCGGCAAACCCAAGCACAGAGACTGTTCTTGTATTACAGCTGGGGGGGGGGGGGGGGGATGAACAGTAAAACATCTCATTTGTGAGACATCTCATATGTGAGACATTTATAGATATTTAGTTTATCAATATATTGATCATTAGTTTACCATTGTGCATAATGTGGATTTAAATAAAAAGTCATATTTTATTTAATTGTTATTTAAAAAGACCTTTCCTTTTCAATCTGCAGCTCTGTCATTTTCTATAACATGCAATACAATATGGCTACCTGGAGGCATTCTGTATACAGGTGGTGTACACGACAACCCCCCAGATATGTCTTGACTCACCGATTTTCCCAGATTTCTGCACCAAGATTCAAGTCAGATTCTGAGCATCCCCTGCAAAGAAAATGTCATTTTTAGTGAGATACTCCCAAAGAGAAATCATGTCTGAAGGGATGCAGACCCTGCATCTATCCTCATTAGAGCCCTGCAGGTGCAGCAGCCGACTGATTATTATAAAATCACTCCCATACAGATTCACTTTCCACATAAACACAGACAAACAAACAGTTATTTCTTCAGAATAAAAAATAAGTAGGAATCTGCTGCAAAGTTTGTCAAAATTCTTGCAATGTACATAGATCAGCCAGAGGGAATTTTTTTTTTCTCTACAAAAGTTACTTTTTATTAAGATTGACATATTTATAGAGTGGTGAATGTGATTTTCACCAAACATTCACAGGTGGTTATTCATTCCCTGTCCTTTAAAACATCAGCCGCAGTGAACACTTTGTAAATATCAAAATTAACACTTTCAATATACAAAAATGACCCAACTTCTCATATAAACATTAAAGAGTAATGCCCCGTACACACGTGCAGATTATCTGCAGACTTTTGTCTGCAGACTTACCTTTTCTATGTAGTGCAAGGGCCTGCCGGATTGCATACAAATTGAAAGTGTTTAGGTTTGACCTCATATTATATGGTTTTGGTAAGTCTGCAGACAAAAGTCTGCAGATAATCTGCACGTGTGTATGGGGCATAACTCTACTTTTGTTGAGGGAAAAACATTCCCCTCCGGGTAACCTCTGTACATTGCAGGGATTTTAACAAACATTGTTGCAGATTCCTACCTTTTGTTATTCTGAAGAAATAGCTGTTTGTGTCTGGCATTGATTTTATCATAGGTGTATTTTTTTATTTTTTTTATTGAGAATAAAGCGGTACATACAGTAGTACAACATAAAAAAAGTAGCATAAAGATACAGTAACAGTTTTCATGAACAAAGCAATTAGGATCTTTGGAGATACAACTATTGACTAAAAAAAGAAACTGTAAACTGATAGTTTTAATGTTAAGAAATATATCACATGGATACTATTGGTGAGGAATCCAAGAGCTTAAAGGGGAGTTCCGGTGTTACATAGTTAGTGAGGTTGAAAAAAGACATAAGTCCATCCAGTTCAACCTATGATGTGTGTGTGTGTTTGCTTTTAACCGAACATTGTATACCCCTGTATGTTGTGGTCTTTAAGGTGTCCATCCAATAGTTTTTTGAAACTATCAATGCTCCCCGCTGATACGACTGCTTGTGGAAGAGAATTCCACATCCTTACCGCTCTTACAGTGAAGAACCCCTTACGCACTTTAAGGTTAAACTGCCTTTCCTCAAGTTTTAGTGAGTGGCCACGTGTCTTATTGTATCTCCTTTCTCTGAATAGTTTGTTCCTTATGCTAGGGTCGCCAGTACAGTATTTGTACATTGATATCATATCCCCCCTCAATCGTCTCTTCTCCAAAGAGAATAGGTTCAGTGCTTGTAGTCTTTCCTCATAGCTGATGTCCTCCATTCCCCTAATTATTTTTGTTGCCCTTCTCTGGACTTTCTCCAGTTCCAGCACATCCTTCCTGAGGACCGGTGCCCAGAACTGGACAGCATACTCCAGATGTGGCCGGACCAGAGTCTTGTAGAGTGGGAGAATAATCTCTTTATTTCTGGAGTGAATCCCCTTTTTTATACAACCCAGTATTCTGTTGGCTTTGCTTGCGGCGGCTTGGCATTGCATGCCACTGCCAAGCCTGTTGTCTACCAGTACCCCCAGGTCCCTTTCCATCCTAGACTCACCCAGAGGTTCCCCCCCTAGTGAGTAGCTTGCTTTCTGGTTTCTGGCCCCCAAGTGCATTACTTTACATTTTTCTACATTAACCACTTTACTACCGCTTACGGGAATACTACTGCGGCAGAGTGGCTCGTTCCCGTCCAGTCACGTAGTATTAACGTGACTGGACTCCTCCCCTTCTGGGCGGCGCTTGCGCGCCGCCGGAGGCTCGCTCCCGCTGTTTTCATTCACAGCGGGAGTCGGGCCAGGGGAGGAGCAGCGGCGATCGCCGCTGCTCTTACCCGATCGTCGGGGATCGAGTCTGGAGATCCGCCCGCTGTGTGTAAACACAGCGGGCGGATCTCCATAGTGACAGGGAGTGACAGATCGGACTGTTCAGCATAGCTGGACATCCGATCTGTCCATGAATCACATAGTCACCTCCCCCCCTACACGTCAGTAAGCACCAGGCATACATTAACCCCTCCCTCTCCAATAAAATTAACCCCTTCCCTGCCAGTGTCATTTTTACAGTAACAGTGCATATATATAGCACTGATTACTGCAGTAATGTCACTGGTACCCCCAAAAGTGTCAAAAATGTCAGTCAAGGGTCCGGTCTGTCCGCCGCAATGTCGCAGTCCCGCAAAAAAAATCGCAGATCGCCGCCATTACGCGTTAAAAAAAAAACACCAAAAATGACAGAAATCTTTCCCTTTGTTAGTAAACGCAATAACTTTTGCGCAAACCAATCAAAATACGCTTATTGCGATTTTTTTTACCAAACATATGTAGCATAAAACAAATTGGCAAAAAACTTTTAAAAAAATTGGTTTTTACATCTTTTTTGGGGGGAATTTCATATAAAAAAATGTGAAAAATATTGTTATTTTTTCAAAATAAACGCTCTTTTTTTGTTTATAGCGCAAAAAGTAAAAATCGCACAGGTGATCAAATACCACCAAAAGAAAGCTCTGTTTGTGGGAGAAAAAGGACGTAAATTTCGTTTGGGTACGGCGTCGCACGACCGCGCAATTGTCAGTTGAAGTCGCACAGCGCCGAATCGCAAAAAGTGGCCTGGACGGAAGACAGCAAAATCCTCCGGTTGTAAAGTGGTTAAATCTCATCTGCCATGTAGTTGCCCACCCCGTTATTTTGTTCAGGTCTGCTTGCAAGATTTCCACATCCTGCATAGAAGATATTGGCATGCCTAATTTAGTATAATCTGCAAATACTGAGATTGTACAAGATATCCCCTCCTCTAGATCATTTATGAATAAATTAAACAGGATTGGTCCCAGGACAGAACCCTGGGGGACCCCACTTTCCACACCCGCCCAATCCGAGTACTCCCCATTAATCGCCACCCTCTGTACTCTCCCCTGGAGCCAGTTCTCTATCCAGGTACTCACCTTATGGTCCATACCTACCTTCCTTAGTTTGTACAGTAAGCGTTTGTGGGGAACGGTGTCAAAGGCCTTTGCAAAGTCCAGATACACCACATCCACAGGCTTACCTTTATCTAAGTGGCAGCTCACTTCATCGTAGAAGGTTAATAGATTGGTTTGGCACGAACGATTTTTCATGAATCCATGCTGATTACTACTTATAATACCGTTTTCATTACTAAAGTCTTGTATGTGGTCCCTTATCATCCCCTCCAAAATTTTGCAGACTACTGATGTTAGGCTGACCGGCCTATAGTTACCCGGGATATATCTCGGCCCCTTTTTAAATATTGGTACCACGTTGGCTTTTTTCCAATCAGCTGGCACCATACCCGTCTGTAAACTATCCTTAAAGATCAAGAATAATGGTCTGGCAATCACCTGGCTGAGCTCATTAAGAACCCTTGGGTGCAAGCCATCCGGTCCCGGGGATTTATTTATGTCAAGTTTCTCTAGTTTAGCTCTAAGTCTATCCTCTGTTAGCCATGGCGGCACTTCCTGAGGTGTATTATTTAGTTCGGCCTTACAACTGTAACGTGTAACGTGAGAATTACCTACCCCGTGGGAAAAACCTACCCTCGTCACTTCGGGCCAGAAACAGCTGAGCAGCTCAGCAGTGCGCATGCTCACAGCCCCCGATACGTAATGGAGCAGCTGCGGATCAGACTAGTGCGCATGCGCACTAGTATGAAATTATCACGGTGTCCGTGAAAAAAACCTACCGACGCGGCGGTTAAATTAAAACAGCTGTGCTGCAATATGAGTCATCTCCGCTCCTGTCCCTGTCACTTCCCTGATCTCGGCTAGTAAATATAAAAGCGGCTCTCAGCTCCGTGATTTATCTTTTCATACAGCGTCGCCACTTTTATATTTACTAGCCGAGATCAGGGAAGTGACAGGGACAGGAGCGGAGATTACTCATATTGCAGCACAGCTGTTTTAATGTACCCACCGCGTTATACTCACTGCCGTGCAACCGGAAGTGACGAGGGTAGGTTTTTCTCACGGGTAGGTAATTCTCACGGAACACCGGCCTATTATGCAACTTTAGTGATTCCTGGAGTGCTCGATATGCTGATCAACAATTGGGCTTTTTCAGTTTTTTTCGGGGGTCCCTTACCTTATTTTCAGGGCATTTTTGATTGTACTTCCTCCTTTTCCCCCCTCTGTGGCCACGGCCACCGACATCACTTCCGCCTTTGCATTGCATCCTGGGAGCTGCTTGTCATCACTCCCAGGAGGCTGGAATCAGGAAGAACTCCCAGAACACTCCCTGGAATCAGGAAGAAGGACACAGCAGATTACACTGCGGCTTCAGATGCCCACATCCAAGATGGCCGCGCTCAGACAGCGTTTTTAAAAGTAAGATTTTGACTAAAATCCAATACGGTACACCTTGTAAGTATGAGAATAGCGGTTCTGTAAAGGGCGATGGATTAGTATTATAGGGTGGCACAGTGGTGTAGTGGTTAGCACTTTCACCTAGCAGCAAGAGGGTCACTGGTTCAAATCCCAACCACGACACTACCTGCCTGGAGTTTGCATGTTCTCCCTGTGCCTGCGTGGGTTTCCTCTGGGTACTTTGGTTTCCTCCCACACTCCAAAGACATGCTGGTAGGTTAATTGAATCCTGTGTGAAAAAATTGGCCCTACTATGTATGTATGAACGTGCGTTAGGGACCTTAGATTGTAAGCTCCTTGAGGGCAGGAACTGATGTGAATGTGCAATGTATATGTAAAGCGCTGCATAAATTGACAGCGCTATATAAGAACCTGAAATAAATAAATAAATAATAGGGGTATTTTTAGTTAAAAAAAGGTATTTGAGGCCGGAACTCCGCTTTAAATGGGGTCCAGTAATATGTTACTGGAGGTCGTCTTGTTGGGGAGGCTGAATTATATGTGAGCCATTGAGTTAGTGCCTCCTCTAATATTACTATGTAGATCTTACCAGTGGCGTAGCGTGGGTTGTCAGCGCCCGGGGCAAGGTAAGTAATTTGCGCCCCCTACACAAATCTACTAGACCACTACACTGACACCTACAGAGACCTACCTTATACCTACACTGACCTACCTGACCATTACAGAGACCTACCTTTTACCTACACTGACACCTTCACTGACACCTACAATGACCCCCCCCCCCCCCCACACTGACACCTTCACTGACAACTACACTGACCCCCCCATACACTGACACCTACACTGACCCATCTACACTGACCCCCCTTACACTGACAACTCCACTGACCACCCCTACATTCCCACATACACTGAGGCCTACACTGACACCTACAATGACCCCCCCCCCCCCACACTGACACCTTCACTGACAACTACACTGACCCCCCCATACACTGACACCTACACTGACCCATCTACACTGACCCCCCTTACACTGACAACTTCACTGACCACCCCTACATTCCCACATACACTGAGGCCTACACTGACAACTACACTGACCCCCCCCTAACACTGACACCACACACTGACTCCCCTACACTGACCCCCCTACACCAAGACCTACACTGACCCCCCATACACTGATACCCCCTACACTGACCCCCGCATACACTGACACCCACCCATACACTGACACCTACACTGACCCCCCCATACACTGACACCTACATTGACCCCCCATACACTGACACCCCCTACACTGACCCACACACTGAACTCCCCATACACTGACACCCCCTACACTGACACCCCCATACACTGACCCCCCCATACACTGACACCCCCATACACTGACACCCCCATACACTGACCCCCCCTACACTGACCCACACACTGAACCCCCCATAAACTGACACCTACACTGACCCCCCATACACTGACACCCCCTACACTGACCCACACACTGAACCCCCCATACACTGACACCCCCACTGACCCCTCATACACTGACACCCCCTACACTGACACCACACACCGACTCCCCTACACTAAGACCTACACTGACCCCCCTTACACTGACACCACACACCGACTCCCCTACACTGACCCCCCTACACTAAGACCTACACTGACCCCCCTTACACTGACACCACACACCGACTCCCCTACACTGACCCCCCTACACTAGACCTACACTGACCCCCTTAAACTGACAACTACACTGACCTCCACCCATACACTGACACCTACACTGACCACTACACTGACCCCCCCATACACTGATACCTACACTGACCCCTACACTGACCCCCCCTATACACTGACACCCCCATACACTGACCCTTGCACTAACCCCCCCATACACTGACACTTGCACTAACCCCCCCATACACTGACACCTCATACACTGACACCCCCATACACTGAAACCTACATGGACCCCTACACTGACCCCCCCCTATACACTGACACCTACAATTACCCCCCCATACACTGACACCTACACTGACCCCCCCCATACACTGACACCCCCTACACACTGGCCCCTCCCCATACACTGACACCCCCTACACACTGCCCCCCCCCAGGGGTGGACTGACAACTCATGGGGCCCCCGGGCAATCAGAGATCATGGGGCCCCCTGTGTCCACACTCAAGCCACACAAAGCCCCACCTAAAAATTGCAGCTAAGCCACATAGAGTGGGCATTTAATTATCTACCGCAGCATAGCCTGCATGGAAGTTCCTGGCTTCTTTCTGTAGTGTGTAGCCTCTCATGGGGCCCCCTACTGACCCTGGGCCCTCGGGCAGTGCCCTAATCCCCGAATGGTCAGTCCGCCCCTGCCCCCCCCCATACACTGACACCTACACTGACCCCCCCCATACACTGACACCCCCCTACACTGACCCCCCCCATACACTAACACCCCCTACACTGACCCCCCCATACACTAACACCCCCCTACACTGACCCCCCCCCATACACTAACACCCCCCTACACTGACCCCCCCCCCCATACACTAACACCCCCCTACACTTCCCTGGGCTCCCGGAGCAGCACATCACTCACCTCTTTCTGTGTCCAGACACTGGGGACTTGAGGAGGCGATCTGGAGCAGAGGAGAGAGCAGCAGCAGCAGCCAGCGTGGAGGCGGCCGGTCCAGACAGCAGGGAGAGACTCCAAGAGCGGCACTGCACATGCACAAAGCCACCGGTGTTGGCTGCCATCTTCACCCACGACCAGCCCCGCCCCCTGGCCGCACAGGACACCTTCAGCGTCCGCCGCTCGTCCTGCACAAACAGGCAGTAAAGGAGCCAAGTGCAGGAAAGAGCGGGCGGGCGCCGGACGAGCACTGTCACAATAAAGGGATGGGGACACTATTATCTTGCGGATGACGGGCGTGGAATGCGCCCCCCTAAATGTTGCGCCCGGTGCGAGTGGCCCCCTCTGCACCCCCCACGCTACGCCACTGGATCTTACTGCCCCTAGGTCTTGGATCCCCAATAGAGGGTCGTGGTCTATAGCGTGGTACTGTATGGAGAAATGAGAGATTCCTCGGTGGACGTTTTTCAGTGGGTGGAAATGGATGGGTGATTTTTCAATAGCATTTAGTAGGTTACGTACTAATGCTGGAATGAGGTGCTAATGGCAATACATTTGTTGTACCTGTATTGTTCAGGTGATGTTAAACTAAAGATCAGTTTGCTAAAGGTTAAGGGGGTGGAGGAGTGGGCAGGAAAAAAAGGGTGGGGCAAGATAATCAGGGAAAAAAAGGGGGGAGGATTGATTTTATAATGATCAATCACCCGATGCATCTGCAGGGTTCTAATGAGGAAAGTCTGCATCCCTTTAGACATGTTTTCCCTTTGGGAACATCTCACCAAAAATGAAACTTTTGTTGCAGAGGATGCTCAGAATCTGACTTGTATCTTAGTGCAGACTTCTGGGAAAATCAGTTCTAGGGGGTGCTTTGTAGACCATCTGCGTACAGAACGTCTCCAGGTTGCCATATGACTTGTGTCGCAATTGTATACACTATATTTTTTTTATAATTTGCTATTTTTTTCCCAAGAAAATGGAGTTACCCTTTAGGCACTTAGTGGTCTATTTTTTAAAAATGGTCATAGTCATTCATCCTGTGAATCTTCATGTATGTTGGATCTGTGCAAATTGGGCAAAAACAAATGTTCTTTTGGCTATTTTCACATTTGAACGAATGTCCCTTTATTATGGGCAATAGTAAAATACCGCATTATGGATGTTAGATGGAGTGGAGGAACAAAAGAAATATACACTATATTGTCAAAAGTATTGGGACGCCTACCTTTACATGCACATGAACTTTAAAGGCATGCCAGTCTTAGTCCGTAGGGTTCAATATTGTGTTGGCCCACCCTTTGCAACTATAACAGCTGTAAACTCTAGGAGGGTTGTCCACAAGGTTTAGGAGTGTGTCTATGGGAATGTTTGACCATTCTTCCAGAAGCGCATTTGTGAGGTCAGGCACTGATGTTGGATGCAGGGCCGGACTGGGAATAAAAACCAGCCCTGGAAATAATTTCATACCAGCCCCATAGCATTATTATACCGGCCCAACAGCATAACGCCATTTACGCCAAGAAAATTACGGTTAAAAGTGGTGAAGGTGGAGCAATCCAGGGGGACCCCAGGAACTCTGGGAATGTGTGTGTGTGTGTGTGTGGGGGGGGGGGGGGGGTAATGACATAAGGGGAGCCTTTATATTAATGCCCTCTTACATTATTGTATTCCCCTTTCCCCCTTACATCACTGACCCTCCCCCTTCAGACTTGCCTGATGGCGCTTTCCCTGACCTCCTCTCAACTTTTGCGCAAACCAATCAATATACGCCTATTGGGACTTGTTGTCCTCCACTAGTTGGGGGAGGGTAACATATCCTCAGTTCTGAAGGGTTCATTCTGGGACTTGCAGTTCTTCACTTTAGGGAGGGTCACATCCCCCAAAAGTGACAGATTACAAGTCCCAACATGAACCCCTCAGAGGTGAGGATGTGACACCCCCCCCCCCCAACTAGTGGAGGACAACAAGTCCCAATATGAGCCGCTGAGATTTAGGAATGTGATCCCCCCAAAAGTGAAGGACTACAAGTTCCAGCATGAACACCTGAGATCTAAGGATGTGACCCCTTATATCTGACGGGTTCTGGGACCCCTTATATCTGACGGGTTCTGGGACTTGCAGTTTTTCACTTTAGGGAGGGTCAGATCCCCCAAAAGTGACAGAGTACAAGTCCCAGCATGAACCCCTCAGAGCTATTTGCGCAGAAATTTTTAAAACGCGTTTTTTTGGGGGAAAAAACTGTTTTATGAATTAAAAAAAAAGCAAAACACCAAAGTTAGCCCAATTTTTTTGTCTAATGTTAAAGATGATGTTACACCGAGTAAATTGATACCTTACATGTCATTCTTTAAAATTGCACACTCTCGTGGAATGACGCCAAACTACAGTACTTTAAAATCTCCATAGGCAACACTTTAAAATTTTTTAAAGGTTACCAGTTTAGAGTTACAGAGGAGGTTTTCTCTCACTCTAACGTTCGTGGTGAAACCTCACATGTATGGATTAAACGCTGTTTACATATGTGGCCGCAACGTACTCATGCGTTCGCTTCTGTGTGCGAGCACGCAGGGATGGGAGCACTTTACATTTTTTTTCTTTTTTTTTTATTGTTTATTTATTATTTTATTATTTTTATATTTACACTTTCCCTTAAAATGTATACAAGGAATATAAACATCCCTTGTAATAGGAATAGTGCATGACAGGTCCTCTTTGTGGAGAGATCTGGGGTCAATAAGACCTCAGATCTCTCCTACAGGCTGGAAAGCCTGAAATAAAAAAATAAAAAAATGATCTCAGCTATCCAGCCGAGATCCCGGCAGTATTTACAACTGCCAGGCCTGGCTTGACATCATAGCATCGCGCCCGGGCCTCCAAGAGTCATAGAGACTGCTGGGGACTATGGTGTACTTCCGTTGCCAGGAGAATCCTTCTCTGGCTCTCTGGCGAGCCGGTAGAAGCACCCGAGGGCGGCGGGAGGGGGGGATGTTCCCTCCTACTGCCTGTAACAACGATCAAGCAGCTGAACAGCTGCAATGATTGTTCTTACGGTGCAGGGAAACGCCAGCTGAAAAAGAATTATATCCGAATGATGCCTGCAGCTGCATCCATAATTCAGATACCCCCACTTAAAGCCCTGGACGTCATATGACATACTGCGGTATGGAAGTGGTAGAACACAACATACAGGGATATGTGAAATAATTATCGACACTGACACACATACACATACACAGGTTGAACTGGGTGGACTATTGTCTTTTTTCAACCTTACCTATTATGTGTGGGGTTCTAAGTAATTTTCTAGCAAAAAAAAAACAACAGATTTTTGCTTGTAAACAAAACATGTCAGAATAGGACTGGTTTTTAAAGAGGAAGTAAATTTTCCTCTAACGTTTGTAGCTATAGGTAAGCCTATAATAAGACTTACCTATAGGTACTGTAAATATCTCATCAACTTGCACTGTTTAGGAGATATATACTGTATACTGCACAGATGACGTCATCGGCGCATGCGCTCTGAAGGAACAGCCACCCGTGCCGTTTCTTTAGAGCCCTGTGCCGTGACCGGTGGCTCCCACACGCACATTAGAGAGTGACGTCATGCGGCTCTGGCCAATCACACACCTGGAGTCCACGGACCTGGAAGGAAGACGGGCGAAGATGGAAGCGGCCTCCAGTGGGGACGACGAGTGCTTTGTTTGCAGGTAAGTGTCACCTACCGTGTTAGAATGGAATGCATACTAGCACATTATGCCTTTACTTTGCAGGTAAAAAAATAGGACAAAAAAAAAAGTTTACTTCCTCTTTAGGTGGCTAGAATTGCTACATTGTATCTCTAGTTACAAATATATTTCCTATGCTCCTCAGTTTCTTCTAGTGGCCATAATGCGATATTTACTACTGCCCATAATAAAAGAACATTTGTTCAAAAGAGAAAATATCCTAAAGAACGTTTGTTTCTCTAGCGCTCATCGACAGACGTAGTCCTCGGTGATACACCACCTTCGGGTTATGTTACCTCCGCAGGAGCAGGACTAGACAGGAAATTAAAAAGCTCTGGCCACACCCTAGGGGCAGTCCCAGAGGGTATATCCTCTCTCTCTCTGCCTCAGCAAATCAGTTATTTTCTGTCTAGTGAGGAGTAAGGACCTAGATACCTTGCTGGGATCTTAGGTCCTGGCAAGAAATTTTTTTCTAAAAGGATTTTTGGACAGCTTTTTTTCTCCAGTGTTCCTGTGAGATCTTCAAGCAAGAAAGCTGAACTGGGCGACGGGCTGGATGTTGAGATCCGGTGGTCACCCCAGTTCAGCCTACGAGCGCGTGCAGGCCATAGCTCCACGCTGAGTCGGCCGCGACAAAGTCCCATTAAAGGACTGAACCCGCGAGTTAAACGTCTCGCTGAAACGCCAAAGACCATGAGTCACGGCGTCTGTATCGGTCGACAGCCCTCCCGCCCCGGTGGAGAGGGGTACTGTCAGGAGTTGGTGCCCGCCTGGTTCCGGTATGGTGAGTAGTATGTTCCCCCTGTTTTCCCTGACGGGTTTTGTGGTGAACGCGGGCCCCTCTCTGTATGGTAAGAAAGAGTTTCTTTCTATCCTATAACATGTCACAAATCCTCCTACTTTGAGTGTGATTTTATGTGTGCAAAAGCCAGGAGGCTTGGTTTGGGAGCTAACAATCTATCGTATACATGTTTTAAAGATGTAATCTGTGGCATTCTGGGAATCTTATGGGTTAAGTATAAGCTACCTACCAGTCAGAAGCCATGGACATGTAGACTGCCTTCCAAGTCAGATCTCCAGCTAATAGCAGGCCTCCCGAACGGCCATGCGGTCCGCCAGGGCCGGTACCGCCAAACACGCCATATCCCCATGCAGAGAGAGTGTTGTGTGCCTGCAGCACACCGCTAGTCAGCACAGGCCGCCGCCATTTTTTTTTTGCTGGATCGCACGAGCCGCCATTTTGGCGTAGCCTCGTGTCTCCAGCATGGGGGCGGCCATGTTTTAGGTGATTCTACACCTCGTGGAGCTTGGGGGAGGCGCCGGAAGGCGTACAGAGGGGCGGAGCCGCCTCCTTTCTTCCTGGGCAGCCAGCCAAAAGACTTCCTGTTTGTCTAAGACAGCGCTGTAAGCTGTTGCAGTTCAACTCTGAACATCAAGTGGTGAGCCTGGGGGTCTATCTCTCTCTCTCTCGATCGATAGGGATCCCTAGCAGGTAACACTGAGGGGTTTTTTGTGGCGCTGAGGGTCAAAAAAAAAAAAAAAAAAAAAAAAAGGAAAAAGTTTTTTTTTTCTTTACTTTGAATTATATCATCCAGGAAGTAACTGGAGTTATTATGGACCCTGCCACACAGATTCCCCCACCTGTTTCCCTCGAGGGGGCCTCGGGACCCGCCGGTGTACAGAGTATAGAGTCATTTACAGCAATTTTGGAGTCTATGGTGGCTCGGGTGGAGGCGGCCTGTCAGGGACGGGGGTCAAGGAAGCGACCCCCGCCTACCCCTATACTATCTGACACCTCTGACTCTGATTCAGAGATGGTCACTGCAGTTGCAGGTTCCTCTGCAAGGGCTGCTATCCCAGGTAAAGCCCCCTCAGACAGTGAGGAGGACGCTTCTTCTCCTGCTATAATTCAGGAAGAAGCATTGGTGGACGCACTAGTTGTGGCAGTGCAAGAAACCTTAAAACTTGAGGCTTTACCGGCAGAGGCAACTGAAACAGAGAGGCCTTTTGGGACTAATAAGCCCATCAAGACGGCGAAAGCTTTTCCTGTACCTAAATGTTTTGGAAATCAGATTAAAGGAGAATGGGAACATTCTAAACGTACCTTTACTATTTCCAAGCGTATTGCTAGACGCTATCCGTTTGAGGAATCCATCATTAAGAAATGGACGGTACCACCAGTCGTGGATCCGCCTATTTCCAGGCTGAATAAAGCCACGGTTATTCCAGTGGAGGACACTTCGTCCTTTAAGGATCCGGTGGATCGAAAGATAGAAGCGGAGTCCCGCACTATCTTTTCTCTGATAGGGTCAGCATTTAGACCAGTAATTGTTATTGGTCTAGTTTCCCAGACACTTACAGAATGGGCGAAGATGGTACGCCAAGATCTTAGGGGAAAAGATATTCCCCAGGAGACATCTGATTTGATAGAACAGATCATACAAGGGCTACGGTTTATCTGTGACGCAGCCTTGGACACTACTCCCTTGTTAGGGCATGCATCTAAGTTAGCAGTAATCCTCAGACGTGTGCTGTGGTTAAAATGCTGGTCAGCTGACCTAGGTTCCAAAAAGACTTTGACCAATCTCCCTTTTCAGGGGAATCGTCTATTTGGAGCCAACCTAGATGAAATCATTAAGGATGCCACCGGGGGCAAGAGTACTTTTTTGCCACAGGCTGCAAAAGCTAAGGAACCTCGCAACAAGCGAGGACCTTTCTTTACCGCCCATAAAGGACGCCCGGCTGGTACTTCCGGGAAAGGCAAGACTCCTCCAGGAGGGTTCAAGAAGGGCTGGTCGGACAAGCAGAGGACCAACCCAGCCAAACCCGAAGTAAAGGAGTACACAGCCTGAAGGTGCGCCCCCACCCAATTTCAGGGTGGGGGGACGTTTTCACCGGTATTCAGGACATTAGATCGAGCATCAACCACTACTACCGGTGCGATTCTTCCCTTCCAACATTTAAGTACAGGAGGCGGTAGTTACCGTTCCCTGTATAGATCTTTTCCTTTACCTTTTCCCAAGATTAGTCCCGATACCTCACAGGAATCGGATCTGATTGACCAGATAGGCCAAGTAGCCTCTAGTCGGGTGACTTCGGTCCCTGAGGTTCAACCAGAAAAGATCACCTTGCCTGATAACTATCAGGTATCTGATAAATGTGTGGGAACAGAAAACGACCAGACTTTCTCGGATGGTCGGGGCCAGATACCTCTAGGGACGCCTGGTTCAGATCCAATCAGCGCCAGTGGTCCTAGAAATTCTAGGCTGGCCTCTTCAAGCCGACCTGGCCGACTTGGACAGGTTAGTCGCAGACGTTCCGTGGGAACTACGTCTCAGGGAGTGTCTGTAGTCTCAAGGACCTATTTACCATCGTGCTTTACAGTCGCTGGTTTTAATGGCCTGGCCATTGAGACCCAAGTACTGAAGGACAGAGGTTTGTCTACTTCTGTCATTCCTACCCTTATTAAAGCAAGGAAAGCGACTTCCAGCAAAGTCTATTATCACACATGGAAGACTTATATTGCGTGGTGCGAATCTTTAGGATTTCCTCCACGTACCTATTCGGTGTCTCGAATATTGGCCTTTTTGCAACAAGGGGTTGAGCAGAAGCTAGCCTTGAGCACCATCAAGGGTCAAGTTTCAGCATTAGCAATCTTCTTTCAGAAACCTTTGGTTTTGTCGGTTCTACAGAAACCTCCCTTTGAAAACATCAGGGAGATTCCCTTGCTTACTTTATCCCAGAAGGTGGTCTTCTTGGTGGCTATTACTTCTGCTCGCAGGGTGTCAGAACTGGCTGCATTATCATGCCAGTCCCCATACCTAGTGATTCATAGGGATAAGGTAGTACTTCATCCTAAGCCATCTTTTCTTCCTAAGGTGGTTTCAGATTTTCATCTGAATGAAGATATTGTACTACCTTCCTTGTGTCCTCAGCCCAAGCATCATCGGGAACATGCGTTGCATTCCTTGGATGTGGTTCGGGCAATCAGGGTATACCTGAAAGCTACGGAATCATTCCGTAAGACGGATTCACTTTTTGTGATCACGGATGGCCCCAGAAAGGGTTTGCCTGCATCTGCCGCGACCATTGCCAAATGGATTAGACAAACGGTGGTACAGGCTTATTCTATTAAGGGTCAGAGTCCTCCGTTCCCTGTTAGGGCGCACTCCACTCGAGCGCTCAGTACTTCCTGGGCCTTTCGCCATCAGGCGTCAGTGGTCCAGGTATGTAAGGCGGCCACTTGGTCGTCGGTACATACCTTTACTAAATTCTATAAAATTGATGTGACGGCATCGGCGGATGCCTCATTTGGCCGCAAGGTTTTGCAGGCCGCAATTTGAGGAGACCGGTGGTCTACCTCGAGGGTTTTTTTCTGTTTGAAAAATTTTTTTGTTGAGTCTCATCATTAAGGATGAGCATTGTAAACTTCTAGTTGGCACCGGTTGGGCCTTCTAGATTGGGATTTGATTTCCATTTTCCCACCCCTCAGTCGGGATACTGCTCTGGGACGTCCCGAAGGTGGTGTATCACCGAGGACTACGTCTGTCGATGAGCGCTAGAGAAAAATGGATTTTTGTAAAATCTTACCGTAAAATCCTTTTCTCTTAGCTCATCGACAGACGTAGTCCCCGCCCCTCTGTTTTGGAGTTGGGTTGGGTTAAATTCTCTAAGCACTGCTTTTTCACATAACTGATTTGCTGAGGCAGAGAGAGAGAGGATATACCCTCTGGGACTGCCCCTAGGGTGTGGCCAGAGCTTTTTAATTTCCTGTCTAGTCCTGCTCCTGCGGAGGTAACATAACCCGAAGGTGGTGTATCACCGAGGACTACGTCTGTCGATGAGCTAAGAGAAAAGGATTTTACGGTAAGATTTTACAAAAATCCATTTTTTTGCCCAGATAGTAAAGAACGAATGTACATGCAAACTTGCTGGACAAATAGCCATGATTTTTTTTTTTTTTTTTTTTTTTTAATACATATGTAGCACTGCCCCCTTAAGGACTGCCAAGTTTCAAACTTTTGGGTCCCCCTGAGTTATCAGCATACATAAATGTCAGTTTCAAATCCTTACATTCTCCTTCCTTGGCTCACTCCAATAATCAGTCCAGGGGTATTTTGGTTGTTTTGTATTTAATATAAATAGGCATAGGAGAAGGGAATAGCGGGATACTCCAATTTAACTATTTAACTAATTCAAATATTAACGCCAGGCTGTTGATTCACCCTGCCACTATGGGTGAATTTGGGGATTTAGTCTCTTTTCCTAAGACAACTTGGTGGACTAGCAATTATCTTCAGGACACTCTCACAAGCATCCTCTTTCCTTCTACTGCTTATCCACTGACTATCCTACACATGGGATGGCCCCCCTCAGGTCAGGCCCCTTGACACGAGTCCCTGTACTCACGATACTTTGGTCCCAGGGTCTCCAGTGTCTCCCCCTCAGTCAGCTCTCCTGGACATCTGGGTTCAGCTCCTCTCATCCATTCCTCTGACCCTCAGGACGACCTCCTGCGACCGCATGCCACTGCTACAGAGGAGGAGACAGCTGCCCCCCTCCCTCTGGGACTCTGATCTCCAGCCAAAGACCCCGCAACACATGTGCTTCTGGCTTTTATACAGTATTCCAGAATGCACCGAGGCAACCTGCCCCCTGCCAATCACCAGGACTGTATCAAAGCCTATGCATCCATTTGTCAGGTTTCCCCCACTGTCCAACATGCCTCCTTATTCGACCAGCGTGAAACACTTCTCTAGACATAATGATTTGCATACTGAGCACATTGAGCAGATCTCACTAACAGATCCTGCCCTCTGGTAGGCAGAGAACAATATCGATTTACCTGCATCCCCTCTGGTAAGCAGACAAGGCTCAAAACTATACTTCCCTCACTAGCAACTACTTAGGAGGGTGCTACATATAGACCCCTTAGTTAAAAGTAGTTTATTTCTGCAGTAACTTATAACAATGCTTAAGAACTCCAATATAATATAATGCTTCTGTACATCCATTACTCAAGGGGATCCTTTTTCAACCATTTACTCAATTTCATTTTCAAGGCCACCAGGATTGAAATGATAATTAAATCCTTATCAGGACCTTGAATTAGGTCCAAAAACACTCTTTTTGTGGGGAAGTGGGGAATCTACTCACATTTTATATATGGTAAATATAGGATGACATGGATAACTTTTATTACTCCTTTATGTATATCTGTTTACTTTCATAACTCTGGAGTGCTGGATGACCCAGGAATGATATTGTACAGGATAATGAAACCCATCGGTTTAGCGGTTTTGTCATAGTTGCAACTGTCCACTCAGGATGGGTGTAGTTACCTCTATTGTTCCCTAAATAATGGCAAACTCCTCAAATATCTGTGTTGGGCTGGCGAGGATCCAGCTCAGTGCTCACAGATGCAGCTGCATGGTCTGCTTACCAACACATGAATGTGATTATAGGTGGAGCCCCTTCCTTGCTGAACATAAAAGGGAACTGAAGTTGGGTCAGCATCCTGTAATCGAACAGATAAAATAACTAACAATTTATAAACGACTTACACATCTGCAACACATATGAATGCGTATCAATCTGCATCCAGGCAATACTTGGGTATCATGTGTTGAAATGTATTTATTTTTATACCATGAAATCTCACAGAAAATGGGCTCACCCTGTGACTGTGCAAAGCAGATGTTTCCTGCCGATTTCATGACCACAACCATCTCCCTCCAGGTATGTGTACTGTCACACGTACATGCACACGTTTTTTTCTTTTTCTCTGGTCTATGTAATGGTGGCAATACACACTTCAATAAACTACCAATTTAGTTTTACAGGCTCTTCTGATAGGAGTAATTGAATTATACTCAATGACCCATTCAAACAATATGCGACACGTGAGAAGTGGATTTTAATCCATAGTAAAGATACAATCAGAGTTTGTATGATCTTCCTGTGCTTGCATGGGCTCGACCCGGGTACTCATGTTGCCTCCCACACTGCTAAGTCATGCTGGTAGGTTAATTAGCTCCTATCTAAACTGACCCTAGTGGGGAGCTGGCAAAACCATTAACAGATTTATTTAACCAATCATTAGTAACAGGAGTCGTCCCGGAAGATTGGAAATTGGCGAATGTCGTGCCCATTCACAAGAAAGGTAGTAGGGAGGAATCGAGCAACTATAGACCAGTGAGTCTGACATCAATAGTAGGCAAATTAATGGAAACCCTATTAAAGGATAGGATTGTGGAACATCTTAAATCCCATGGATTGCAAGATGAAAAACAACATGGGTTTACTTCAGGGAGATCATGTCAAACAAATCTTATAGATTTTTTTGACTGGGTGACTAAAATAATAGACGGTGGAGGTGCAGTAGACATTGCATATCTAGATTTTAGTAAGGCTTTTGACACTGTCCCACATAGAAGACTTATCAATAAACTGCAGTCTTTGAGCATGGACTCCCATATTGTTGAGTGGATTAGGCATTGGCTGAGTGACAGACAACAGAGGGTTGTAGTCAATGGAGAACATTCAGAACAAGGTCATGTTACCAGTGGGGTACCTCAGGGATCTGTACTGGGACCAATTATGTTTAATATCTTCATAAGTGATATTGCAAAAGGCCTCGATGGTAAGGTTTGTCTTTTTGCTGATGACACAAAGATATGTAACAGGGTTGATGTTCCTGGAGGGAAACGCCAAATGGAAAAGGATTTAGGAAAACTAGAAGAATGGTCAGAACTCTGGCAACTGAAATTTAATGTGGATAAGTGCAAGATAATGCACCTGGGGCGTAAAAACCCAAGGGCAGAATATAGAATATTTGACACAGTCCTGACCTCAGTATCTGAGGAAAGGGATTTAGGAGTAATTATTTCAGAAGACTTAAAGGTGGGAAGACAATGTAATAGAGCAGCACGAAATGCCAGCAGAATGCTTGGATGTATAGGGAGAGGTATAAGCAGTAGAAAGAGAGAAGTGCTTATGCCGCTGTACAGAACACTGGTGAGACCTCACTTGGAGTATTGTGCGCAGTACTGGAGGCCATATCTCCAGAAGTATATAGATACTCTAGAGAGAGTTCAGAGAAGAGCTACTAAACTAGTACATGGATTGCAGGAAAAAACTTACCAGGAAAGGTTAAAGGACCTTAACATGTATAGCTTGGAAGAAAGAAGAGACAGAGGGGATATGATAGAAACTTTTAAATACATAAAGGGAATCAACTCGGTAAAGGAGGAGAGCATATTTAAAAGAAGAAAAACTACCACAAGAGGACACAGTTTTAAATTAGAGGGGCAAAGGTTTAAAAGTAATATGAGGAAGTATTACTTTACTGAGAGAGTAGTGGATGCATGGAATAACCTTCCTGCAGAAGTGGTAGCTGCAAATACAGTGAAGGAGTTTAAGCATGCAGGGGATAGGCATAAGGCTATCCTTCATATAAGATAGGGCCAGGGACTATTCATAGGATTCAGATATATTGGGCAGACAGATGGGCCAAATGGTTCTTATCTGCCGACACATTCTATGTTTCTATGTGTATGTATGTGTGTTGTATAAGGACCGTAGGCCCCTTTCACATGCCCGATCAGGTCCACCTGTCAGTTTTTCAGGCAGACCAGCAGGTGTAATTGGACTTGTGAACCTTTACACCCACCTACATCTGATCTGGTCTGTTAAAAACAAACAGAAGGGGATCTGTTCTCTATGTAGGCGGATCGTAGGGTAGTTGGGTGTAAATGGATAGTGGAATCCGTTTACACCCAGCCACCCATAAGATAAAGCAGGTCCTGTCCATGTCCGCTCAGTTTACGACCTGTCACCCACCTGCTCTGTTTTGATCAGCAGGTTTTAGCGGACAGATCCCCTGCTGATCAAAATGGAAGGCGCCCGTGTAAAAAGAGCCTTAGATTCTTGGTGCCAAACCTGCAGCCCACATGCAGCCCCCGAGGCCCCTGCAGACACTAATCTGTGTTTCCCTATTGCCCTGTTATAGCAGTGATATCTAGCAGTCTCATGTAATATGTCTCCAGTCTATCACTGTCTCCAGCAGCATGTCCCCAGTCTTCAACAACTCCTATACCATTTCCCCAGTCTCCACAACTCCTATACCATGTTCCCAGTCTCCAACAACTCCTATACCATTTCCCCAGTCTCCAACAACTGCTATACCATGTCCCCTGTCTCCAACAACTCCTATACCATGTCCCCGATCTCCAACAACTCCTATACCATGTCCCCAGTCTCCAACAACTCCTATACCATTTCCCCAGTCTCCAACAACTTCTATACCATGTCCCCAGTCTCCAACAACTCCCATACCATGTCCCCAGTCTTCAACAACTCCTATACCATGTCCCCTATCTCCAACAACTCCTATACCATGTCCCCAGTCTCCAACAACTTCTATACCATGTCCCCAGTCTCCAACAACTCCCATACCATGTCCCCAGTCTTCAACAACTCCTATACCATTTCCCCAGTCTCCACAACTCCTATACCATGTCCCCAGTCTCCAACAACTCCTATACCATGTCCCCAGTCTCTAACAACTCCTATACCATGTCCCCAGTCTCCAACAACTCCTATACCATGTCCCTAGTCTCCAACAACTCCTATACCATGTCCCCAGTCTCCATCAACTCCTATACCATGTTCCCAGTCTCCAATCACTTCTATACCATGTCCCCAGTCTCTAACAACTCCTATACCCTGTCCATAGTCTCCAACAACTTCTATACCATGTCCCCAGTCTCCAACACCTTCTATACTAAGTTCTCAGTCTCCAAAAACTCCTATACCATGTCCCTAGTCTCCAACAACTCCTATACCATGTCCCTAGTCTCCAGCAACTCCTATACCTAGTCCCCAGTCTCCAACAACTTCCATACCATGTCCCCAGTCTCCATCAACTCCGAAACCATGTCCCCAGTCTCCAACAACTCCTATACCATGTCCCCAGTCTCCAATAACTCCTATACCATGTCCCTAGTCTCCAACAACTCCTATACCATGCCCCCAGTCTCCAACAACTCCTATACCATGTCCCCAGTCTCCAACAACTCCTATACCATTTCCCCAGTCTCCAACAACTTCTATACCATGTCCCCAGTCTCCAACAACTCCCATACCATGTCCCCAGTCTTCAACAACTCCTATACCATGTCCCCTATCTCCAACAACTCCTATACCATGTCCCCAGTCTCCAACAACTTCTATACCATGTCCCCAGTCTCCAACAACTCCCATACCATGTCCCCAGTCTTCAACAACTCCTATACCATTTCCCCAGTCTCCACAACTCCTATACCATGTCCCCAGTCTCCAACAACTCCTATACCATGTCCCCAGTCTCTAACAACTCCTATACCATGTCCCCAGTCTCCAACACCTTCTATACTAAGTTCTCAGTCTCCAAAAACTCCTATACCATGTCCCTAGTCTCCAACAACTCCTATACCATGTCCCTAGTCTCCAGCAACTCCTATACCTAGTCCCCAGTCTCCAACAACTTCCATACCATGTCCCCAGTCTCCATCAACTCCGAAACCATGTCCCCAGTCTCCAACAACTCCTATACCATGTCCCCAGTCTCCAATAACTCCTATATCATGTCCCTAGTCTCCAACAACTCCTAAACCATGTCCCCAGTCTCCAACAACTCCTATACCATGTCCCCAGTCTCCAATAACTCCTATACCATGTCCCTAGTCTCCAACAAATCCTAAACCATGTCCCCAGTCTCCAACAACTCCTATACCATGTCCCCAGTCTCCAATAACTCCCATACCATGTCCCCTGTCTCCAACAACTCCTATACCATGTCCCCAGTCTCCAATAACTCCCATACCATGTCCTCTGACCATCTCTTGTGTCATGTATGCAGTCTTGGACCATCTCTTATTACATCAACAGTCTCTGACCATCTCTTGTGTTATATTAACAGTTTCTGACCATCTCCTGTACCATGTCCATAATCTCTGACCTTCTCCCGAATTGTGTCCGCCGTCACTGATCATCTCTTGTATCAAGCCCATAGTCCTTGACTATATCCTGTTGTGTGTCTGCTGTCTCTGACACCGACTATCCACTGAATTGTACGTGTGGCCCTTTGGTGATGTCAGGTGCCACACTTGAGGACCCTCCCTTCAGGAAAGTTGTCAATCACTATAAGCTCCTTGAAGGCAGGGACTTATGTGAATGTACAATATATATGTAAAGTGCTGCATCAATTGTCTGTATTATATGCTTGCTATGAGGAAGGCGTAAAGCCGAAACGCGTCAGCATCTGTCATGTTGTCACCGCTATCCATGTTGGAATAAAGCATTTTACTTGGAAGAAGACTTTTCGTGTGCCGGCTTTATTCATATAACATTTGTATTATATAAATACCTGAAATAAAAAAAATAAACTTACAAACGCAAGCTAGCGATTGTATCTGTTTCCCCCACGTAATCTCATAATCTGATTGATAGAAATATGATCATACTATGAACAAAGTAACTTGGTGCTGCCAATCGATGAAAAAGGATTAAGGCTGGCCATACACGATACAATTTTCTTACAATTTTCTGAACAATTTTCTTGAAATGTACCTTCAACTATGTAGTACAAAGGCCTGCCTAATTAGATACAAGTGAAAGTGTTGTTTAGCTTTGACCTCATATTATGTGGTTTGTGGTAAATCTAACAGAAAATTGTACAACAAAAGTTGAACATGTATGGCCAGCCTATAAGAATTGTTTTGCCCTGGCTGGTCAAAGGGAAGGTATAACCATTTAATTGTGTTCAGATTTGATAATTTCAGTCAAATCACATGTTGATCAAATAATAAAATATATAATAAAATCAAAGCATATATGGCCACTATAAGCCGGCATGTCCAGATGATGACAAAACACCAGACAAAGAACTGTCAGTTGGAAGCTGGGGATTCTGGACCTCTTTTACATCAACTTTTTAAAGTTCAGGCTCTGTCATGTATACTTACTATTAGTTTGACGTTTTCCCATAATAAAATGTGTGGGGTATGGATTTGATTCCAGGCTCTACAATACAAATGAAACAGACGTGATTCCAGCTTCATATGTCATGTCAGAATTACGGGCTACAGTTAGAATCTCGCAGGAAGTAATCTGCCGAGTTTGTTCTAAAATTAGAAGCAGGTGGCGGAGTTCCAGCACTGACACACTGTCCTGATCTCATACATAAGCTTTTATGTGATGTTCACATTACTACAAGCACCCAGCACTGGTCTATATCTACTCTGGAATGCAGCATTGGCTTCCTGTGGGTTACAGTTCTCTGTGTACAGGCTTTACTGGATATCCCATCTCTCTACTCTATGATTTCCCTAAAGCTCACCACACACATTACAAACCGATTGTACAATCATCCACCAACAAGTATGTAGTACAAGGGCTTACCTGATTGTGTACAAATTAATTGGTTACTTTAACCCCTTGGAGCTGGCGCTTCCTGGCCCTTTAAGGGGTTTAGGATCATGTGCCTGCTGTGATTGGCTGTCGCGACGGTCACATGATTAGAAGGCTCCCGATCTCAAGCAGCAATTGTGAGCTTTCCGTTAGCCATCGGTAACTGTGCCGAGATCGGCACAGCTGTATTCCACCAATTCACGCAAATTTACGGCCACTCAGCACCAAGGCCCACCCGCCAATAGGCTGCATATTTGTGTAGCACCCTCCCAGGTAAGTGCTAGGAAAACCCATAGGGGGGGCCCTGCCTGCTTATCAGGGGGGTCTGATTGTTCAGCTAGGCTGTCATGTGTTCCCAGGTGTGTCTGTTGAGCTTGGGGAGTCTCCCCACTGTGTCCAATGAGGGCTCTCATTGGACAATGGAGGAAAACTGACCAACAGCACACCAGGGCTTGTATCTATCCCAGAGGGCAGAATCTGCCGCAGTGCATCCTGGGATGCGGTATAAGTCTGAGGGGAGCTCATGATAGGGTGTCTTTGGCGGGAAGCAGAGTCCCAGGAGGAGGGTGACGGCTGTCTCTCCTCCTGTCAATGCTAGAGAAGGTGTCCTTGGCTGTCGGCCTGAAGGACAGAAGGTTGAGTTGAGCTGAGCTGCAGAGAGGGATCCAGAGTGCTGAGGACTGAGTGGAGGTGCTGAGGCAGAAGTTTCCAGGAAAGCAGTGTCATGAGTACTGTAAACTGCCCAGGGGTCTGCCTAGGATAGGGGACAACTCCAGAAGGTCAGAGGGATCCAGGAGCCAGCTAACCAGTAGAGAGGGCTTGGAAAGGGCGTGCCAGTGATTAAGCCCTGAAGATAAGTGTGTGTGAAAGAAGGTGCCGGTGCCGACCCTGAAGTGTTAAGCAATGCAGCAGTCTTACAAGTAGCTACCTCAGTGAAGAGGGGTCAAGGAAGCTTAGATTAGGAATTTTTGCCACATGAAAGTGTCAGAAATCAGTTCAGCGTTAACAGACAAGTCAGTGTTAACCAGCGTCAACCGGCATTGACCGGCAACTAGCCAGCGTCAAGTCAGTGCCAACTGGCGTTTTTCAGTTGTCCCACTCAAATTGTGTAAAGTTGAGCCAGAGGAGTATCCCACTCATCCCTTCTCCCATCCAAGTTCAAAATAAATACAAAAAAACCCAAAGATACTGGACTGTTCCTTGTCTCGGTGCTCACACTTGGAGAACATGCCTAAATGTGGTGTTGTTGCTAGCGGTAACCCAGGTGGACTCTCATCCAGCAAAATGGCTGGGAATCCTGCTACATTTGCATGCAGGCAACGCCTAGGGGTTAAAAGGGTTAGTTCACCTTTAACAAAAACTGCCATGCAGGTAAGGCTTGTCTGTAGGTTAAAAAAAACTGCACAACTTTGACTAAAGTTGAATAATGCTTTTGCTATAGGTGTAGGCGATTTTCACAACTCCCGAAGCCTGGCCAAAGAACTCCCATGGACGGTGTCTCCCTGTCCTGCCTTGTTGCTATGACATCACTAAGCCCCTCCCAGCTGTTACTACTCACTCAAATCCCCACACGTGTGGTCCACTAGCTCTTCTGTCGCAGTATCACTGAGCTCAGAGCTAACATGGCGGGAAGAAAGAGTATGCAAAGAGGTTTGAAATGAAGAAAGAGCTCACTCCTGGGATGGTGGGGTTAAAGCAGAGTTCCACGCAAAAGTGATCCTCTGACATGCCCCATTTGGCATGTCAATTTTTTTGGGTAGCGGGGACCTAGATTTAACAGTTCTCCTCTCCCCCTCCCTCTCCCTCCCTGCAATCTTCTGGGACACTTCAGAGGTCCCAGAAGATCGCCATCCACACCATCCAGAATGCGCAGCTCGACTCATGCATGTGCAGTGCGTACCCGGATGTAAAGTCGCAAGCTGTCACAGCCGGGTGCCCACATTAGTGATGCCGGCGCCGCTGGGAGAAGAGGGAGAGAACCGAGGCTCCTGCCGGCCGCATCGCTGGATCCTGGGATAGGTGAGTGTGTGTTTATTAACCATTTGCCGACTGCCGCAAGTACATATACTGCGGCGGTCAGCCCCGGCCAGGCAAAGTGACGTACCACCGCGGCTCGTTCCCTAACAAGTCAGTGCGTGTGACCGGCGGACCCGATGTCCTCCGGTCACTCGCGATCAATCGCCGGGAAGGGAGAAAGGCAGGCGGCTAATGTAAACAAGCCGCCTGTCATTCTCCCCTGTGTAAAAATGGAGATCAGACGGTTCTACTATGTAGGACCGTTGATCTCTGTTTTTACACTAGTAGCCATGTCCCATCACAGTTAGAAACACGCCCCTAGGACACACTTAACCCCTCCCTCTCCAATACAGTTAACCCCTTCCCTGCCAGTGTCATTTTTACACACGGATGTGCACACTGATTCTGTCAATATACGTTCTATTTTATTTTTAAGTTTTTTATTAATTTAATTTTCTTTTGCTTACACGTGGCACTTAGGGACTGAAGCTTTGGTCCCTGTTGACACAGATCACTTTATATTTATTTGTTGGTGACATTAGCAAACACATTGGCTCACCACCACTAAGTCATTTATTTGGAGGATTTTTTCACCATCCTTGCAAGATTTTGTCCTAAGTTTTTGTTTACAAATTGTGCACTCTTTTATGTTTATAATCTGCACCCTTTTAATAAATCAACTTCTAAAGCACCTTTGATTATCGCATTACTTTCTCTCACATTTTATATGAATTGGGCAGCACTGTGAGCTAAGCTCATTTTTCAGCACTTTATATTGGCACAGTACTTCACCCAGTCTCACTGTTTTGTGAGCCACGTTTATAGGTAGCGCCCGTAACCAGCCTTCACGCACTATTATTTCCCTAAGTGGTTAAAAGACAGCAGATACACTTTTTGTAGCTGTTGGCTTTTAATAAACATAAAAATGGGTGGAACTCCGCAGCAAGGAAAAAATTGGTATCTTTGGGAGTTTTTCAGCCAGGTGTATGGAACGTACCTAAATGGCCTACACCTATAGCAAGGACATTATTTAGAGCAGAGCTCTATGAAAAAAATGTTTTTTCCCATGCAGTGGGGCTGTGCCCGCACTGCATGGGTTAACTGCCCCTTTTTTTGTCTAGAGGAGCACAGAAAGGATATACTTACTTGATCTCCCCAACATCCAGCGGTGGACTGTTCTTGCCATCTTCACATCCATAGCCGGTCTATGGGTGTGATGACGTCAGGAACAGTCCATTACCAAGGCTGCTAGCGTGCGGGGGGGCAGGAGCGGTCTTGCGCTCGGAGGATCAGTAGATTGGGTAAGTACAGTATATCGCTGCTCTGCAATCCCCTAGAGCAGTGATGGTGAACCTTGGCACCCCAGATGTTTTGGAACAACATTTCCCATGATGCTCAAATACACTGCAGAGTGCATAAGCATCATGGAAAATGTAGTTCTAAAACATCTGGGGTGCCAAGGTTCACCATCACTGCCCTAGAGGTTGTGAAGGTGAACCAACCTATTAAGTTGGGTCTCATATTACATAGTTTCAATAGATCTAAAATTGATTGCATAGGGATTGTATAGTCAGATTAAAATGTGTATGGCGAGCAGTGCCATCTTAGGAGCATTAAAGGGCCCCAGGCAATGCAGTGCACTGGGGCCCCACCTACACAATCACCCACGAGAATAAAAATTCAAATTATCGATAAGGTGATATTTATTGGTACAGCAGTGCAAGGCTAATGACAGCTTCTAAGTTCGGCAGCTGGGTCCAGTGAACACACGAACAGACGGGAGTCAGACTTGACTGTCCTGTGTGTGCCTGTTCCCGTGGAGGTGGACAAGCATTCCTGCAGCTGTGGGCTCCCCCTCCACGGCCCAAGTGGTCTGACAGCAGCGCAGGGCCGACAGGCGCTTGCCACCTGCTAAGTTCAGCGGCGGATGCACACAGGAATCGGGACTGATGCTTGGCTGGGGCTGGACAGATGGGGCCCCCCGGGCAAGTTGGGCCCCTGGGCAACTGCCGAATGTGCCCATTCGGTAAGATGGCACTAATGGCAAGCCTAACAATGCATTTACACTGTGGCACTTTAACACACACTTTCTGGTGCTCTGAAATGCGTGTATCGTGGTTCCCCATATTAAAAAGTTTCAGCTTCCATGTCAACGCTGCAGTTCAGTGTGTTTTGAAAAATAGAAGTCTATTTCTTTTCTTAGTTTTTGTGCATTGGGAGGCCCAAAGAAATGGGGAAAGCAATAAAATGCATATATCAGGTTTTGATGTGTTGGCAAGAGATATTACCAACATTAGTCAATGAGTGTTAACCCTATTTGCTGGAAAGTCTAAATTAAAAAATGCATTGAAATCGCACATTAAAATGCACGTCAACGCATAAAGGAAACACTATGAGATATGACAAAGCACCAAAAAAGACTAAAAAAAAAAAAAAAAAAAAGCATTTTCTCATGACAGCATTGATGAGGCTGCACTGATGTGCACTGATGAGGCTGCACTGATGAGGCTACACTGATGTGCACTGATGGGCACAGATGAGGCTACACTGATGTGCACTGATGAGGCGGCAGTGATGTGCACTAATGAGGCAGCACTGATGAGGCTGCACTGATAAAGAGGCACTGATAGGCGGCACGATGAGCACTAATAGGAAGCACTGATGGGGCTGCACTGATCATCAAGACACTGATGATCAGTGCCCTGATTATCAGTATAAACAACGTACTCACTGTGCCCTGTCAAATTAGCCGGTTACCAGCTCACCTTTCCTCACACACAACATGTGAGGAAAGGAATGCCATTAACTGGCAAGTCGGTTTACATGTGACAAGCTGTGACTGGACACAGCTGATCATATGGTAAGGGGCCCCTGTGATTGGCCCTTACTGCAATCTGTGATCAGCTGTATCCAAAGGATGCGTGTCCCATGGGAGAACTGGAGAGCTGCGCTGCAACTGTCTTTTGACTATAGCGTGGGCAGGGAGGGGTTAAAATGTATTAAACTAGAATTCCACTTTTTTCCATGAGATCGGCTCCATGCCCATTACCACTCATTACAGCATAGGATCAGCCTAAATGTATCCAAAATTAAAGTGGACCATCGTTCTCCTTTTCTTCTTCATAAACAATTACCCCCCTCCTGTAACACAATCAGAAATACTCATCAATCCTCCATAACTTTATGACTAACCACATAATATTGAGTAGGCCCCCCCTCTTGCCACTGAAACAGCCCTGACTGGTTGAAGCCCGTGTACCACCCAAATTTACCGCATTAAAAATCACTCTATGAATGGTGAATGTAGATTTTTCATCCACTCATAGAGCACTTTTCATTCAGTGAAGTGATTGTACAGCTTCTATGAATAGAGGAGGGGGCAGAAAGTAGGGTTGCCACCTGTCCGGAATTCACCCGGACAGTCCCGGGTTTTGAATCATGTGTCCGGGTTTTAGTCCCTCTGAAACCGGACACATTATTCAGACATGAATGTAGCTCGGAACCAAACCTGACAGGGGGGTGAGGGGGCACTATGCCTGCTGCAATACTATTTTATTTAGAACGCCCATAAGGTGTCCCAGGTCTGTTACAATCCTATAGAGTATACTAAAAAAAAAAATTTGCTGTGCGCCATTAAAGTGTTCAGGTTGGGCTTGAAGAAAAAGTGGCAACCCTAGCAGAAAGGGTGGGCATAGTTGACACCTTTGATGAGTGCCTGTGACATTTCCAGCCACCTATTAACCCCTGCAGCACTGGAAGATTGCAGCTGCAGGATTACCAGGGGAGCAGAGAAATGAATAGCAAGAAATTATATCAGCGCAAGCGAATAAAAAAGAGATAAAATAAATAAATAAAGCAGCTGACACCAAGGTAAATACAAAAACCCCAATAATGTAACAATAGTAAAAGTGCAGCGCTAAAATAGATCAATAAAAATTCAGTAAAACACTTCAATGTCCTTGTAAAATTGCAATAACCATCAATAACTGAAAAGGAGAGAAAAAACGTCCATGATAAAAGATCCCAGGAAAAGTGCACAGTGCTCCATATGATAAGGTGCTCACATTGGGTGTCAGAATCCTCCACCAATAATTCAGCCTCTCACCTGAAGGCTGTGAGAAAACAGCCTTATTCTGATATCAGCACAGCACAGCAATATCTCCAGAGTAGGTCATCAGGCATTAAAGATATCCCTTTCTTTCAGGTACAAATGAAGGTGTTCCCCGAAAAAAACAAGAGGCGGATCATAGTGTATTATGTATAATAAGACACATTTATTGAAATAAGATAAGACAGCCTCTTACTTGATATAGGTGATATAACATCGGTTCACATTGGCAAGCTAAGCAGAGTCTCGCTCTGCCGACAGGGACTGCGGGTGACGTCACAATCTCCTCCCCCTTCCGCACGCGTTACGTCCGTGGGCAGAACTTCTTCAGCGAGCAGAGAAATGAAGATTTCAAAGAACCAAGCAGCCACCAGCACAACGAATACTTGCCATTCATGTGAGTACAATCCCTGGTGCTGCTTTATAAAATAAATACAATACTAAACTTCTGCTTTAATCCTTTTACTGCCACCGTCATATGTAGGTCAGCAGTGACAGTGGGGGGATCTTACACACAGCCCCGGCGGCTGCAGCAAATCTGAAAAGTCTACTGTCAGATTGAAGCAATCTGGTGGCTGCAGCCACCGGGAGTGTATGTAAAACCCCCCACTGCCACCACCGAACAACAAAAAACGCTTCCGGACCGCCCCCAGCATATACACTGCGGCAGGGCGGCCCAGCTGTGCAAAATCACGTACATGTACGTGATTTTGTGCACTGGATCAGGGGGAGCCAATCAGCGGGTCCAGGGGCCCGCGATGGACACCGGGACCCGCCGATCGTACGGAGGAAAGGCAGACCAGGCAGACCGCTGTTCTGTCAGGGAGTAAAAGAGAGATTTGTGTTTCAGCTAAGCAGAAACACGGATCCCTCTTTTTGTCCAGTGCACCCCCCCCCCACAGTTAGTAAGCACTCCCTAAGCACACACTTAACCCCTTCATCGCCCCTGGTGTTAGCCCCTTCCCTGCCAGTGTCATTTATACAGTGATACATTTTATTTAGCACTGATCACCGTTTTGGTGTTACTGGTCCCCAAAAAATGTCAGATTTGTCTGCTTCAATGTTGCAGTCCTGCTAAAAATCTCTGATCGCCGCCAATACTAGTAAAAACAATAAATAAAAAGTCTATAAATCCATCCCATAGTTTTTAGACGCTATAACTTTTGCGCAAACCAATCAATATACACTTTTTGGGATTTTTTTTTTACCAAACATATGTAGCGGAATACATATTGGTCTAAATTTATGAAGAAATTAGATTTTTTTACATTTTTTTATTAGGTATGTTTTATAGCAGAAATTAAATGTAGCAAGGTTTCCAGGCCTGTGGCCTGATGTGGGTCTGCCATTAGTACCGGTAATCTCTCCAGCCCATGTGAGCTGTGACCCTGGGTGTGACAACTGAAGCAGCGACAACTCCGGCATCTTTGTTTGTGGTTTTTATTGGAATAAAGGGGATGGGAGAAGGGAATGAATGGGATACTCCTTGAGGCTTGAACTAATTACAATTGGGACTTTACTTCTGAAATGCCCGTTGGCGCTTCCTTGACTCCAGCCGGCGCCAGCCAACGCTCACTGACACTGAGAACACTCTGTATAACAGAAGAAGTGCTGAATCATCGGCTTATAGTCCAGAAGATCCAAGACTGAGAACTGTAGAACTCCTGACACTGTTGTACTATGAAAGTCACTGAATACTTTCCCCCGCCTGGCACAGCTTGAGGTAGTATGTAGTAAACTCTGTATAGCTGTCACTGTAACTGGCACGCTCTGTACAATTCAGGGCCCAAACTGCAGGTGCCCCCTTTGACCTTGAACTCTTCAGGGTCCACTGACTAGGCACCCCCCTCTGTAGCTTCAGGGTCCTCAACCTGGGTACCCCCTTTACAGCTAGCTGACACTGGATCCCAGAACCTCCTCCGGAGTGGTCCCCTCTAACTTTAGGCACTCCAGGGGCAATCCTCAGTACTCATGACCTGTGTAGGCTTTCCTGGGACTGTACCCCTCTCTCTCTCCGCAGGCTCTCGGCACACAGGATCCCCTCAGCTCAATTCAGCACTCTCTGGACACTCAGGTGACACCCCGAGACATCCACTTCCTCAGACAGGAGGAGAGACAGCCGCACTCTCCT
Source organism: Pelophylax lessonae (assembly GCF_965119305.1). NCBI lineage: Eukaryota > Metazoa > Chordata > Amphibia > Anura > Ranidae > Pelophylax > Pelophylax lessonae. The sequence goes on along the minus strand of NC_138771.1, from coordinate 57,143,641 downwards.
TCCTGGGACTCTGCTCCCACCAAAGACACCCCACAACGCAATTCCCCCCAAACTTATACCCACTCCCAGAATCCTTTGCAGCATAATCTGCCTTCTGGGGTAGTTAAGCTGGGGTGTGCTCCCTGATTGGGCTTTCCACACTGCCCTATGAGAAGCTCCTCACAGGAGCCAGTGGGGATACTTCTCCCCTCAGCCGGCACATCTGGAAGCCCTAACACCCTAGCTAAATAAATCACAGCCCTGCTGTTAGGCAGACAAGGCCCACTATACATTTACCTAGCACCTACCTGTAGGGTGCTACAAAAAAATTTTGTTTTTGTTTTTTTCAAAATTGTGGGTCTTTTTTTTTGTTTATAACCCCCCCAAAAAACTGCAGAGGTGATCAAATACCACCAAAAGAAAGCTTTATTTGTGGGAAAAAAAGACATCAATTGTATTTGGGCACAACAACAACACGACCGCGCAATTGTCAGTCAAAGCATTACAGTGCCGTATCAGTAAAAATAGCCAGGTAAGGAAGGGGGTAAAACCTTCCGGAGCTGAAGTGGTTAAATGGTAGCAGTAAAAGGGTTAAAGTGGATTGCTTCCACACACCCCTGTATATGTCGTTTCCCCCCCTGTAAACGGATCAGCATGGTGGGTGCCACCAGGTAGAGGGGAGGACCTTCCTGTAAATGACTCGGAAGCGACATGTAAAAAGCCACCTCCTGGTCCTGGTGACCCCAGTATGGCTGGGGAAAAAAAAAAAAACGAATGGAGTGCGATCTCCACTCCATTAGCTCCATTAGAGGACAGGTGAGACAGGTGGGGTTTAGACACCTGATGTCTCAATAAAAAGAACCTGTCACCAAAAAAAGCATCACATAGGGAACTTTTTTCCCTTATATGATGGAAAAAAGTTTAGTTAAAAAAAGTGTAGACAATTAGGAGTTACACCCAAGAACCTAAAATCCCCCCCCCCCCTCATTTTTGAACCCTCCAACCCCCACATACACATGCACACAAATCTAAATGCATATGTCAGGGGCAACTACACAGGAAAACATTGATTGTGCTACACATGTACATATTGTTGTGCATGCTGGAGTGACAGCAATAATTGTAGGCCAATTATTCATAGTTACCTCTAAACTGAGAACCTGTAGGGGGCCTTTAAAGTGTCCCCGGTGGAAAATATAAGGTACTGACGTTTGTCGCTGTTTAACGGGCGCATACAATTTTAAATGTTGGGTATCTATGTACTTGGTGGAACCTTATCTTTTATATTTTATAAAAACAATGCATTGTGTCTATGTGCCCTATTTTAACACAATTTCTGGCGCTCTAAAATGCGTTTATTGTGGTTCCCCATAATAACAAGCATAAGTTTCCATCTCAACGCTGCTGTTCAATGTGTTTTGAAAAACAGAAGTCTATTTTTTTTTCTTTGTTTTTGTGCATTGGGAGGCCCAAAGAATTAATTAGCAAAGCTATAAAATGCATATATCAGGTTTTTATGTATTGACAAGAGATATTAACAAGCCTTGGTCAATGACTGTTAACCCTATTTGCTCGAAAGTCTAAATTCAAAAATACATTGGAATCTCACATTAAAATGCATGTCAACACACAAAGGAAACACTATGACATATGACAAAGCACTTGCCTAACACTACAAAAAAAAGTACACCTCCATGCACATGCATAGATCTCAATGAGCCCAGTAATTCTGCACAGCTCTTGAGGTCAAAATAATGGCTTGCCCTATAACAGGTGAGGGTAAGATTCCTTCATTCTGTGTATGCATAAAGTAGCTAGGGCTGCACATTTTCTCATGACAGCATTGATGAGGCTGCACTGATGGGCACTGATAAGCTGCACTGATGGGCACTGATAAGCTTCACTGATGGGCACTGATAGGTCTGCACTGATAATTAGGGCGCTGATATAATTATAATTATGATATAATTAACTTAAGTATATTTTTTACAGAATTTTTTTTTTGTTTCATAAACTATTGCACTAATATTGTGTGACAAAAAAAATGTGAACTACCATTATTTTATTCTCTAGGGCAAGGATCTCCAAACGATGGCCCTCCAGCCATGGGCGTCCGCAGAACTTTTTTTTAGAGGGGGGCAACATTTTAAGGTCACCCATGCTCCGCCACTTTTCAACAATGTCATGAAGGGGAGGGGCTAAGTCATTATACTTATTTTGAGTATTTATATTTAAAAAACAAACAGCAGCATTTATTTTAAAGCATTTGTTACCTAACAAAAAAAAAAAAAAATAATTCTAATAAAGCATGTTATACAGCACAGTGCTTTGCTGTGTAATTTGGCCCCTTCTATTACCTAAAATACCTGGCTGATCCTTCTATCTGTAAATTGACCACTGTATACCATGACTGCTAAGCCCTGGCACTGTGGTCCGTTCACGTGCCTCCGCCATCCGCAGCCCTCCTGTCCTCCTCGGTCCTCTCTCCCCCCTCCCTCCCTGCCTGTCTGCTCCTGTGTCAGTGACCACCCCCTCCCCTCCTGCTGCTGTAGTTTTATTTAAAGTTTCATATCCTGTCTAAAGTCTGTTTAATAATCCTGTGTGCCCCTGTGCCTGTGTTTTATAAAAAATAAGCCATTCTTTACAAGTTTTCAGAGCGCTGCTCACATGTCCCGCCACCTCTCGGCAGGCAGGCAGCTGTCAGACGAGGAGAGGAGAGAGCTGATGGGTCACGTGAGCGGCACTCGGCCCCCTGAAAACTGGTAAACTATGGCTTATTTTTTAAAACCCATACACAGGGGCACAGGCACACAGGATTATTAAACAGACCAGACAGGATGGTATAAAGTGGCTTAACAACCACTTGAACAGGGAAGTTGAGATTCCAGGGGGGGCATTTGCCCCTCCTTGCCCCTACCTGCGGATGCCCATGCCTCCAGCTGTTGCGGAACTACACGTTCCATGAGGCATGGAAAAACAGACATTCACAGGTATGACTAGACATGATGGGAATTGTAGTTCCTCAACAACTGGAGGGCCATAGTTTGGAGACCCCTGCTCTAGGGTGTCCACTTTCAGAAAATATATATTGCTTTTTTTTTGGGGGTGGGGATTATGTATTCTTCTGGCCTACATTTTTTCTTTTTTTTCAAATACATTTGCAGAAAATGCAAAAATGGCTCTGGAAGCGAAAGGGTTAAATATTACTATAGGAAGGAACTGAACAAGCGCTATGGAAATCGAATGTGCCTGCAATATTTGTTTTGTCCACTAGATGTCAGCATTGTCCTACGGATAGCTATAGCATGTGGCCATGAACAAACATTATACTTGAGGACATTGTAGCCGTATTAGTGCACTTGCGACAGAGACAATTGAGTACTGTCCGTGATACTTTTTTTATTTGCACTAACATACAATTTTAAGGAAACCCATATCTAAATTTAAGCTGTTATTTTTTGCATCAAAAAGAAGTATCATTCTTAATTCAAAAGTTTTCCTTTCCTGGATAGTTCTGAAAATTCCTTTAAGAACTAAAACATTGAGGTCTTCTATAGTGTGGTCCGGTTGTGAAAAATGATGTCCCACAGGTGTGCAGACACTATCTTCTTTATGTTCCTTGATGGTATGTCTGTGCAAATTCATCCTCGCTTGCAACTTCTGTCCTGTTTAGCCTACATAAGATCCTTTGCTACATCTTTTGCATTGGATGAGTTACACAACATTACTGTAGGTGCAGTTGTATGATCCTGTTATATTAAAGGTCCCATTTGTGTGTGTGACACTTAAGACAGATTGATCTGTTTGCACAGTTTGCAGCGTTTTTTATGGCAGGGTTTGTTCCCATTATTTGTGACTTCATAATCAGAATGAAGTTTCCTGCTGATTAGTTTATGTCTGAGGTTGGGTGGTTGTCTGAAAGCCAGTATTGGAGGTTGTTGGAATATTCCTTTCAGAGTTTCATCTTCTGTTATAATGGGTTGTAAATCTTTGATTATTTTTCTTATCCCTTCTAGTGCTGGATTGTATGTGGTGACTAGAGGTACACGTTTATTTGTTTTTTTCTCTTTGTATCGGAGAAGATTTTCTCTTTGGGTTTTCAAGGCTGTGTTTATGCTGGTGTTGATGGTTTTGTAACCTTTCTTACGGAAGGAGTTTGCTAGTGTTCTGAGATGTTAATCTCTGTCTTCTGGGTCTGAACATATTCGGTGGTATCTGATGGCCTAATAAACAGGCAAAAAATTTGGGGGAGCATACCCATGTATTTCCAAAGCTGCTGCAGCTATGAACCAAAAGACATGTATATTAAAAAAGAATAGCGCGCAAATGCAAAAGAAATTACTACCAAATCTGAAGAGAGTCCATAAATAAAAATGGGGGTTTGGTCCCACCATATGGCCATATCGTGCTCAAGCCCACTACTGCGTCAAAGTACCCCATTATCAGTGGGTCCTACACTATCCATGAAAAAGAGATGAATCCAGCCTTTCTAACCCTTGGAGATAACACTCCTTGCTGGGGAAGATGTGCAAATGCACTACAGGGGACTCCTCTTATATCCACTTGATGGTGGACACTGATTGAGTACAGGTGTGTGTGGGGGGTGGGGAGGGCTGCTCAACCTCGATAGTCTGGTCAGACCGAATACATAATAAACAGGCAAAAAATTTGGGGGAGCATACCCATGTATTTCCAAAGCTGCTGCAGCTATGAACCAAAAGACATGTATATTAAAAAAGAATAGCGCGCAAATGCAAAAGAAATTACTACCAAATCTGAAGAGAGTCCATAAATAAAAATGGGGGTTTGGTCCCACCATATGGCCATATCGTGCTCAAGCCCAAGAGGTTGAGCAGCCCTCCCCACCCCCCCACACACACCTGTACTCAATCAGTGTCCACCATCAAGTGGATATAGGAGGAGTCCCCTGTAGTGCATTTGCACATCTCTCCCAGCAAGGAGTATTATCTCCAAGGGTTAGAAAGGCTGGATTCATCTCTTTTTCATGGATAGTGTAGGACCCACTGATAATGGGGTACTTTGACGCAGTAGTGGGCTTGAGCACGATATGGCCATATGGTGGGACCAAACCCCCATTTTTATTTATGGACTCTCTTCAGATTTGGTAGTAATTTCTTTTGCATTTGCGCGCTATTCTTTTTTAATATATATGTCTTTTGGTTCATAGCTGCAGCAGCTTTGGAAATACATGGGTATGCTCCCCCAAATGTTTTGCCTGTTTATTATGTATTCGGTCTGACCAGACTATCGAGGTTGAGCAGCCCTCCCCACCCCCCACACACACCTGTACTCAATCAGTGTCCACCATCAAGTGGATATAGGAGGAGTCCCCTGTAGTGCATTTGCACATCTCTCCCAGCAAGGAGTATTATCTCCAAGGGTTAGAAAGGCCGGATTCATCTCTTTTTCATGGATAGTGTAGGACCCACTGATAATGGGGTACTTTGACGCAGTAGTGGGCTTGAGCACGATATGGCCATATGGTGGGACCAAACCCCCATTTTTATTTATGGACTCTCTTCAGATTTGGTAGTAATTTCTTTTGCATTTGCGCGCTATTCTTTTTTAATGTATCTGATGGCCTGGCTGTGTATGATGGCCCGTTTAGTGTGTTGGGGGTGAAAACTGGAACTGTGGAGATAGCTGCATCGGTCAGTCGGTTTCCTGTATATTAAAGTATGAAGCTTGTCATCCCTGATGTATACTGTGGTGTCTAGGAAGTTTACATGCCTGTTAGAATAATCAATTTTAAGTTTGATAGATGGGTGAAAGGTGTTGATCAATGAAAAAAATTGTTTGAGATTTTCCTCACCTTCTGTCCATATGATGAAAATATCATCAATATAGCGATAATATCTGTATGGCTTATATTGTATGCTGTTCAGGAATTTGTCCTCCAAATCAGCCATAAATAAGTTTGCATACTGAGGTGCCATTTTACTTCCCATTGTAGTACCCATACACTGGAGATAGATGTCGCTATTGAAAGTGAAGTAGTTGAAAGTGAACAGAAGTTGCAAGCGAGGATGAATTTGCACAGACATACCATCAAGGAACATAAAGAAGATAGTGTCTGCACACCTGTGGGACATCATTTTTCACAACCGGACCACACTATAGAAGACCTCAATGTTTTAGTTCTTAAAGGGAATGTCAGAACTATCCAGGAAAGGAAAACTTTTGAATTAAGAATGATACTTCTTTTTGACACAAAAAATAACGGCTTAACCACTTGTCGACCAGTCACGTTGACTGTACTGCGGCAAAAGTGGCTCGATTCCGTCCAGCGACGTAGACCTATGTCGCTGTACTCCTCCCCCTGTAGGCGGCGCTCGCGCACCGCCGGAGGTGCGCTCCCGCTGTGACTGAAAACAGTCGGGCCAGGGCCGCCGCTGCTCTTCCCCGATCGTCGGGGAATCGAGTTTGGAGATCCACCCGCTTGTGTAAACAGAGCGGGCGGATTTCCTAAGTGACAAACAGAGACAGATTGCAGGGTTCAGCATAGCTGAACATGCGATCTGTCCCTGTGTCACTCAGTCACCACCCCCCACACACGTTAGTAAGCACCAGGCATACATTAACCCCTCCCTCTCCAATAAAATTAACCCCTTCCCTGCCAGTGTCATTTTTACAGTAACAGTGCATATGTATAGCACTGATTACTGCAGTAATGTCACTGGTAACCCCAAAAGTGTCAAAAATGTCAGTCAAGGGTCCGATCTGTCCGCCGGAATGTCGCAGTCCCACAAAAAAATCGCAGATCGCCGCCATTATTCATTAAAAAAAAAACACCAAAAATGACAGAAATCTTTACCTTAGTTAGTAAACGCAATAACTTTTGCGCAAACCAATCAAAATACGCTTATTGTGATTTTTTTTTTACCAAACATAGGTAGCAGAAAACAAATTGGCCAAAAATGTAAAAAAATTTAGATTTTTACATTTTTTTTGGGGGGGAGGGGAATTTCATATAAAAAAAATGTTAAAAATATTATTATTTTTTTAAAAAAAACGCTATTTTTTTGTTTATAGCGCAAAAAGTAAAAATGGCACAGGTGATCAAATACCACCAAAAGAAAGCTCTGTTTGTGGGAAAAAAAAGGATGTAAATTTCGTTTGGGTACGGCGTCGTACGACCGCGCAAATGTCAGTTAAAGTCGCACAGTGCCGAATCGCAAAAAGTGGCCCAGACGTAAGACAGCAAAATCCTCCGGTGGTAAAGTGGTTAAATTTAGATATGGGTTTCCTTACTCATTATCCCACAGTTTTACGAACCCTCTGTGACTATCCCCCCCCACCTTCCCCCCTGTCTTCAGATCTCCCTCTGTCTTATCTCACTAACTATGCTAATTTTATTACCATTGCCAGTTAAATTTGTTTATCTTTCTTTGGTTTTCTCTTTTTTTTCCTTTGGCTTAGAGATTTTGTGTTTTTTTAACATTTTGTGAATCAGTACTGCTTGGACCTTGAAGAAGGGGACATACCCCGAAAGCTTGTCCTGAAAAATTGTATGTTAGTGCAAATAAAAAAAGTATCACGGACAGTACTCAACAAACATTATAGAAATCTAACGTGCTTGCAATATTAATTTTGTCCACTAGGTGCCAGCATTGTCACAAGGCTATCTATAGCGTTGTATTGTGTTCTGTATCTAGGGTAACATGTAAACAAATCGTTCCTATAACAACAGGAATGCTGTGAGAGCTGGTAGAGTGGACAGCGAGTGGAATTTGGAGCCAGGATGAGTGTCCGAACCTTCAACCCATCTGTCCGGGTTGGGAATTGGAATGAAGATGTCTCCCTGGATGAGGTGAGTGACACCCATCATTATACTTTATTACCAGGAAGAGGATACTGGACATTACTCAGAATATGAGTCCTTACTAATGCTGCGTTCACCCTTCTGCGTGCTGGAAACGTGCGCAAAATCACGCACTTTCCCAACGCTAAATAAAAAAAAAAAAAGCACTGCCCTTTAGCAGATGCACAGCAGTGCCATTATTATTTATTAATTCCCAATGGCACCCGCACACATCTGATTACGTGCGTATTTTTGTGCGTGCCAAACTGCATGATGTCACAGTTTCCTGCGTTTTGGCATGGCGCAATTTTTCAAGGAACTTCTTTTCTATGCATTGCGTGTAGGGCAATCCATTCATTTTATTAGGCTGCCCAATGCGTGGAAAACCTGCAGAAGAAGTTCTTGACCCTTTTTGGAATGGCGCCTGGGGGTGGCATTAGGAATGAATGGTACTGCCATGCGTTTTGCTGACGGGCAGCGTGTTTCTGCGCGTGTCAGGAAAACGCACGGTTGCGTTTCCAAATTGCACAAAGTGTGAATGTAGCCTCACACAGGTGAACGCTTACCTACACCCCTGTGAATGAGGCCTTAACCACTTCTGGACCGGAAGGGTTTACCCCCTAATGACCAGGCCATTTTTTGCGATTTGGTACTGCGTTACTTTAACAGACAAATGTGCGGTCGTGCGACGCTGTACCCAAATAAAATTGACGTCCTTTTTTTCCCCACAAAGAGAGCTTTTTTTTGGTGGTATTTGATCACCTCTGCAATTTTTATTTTTTTTGCTCTATACACAAAAAAGAGCGACAATTCTGAAAAAAAAGCAATATTTTTTACTTTCTGCTGTATAACATTCCAAAAAAAAAAAATTATAAATCACATTTTTTTCATCATTTTAGGGCAATTTATATTCAGCGACATATTTTTGGTAAAAAAAAATCCCAATAAGCGTATTTTAATTGGTTTGCGCAAAAGTTATAGCGTCTACAAACTAGGGGAATGATTTATGTCATTTTTATTTATATATTTTTACTAGTAATGGCCGCGATCTGCGATTTTTAGCGGGACTTCAACATTGCAGCGGACAGATCGGACCCTTGACTGAAATTTTTGACACTTTTGGGGGGACCAGTGACATTACTACAGTAATCAGTGCTAAAAATATGTTACTGTAATAATGACACTGGCAGGGAAGGGGTTAACCCAGGGGCAATCAAAGGGTTAGATGTAAGCCTAGGGGTTTTTTTCTAACTGTTGGGGGAGGAGCTTATTGGACCAACATAGGGACCTTTGTTCCTAAATAGGAGGAACACAGGAGCCCTGTGATGATTACTGACAGAACAACGGTCTGCTGTGTTTACAACGGCAGATCGCTGTTCTGTCTTCCCGGGAAGTGATCGCTGGTGCCCGGCGGCCACGCATATCAGCTTTACCTCTCGCCGTGTGCGCGCCCCCCATGCTCGCTCCCGGGGAGCGATATGGGTACAGAGATTTGCACAGCTGAGTCAGCTTGCCGCAGTATATCTGCGGCGGGCGGTTGGCAAGCGGTTAACCGCTTCCAGTGCGGGCTAATTCTGACATTCTTCTCCTACATGTAAAAAGCATCAATTTTTTGCTAAAATTACTTGGAACCCCTAAACATTATATATTTTTTTAAGCAGAGGCCATAGAAAATAAAATGGCAGGTGTTGTACATTTATATGTTATGCGGTGTTTGCACAGTGTTTTTTTTTTCAAACGCAAATTTTTTGAAAGAAATACATTTTAATGAATTTTAATGCAAAAAAAAAAAAACACAATATAATACTCAATTGTTTAATAATATATAAAAAATGATGGTATGCTGAGTAAATAAACTCTATAGTCAAAAGTATTGGGACACATCCCAGTCTTAGTCCGTAGGGTTCAATATTAAGTTGGCCCACTGTTTGAACAGCTTCAACTCTTCTGGGAAGGCTGTCCACAAGGTTTAGGAGTGTGTCTATGGGAATGTTTTACCATTCTTCCAAAAGCTGATTTGTGAGGAAAGGCACTAATGTTGGACAAGAAGGCCTGTCTCACAGTCTCCGCTCAAATTTATCCCAAATATGTTCTATGGGGTTTAGGTCAGGACTCTGTGCAGGCCAGTCAAGTTTCTCCACCCCAAACTCGCCCATCCATGTCTTTATGGACCTTGCTTTGTGCACTGGTGTGCAGTCATGTTGGAACAGGAAGGGGCCATCCCCAAACTGTTCCCACAAAGTTGGGAGCATAAAATTGTCCAAATAGTTTTGGTATGCTGACACCTTAAGAGTTCCCTTCACTGGAACTAAGGGGCCAAGCCCAACCCCTGAAAAACAACCCCACACCATAATCCCCCCTCCACCAAATGATTTGGACCAGTGCACAAAGCAAGGTCCATAAAGACATGGATGAGCGAGTTTGGGGTGGAGGAACTTCACTGGCCTGCACAGAGTCCTGACCTCAACCCGACAGAACAACTTTGGGATGAATTAGAGTGGAGACTGCAAGCCAGGCCTTCTCTACAACATCAGTGCCTGACCTCACAAATGCGCTTCTGGAAAAATGGTCAAACATTCCCATAGACACACTCCTAAACCTTGTGGACAGCCTTCCCAGAAGAGTTGAAGCTGTTATAGCTACAAAGGGTGGGCCAACTCAATATTGAACCCTACGGACTAAGACTGGGATGCCATTAAATTTCATGTGTGTGTAAAGGTAAGCACCAAAATACTTTTAACAATATAGTGTATGTAGTTGGAGGGAGGTGGGGGGGGGGGGGGGCATGAAAGAGGTAATAGAACAAACACTGTCACTGAAACAGAATAAATGGATCTGCAGTTGCTTATCTATTCATTCTTTCCCTATTCATAAGTACTGCATTCTCCTCCCCCTGTTGTAAGTTGTTGCAAGGGGAAGGGATCAGCACTGTAAACAATACTACGTGATTGGTCATCACATCGGTCACATGGTATTGTTTGAAAGGGGAAGGGGAAGGGATCAGCACTGTAAACAATACTACGTGAATCACATCGGTCACATGGTATTGCTTACAGTGCTGATCCCTTCCCCTTCCCCTTACAAACAATACCATGTGATGACCAATCACAGCAATCACATGGTACCCAGCCCCTTGGATTGGCTAGGTACAGTGTCTCTGCATACTGAGCTTCCTAATGACAGCTTGGAACATAGTGAACACTGGGCGGATTGGGCACGTGATGCGTTTATGAACGGCACTGGGTAAATAAAGGGCCTCTGATCCGCTGCTGATAACCGTACTGTGGTAGAGAAGTGGTTTAGCTTTGTTAGCTCTGAGCAACAGTACGAGGGGCTCAGGAGCAATTCTAATATTTGTGACTGATCAGCAGGGATTTCATTCTCACAGAGGAGGTCTGCGGCTGACAATAATTTGATGTTTTTGTTCTCCATTCATAATTCTGTCAAACATTATCGCAGCAAGTAAAAAGACGCATCACAGTAGAAACCGGAGCACAGCAAGTGTGATTGGTCTGTGTGCAAAAGTACACTGAGAGACGTGTCATCATCCAGTCACAAATCTGTTCATAACAGTTCCTTCCTCTGTTTATTTCACTGTATCTTCCCTCTTGGCTTATATTTTTTGTTCTTCTATACATTATAGGATCTCTTGAAAGACTTTTTGGAAAAAAGAGAAAAGGGGGAACTGCTTTTGCAAAAGTCAAGTAATTTCAAGAAACATGTTTTGCAAAAGGTAAGTTGTGTGTATAGATAAGATTAGAAAGTGCTGCGCTACATTTAGTGATATTAAGGCCCCTTTCACACTTGTGTGACCTAAAAGTCACGCGATTTGGCAGAGATTTTGCCGCATTTTAATTGGATTTGAAGCAATGCCTATGTCTATGGACCTCAAAACGCATTAAAATCAGCCACAAGTAGTGCAGGGACTACTTTGAAGTCGTTGCGACTTGAAGTCGTACAGATATGAATGGTACTCATTGGAAATCATGGAATACGACTTGTCATATGACTTTGCAGTCCCAAATCGCAGGACAAGTCGCATAAATGTGAAAGGGGCCTAAAGAGGAACTGCAATCTGCTCACATAATTATAAAAACATATTTGCCATTCTGAAGCTTCCCTCCAACCACTTTGCATATTTTTTTACATATACTGTGATTCTGTACTTGCTGAATATGCTGCAGAAATCTTTCTCCACTAAACTTGGCTACAGCCATTTTAACTGTGGGCAGCTGAAGCCTCTGACTATTCACTTCCTGGATTTACACAGAGGCACACAGACAGGTAGACAGGTATATATATATATATATATATATATACTGTATATATATTGTAAGCTCTAACGAGCAGGGCCCTCTGATTCCTCCTGTATTGAATTGTGCTGTAACTGTATTGTCTTCCCCCACACTGTAAAGCACTGCGCAAACTGTTGGCGCTATATAAATCCTGTATAATAATAATATATATATATATATATTATCATATATATATATATATTATCATATATATATATATTATCACTTGAATGAGGTACACGGGAATTTTAGATATTTTTCCTTTCTTTATATTAGGCAGAGCTTTCCATCTCCAAGGACGGATTCCTCCACATTGGTGATGTAGTCATGCTGCTGAATCCAGAGAACAGCGAGCAGTCATTGAGTAATCCATCCCCGGTATATGGGAACTACACCATCTCTGCTAACCCAGATGAAAGTGCTTTACATTTAAAGAGCCACCTAACAGCACCGTGTGGAGTCAGTGGCAGCAGCAATGTCAAGCCATGTGCCAGGAATGCTTTCATTATAACAAGGTACAGTATATGTTTTCATCACATATATATACAGTATATATATATATATATATATATATATATATATATATATATAGTATCTCACAAAAGTGAGTACACCCCTCACATTTTTGTAAAAATGTTATTATATCTTTTCATGTTACAACACTGTAGAAATGAGACTTTGCTACAATGTAAAGTAGTGAGTGTACAGCTTGTATAACAGTTTAAATTTGCTGTCCCCTCAAAATATTTCAACACACAGCCATTAGGGTCTAAACCACTGGCAACAAAAGTGAGTACACCCCTAAGTGAAAATGTCCAAATTGGGCCCAATTAGCCGTTTTCCCTCCCCGGTGTCATGTGACTTATTAGTATTACAAGGTCTCAGATGTGAATGGGGAGTAGGTGTGTAAAATTTGGTGTTATCGCTCTCACTCTTTCATGCTGGTCACTGGAAGTTTACAAGAACTCTCTGAGGATCTGAAAAAAAGAATTGTTGCTCTACATAAAGATGGCCTAGGCTATAGAAAGATTGACAAAACCCTGAAACTGAGCTGCAGCATGGTGGCCAAGACCATACAGCGGTTTAACAGGACAGGTTCCACTCAGAACAGACCTCGCTATGGTCGACCGAAGATGTTGAGTGCACATGCTCAGCGTCATATCCAGAGGTTGTCTTTGGGAAATAGACGTATGAGTGCTGCCAGCATTGCTGCAGAGGTGAAGGGGTCAGGGGTCAGCCTGTCAGTGCTCAGGTAATGCGCCGATCACTGCATCACATTAGTCCTGCATGGTTGTCCTCCCAGAAGGAAGCCTCTTCTAAAGATGATGCACAAGAAAGCCCACAAATAGTTTGTTGAAGACAAGCAGACTAAGAACATGGATTACCGGAACCATGTCCTGTGGTCTAATGGGACGAAGATAAACTTATTTGGTTCAGATGGTGTCAAGCGTGTGTGGCGGCAACCAGGTGAGGAGTACAAACACAAGCGTGTCTTGCCTACAGTCAAGCATGGTGGTGGGAGTGTCATGGTCTGGGGCTGCATGAGTGCTGCCATCACTGGGGAGCTACAGTTCATTGAGGGAACCATGAATGCCAACATGTACTGTGACATACTGAAGCAGAGCATGATCCCCTCCCTTTGGAGACGGGGCCACAGGGCAGTATTCCAACATGATAACGACCTTAAACACACTTCCAAGACGACCACTGTCTTGATAAAGAAGCTGAGAGTAAAGGTGATGAACTGGCCAAGAATGTTTTCAGACCTAAACCCTATTGAACATCTGTGGGGCATCCTCAAATGGAAGGTGGAGGAGCACAAGGTCTCTAACATCCACCAGCTCTGTGATGTCGTCATGGAGGAGTGGAAGAGGATTCCAGTGGCAACCTGTGAAGCTCTGGTGAACTCCATGCCCAAGAGGGTTAAGGCAGCGCTGGAAAAAAATGGTGGCCACACAAAATATTTGGACCCAATTTGGAAATTTTAACTTAGTGGTGCCAGCGGTTTAGACATTAATGGCTGTGTGTTGAGGTATTTTGAGGGGACAGCAAATTTACACTGTTATACAAGCTGTACACTCACTACTTCATTGTAACAATGTGTCATTTCTTCAGTGTTGTCACATGAAAAGATAGAATAAAATATTTACAAAAATGTGAGGGGTGTACTCACTATTGTGAGATACTGTTTATATACACAAATGTTTTGCCTTTCATTTCTATTTTAAACAAAATGTTTTACAAGGTATTTATTCACATACTGTATACTTTACTTAAGTGATTGTAAACTCTCGTTTTTTTCCCTATTAAAATAACAAACATGTTATACTTACCTGCTCTGTGCAGTTGGCAACCCAGATCCTCCTCTTCTCTGGTTCCTGATTGGAGCTCCTGGCCCCTCCCTCCAGTTGAGTGGCCCCACACAAAGCAGCTTACTATGGGGGCCCCCGAGCTGAGTCACAGCTCCTTGTGTCCATTCAGACATGGAGCTGAGGTTCAGGCCCAGGCCCTCTCTCTCTCCTCATTGGCTAAGTTTGATTGACAACAGTGGGAGCCAATGGTGCCGCTGCTGTGTTTTAGCCAATCAGGAGGGAGAGTCCCAGCTGACTGAGGCATTTGTGGATATTGTTGGATCAAGGGGAGGCTCAGGTAAGTGTTGGGGGGGGGGGGGGCTGAGAGGGGCTGCTGCACACAGAAGGCTTTTTATCTTAATGCATAAAATGCATTAAGATAAGAAAAACACCTCTGAATTTACAACCACTTTAAGACCTGTTTAGGCTGCCACACAGAAGCCTTTAGATTTATTGTAAAAGCTCCTAAACTTTCACTATTCTAAAGTAACTGTATTTAATGTTTTTCCATGTTGTTGGGGAACAGTGTGGATGGCAGTGAACATGGGGAACCTCTCCATTATGGACAGAACTTTGCGTTAAGGACAACAGATGGTTTTATGGGACACGTAAGTGAACAATTTTTATACACTGAGACCATAAAACACACCTTGTTTTTTAATAGTGATAGCTCTTAAATAAATTCCACTTCCATAATACAACTACTTAACTCTTTAGCATTAGATTATGCATTCATTTTTTATTTTTATTTTCAGAGGGTTATGTCACTAAGGCATGTAGAATATTAGAATTGTTCTAGGAGGAGATTACATTGAAAGTGCAGAGCAGTTTGTAATGTTAAACAAAATAGATGGAGTTTCTATCAAAAGTAATCCTAAAATTGACATTGACGTGATGCAAAACCAACCCAAAATATGAAGGTAGAATAACTTTGGGATGGAATTACAACTGCAGTGACAATGTAGTAATTTAGGGATTTTAACAGATGTTGTATACCACATGTGTCAATCACAAGGCCCGTGGGCCTTTTTATGTGGCCCTCGCACCTCTCCTGTAGCTGCGGCAACCCCCTAGTTTCTGCCCCCACCTTGTCCCACCAGCCGGCAGCAGAGAGGATAACAGAATTCCTCTGCCAGATCCTAGGCTTTCTCCGTGCTGCTGTGGAGAGGCTCGTCTCTGCCCTCCCCCATCTCAGCAGTCAGCAGCAGAGAGGAGGACAAGACTCCTCCTACAGATCCTGAGGCTCTTTGTGCAGCACCCCCTTGTTCCTGCTCTCATCCTTTAACAAACTCCAGTAGCTGACTCCAGCCCTCCTCTAGACTCTGCACTTTCTGCTTCCCAACTTTTCCCCCAGTTTCTTCCCAGCAGCAGTACAGTGAAAGGGGGGTGTACAGTCATCTAAGAGAGGGTAGAGGTCTTTTGACTTCTGATGGTAGGAGGGCTCTTGACATCTGATTTAAGTAAGTGGTGTGGTGCTCCAGACATCTAGTCTGACAGATACAACCGGCCCTTTGAAGGAAGCAGTAATAATGAAGCGCCCGCAATGAAATTTAGTTTGATACCCCTGAGTGTACACTAATACAATAACAGTAATAGGGCTCAAACCCTTCTAGTTAACAAGTTTAAGTCCTTAATTAAATTGCAAATATGTTCCAGCAGCAGCAAGAATCTAGTGGATTTCCTCTACTGGATGTAGAGATGGATGTGGACAGTTGCGGCCGCTGAGCCTGTACAAAGTAATGACAACTGACAGAGGCCGCTGCTGTCCGTGGGTGTTTGGATGTAACCGCACAGCCAGTGATTCTCTGCGATAAGAGAATGATGACTGATTCTGGACGCCAACTCCTCTTCTGCCTGTGCCACCAGACTCTGCAATGGGGAAAAGATAATGATATCTGAAGATCCTGTTGAATCCATCAGTTCTGGTAGTGTTAGATTATTGGTCCCTGCTGTGCTGGTTTGATCCAACAGCCTCTAGGTCACTACTGTATCTTGTAGTGAGATGGGGGGTTGACACTCCCAGAAGTGTCAGATTCTGCAAGCTATTAAAGCAATAGTAACCCCAGGGCAGTTTAAGTCATAATGTGTTAGTATGCACCGCAGTGGCGGAACAATCAGAGTCGCAGCAGTCACGGTGGCGACCGGGCGCTAGAGTTCCACCACTGTGGGGGGGCCTCCGTTCTCCTACCGTGGGGGGCCCACCGACACCTGCCAGTTCTGGATGTGGATGTGCTACTCTGCCGTGTGAGTGAGCGCCTCCCTCCTCAGAGTCAGTCAGCGCCGCACGGGGGGTTGGATTAATCTGTGGCTGGCTATTAAGAAAAGGCTAAGCTGAGCTTTCTTACTATGATGAATGAGATAGCCAGCCAGCCAATCCATGTAGAGCAGGGAGTAGAGAGGCGGAGTTTCACAAACACTGAAGGAGAGTCAGCCGACCAGAAGGGGTGGAGCTCTCACCTCTGCGAGGAGACTCTGGCATGTGATTCACATGCATGCATCCCTGGACTGTGGAGGCCCTTTTCGTGACCTCTGAGCTGAGGGGGAATCGACTGACGGGCAGCTATGTAAGTGTCAGTGACAAATTGCTCCACCACTTATCCCAGTCTCCACCATTGCTGCCTCTTACTGATCCCACACAACAGATTTCATCCCTATTCCCCCCCCCCCCCATCACTTCCACAACCTTGGTGGTGGGGGATGGGATCAGTAAGAGGCAGAGGTGGGGGAGGATGGCACCACCACTAATCCCACCCCTCCTCATCCACTGATCCCCCCTCCCCACCATCACTGACCCCCCCCCCTCACCACCATCACTGATCCCCCCTCACCACCATCACTGATCCCCCCCTCCGCCCCACATTATCGCCACCCCTGATCTCACCCACCTCCCCACTATCACCACCACTGATCCCACCCCCTCCCCACCATCGCCGCCACTGATCCCACCCCCTTTGCCGCCACTATTACTGGTCCCATTCCCCCCCTCCCCACCAGTCCTGCCACTGACCCCATACCCCCCTCTCACCACCAGCACTATTATAGGTAATGAAATCATGTATAAATGTTATAATATGAATTAGATCACACAATACAAAATAGAAAAATGTCAGTAGTGCAGGAATGGTGGTACCTCCTAGCAACCTTTAAGTGCTTAAAGTAAATTGAGAAAACCGACTATAATATAATAACTGAATTACTGCACACTTCAGCCTAAAATCAATTAAAAGTCCTTAAAGTCCATAAACTCAAATGGGCAATAACTTGAAGATCTCATCCCGGGAAGAGCAACAAATGTGATTTTAGAGGGGACACCCTCACTCTCCACCTCCAATGTGCCAGAAATAATACGAATGAATGGGAGACTCACCAGACCACTATGCCTACCCTCTCTCATGGATCAGGCACAAATAACGTATTATCACAGATGTATTCCATCCAGAATGGATCAGCTCCTCTCCAGGTGATTTAGTCAGCGTGGAGCTGACAGGGGACCGAAGGTGACCACTACTCGTGTATTTGGTTATTATTGTGCGATTTTCTCATCCACAAAGTGAGTGTAATGTGTGCTGTTTTATTTGAATAATATTAAGTTGAAACGCTATCACTAGTGGAGGGTTGTTTTTATCTCTACATATACTGGTGAGTGGAAACAGTGCTGGAGAGGAGCTGATCCATACTGGATGGAATACATCTGTCACAGATGACGTCACAGGTGACATGAGGGGCGGGGTCTCCTGATGATGTCACCTGTCGGCCACGCCCACAATGGCTATATAACAAGCTGCAGAGACTGACATAATCACCGGAGACATCGTCTGAGGAGGACCGGAGGAAGAAGAAGAGCCGAGGGAAAAGAGCAGAAGATTGGACAGCAGAAGAGCGGACAGCAAAAGAGCAGAAGACAAGAAGAGCGGAGAGGGAGAAGACCAGAGCGGAGAAGTCCGGATGAAGATTTTTAATAAAGTTTCCAAAACGTCTCCTGTCGTTATTTCCATACACTTAATTTTATGGGGTGAATGGGTAGGGGTACAGTGTACCCCATACCCATTCACATAGGGAGGGGGTCCGGGATCTGGGGGGCCACCCTTGTTAAAGGGGGCTTCCAGATAGCGAGAAGCCCCCAGCCCGCAGACCCCCACAACCACCGGCCAGGGTTGTGGAGATGAGGCCCTTGTCCTCATCAACATGGGGGCAAGGTGCTTTGAGGTGGGGGGTGCAGAGCTCCCCCTGCCCCAAAGCACCAACACCCCCCCATGTTGAGGGCATGTGGCCTGGTATGGTCCAGGGGGGGTGGGGCTGCTCGCTTGTCCACTCCCCCTTCCTGCCCTACCGGGCTGCATGCTCAGATAAAGGTCTGGTATGGATTTTGGGCATTTTTTCGGTGTGGGGCTACCCTCAAATTCCATACCAGACCCAAAGGGCCTGGTTTGGAACCTGGGGGGGGGACCCCCACGCAGTTTTTTTTCCCCATTTTTGGTGTGGAGTTCCCCCTCAAGATTCTCACAGCCCAAGTCGCACCGCAAGTCGGATCATCCTGATCCGACTTGCGGTGCGACTTCCATTCAAATCAATAGGCTCCCATAGGGAACCATTGATTTTGAATGGAAGAAAAAAAAAAACGTATAACGTGGCTGAACGTACTTCATCACAAACGCCGGGAAACACACGTTCGAACGCAAATAATTGTGTTCCAAAAAACGTCCCTAAACTCAACTGCCTGCAAATGAATGTAAACGACCCTGTGTACATGGACAGATAAGATAACATTCAGGTGGGTTCAGGGGCTTCTGAAAAAAACGCCCAACTGCTCCTAAATGGCCATTTACAACGTCCCGTGTACATGGAGTTTTAGGAGGACCAAATAAAGCAGTTTGGTTGATATTTTGAGACCAGGTTAGTGATGAAGCTGAGGGCTGAGTTGTGGATGGCTTTTTAAGTTGTTGTTAGTACTGTTTGAATTTTATTCCTTGGGTGAGCGGGCGCTAGTGGAGGGACTGGCAGAGAGGGGTGCTAGACACTGAACGGTTGGTAAGGTGGACAGGTCTGGCAGCAGCATTCGTAAGGACTGAAGAGGGGATAGCCTATGTAAAGGTAATACAATGAGGAGGGAGTTACAGTAGTCGAGGCAAGAGATAACCAGGGAGTGAATTAGAAGCTTAGTGTGTCAATGGTTAAAAAGGGGCGTATCCTGGAGATGTTGTGGAGGTTGAAGCAGCATAATTTGAACAGGGATTGGATGTGGGGCTAAAAGGACAGTTCAGAATCCAGAGTTACCCCTAGCACCCTGGCATGTGGGGACAGACTGATAGTTGTGCCATTGATCCTGAAAGAGAAGTCAAGGGAAAGGGCACATGGGGGAGGAAATATTATGAGCTTGGCTTTGAATAGAATGAGTTTGAGGAAATGGTGTGACATCCAGTCAGATATGTCTGTTAGTAGATCAGTGATACGTAAGGAAACTGATGGGGTGAGCTGAGGGGTAGAGAGATAGATTTGGGTGTCATCAGCATAGAAACTGTACTGGAAGCCATAGAAGGCTATCTATCAGCTGACCCAGGGAGGAGGTGTAGATCGAGAATAGGAGAGGTTCAAGAACAGAACATTGGGGGACCCTAGTGGTAAGAGGAGTAGGAGAGGGGGAAGTAGAATTGTAAGTGACATTGAATGTGCAGGGAGATAGGTAAGACTTGAACTAACAGAGAGCACAGTCACAGAGACCAAGGAAATAGAGTTTTTTGAAGAGGAGGGGATGGTCAACTGTATCAAAGGCAGTGTAGAGGTCCAAGAGTAGGAGTACGGAATAGTGACTGTTGGTTTTAGCTGTTAGTCGTTTGTTAGTTTTAGGAGAACAGTTTCTGTTAAATGTTGCAGCCTAAAGGGGTTCAAGAAGGTTATTCTTGATAAAGTGGCAGCTCAGCTGGTTGTAGACTAGATGTTCAAGGAGTTTGGAGGCAAAAGGGAGTAAGGAGATGGGTCTTAGGTTGCTATATTTGGTAGGGTCCAGTGGGGCCTTTTAAGGTATGGGGGTGACTAGTGCATGTTTTAGAGGGTTGGGGAAGATGCCAGAAAAGAGGGATAGATTAAAGATATGAGTTAAAGAGTGTAGGAAAGAGTGTAGATGACTGTAGTATTTTCAAGGGAACAGGGTCCAGTGGGCAGGTAGTTAGGTGGGCGTTAGAAAAAAGTTTAGTGACTTCCTCTAAAGTAGCTGGGTTAAATGAGGGAAGTATCAATTGTGCAGTTGGACAAGGTTTCTATGGGTAATTGTTAGGTAGCTGGAAGGCAAGGTGGAGAAAGACAAGGAGAGAGTGAAACTAATAAGGTGGTTATCAGACAGAGGAAAAGGAATGATGAAGATGTTGCAAGGGGTGCATAGGTAGGAGAGTACAAGGTCAATGCAGTTCCTATCAGAGTGAGTTGAAGCATATGTCCATTGTTTTAGGTCAAAAGAGGTTAGGCTCAGAAGTTTAGAAGTGGCAGGAGTGTTAGGATTAACAGGGATGTTGAAGTCCCCGAGAATGATTGTGGGAATTTCAAAAAAGAGAAAGTAGGGTTGCCAGGCAGAGAAGTCATCGAGGAAGCTTAATACCGATCCAGAAGGCCAATAGAGCAAAGCAATCCTCAAAGAAACTAGAGAGAAAAGACAAATAGAGTGAGCTTCAAATGAGGAGAGGGACAGAGAGTGAGGTGGGGATAAGAGGATTCCAACTTCACCTCCGTTCTGTCCACTAGTCCTGGGAGTGTGAGTCCAGAGGAGGCCACCATGGAAGAGGGCAGCAGGAGAGGAAAAGTCAGATTCATGAAGCCAGGTTTCAGTAATTTCAAGTAGGTTAAAGGAGTTTGTGATAAAAATGTCATGTAAGTGAGTTTGTCACAGACAGAGTGGGCATTCCCAAAGGCACGGGAGAAGGGGAGGCTGGTTCTAGGAAGAAGAGGAAAAGAAACCAGATTGTGTAGATTGCGGCAGCTGAAAGAAGGTAAGGGTTGCCGGGTATGTTGGCCATAGGTAAATGATGGGGGTCCAGGATTTGGGGAAATATCTCCAGATGTTTGGAGAAGCAGAAAGATGAGAGAGGTAATATGGAAGTATGACTTATATGGGGGGACACATCCCAGTGTCCTGGAGGTTTTATGAGTATGTGGGTTCAGAATTAGCAGGATTAGATGAGTGCAGTATTAAGGTGAAGACAAGAGTGAGAGTGAGATATATAAGCTTTGGGGCAGAGAAGAGGGGTAAAGGAGAGAAAGTTTGAGGATAGAGGATAGAAATGTGTGAAGAAGTAGGGAGTGCATGGTACAGAGTGGTGAGATTAGGAAGCAGACTGGGAGATGAAAAAGATGGATGGGGAAACAGGTCACCCAAAGTCTGTTTGGTGTTTTGCAGTTGTCTGCTGTGGATTGTTGCTTTGTGCATTTATTCTTTATCTATCTATATTTATTCCAGTTATATCTGACAAGTGACCAAAAAACATTTCTAAAAAGCAGTAAGAAATCTCATTTGCAAGAAGTTAGTTTAACAGACCAGCCATCATATGAAACCTGCTGGCAACTTGTCTATTTGGATCCACAAATGAGAATGGAACATGAAGGATTCCCTGTTCAAGTAAGTATACACAGTGTTATTATTCTCCAAGGCTTTAAAAGCTTTCATGAGAAAATTTGGTAATTCATATTACACAGGGCATTATAATATATATTAACATGGTTTTACTGCAAAAGGAATATATCTTGCTCAAGGCATTCTATACATGTGATAAAGCCTAAGTGCAGCCCCAAAAAAAAAAATCATCACAAGGGACATAACTTACAGTAAGTAGGACATGTCCCTTGTGCTGATGTCTGTTTTTTTTTTTAGGTAAAATTCTCCTCTGTCTATGTCCCCCCACCCCTCTACTGCAATCTTCCATTAACCATGCCTACACTTTCAGCCCAGTGCCTCCTTTCATAGAAGCCGGACTACAGCTTTTATGAATGAAATGCGATCTATTAATGGAGGGAGCAGACCTTTCCGTCATCCACCCATCCTCCATTCAAGAATCATGTTTCATTCATATATATTCGATATCGGCCGATATTGTCCGATATTTTCGGACATTTAAAAAAAAAATTATTTTTTATTTTTTTACAGGTACTGTTGTGGAGGGATCTGGGGGTCTAAAATACCCCAAACCCCTCCTCTGCACTTAAAAGCATTCAAAACGCCAAGTTTGGCTGTTTTGAATGCTCACATTTTTTTTTAATTTGCCGCCGAGTACCCGGAAGTGATGTTATGACATCACTTCCGGGCTTTTTACATGGAGACGATCAGAGCCGAATGCGGCTTTGATCGGGTCTTCTCTTCAACGGGCGTGCAGGTAGGATGCCCGGGTCTCCTGGTGGGACGGGAGACCCGGACGAGTCGCAGAAGGCGGCAGGGGGGGGGGGGACGTCCCCTCCTGCTCCTTGTTATGACAGCCGAGCGGCTTCTCAGCCGCATCGGTTGTCATTATGAGACAGCCGACTGTCGGCTATGGACGCCGGTACCGGGGTGATGCCTCTAGCTGCAGTCATCACTCTGGTACAAGCACTTTCTCGAAATATCGGCAATATCGGTAACCTCAGGGGCCGATTCCGATATATCGGGGAAAGTGCATATCGGCCTTGCCGATAATTGGTCGATCCCTAGTTCGTATCAAAGTTGATTGGTGGATTGACTTCAGTACAACCAACCTACCAATAGATGGATTAAATCTTGTCTGGTCCCTGCTGAACCGGCCAAAATCCACTCCTTCTATGGCCGGTTTTAGATGTTGAATTGAAGGAAGGCATTTAGGACAGTTAATGGAGCAAAAGATGATGGTGCCAATATGTCAACATGTTTGGAGAATGGTACAGTTCATTTTATTATTTTAATATAAACCATATGAAAATATATTTTATTAAACAATGAATGTGCATAAAACATAATTAAGAAGCAGCTATACACAAATAAACATTTCTGAATAATTTATAGGTAAAAATAATTAAAAGTTTATTAAAAATTGCAGATTTCATTTCTTAATGGCAGGTTTTGGTTTATTTACTCTGAGCTGGTTCCTGATCTGCTGTATTCTCAGTGAACATCTATATCTAGGTTAATCACTACAAGAAAATCACCCATGTGCACCATCAGCTCAGTTCTGTTGTTTGTAAACATGATAGATAAGTCCCCTTTCACACCAGCGGACCGATCAGGTCCGCCTGTCCTTTTCAGGCAGACCCGATTGGGCCACCCATTGTTCTCTATGGGGCGGCAGATCGTAGCGGACATGTGTCGCCCCCAGGCATCCGATCCGACAAGATCCATTCTCCATCCATCCAAAGGCTTGGATGACAATCGGATGGAAACGGACATGCAGTCTGTTTCTATTTGACCGCCCCAATAGAGGGGAGTGGGCTCTGTCCTCGTCTGCTCTGCATAGTGGAGCGGACACGGACCTGTCATCCACCTGCTCATCCACCTCATCCACCTGCTCAATGAGGATCAGCGGAGAGATAGCCCGCTGAGCAGGTGGATTCCACTCAGACGGATCCGCCCTGTGTGAAAGGGGCCTAAACCTTGTACCCATATCATTTCTGTTCTATTGCTTTTAATTTCCATTCCAATAAAAAAAACTAAAACCAACTTGTATACATAGGCAAATACAAAACTCCTCATCGTTCACAGCAAAACAAACAGATGTCTGGCTGTTCTCAGGAAATACATCCTATGGTAGGTAAAATCATTTTTTATGTCTTGATGTTTCCGATGTATGTCTGGTGATAAACTGTGAATCTTTGATTACTGATGCCAACTTATTTCTGTAATGCATGCAATCCCTTTTAACGCATATATTTCTCTTTCTGGTTTTGAATGGTAAGAGAAAATGGAATGCTATTTATTTATTTTTACTCACATACACTATATTGTCAAAAGTATTTGGACCTCTCCCTTTACACGTGCATGAAATTGAATGGCATCCCAGTCTTAGTCCGTAGGGTTCAATCTTGAGCTGACCCACCCTTTGCAACTATAACAGCTTCACCTCTTCTGGGAAGGTTGTCCACAAGGTTTAGGAGTGTCTATGGGAATGTTTGACCATTCTTCCAGAAGCACATTTGTGAGGTCAGGCACTGATGTTGGAAAGAAGGCCTGGCTCGTTGTCTTTGCTCTCATTCATCCCAAAGGTGTTCTATCAGGTTGAGGTAAGAACTCTGTGCAGGGCAGTCAAGTTCTTCCACCCCAAACTCGCTCATCCATATTTTTATGGACCTTGCACTGGTGAGCAGTCATGTTGGCACAGAAAGGGGCCATCCCCAAACTGTTCCCACAAAGTTGGGAGCATGAAATTGTTCAAAATGTCTTGGTTTGCCTTGTAAAGTAAAGCGCTGCCTTTTTTTTTTTCTGACCTGCAAAGTAAAGGCATAATGTGCCAGTATGCATTGCTTAGCCACCCACCATAGAGGGCGGGTCAGTAACACCCACATTTGAAACAGTTTTCTGTCACTTTGCTTTGTATAAAAGAAGAGTGTAAGCAGTCTTTTTGGTGTGGTTCTGAAGAAGAGGAATTCCTCGAAACGCGTTAGCCCACGGAGGCCTTCAATGTCTGTTGTATCTGTACATGTTGATGCTTTTGGATGGAACATGCTGATATCTGTGATGCGCTTTTTACTATTGCTTTTGTGAGTATATTACTTACCGTGTTTTTATATAATAAATTATTTGTCTCAGGATAATGCACTAGGTCGGTGTGCCCTCTGTGTGTTTTGTATAGTTGCAGTGTTATAGAGTTCCCCAAGTCGTTGAGGGCAGCAAGACCGTGGTTAAGCATAATGAAGATCTAAGCATATCCATCTGGAGGGGCCATTTTCCTAAGAGCAGGAGGCATTGTATGTGTGACTGTTTCATGTATCACATACCAACACAATATGTGAAACTTACCTGCAAATGAAGCCCTCATTGTCACTGCTGGAGGCCGCATCCATCTTCACCCGTCTACTTTCTGGATCCGCGGACTCCGGCTATGTGACTGGCCGGAGCTGCGTGATGTCACTCCCCCCGCCGATCACAGCACAGGCCTTTTAAGAAATTGCACAGGTGGCCATTCCTTCAAAACGCATTTGCCGATGACGTCATCAGCTGCATATACAGTAAATATCTCCTAAATGGTGCATGTTTAGGAGTTGTTTATAGTACCTTTAGGTAAGCCATATTATGGGTTACCTATAGTTACAAACAATCAATTAAAGTTTACTTCCACTTTAAGAGTTCCCTTCACTGGAACTAAGGGGCCAAGCCCAACCCCTGAAAAAAAATCCACATCATAATCCTCCCTCCACCAAAGGAATTGGACCAGTGCACAAAGCACGATCCATAAAGACATGGCTGAGCGAGTTTGGTTTGGAGGAACTTGACTGGCCTGCACAGAGTCCTGACCTCAAACCGATAGAATACCTTTGGAATGAATTAGAGCAGAGATTTAGAGCTAGGCCTTCTCGTCCAACATCAGTGGCTGACCTCATAAAATGCGCTTTTGGAAGAATGGTCAAACATTCTCATAGACACACTCCTAAACCTTGCGGATGGCCTTCCCAGAAGAGTTGAAGCTGATATAGTTGCAAAGGGTGGACCAATTCAATATTGAACCCTACGGACTAAAACTGGGATGCCATTAAAATTTATGTGTGTGTGTGTAAAGGCAGGAGTACCAATACTTTTGACAATATAGCGTACATTGCTCACATACAATTAGTTGTCAATCATATGAACAGATAATATAATTGTAATGTATTAATTATTTACAGTTCAATGATAAAATAATTCATGTTGGTGATTGATCAGATTCCTCCATCCACACAAATGAGAATTTTCCCTGCCAGGACATTGTATTCTGATAGTGGGACTGTCAGAATCCACTGATCATTGGCTGCAGCCACTGAACGACAAAAGTTTTCCAACATTCCTGTTCTAACAATCAACTTCTGTCATACAGGGGCGGCCACACATAGAACTGAACCAGCCAGATTTCAATCCACCTATGGCCAACTTAAGGCTAAGATATGATAATATAAAATGATTATTACTTTTTTTTTTATTAGAGAAGCCTTGCTGCTCTATTTATTGCATAGCTTTTCGTCTCATAAAACTAGCCTGTACATTCGTTCTGTGAGAATGGGGATAAATAGATGTTTTCAAGCTATTTTTTCCACAGGTTGAATGTTTCTTGTTCATGAGAAATGAATGCCACATACCACATGGACATACCACGGTATGGACAATAGATGGCACTGATGACAATAGGAAATACATCTTTATTTGACAGTCCCCACTTTCATGAGACTCCCCTGCGGTGAAGTCCCTTGGAATTTCGGCCCCCCCTCCTCCTTCCTCCGCTGCTGGGCCAGTTAGAAAGCGCAGCATACGTCACGCATGCGCAGTAGGGAACCAGCTGTGAAGCCGAAAGGTTTCTCTGCTGGTTTCCCCCAACACGAATGTCAGCAGCAGCAACCGAGAGCCAATTCGAAAATCGGCTGGGGTGCCGACATCACGGGATCCCTGGACAGGTAAGTGTCCTAATATTAAAAGTCAGCATCTATAGATGAGGAACACAGAAAGTTACAAATTATACTATGTTTCAATGTAACTTTCTGTATTCTTGTCTGAGCAATGTTGTTGATAAACTGCTTTTTTTTTCACAGCTCCTACTGCCGACCTTCTCTGTGTACTCTTCAATGCAGCTATGGTTAATCACAGCTGAATTGCATTGTACTGGGAAAGGTAAAATCCCAGCAGCAAAGCAGAAGGACTGGATGTACTAGACACGCCCTGTGTACAAAGATGACATGTTTTTGGGCGTGTCAAGTATGCCCAAAGTCTGCGATTGGTTAAGAAGGTTTCGGCAATTTGAAATAAATTTAAATACATGGTCATTGTAATGTTGTTTGAATGGCCAAGGCAACATGCAATGGTCACAATTAGAAATGGGTTGGGGTAATTCTTTATTTACAAGTGTCTCTTCTCAACGTTTCAGGACTTTATTTGGCAAGGAATGTGAAGTCACTGCCCACACATACCTAAATGGTCACAAGGCTGAAGAAAATGAAAATCACTGGATCATCGTTACGGGGAATCCAAGTGATGACATAAATACCATGTTTGACAGACCTAAGCCACCCAGTGAAGACATGAATGAAAACAAATGTGTTCATTAAATCCTTGCAGAAATTGTACACTTACCTGGCATAATAAGCTCCAAGAAATAAAGTTAAACATTTTTTATATTAGCTGGTCACATCAACATCATTTGCTTCCAAATTCTGTTTGACATGTACTGGTACAGACACCCGGTGTAACAAATCTGACTATAGTATAGGATGTTTGGAGAGATTCCAACATACAGTGGTTTAACATATAACATATACAGTACTATGCAAAAGTATTAGGCAGGTGTAAAAAAATGCTGTAGATGAAGAATGCTTTTAGAAATAGAAGTGTTAATAGTTTATTTTTATCAATTAACAAAATGGAAAAGAAAAGGAACAGAAAATAAATCCAAAGCAAATCAATATTTGGTGTGACCACCCTTTGTCTTCAAATCAGCATCAGTTTTACTACACTTGCACACAGTTTTTGAAGGAACTCAGCAGGTAGGTTGTTCTAAACATCTTGGAAAACTAACCACAGATCTTCTGTGGATGTAGGCTACCTCATATCCTTCTGTGTCTTCATGTAATCCCAGACAGACTCCGTGATGTTGAGATCAGGGCTCTGTGGGGGCCAAAGCATCACTTCCAGTTCTTCTTTACACTGAAGATAGTTCTTATTGACATTGGCTGTATGTTTGGGGTCATTGTCCTGCTACAGAATACATTTGGGTCCATACACACGGCTCCATGATGATATGGCATGATGGATAAGTATTTGCCTGTATTTCTCAGCATGGAGGACACCCTTGAAACTGAGCAAATCTCCAACTTCATACGCATAAATGCAGTCCCAAACATGCAAGGAACCTCCACCATGCTTCACTGTTGCCAGCAGACACTCATTATTGTACAAATCTTGAGCCCTTTGCAAACAAACTGCCTTTTGCTACAGCCTAATATTTCACATTTTGACTCATCAGTCCAGAGCACCTGATGCCATTTTTCTGTACCCCAGTTTCTTTATTTGTGTGCATCATTGAGTCACTTAGCCATGTTTCCATGTCTTATGGGGCACTGTTTCTTCCACCAACACCAACAATGGGGCACTATTCCTCCCACTGACATCAATAATGGGGCACTATTCCTCCCACTGACACCAATGATGGGGCTCTACTTCTCCCACTGACACCAATGATGGGGCTCTATTTCTCCCACTGACACCAATGATGGGGCACTATTTCTCCCACTGACACCAATGATGGGGCACTATTCCTCCCACTGACACCAATGATGGAGCACTATTGCTCCCACTGACACCAATGATGGGGCACTACTGCTCCCACTGACACCAATGATGGGGCACTACTGCTCCCACTGACACCAATGATGGGGCTCTACTTCTCCCACTGAAACCAATGATGGGGCACTATTTCTCCCACTGACACCAATGATGGGGCTCTATTCCTCCCACTGACACCAATGATGGGACTCTACTTCTCCCACTGACACCAATAATGGGGCTCTACTCCCACTGACACCAATAATGGGGCTCTACTTCTCCCACTGACACCAATGATGGGGCACTACTGCTCCCACTGACACCAATGATGGGGCTCTACTTCTCCCACTGACACCAATGATGGGGCTCTATTTCTCCCACTGACACCAATGATGGGGCACTATTTCTCCCACTGACACCAATGATGGGGCACTATTCCTCCCACTGACACCAATGATGGAGCACTATTGCTCCCACTGACACCAATGATGGGGCACTACTGCTCCCACTGACACCAATGATGGGGCTCTACTTCTCCCACTGAAACCAATGATGGGGCACTATTTCTCCCACTGACACCAATGATGGGGCTCTATTCCTCCCACTGACACCAATGATGGGACTCTACTTCTCCCACTGACACCAATAATGGGGCTCTACTTCTCCCACTGACACCAATGATGGGGCACTATTTCTCCCACTGACACCAATGATGGGGCTCTACTTCTCCCACTGACACCAATGATGGGGCTCTACTTCTCCCACTGACACCAATGATGGGGCTCTACTTCTCCCACTGACACCAATGATGGGGCACTATTTCTCCCACTGACACCAATGATGGGGCTCTATTTCTCCCACTGACAGCAATGATGGGGCACTATTTCTCCCACTGACAGCAATGATGGAGCACTATTCCTCCCACTGACACCAATGATGGGGCACTATTGCTCCCACTGACACCAATGATGGGGCACTATTGCTCCCACTGACACCATGGGACACTATTGCTCCCACTGACACCAATGATGGGGCATTGTTCCTCCCACTGACACCAATAATGGGGCACTA
The DNA here is from genome assembly GCF_965119305.1 of Pelophylax lessonae. Classification (NCBI taxonomy): domain Eukaryota; kingdom Metazoa; phylum Chordata; class Amphibia; order Anura; family Ranidae; genus Pelophylax; species Pelophylax lessonae. The sequence goes on along the minus strand of NC_138771.1, from coordinate 57,113,701 downwards.
TTCATCCCACTGACACCAATGATGAGGCACTATTGCTCCCACTGATACCAATGATGGGGCACTATTCCTCCCACAGAGAACAGTGACGGGGCAGTATTACTCCCACTGACACCAGTTGCTTGTTATTTTTTTCTGTCACAGTCCACTAAGCCTGGGGCATTGTTTTTCTCACTGACCAGTTATCAGCTCATTTTCTACTACCACTGGTCACAGTTCTTTCCCCTTTGGTTCAAAAGCTTGAGGCATGGTTCACACTTATGTAATGCCAGACATCGAATGTGATGCACACCGCATTGTTGTGCACATTACATGCAATGTCTGTGCGATGCAAATTCAGCTTTACAGTTTGTATGGCTGAAATTGCATTGCATTCGCACCAAAATGGTGCAGGACCCTTTTTTTGGTTCGCACTGGAATCAGATTGCATGGGTGTTCAGACCATCCAATTTCACAGTGCGCACTGCGTTCTGCGAACCAATATGGGAGTGTCATTACCAATACATATACACCCACAGGGGATGGCAGAGAGCAGTATGAGCTGCCTGAGAGTCAGATGTGCTGCGGGAACCTGCATAGGAATCACTGTGGTTCCCGCATCTCATAAGTGTGAACCCAGCCTGAAGGCTATTTAGCTGATGATGAATTAAATAAGTTCTTTTTTTTTTCACAATATTAAACTTTATTTAGAAAAATAAAAAGGGCATACATAGTGCAATACAATGAAATAAAGTGCTACATGCACTCAACAGAAAAAAAGAAATACAAAGTCTCTTTCAGCAACTTATGTTAACGAACATTATACAACAACAAATGCAGAGTATGAATTTTGATATAGAATACAAATCTATCTTGTCGGATAAATTTTTTTGAAGAAAACAATTGCCATATTCTCACTTGTTTTTTATCTTAGAATCGCTGTATACAATTGTTGCTCTTTTTAGTTACTGTTTTTCTTAAGGGTACAACTCAGATGGGCCTGGGCAATGACCCATCTAAGAATATATAGAAGTATAGAAAAGTAAAGACTAGTATAGAAAGAAGAGGGAGGAAAGAGGGGAGGAAAAAGGGGGGAGGGGAATACCCTTATAATTTATCAGTACATGGCTTTCAGTTCCACTCCTATATTCAACTTTTCTTGAGATCTAAGTATTCCTGTGATACTGTGAAAGTTCGCCAGGGGTACCATTGTTTATGGAACAAATCATTTCTTTCGTTTTTAATGGCAAGTGTCTCTTCCATTTCGTAGATATAGCCTACTTTAGTAAACCAGTCATTGAGTGTGGGTACATTTTTTCGAGTTCCATGAAAGGGGAATTAAGGATTTGGCTGCATTTAGGAGATGTCGAGTCAGTGATTTTTTATATCTCTTGTATGGGTATGGGGTAATGTGTAACAGGCAGCAGGCTGCATCCAGCATCAACCTTGTCTCCGTGATGTGTTTCACCCATTCCTGGATGTCCTTCCAGTATTTCTGTAATGCTGGACAATCCCACCATAAGTGAAGAAAAGTGCCACGCTCTAGACCACATCTCCAGCAAATTTCTGAAGTGTTTTTGGACCATTGATGCAATTTAATTGGAGTGTGCTACCACTGCGTCCTAATCTTATAGGAGGTCTCTTGTAGTTTAGTGCTCAGTGAGCATTTATGGGAAAAATAACATGCTTTCTCCCATTGGATCGAGGTGAAGGAGCATCCCAAGTCCTTTTCCCATAACGCTTTGTATAGGTCTTTGAAATCAGGAGGAGTAGCAATTAGTCTTTTATAAGATTGAGATGTTGCTCCCTCAACTCGATCACCTTGAATGCAAAGCTCCTCAAAATCAGTCAGTGGTCTGCTTGCTGCATTGTTGAGCTTCTTACGCGTGATATAATCACGTATTTGCATATATGTCCAGGAATTTAAAGGTACATTTGCAGAGCATTCTTGTTTTAATTCGTGGAAGGGTTTAAGTGTTGTACCACGGAGACAGTGTTTGATCCTGATGGGCCCAGTCTTGTTTCCTTGTTGCATGATCAAGGAATGGTTTTTAACGCCAGGTAGAAAGTCGGGGTTATTCTGTAAAGGCATGATTGGACTTGGACTTGGTGACACATTATGTTTAGTCGCAATTTTCTGAAAAACTTTTAAAGTGTTAGCTATTAGGGGATGTGTTTTCATTTCTGACGGTATACTACAGAGGCTCGTCCAAAGGAGGTGATGCGGCGGAATAGTGCTCCACCCCAATTCCATGCCCACCCAGTCCTTGCTTCCAGCATGGCAGTGCCAATCTAGAATCCTTGTTAGATGTGTGGCTTGATAGTATTTGTAGAAATCTGGAAGGCCAATCCCTCCAGATATCTTCGGTAATTGTAGGAATCTGAGTTTAATCCGGGGCTTTTTGTTGGCCCAAACAAAAGTTCTTTGAAGGTTGGCAAGCTTACGAAAATAAAAAGCCGGGATCTGGACCGGGAGGGCATGAAAAACATAGAGAAGCCTAGGCAATACAGTCATCTTTATTATTGAGGCTCTGCCGAACCATGAAAAGGTTTTTATATTCCATCTCTTAAGGTCGTTAGCAATTTGTTTTATGAGGGGATTTAGGTTCTTTTCAACAAGATTTTCTAGATTAGGGGTTAGTTTGATACCAAGATATTTTAGGGCATGTGTTTCCCATTTATAGGGGCAATTATCTCTTGTGAGTTTTAGTGAATCCGGGGAAAGAGTCAGGTTTAGTGCTTCCGATTTACTGTGATTTATTTTGAAGTTGGATAAAAATCTATAGAGTTTGAATTGATTGTTTAAGTTAGGAATGGATATGTGTGGCTGGGAGATGAAAAATAATAGGTCGTCTGCATAAGCTGATAATTTAAACTCTCTCGTTCCTCTATAGAAGCCATGAATGTCTGGTGTCAAATTAATGGTTCTGATAAGTGGTTCCAGTGTGAGTATAAACAGGAGGGGGGAAAGTGGGCATCCCTGTCTAGTGCCATTTTGCAATGAAAAAGGGGTAGACAACACATTATTAACTTTTACCCTGGCCGATGGTTTGGAGTATAGTAGTTGGATCCACTGAAGCATATTAGTTCCTAATCCAATATGTTTACAGGTATGTAACAGAAAGTCCCATGCCACCCTATCAAATGCTTTTTCTGCATCTGTTGAGAGCAAAAGCCCCTCAACAGAGGATCCTTTGATGCTGTGTATCAAATTCAGTGCTTTAGTTATGCTGTCTTTTGCCTCCCTGCCTTGCATGAATCCCACTTGTTCAGGACCTATAATGTGATGAAGAAGGGGACCTAGTCTTTTTGCCAATATTTTAGTTAGGATCTTTAAGTCAATGTTTAACAATGATATGGGTCTATAGCTTGCACATTGTGCAGGGTCTTTATCTGGTTTTGGAATTACTGATATATGGGCTCTGAGAAAATCATTAGATGGGGTTTGATTTCGGAGAATAGAGTTCAATGCGTTAGTGAGGTACGGGGCAAGTGTGTCAGCATATAGTTTGAAATATTGGGAACTAAACCCATCAGGGCCAGGACTTTTACCGGTTTTTAATTCTTTAATAGCATCTAGAGTTTCAGTTAGAGATATTTCACATTCCATGTCTGCAACCGCAGATTTTGGCAGTGATGGTAAACCACTTTTGTTAAGGTAGTCTATTATCAATTGTTCCCGATTGTCCTCCAAACCCTCTGGTTTGTTTTGCAGTGGTATATGGTAAAGCTTAGAATAGAAGTGGCCAAAGCTATCAGCCATTTTTTGTGGATCTCGTATTAGTTCGCCCTGCTGTCCTTTAATATAATGTATATTATTATCGAATTGTGCTTCGTTTAGAGCTTTCGCTAGTAATTTGCCTCCTTTGTCCCCGTGTTCAAAATAAACAGATCTCTTAAGAAATAGGGATCTCTTCATTTTGGCTTGCAATATGTCATTAAGAGATTTTCTTTGTTGAAGAAGTTCCTGTTCAACTTCTTTGGATGCACTGAGTTTGTGTTTAATTTCCAAAGATGAGATTTTGTCTATCAGATCGGTTATTATTTTTTCCCTTTCCCTCTTCTGACAAGCACCGTGTCTGATCAGCTCCCCTCTAATGACGCTTTTGTGTGCCTCCCACAACAGTAATGGGGAAACGTCTTCTGAGGAATTGTCTTTAAAATAATTATTTATTGATTCCTGAATTTTGGCTGAAATATCTTTTTTAACCAGTAAGGAGGAGTTTAACCTCCAGGTGAACTCCCCTTTGTGATGAGACTCCACGTGCAGGGCTATAGACACTGGTGCATGATCAGAAAAGGAAATTATTCCAATATCAGCTTTAGTGAGTTTTGAGATGTCTCTTTGGGAAATAAAGATATGGTCTATGCGAGTGTAACGCTTGTGCAGTGCCGAGTAGAAAGTGTAATCCTTTACAGAGGGATTAAGGGTTCTCCATGTATCAACTAAGGTCAGGGATTTTAACTGCTCTTTTATTCTCTTAAGAACCCGGTATGATATACACGTTTTCCCAGAGGAAGTATCTTGTAGTGGGTCTAATGGGACATTAAAATCTCCTCCTAGTATTATGCATCCCTGCGCGAATTTCTTTAGTTCTTCTGTTATTAAGGTGCAAAATAATATATGTGACTTGTTAGGGAAATAGACGTTCGCTAACGTTATTGGATTTCCATTCAGATTGCCCTTCAGGAAGAGATACCTTCCATCTGGGTCCACAAGTTGCTCAATCAGGGTAAACCTGCAGTTCTTATGAAAAAGTGTCGTGACCCCTTTAGTCTTGGCTTGGGGGTTTGTGGCATGGTATGCTACAGGGAAAAATTTGTTCTTTAGTATAGGTATGTGTGAACTTTTAAAATGCGTTTCCTGTAGAAATATTATTTGTGCTTTAGTTTTTTTAAGGTCATATAAGAGCCGATTTCTCTTTTCCGGGAGATTAAGTCCATTCACATTATGTGAAATGAGAAATGGAGATTTGCCCATGTGTGAATATGCCATCTTTTCTGTCTTCCAACAGAGTTTCTAATTTGGGTGGAATGGGGAAAAGGGAAGGGAGGGTAAGTAAGGGAGAGAAGGAAAAAAAAACAAAAAAAATAAAGATGCAGTAAGGAAATATGAAAAAGAAGTGACAGAACGTAGAAGGAGGAAAAGACTATGTAGTTCTTGTCGATCGTTCCGGAAGTAACCCCCTGGGACGCCAACAAAGGTGGTTAGGATATGTGAGCAATCACCACACCTACAGATAGGTGGAGGGCCGCTCAATCCTATGTGGGGTGAAGTGATTGACCCGCGTAGAGATGTTTGATTCAAGAAAAAATTAATAGGTTAACAAACCATTAAAGGGAACCCCAGTATAAGGTCCCCACCTCGGTCATAAAATGTATGACAAATGCGTTGGTAGCGATATTATAGTGGATAGCAGTAAGTCTAGTATATCTAATGGTTACGACTCTATGTTAACATGTCCCAGCCAGTTGCAAAGGACATAGGACAGAACAAAACTATACAACAGATTAACTATGTGATATTTTAACCACAATGAAACAATTAAACAAAAAATCCCTGAGATTTTACTTTTAGAGCAACAGAATTATCAAGTATTTATCTCTCCTCCACTCCCTCTATGAGACCGTCTACTCTTTTAGCCTAGTAGTCAATTAGTCATACATCATTAAAGAGAGATATCACAGTTAGTGTACCTTGCCCTTTCCAATGAGCCCCTATTAAATCTTCATCCACTTCTCCTTCTGTGGTGTAACCTTCATGAAAATCTTCTATCAGGCAGAAGAATTATGCTAGCATATAGTATAAATAGAAGTGTTACCTATGTCTTCCAGCGAGTTATCATTAGCCACCTCATGTTTCAATGATCGAACAACTGAAAAGCAGTTAACAACAGCATGCTGGGTGGTAGATAAATGATGTTAGAAGGTAACTGTGGGAAAATAGACCTTGAGACAACATAAGATTAAAATCTACATTCAGATAGTAGAAAACTATTCGAAATCTAAGGCTTCCTAACACTGGACATCACAGTATAACTCACTTCCTTCTATTTCTATCATTAATAAATGATTGAACATCGCCACCTAGCGGCATATTTAAGGAATTACATTTCTATGCATAAAGCTCTCTTGTTTTCCTCCCGACTTTAGAATATAAGTTCAAGGCAGTGTTAATTTCGTCGACTAAAACCGACTAAAACGTTTTCGTCGACTAACACAATTCAGATGACTAAAATACGACTAAAACTAAAATGGCATTTTAGTCTTAAGACTAAAATACGACTAAAACTAAAATAGCATTTTAGTCAAAAGACTATAACTAAAACTAAATCGAAATTTGCTGCCAAAAATTAACACTGGTGCGTGCTCAAAGCATAAATAATAACATATTAGATTTTTCACTCCAGGACCAGCAGTAGTATATAATGAGTTTGTAAATTGTAGAGAAATGCCTAAATAATGCATTACAAATTACAATTGAACTACACCCATTTGATTATAGATGACTAAAATGAGTTTTAGTCGACTAAAATGTAGGGCGCTTTAGTCGACTAAAATATACTGGAGTTTTAGTCGACTAAATACGACTAAAACTAAAACACTTGCAGAAGACTAAAATAGGACTGAAACTAAAATGCCATTTTAGTCCTAAGACTAAGACTAAAACTAAATTGAAATTTGCTGCCAAAATTAACACTGGTTCAAGGGTGTCAAAATGTAGGCAAAGATCATCATGAGTGGTCATGAGAAAAAGGGAAAAAGGAAAGGCAGCAAACTGTGTCCAACAGTAATAATTCCCTCTGAATGGATGGGTGTATCCGTCCAAAAAGATGCATAGCAATATAGATTCCTAATGTTATACGAGGGAGAGAAAGCAAAAAGCGAAAGGACTTCACAGATGTCTCTTCTATATGTCATGAGACATAAGCTGTTCTCTATTCCTCCTCGTGATCTCCATGAACATAGGGTGTTGGAAGTCTATTAGTGAAAAATGCACCATGAAGAAAAGTTCTAGGCTCTTTGGAGTTTCTTCAGGAAAGAGGCCAGCCAAGTGGGAGCAGAAAGTGTTCCTGTCTTGAGTATCCATGAATAGTCTCATAGAAGGGGTTAGCTAATAATTAAGTCATATCAGCCTGTGAAGGTACATGGGAGTCTGGAGTGTGATTTCTTCATTAGTGTCAGTCAGTACCAGAACAGGATCTGTATGATTAGCAGATAACTTGAATTGAAGTAAATCCCCAGTTATTTGTGATCTCTCAGTCTTGGTGTCTTGGGAGGTGAAGTAAAGAGGTTTTTGGGTTCTTTGTGCTTCTGTTTTTTCCCGCCCTTCCCAAATGGTGTGCGAGCAGGGGAAATATGAGGGGCTCTGGGCGAGCCTTGTTGCACAGGGGGAAGTAAGAATTCCGCATACCAGTCCGGGAGAACTACAGGTTCCAGCTGAAGAGAGGAGCAAAAGTTAGTGAGTTCTTCTGGAGTTCTAAGTAGAAATTGCCTGCCTCCTTGTGTTGCTTGCAGAGCAAAGGGAAATTTCCATCTGTATGGTATATTTTTGGCTCTAAGTAAATCCAGGAGTAGTTTCAAAGCTCGCCTATTTTTTAAAGTAATAGGGGACAGATCCTGAAATAGCTGAATTTCCTGCTCATTAAAAACGACTTGCTCGTTTTGTCTGGACTGTTTCAAAATTTCTTCTTTTAATGGATGATTGCTCAAACAGCAAATTATATCCCGGGGTGGCGTATTATCGGGCGCTTTTGGCCTGAGAGCTCTATGAGCCCTATCAAAGTCGATGGGGGACTCCGAGGGTCTGCCGAGCAGTCCATTAAAGATGGAGGTCAAAGCAGGTTTGATCTGATCTCCTACAATGTCCTCAGATATGCCTCGGACCCTAATATTATTACGCCGACCCCGATTGTCAAGGTCCTCAAGCTGACGATTCATGTTGATGAGATGTGTGGAATGTGTAACAGAAATCTCCTCAAGTCTATGTATGGCTCTGTCTCTTGATGCTCCTGCTCTTTCCCCCGTGGCCATTTGCTCCTTGATGCTAATAATGTCCGCCTTAAGGTCGGTTATAGCTGCTGAAAAGGAGCCCTTAATGTCGGCCGCTATTAGTGTCATGTCATTAAAAGTTAGGGTGCGATCTGGCATTGAGCACTCACCTCCCAAGTCCTCTGAAGTGGCCACTGAATCGATGTCACAGTCCTCATCCTCTGTGTGGATCTGAGCCGGCGCCATCTTGGCTGCAGCCATGCTTCGTCTGTTATGGGGAAGTGATTTGAATAAATACGGAATTAGTTTACCGCTCGCTGATCCTCCGGTACGCAGATGTTTCGAGTATGTGTTCGGCTTTGTGATTCTGCCCATAGCTGATGCGGATGGCGATGGATTGAGTCGTTGTTAACCGAGGTGGGGAGAATACAGCCAGAGCTCTGTTAGTCTGCTGCCATCTCCTCCGCGCGCCAAGCCACGCCCCCCCTAAATAAGTTCTAATCAGCAGCTTTAAGCCAATATAAGCCAGCATTCAATTAACTATTTGCCTGGGCATACAAACTCCCATCACACAAATGAAGATGTCTAGGGCTCCGCAGGTTTGTTTAGCAGCTTGCCCTTTCCTCAGCTTGTTCTGAGGAAGTGACTGAGAAAATATTAGGCTTCCTTCACATGGGCAATTAGGAGCATAAATAGTATCAAACAGCAGGAATCAGTAGGTTCTTACGGCCAGGGTCATTGGTGTATGCGAACAGCTGTGCCCACTTAGCCTGTACAAAGCAACGACAGGCTGAGAAAAGCATTGTTACTTTGACGTATCTGCACATCTGGCAGTTACCTGTGGTTAAGGACAGATGTCTGAACGTGGATACGCATGTCTAAGTCTAGAGTCACTTATCTGTCCCCAGCCGGAGGAAACTGCTGGATGTGCGGATACATGCAAACAGCAACAGCTCCTCTCAGCCTGTCATTGCTTTGTACAGGCTGAGCGGCATGAAGCTCTTTGCATGCACTTGTGATCCAAGCCGCAAGAATCTGCTGATTCATGTCACATACCCCTAATGTGTGAAGAAGGTCTTAAAATCAGAGGCATATGCATAGCTCCCAACTGTCCCTGATTTGGAACAAAGTCCCTCTGTCCCTCCTTCCTCCCCTTTTCCCCATCATTTTGGTCTGATGTATATAGCTGTATATAAAATGCACCACTTATCTATCAAAAAGTGTTTCCCAGTGCTAAACTGCTGCATTTGTAAACTTCAAAAGCAAATATTAAGGAACAGTAGTGGTAAAAAAAAAAAAAAAAAAGCACTTATGGGCTTAACTGATAATTTGTTGTATAATTCTCCTTTAAGGGGGTGTGGCAGGGGGTGTGTCCAATGCATACATACTTTTGCTAACAGGTGTCCCTCGTTCCCATTTTAGAAAGTTGGGAGGTATGCATATGATTTTCTTAGAAGGAGGTCAGCAATGGTAGCCCCTTGTTTTGTTTTTCAGCACAATGTTCTTTTAACCACTTGCCTTCTGTGCACTTAAACACCCTTCCCATCCAGGCCAATTTTCAGCTTTCAGTGCTGTCACACTTTGAATGACAATTGCGCGGTCATGCTACACTGTACCCATTTGAAATTTTTTATCATTTTTTTCACACAAATAGAGCTTTTTTTTGGTGGTATTTAATCATCTCTGGGTTTTTTATTTTTTACAAAAAGAAAGAATAAAGACAAAAAATTTTTTTTTTCTGCGAGTAAATTTTGAAAATAAATTTTCTCCTTCACTGATGTGCGCTGATGAGGCGGCACTGATGGGCACTGATAGGCTGCACTGATGGGCACTGATGAGGTGGCACTTATGGGCACTGATGAGGTGGCACTTATGGGCACTGATGAGGTGGCACTTATGGGCACTGATGAGGAGGTACTAATATGCCGCACTGATGAGCACTGATAGGCGGCACTGATAGGCGGCACTGATAGGCGGCACTGAGAGGCGGCACTGATGAGCACTGATAGACGGCACTGCTGGGCACTGAGAGGCGGCACTGCTGGGCACTGAGAGGCGGCACTGCTGGGCACTGAGAGGCGGCACTGATGGGCACTGAGAGGTGGCACTGATGGGCACTGGCGGATGGCACTGGACACTGACGGGTGGCACTGATGAGCGGCACTGATGGGCAGCACCATCTGTGCCCACACTCAGTGCCCATAGTGCTGCCAGTCAGTGCTCATCAGTGCCTAGATGAGCAGGCACTGATGGGCACTGACTAGCAGCACTATGGGCACTGATTGTGGGCATTGATGGGGGGCACTGATGGCGGGCACTGTGGGCACTGATGGGGGGGCACTGTGTGTGTGTTTTTACCTTGCAGTAATCAGGGCACTGGTGATCGGTGCCCTGATTACATTGCTGTGTGTCCCCGGCGCTGTGAGGCTCCCCCTCCTTCCTCACACTGCAGGCTCCGTGTGAGGAAGGAGCGCCGGCGATGAGAGATGATCTCATATGTTTACATATGAGATCATCGCTCATTGGACGGCCAGATCACGTGGTGAATGGCCGCTGTGATTGGCCATTCACCACGATCTGTGATTGGACACGGCCGACACAGATTTTCCACGCAGCGCGCTCGCGGGAGCGCGCTGGGGGCGTGTCACTGGGAGGCCGTTTAAAAACGGCCTCCCGAAAATTCGAGTCCGCGCTGCAGCCGTATATAGGCTGTAGAGCGGACGGGGGGTGGTTAAACTCCTGCATCCTGCCTAACTCATATGAGTGTGGACTTTAATACCCACACACTGCATATATGCATCCATAGAGGACCGAGGTTTCTGTTCTGAGAACACACTCACTGCACTCTCCCAGCACAGTGACTGAGCTGTCAAAGACAGCTCCTGATCTCTAGTAATGATCAAGTGGTCACATGATTGGGCAGGTCTTCTCTCTAAAAACCCTGTTAAAGGGACACCTGAGTTGGACGGAAAGGGGTTAACGTGCAATGTGCCTTTTATGCACTGCATTCTGGTGAGAACCGGCCTTCGTGTGCAATGACTGCTAAAACACCATAATAAAGTCATTTTGGGCTTTCAGCTTCTGTGCTATTTCTTTTATTCAAAACAATTTGTTAGTGTAATTTATTGCTATAACATCACAAACTGATAGATTAGAAAAACAAATGACAAAATAAAGGTTTCCTATCAAATTTTTATTTTTACATTCTAGAATTTATAACAAAATAACCATTTTCTCAGTGTGTCTTTTTGAAAAGTCTATATCATAATATTTTACATGGAGTTTTTAAAATGTTTTTTTTTTTTTTTAGGCTCCTATGTATAAAACCTTCATATACTTAATCAGGTCTATGAATCAAGATGGAACATCAATTGTCCAAAGTATAGTCCAAGCAGCAAAGGTAAGACTGAAGTGGAGGCACCAGCCAATACTTGGCCCTGGGATCCAGTGGCAGCTGGTGCTCCATGGGCCAGGGGGGGGCGTCAGGCAGGCAGACCGCACCATACCCCCCCCCCCCGGACCACATCAGGCCGCACACCATACCCCCCCGGACCACAGGGAGAGACCGGGGAGACAGGAGAGGAGAGAGAGGACAGACAGGACCCCCCCCCCTCACTCACCCTGCCTGGATGCAGCAGGCGGTGGCAGCTTTGGCTTCTCCCCCATCTTCTGTGTCTCCTCCCTCTTTCTCCATGCCCAATGGCATGGCTTCTCCTTTCGGCCAATCGGGAAGCGGGTCTCAAAACCCGCTTCCTGATTGGCCAGGAGGAGGATCCATGTGACAATAGCGAATTTTCATTCGCTATTGTCACACAACTGGGTGGGCTCGGGGCGCACTGCTCTGCGCCCTGAGCCCACCCTTTTTTCTAGCCTGTGAGAGCCTTTGGATTTAATCACATTGCTAAAAAAAAAAAAAAGCCCCATTGAACTCCATGCATCCAGCGCCCCGCATGTATATTAGGGGGCCAGACGCATGGATAGGGGGGCAGCGCCCCTGCACCCCGTAGGACCAGCCGCCACTGCTGGGATCTCAGGAGTGACTCTCTTTCAAAATGCTTGCATATTTTTTTGTTAAATAATTGAGGGAACCTCAACATGGAGTGTTTAATAGCAATAAGTGGCTTATATGTTTTAAGTCCTCTGAAAAGCAATCTGTGTTTGTATCCCTTTTCAGAGGCATTTGACAGGTGGAGAGGAGGTGATGTTATGCCTCTTCATCACCTGTTTTATTCCTATAATTGCTGCACCAATGTATTGCAACAGCAGGGCATTTGCGGTGCTTCCTCATTAACTTAAATGGGACGCATTGGGTGGGCTTACTGTCCACTGAATGCGTCAAAAGGGATAGTTTTTGAACAACCTCATCCACTGCCTTTGCAGGTTAAGGGGGGCACTTAGCACTGTGCATTTTTAACACCCACCCAACTGCAAGTCTAAACAAGCCCTAATTAAATGTTGTATAGTTTATATGAATAATTACCATTTTTATTATTTTGTTAATAAAACCTGTTTTTGTATTATCCTTTATACATCAGCCCAACAGATGTCCTGCACCCCCTTTGCAGCCACATACTGGCTTCATTTATGCACTCCAGTGATGGTTATATGGCATTTTTCAGGGCAGATTTCCTGATAGCGGTGGTGGTTTCTGTACAAAGGATATTAGGTAATTAAGCCCTGGTTCACACCTATGCGATTTTGAACTGTCAAATCACATGACAAATTGCACGACAAGCCACACCCCATTGCTGGCAATGGAACCTTTAAAATTGTTGCGACTCAAGTTGCAGCGACTTTAAAAAAGGTTCCTGCACTACTTTTTGGGGATTTTATTGCAACTTGCATAGACTTCTATAAAACAATATTCCAGAGTGCGCTGTCCTTATACAAATTAATACATCTCATAAGAAACACAGTAACATGCGATAAACATATAATAGACTCATCTTATATTATCAAATCCATATCAATCAAGTCCATATATCATGCACAAAAATTGTGCAAAAATTATAGTGCAAATATGTTAAAGTGTTCAGTTTCAAAACATTAGTATTTCGGTGAAACAATGATTATAATGTGCACCACCATGAAAAGGACTCCTGTGATGACTCCTGAAAGGAGTCATCACAAATGGTTAAATTAGCTTCTTACCAGCTGCTCTGATCCCACTAGGAGATCACTAAATGCCTTGCTGCATAGCAGCCATATACACCACGATCCGAAATACAAAAGCTCCCCGAACTCCTAAGCCGAAAAGACTCCATGGAGGGGATTAAAGTACAGAGGGAGATCCCCATAGTGGAGTATTTCACCAATTGATTTGAATAAAACATTGCAATTGCACCTACAATCTCTAAAAAATAAAACAGCATGTGTTACAAACAGCCAGCAGGTCCAAGTGGTCAACAACAAAAGAAGGGCGCACCGTCTTCATGCATTACCACTAAAAAGGTTTAATAAAATCCGAAGACAACATACATTGTACTCACAAACAAATGATGATTGCGCACATAAAACACAATGGAACCGATTGTCTCCAAAATGACTAGGGAGCCCCTGTACTGGATGACGTGCTGGTGTCTGCAAATGTCTGGCTGGGCTGACGCATTTCGAGGGAGAACTCTCTTCCTCAGAGTCAAAACGTGCTACCTGTGGTCCTGACTTGCAGAACGACGTCACCCTTGAGGCCCCTCCCAACGCATTTCTTCCTAACAAGTGTCATCTGGGGATGGCGATTCCTTTTGGGAGCAATTTTCATAGTGGTGAACATTATCGACATTTTTTTCACCGCAAGAGAGAAGAAATATTGATGTTTTGGAACTGAGCACTTTTTGCACTTTATAACATATTTGCACTATCATTTTTGCGCATGATATATGGACTTGATTTATATGGATTTGTTAATATAAGATGAGTTTCTTATATGTTTAAGGCCTCTTGCACACGATACTCCTGTTTGGGCATCTTGCGGCTTGAAAATGCTCAGTACAGCTTTTTGAGCTAAAATACAGCCCATTAATTGTAATGTGCCTATGCACACAGGCGCGTGAACAAGCGCTGTGTATTCTTCAGTAAGAACAAAATAGAAAAATCTGCATTTTTGGTCAGTAATTTGCGCCTGATGCGCGCAAAAACGCGCACAAACGCGCACAAACGGGCGAATGCGCTCAAATGACCCAAAATGTCAATTGAATATCCAGAACGCTAGAATAAATGTGCGCGCATTTTCGCGCTTACGCGCTCGCGCGAATTTGCGTAAATGCGCGCAAATTTATTCTAGCGTTCTGGATATTCAATTGACATTTTGGGTCATTTTAGCGCATTCGCGCGTTTGTGCGCGTTTGTGCAAGTTTTTGCGCGCATCAGGCGCAAATTACTGACCAAAAATGCAGATTTTTCTATTTTGTTCTTACTGAAGAAAACGCAGCGCTCATTTACGCGGCTGTGTGCATAGGCACATTAAGAATGAATGGGCTCTATTTTAGCTCAGAAAAAAAAAACGCTGTACTGAGCATTTTTAAGCTGCAGTGTGCAAGAGGCCTTAGGCTGTATAAGGACAGGGCACTTTGGAATATTGTTTTTCCTGACAGACTCCATGGCAGCATACGTATCGGGTTTGGCCCCGCCTCCAAACCTACCCATAGGACCTCACTCCCATAAATCTTTGCTCCTGTTCAGCACACGTGTTCTTTTTTTGTCCTCCAAAGGATTACCTGATATCCTACCTGAAGATGGATTCCGGGTGATGGATGGCTCTACCAGTCGGGTATGGAGCTCTCCAATAAGCCCCAGCTGCTGCGGGGTATGGAGTAGGGGCGAAGATGTATGCAGCCTTGGCCAAAAAGCCCAGCTGCTGCGGGTGGCCGGTACCCTAAGAATGAGATAAGTCCGGTGTGTGCATCCATCCCTGGTGATCGGCGGTCCGTGAGTACAAAGTCCTCCATGGCAGCTATTTTGTTTATATTATTGCTTGCTCGTGCCTTTATGTCTTACCTGGTTTTTCTCCTGCCTTCCCTGGTGGCTAGTGGTCCGGGGCCGGTCAGCGATTCACTTCCTGACCGGCCTCCGGTGCGCGCTACTGCGCATGTGCGGCGCCTCGGGAACGAGGCTTGGTTCTCGCGCATGCGCAGTGTAAGCACGGCGCATGCGCAGTAAGCTGGCGTCGGTGGCGATCGCTGATGACGTCACCAGGCGCCATATTTAAACCCCAGAGCTGTCAGCAGTGTTGTGTTTGTACACACTGCTGATACTGGGTGTTACACATACGAAGATCGTTCGTTTTTGTGGTCATTTTGCTGTGCGCTGCCGCTCTGCCTGCTAACCTTGGTTCCTGGTGAGTACTGGCCCCAGTTTGGGAGCAACCCCCCCCCCCCCCCCCCCCGCTTTGCTGGTTTTTCTGACATGCTGTCCGGCTCATTCTTGTAGGTCAGCATCAGAATGGAAGCTACTTTGCCCTCCGGTGGTCAGCCCGCCCCTAACAGGTATTTGGGGCTTCTTGGTGGGGTTGTGGGTTATAGGGGGTGGGGGTAGGAACTCAAGTGTTCCTAGCTTCCTGTCTGTGTTTTCTGTTTTTTCTCTTGTTCACAGCCCTCCTCGTTCAGAGACTAGGCACTCTTCTCAAAGAAGTGAAAGGCGCTCAAGCTCTCGCCACCGGCACTCTACTGGAAAGTCCCGTTCGGGCTCACATCATCGTAAAGCGTCCACTTCAGCCAGCCACGCACAGAGACCTGACAAAGCAGGTTGCAGGGGCTGTGGCGCTAGTGTCCCGGAGAGGAAGCTTTTCTGTGACAGATGTTTCTCCCAGGCTGCGGGAGAAAGGGATACTTCCGATCAACGCATTGAGGCTTTGGTCAAGAGAGTGGTAAAGGACTCTTTGGCAGAGTTGGGTGTCAGTCGTTCTCAAGACACTGCAACGGCTTCCCCAAGCCCTTCCCCTGTAGCACTACAGGTACAGGAAGATTTCGAGTCGGCCCACACAAGCCATCAGTCGATGCTCTTGTCGGGTAGCGACTCTGAAGATGAAGATCCCTGCTTGGGTTTTGAATATACCTTGGTGCCTTCCCTGGTTAAAGCGGTCAGAGAGACCTTAAATTGGGAAGAGTCAGCTGTTCCCCCTCCCAAGCAGAAGAAGTACTTTAAACAGCTCAATAAGGAGCGTGTTAATTTTCCCTTCCTGGGAGAGTTGGGTGAAATCATCTTGGAGGAGTGGAAAAAGGTGGAACGAAAGAATTCCTTAGTATCCAAGATGGCTAAACTTTACCCCTTCAAAGAGGATGATGTGAAACATCTTGAGTCTCCTCCCCTAGTTGACGCAGCAGTCATGAGACTGGTCAAGCACGTGACCCTTCCCTTAGAGGATACGGTCTCATTTAAAGACCCGTTGGACCGAAGGATGGACTCTGATTTGAAGAGAATCTACCTTACAGCAGGTATGGCCTGTAAACCAGTCCTGGCTTTGGCTGCTCTATCCAAAGCCATGGAGTCTTGGGCTGATGTGGTAGACGAATCGGTCAGATCGGTTTCGGAGGAGGTGGCCAGAAGCGCTCCAATCCAGGAGCTTAGGCTGGGCGCGTCGTTCCTTGGGGAGGC
The DNA here is from genome assembly GCF_965119305.1 of Pelophylax lessonae. NCBI lineage: Eukaryota > Metazoa > Chordata > Amphibia > Anura > Ranidae > Pelophylax > Pelophylax lessonae. Next base: position 57,097,144 of record NC_138771.1, on the reverse strand, counting down.
TTCCATAGACTTGATCCGTCTATTGGCAAGAGTTATGCTGTCCTCGGTCACAGCTAAGAGAGCTCTTTGGCTCCGCCCTTGGGTTGCGGATCCGGCATCAAAGCAAGTTTGGTGCCGTATTCCCTTTGAGGGGTCCTCCCTTTTCGGGAATAAACTTGACGAGGCCATAGCCCGGGCTACAGGCGGTAAGTCTGGGTTTCTTCCCCAGGATCGGCGCCAGTTCAACGTCAAGAAAGGACAGCCTACCAGAAAATTTGTGCCTGACCGGGCCAGGGAAGCTCGTTCTTATAGACCTGGTCGGGAGTTCAACCGGAACTGGAGATCCAGACAGTCTTCCAGGAAGACGACAAAGAACGTCTCCTCGGGGGACCGTGAGCCCACTAAGTCCTTTTGAAGGTGGGCCCGCTCAGACATGTCGGGTGGGTGCGCGTCTACGCTCCTTCCGACATGTCTGGGCGGCTTCGATTCAGGACCCCTGGGCCGTCAGGACGGTGTCTTCAGGCCACAAGTGGGTCTTCAAGGAGAGGCCAGGCTCAAGGTTCCTGCCTACTGCCATACCATGCCTAGAAGAAAGGCGTCAGATTTTGTTTTCTTACGTCGAAGCTCTCATTGCTCAAGGGGCTGTCATCTCCGTTCCAGAGTCCGAGCGAGGCCAAGGAATATATTCTCCGCTCTTTCTGGTCCAAAAGAAGAACGGATCATGGAGACCAGTAATAGATTTGACCTTCTTGAACAAATTCATAAAAAAAGAAAGGTTCAAAATGGAGACCCTGTTGTCCATACAGCAGTCAGTCCAGCCGGCAGATTGGATGGTGTCCATCGACTTGAAAGACGCCTACTTTCATGTCCCTGTGGACGAAGATTTTCAAAGGTTTCTCCGGTTCGAAGTGGGAGGATTACATCTTCAGTTTATCTGTCTCCCATTCGGGCTCTCAACATCTCCACGGACCTTTTCAAAAATCTTATTGGCCGTGGTAGCCCTACTGAGATTGAAAGGTATCCGTCTTCACCACTATTTGGACGATCTACTCCTGTTGTCCCAAGACAGAGACCAACTATTAGTTCATCTGGAGCAGGTCGTGTCCACTCTCCAGAAGTTTGGTTGGTTACTCAACAAGGAGAAGAGTCACCTGATTCCAACTCAGTCCCTGATCTACTTGGGCGCTCTGTTCGACACAGAGAAGGCGACTATCTCTCTTCCAGAGGAAAAGATAGGGACTCTTCGAGACAGGATTCGCTTTGCCCTCTCATCCTCTCATCTTCAGGCACGTCAATGCCTGAAGGTGATCGGGACTATGGTCGCAGTAGTCCCCATGGTGAAGTGGGCCCTGTGGAGGATGAGACCCTTTCAGAAGGGATTCCTTCAGCAATGGGATACGTGGCATCTGGATCAACGCATCTTCTTAACCCCTTCAATGAGAGCGAGTCTCCCCTGGTGGTTATGCAGAGACCACCTGCTGAACTGCCACTCTCTGAGGCCAGCTCCGTGGGTAGTGGTTACCTCGGACGCCAGCAACATAGGCTGGGGTGCCCACTGTCTGTCGGAGGTGGCACAGGGCAGGTGGGAGTTTTCCACTCGAGGAATAGTATCCAACATACTAGAACTCCGAGCAGCATTCCAAGCTCTTTGAGCATTTGCTCACCTGACAAAAGACCAACCTGTCATGCTGCGCCTGGACAACACCTCAGCAGTGGCATACATCAGGAAACAAGGGGGAACACGCAGCTGGTCCCTATTGAGGGAAGTGGAGCCGATTATGTCCTGGGCACAGAAAAATCTCTCGAATCTTTCAGCGGTTTATGTTCCAGGAGTCCAGAATGTCAAAGCAGACTTCTTGTCCAGAGTGGATCTGGACAACAACGAGTGGTCCCTTCACAAGGAAACGTTCAACTGGATCCTAACATTGGGGCTTTCTCCAGAGGTAGACCTCTTCGCCTCCCCCTGCAATCACAAACTGCCGAAGTACTACTCAAGATTCAGAGATCCACAAGCATCAGGGATAGATGCACTCTCGGATCAGTGGAGATTCCACAGGGCATACGCCTTCCCACCAATTCCGATTGTGTTGCAGTTCCTTCGGAGACTCAGGTCGGAGCCAGTGGAGGTAGTGGCGGTGATTCCCTTCTGGCCGAACAGGCCATGGTTTCCCCTTCTGACACTACTCAGTGTCCGAGACCCAATCCCGCTACCCTTCAGACCGGATCTGTTGTCCCAGGGGTCTGTACTCCATCCGTGCCCAGACCGTTTACATCTCAGGGTCTGGATGTTGAGAGGAGGAGGTTACAGGCTTTAGGCTGTCCAGAAACGGCAATCTCGACATTACTTAGTGCTAGAAGAAGCTCAACGAACAGGGTGTATCAGAGAATCTGGGAAAAATTTTCTGCACAACTGAATACAAGGCCTGATCCTCAATCTTCAATTAAGATCCAGGATGTATTGAGCTTTCTCCAATCAGGACTGGATTTGCCTCTATCAGTGAGTTCGCTCAGAGTCCAGGTCTCGGCTATTTCCGCTTTTACAGGGATCTCCTGGGCCACTCATGCCCTAATTCGTCAGTTCTTCCAAGGGGCAGTGAGAATCAGACCTCAGAGAAAACCCAGGTTTCCCAAGTGGGATCTGCCACTAGTTCTGGATTTCCTGGCGAGTCAGATTCAAGACATGTCTGATTCCTTGACCATAAGAGAGCTTACACTGATAACAGTGTTTCTGGTAGCTATAACCTCAGCAAAAAGAGTGTCGGAAATTGGGTCCTTTGGGACACAAGAGCCTTTCTTAACCTTTTTTCCTGACAGAGTGGTGCTCATCCCCATGCTGGATGCGAGACCAAAAAGGACCTCTGTCTTCCATGAAAACATAGAAACAGTATTACCAACCTTTAGACAGGAAGAGGAAGAATCTTCGGTTCATCCGCTGGATGTTGGAGAGTGTATTAAGAAATATTTAGATGCCACTTCCTCTTTCAGAAAATCAGAACATCTCTTTGTTACCTTCTATGGAAAAAACAAAGGTTCAAGAGCCTCGACGAGATCCATTTCCTCTTGGATCATCCAGACCATCCAGTGGGCTTATAGGGCTAAGGGCTTGACCCCTCCAGCAGTAGTTACAGCTCATTCGACGCGGAGCATCTCTACCTCCTGGGCAGTATCCAGACATGTGGCTCCTGAAGTCATTTGCAGAGCAGCGTCGTGGTCCTCTATTAACACTTTCTTATCCCATTACTGTGTTGAGCCAGCGGCTCTTTTTTCTGTGAATTTCGGTTTGCAAGTCCTGTCTGTTTGACAAAATGCATTAAACTTTTCTGTTCAGCACCTGCCCACCCTGTGTGTACGGCGAGTTATTTCCCGATACGTATGCTGCCATGGAGTCTGTCAGGAAAACGGAAAATTTATATCAAATACTTACCGTAATTTTCCTTTCCTGATGGACTCCATGGCAGCAGGAGTTCCCTCCCGGATTTCTGTGGAGGATAGTTACAGAACACGTGTGCTGAACAGGAGCAAAGATTTATGGGAGTGAGGTCCTATGGGTAGGTTTGGAGGCGGGGCCAAACCCGATACGTATGCTGCCATGGAGTCCATCAGGAAAGGAAAATTACGGTAAGTATTTGATATAAATTTTCCGTTTTTTTTTGTAGTTTACTGCAAAGTTTACTTTACTTTTTAATGTTTTACTTAAAGTTTAGTTTACTTTTAGATGCAGCAGTCCTTTTATTTTATTTTAAAACATAAACATAGTTTTGTCACTTAGTTTATTCACTAATGGTGATCTTAATATTTTTTAGCAAGCGCACCAATATTGTTTGGGTTTAAAGTTGCATAGACTTCTGTTAAATTAAATCGCAAGCCACAAATAAACCCCTCTGATCTGCAGCTTTGAAATCGCACTGAAGTAGCACGATTTCAAAACCACATTGATGTGAACCACGGCCTAAAGAGGCAAAATATTGAAAATAATTCGTAAAATTCCAAGAACACATTAAAGCTAATCTGAGATTTTAGGGTTTGTGTTTGCACCTACTTTATGAAGAATCTTTTGGGGTTTATGTAAATGACAGAAAACAGCAACCTGGAAAGTAACAGTCCCAGCAGGAAAGGGGCAGCTAAGGAGAAGGGATGCTGTGACCAAGGCTTTGTGCTGAAACGCACAAGCTGTTTTTTAACCCACCTATATTTAGCAATAAACACTGTGTTTTTTGGACTCTGGAGTTTCCGGCTACCTTTCCTTTGAATAAATGAGAAGGGATGCATCTGGTAATTTGTTGCTGTGGTCATTCCCCATTGCATCATGCTGATATTTAACCACTTCAGCTCCGGAAGGTTTTACCCCCTTAATGACAAGGCCATTTTTTTGCGATTCGGCACTGCGTTACTTTAACGTAATACCCAAATACAATTGATGTCCTTTTTTCCCACAAATAGAGCTTTCTTTTGGTGGTATTTGATCACCTCTGCGGTTTTTAGATTTTTGCGCCATAAACATAAAAAGAGCGACAATTTTGAACAAAACGCTATATTTTTTACTTTCTGCTATTAAAAACATTCCCAATAAAAAATTTTAAAAAATCTAATTTTTTATCAGTTTAGGCCAATTTGTATTCTGATATATATTTTTGGTAAAAAAAAATCCCAAAAAGCGTATTTTAATTGGTTTGTGCAAAAGTTACAGCGTTTACAAACTACGGGATCGATTTTTGGAATTTTTATTTATTTTTTTGTTTTTATTAGTAATGGCGGCGATCAGCATTTTTTAGCGGGACTGCGACATTGCGGCGGAGAGATCGGGCCCCTAACTGACATTTTTGACACTTTTTGGGGACCAGTGACAATAATACAATAATCAATGCTAAATATTATGCACTGTTACTGTATAAATGGCACTGACGGGGAAGGGGTTAACACTGGGGGTGATCAAAGGGGTTAATGTGTACCTAAATGTGCTTACTAAAGCTGGATACACACTATCCAACTTTTGTGGTTAGATTTCCTTCAGATTTACCTTTTCTATGTAGAGCAAGGGCCTGCCAGATTGCATACAAATTGAAAGTGTTTAGGTTTGACCTCATATTATATGGTTTTGGTAAGTCTAAAGGAAAAAGTCTTCAGAAAATCTTATAGTGTGTATGGCCCATAACTGTGTAGCTTAGCTTAGCTGAAACTTCTGATCTCTCCCTGCCTGTCTCACAGAAGACTCACCTGCTTTGTTTACATAAGTCTTCTGTCAGTTTATCTGATGACCAGGGGAGGAAGGCAGCGATCGCCGTCGCTCCTCCTGCGGCCGGCCTCCTACTGTGTCTAAACACACGAAACCTTGTGCACAAAATCACATAATTCTACGTGATTTTGCGCAGCCAGGCTGCCCTGCCGCAGTAATACTACAGTGGGCGGTCGGCAAGAGGTAAATGTCAATTAGACCCCCCGATTTGCTTATGATACAGATTAATGTAAGTTGGGTAAGGATGTTTTTCCATATAAAATAAGCGTACTGTTTGAACCCTGAGCGAAAAAAAAAAAAAATTCCTCGCCATATGTACATTGAAAGTTTGAAATCAATGTTTCTCAGTCACTTTAGAAAACCAAGGATAGAAAAGAAAACTATCTTAAGACTGTATCTTATATTTGCCCTCGTACAACCACTTTCCTACAGGTATTTATATAGTCTTATCTGTTTTTGCAGCTTTTTACATATTGTACAAAGTACATTTACAGGAGCTTCCAGGGGCTCCACATAGGGCAATTTAACCTACCGGCAATACTTTAGAGTGTGGGAGGAAACTGGAGTATCCAGAAGAAGCCCACACAAGCACATAGGGGAACATACAAACTGCATGCAGATAGTGTCCTGACAGGGGTTATGAAACAAAGGCCCCAGTACCGCAAGGCAGAAGTGCTAACCGCTAAGCCATCGCAGCTTCATAATCTGTGGAGAGCGGCAAGCAGTCGTTGTAGGAGGCACAGATGGCTGGTAGACTTGATCAGGTAGCGGCGGTATATCCTTGTCTTCTATGGCTTTAATACCGCATTTTCAAACCAGTCCTTAACAAGAATTTTGTTTTCATTTACCCATTTGATGTTTGCCTTGGTCTTCTCTATTGATTGCTCCAGAGTTCGTGTAGCTGAGCCAAAACCTATGGCTTCATTATCCTTTTTAAATTGTTCAAACTGGTGGGAAAGAGAATGACATCATTATTAGGAGAAAATTAAAACTTTCCATTCCTGCACATCTATGTGTATACGATTACATGATATTTTCTTGTATCAAAGTTACCCCTTTCTACAAACCACAACGGTTTCTATTATACACTGGGCAAAATTATAAAAACGCAACACTTTTTTTTTTTGCCCCCATTTTTTATGAGCTGAACTCAAAGATCTAAGACTTTTTCTATGTACACAAAAGGCCTATTTCTCTCAAACATTGTTCACAAATCTGTCTAAATCTGTGTTACTGAGCACTTCTCCTTTGCCGAGATAATCCATCAACCTCACAGGTGTGGCATATCAAGATGCTGATTAGACAGCATGATTATTGCACAGGTGTGCCTTAGCCTGGCCACAATAAAGGCCACTCTGAAATGTGCAGTTTTATCACACAGCACAATGCCACAGATGTCGCAAGTTTTGAGGGAGCGTGCAATTGGCATGCTGACTGCAGGAATGTCCACCAGAGCTGTTGCCCGTGAATTAAATGTTTATTTCTCTACCATAAGCCGTCTCCAAAGGTGTTTCAGAGAATTTGGCAGTACATGCAACCGGCCTCACATCCGCAGACCATGTGTAACCACACCAGCCCAGGACCTCCACATCCTTCACCTCCAAGATCGTCTGAGACCAGCCACCCGGACAGCTGCTGCAACAATCGGTTTGCATAACCAAAGAATTTCTGCACAAACTGTCAGAAACCGTCTCAGGGAAGATCATCTGCATGCTCGGTGTCCTCATTGGGGTCTCGACCTGACTGCAGTTCCTCGTCGTAACCGACTTGAGTGGGCAAATGCTCACATTGGTTGGCATCTGACACTTTGGAGAGGTGTTCTCTTCTCAGATTAATCCCGGTTTTCACTGTACAGGGCAGATGGCAGACAGTGTATATGGCGTTGTGTGGGTGAGTGGTTTGCTGATGTCAACGTTGTGGATCGAGTGGCCCATGGTGGCGGTGGGGTTATGGTATGGGCAGGCGTATGTTATGGACAATAAACACAGTTGAATTTTATTGATGGCTTTGTGAATGCACAGAGATACCGTGACGAGATCCTGAGGCCCATTGTTTTGCCATTCATTCACGACCATCACCTCATGTTGCAGCATAACACAGATTTAGACAGATTTGTGAACAACATTTTAGAGAAATAGGCCTTTTGTGTACATAGAAAAAGTCTTAGATCCTTGAGTTCAGCTCATGAAAAATAGGGGCAAAAACAAAAGTGTTGTGTTTAAAATGTTGTTCAGTGTAGGTTGAGCTTATCCAAAATGTTAGGCAAAATCTAACAACTTATGCTTCATGCACACAGGGCTCTTCTGAATGTGTTTCTCCTGACAGGACAAAACAACAAAGTGTTTCTGCTGCCCAAATGCTCATTCCATAAACGCATTTTTGTGCCTCTAAACACTCCCCTTCTAATACGCCTGTAAACGCCTATATGTGCATGGACACATAGGGGTTCATTTACTAAAACTGGAGAGTGCAAAGCTTAATAGAACAAGTTGAAGTTAGAAGCTGATTGGCTACTATGCAGAGCTGCACCAGATTTTACACTCTCCAGTTTTAAGTAAATCCACCCCATAGGCTAACATAGAGGCAGAAAAAAAAAAAAACGCCACACACCCTTAAATGCAGCATTTTTAAATTTGTGACACTGTGTGAGGCCTTAAAGTCATTCAGAATGATTTGTGTAAACTGGCACAGAGAAAGTGCTATCATTGCCCATGCCAACCCTTTAAGCTATTTGTACCATATTCCTATAAACACTAATTAGTCAGCGGCTCCTCTGGGAAGCATCTAAGGCCTCCAACACACAGGAGTAAAAAATGAAGCATTTGTTAATCCCCTTTCACACGGAGCGGACTGTATTGCGATCCGCTCCGGCACTTTTTTTTTTTCACAGAGACGGATGACATTTGTGTCATCTGGTTCGTATGTTCGCATATCATCCCCGTTTACGGATGATATACCGACATAATGTATGTCTATGTGAATGCGGATGTCAGCGGATGACACCGCTGACATCCAATTTTGCGTCCGTTCCTTTTTTCAAACGTAAGAAAAATAGGGTTCTGTTCCATTCCAAAAAACGGAACAGAACTGGAAGGATAGTCATCTGCAGACATCCGCAATCCCATTGACATGCATTATGTCCGTATATCACCCGCAAACGGATGGAGTGATATACAGACATACGGAGCACCCGTGTGAAAGGGGCCTTACTGATTTGAAATGAGATGCATTGTTGTCTATGGAACAATGCACACAAAGATCAGTAATACAGCGATGAGGACAGAGCCGAAAAACAAAAATAGAAAATGTTAAATTTGAGTGCAGTAATTTACTCACATATGCGTATTTACGCATTCATAAGCATGTTTACTTGAGTATAAATGAGTATATAACAATACAGGCAATGAAGAAGGATTTACTCATCTATAGAGTATTTACATTATATTACCAAAATTATTGGGACACCTGCCTTTACACGCACATGAACTTTAATGGCATCCCAGTCTTAAGGCCCGTACACACGATATGAAATTCGGAAGGAAAATTTTGTCCGAAGAACGATCTGCCGATTTTCGGATTGTTAGTACAGTGCTTTCAACAGCCGATTACGGATTTTCGGACGACAAAAACTGGATGTGCAGGCTATAAATTTTTTATTGTACGTCAACACAACGTCCGATTTTCGTTTAATTAGTACAGTTTTCGTCGGAAAAAAATCATAAGAGCAAGACTAGGCATGCTTAGAAATGAAAGAACACATACAAAACAATTCAACACATTACATCACTTCTGAAGTTGAATTCTCGTATGAAAGTAACCTTTTCACTTTCCACATGAGACGAGCATGCAAAAAAAAACAGACGACAGATCGTTCGATAATCTGATCGTGTGTACGAGGCTTTAGTCTGTAGGGTTCAATATCGAGTTGGCCCATCCTTTAACAGCTTCAACTCTTCTAGGAAGGATGTCCACAAGGTTTAGGAGTGTGTCTATGGGAATGTTTGACCATTCTTCCAGAAGCACATTTGTGAGGTTAGGCACTGATGTTGGAGAGAAGGCCTGATAGCAGTCTCCGCTCTAATTCATTGCAATGGTGTTCTATCGGGTTGAGGTCAGGACTCTGTGCAGGCCAGTCAAGTTGCTTCACCCCAAACTCGCACATCCATGTCTTTATAGACCTTGCTTTGTGCACTGGTCCAAATCATTTGGTGCAGGGGGGGGGGGGGTTATGGTGTGGGGTTGTTTTTCAGGGGTTGGGCTTGGCCCCTTAGTTCCAGTTAAGGGAACTCTTAAGGTGTCAGCATACCAAGACATTTTGGACAATTTCATGCTCCCAACTTTGTGGAAACAGTTTGGGGATGGCCCCTTCCTGTTCCAACATGACTGCACACCAGTGCACAAAGCAAGGTCCATAAAGACATGGATGAGCGAGTTTGGGGTGGAGGAACTTGACTGGCCGGCACAGAGTCCTGACTTCACCCCGATAGAACACCTTTGGGAAAAAATTAGAGTGCAGACTACGAGCCAGGCCTTCTCGTCTAACATCAGTGCTTGATTGATCGATCGACTTTGGTACAACCAGCCTGCCAGATTTTACATTGTATTATTGCTAGCAGCTGGCAATATAATGGCTCAGTGGGAGGGATTCCCCTGTCAATACTGTCTGTGTTGAAGGGTAAATTGAGTTATTTTATTTCTGGCAACCCATGATTGCAGGAAAGAATTTTGCTCCATGGCTTAGTGTTTTCTTTCCTCTATTTTTAAAAATAAGCCTTGGGAAAACATTACTCTACTTTGCTTCTTGTAAATTCATGCTTTTAAAAGCCTCAACAAATTCTTCTGATGACCTAATACTAACGTATGCACATACCTGCTTTAGGTCAAAATCTGTTGAGAATCTTCTAGTAACTCCTGAAATCAGGTAACCAAATGAGAATGAAGAGCTTCCAAACCTACATAGGAAAAGTGAAAAACAAAATATTCTTTACGCTTGGGTATATACTGTATAGACCTGACTAATTATCACATATTTCATTTTTTGACATTCGGTAAAGCTGGTGTACAATTATCTTGACTAAAGGATTAGTCAACTTGGGTCCTTAAAGCGGAGTTCCACTGGCTTTTGTGTTTATTAAAAGTCAACAGCTACAAAAAGTGTAGCTGCTGACTTTTAATAAACACATAATCACTTGTCCCATAGTCCAGCGATCCGGCCGGAGAGGGGCCTCGGTTTGCTCCCTCTTTTCCCCATGGCGCCGGCATCTCTAGTGTGGGCACCCGGCTGTGACAGCTTGCGGCTTCACAGCCGGGTGCACACTGCGCATGTGTGAGTCGCGCTGCACGTCCTGAATGGACGGGCAATCTTCTTGGATCTAAGACGTGTCCCAGAACATTGCAGGGAGGAAGGGGGAGAGGAGAACTTCAGCCCGAGCCGCTTAGGCGGCCCAAGCGGAAGTAGGAGCGGGCACCTGTCAAGTCTAGGTACCGCCCCCCCCCCCCAAAAAAAAATGACATTCCAAATGTGGCATGTCAGGGGGTCAGAACCACTTAAAGCGGAAGTTCCACTTTTGGGTGGAACTCTATGTTAAGCACTAGAATAAAGACTCAGACTGCGCGACATGGGTTTAATACGGCCACATCAGCCAATTTATTAATCAAAGAATAAATAACATCACATTTACCATAACAATAAGTACAAAATTCAACAATGAACTTCTAACAATGCCCAACAACAAGCAGTCTTTGGGTTTCCTTAAGGCACAATTTTAGCTGTAATTGTCCATGTCCTCAGCCGCGCTCCAACCGGCTTGAAGACGTTACAACCTCACACATACTTCCAATTTTCACCCCCAGGGGACCTAGCTCCTGGTAGAACAACCACAAACCAAATGGGGAGCGCCTTACCCTAGATGGGCCCCCACCATTAGGTAAAATGTAAGTAATCACTGACCCCCCCCCCCCCCCCCCAATGACCCCCTGACCCATCAACTGCTGTGACAAAACACGCAACAGACAATCGTGTATTCTTTTTTTTTATTTTATTTTTTTATTTGTTCTGTAATTTTCTTTTTTTGTATAAACTCAATTAGAGTTGAAAAAAACACAAAAATATTCCCACAACCCGTACTCCTCAGCAACCATTAACATAAGGGCGGGTGGAAAGGAAGTTACCTCTTCTCCTGAATTCTTTGGACTGAACCCAAAACCACCTATCTGCGTTGACCCTAACATCTGCTCCCTGCCCATCCAGCCTTTTCCTTCAATCAGGTAAGGACTACTCCCTTTGCAACCCCTCTGACCTAGCTGACCCTTCCCTGACCCTGTTCCTCCTTAATCATGCTGCCCCTTCGTCCATTTTCTCCTCCGGGCCTCACTTTATAACCTTATAGTAGCAATACATCAGGCTTATTTTAATTGAAGGATTATTTCCAGAATCCCTCAGTGGAATCAATGATAGTTACCTGCTGGAAAACCTATTTCTGCTAGACAAATTCTATCATATTGTATCTCATTACTTATACTTGACCTTTGTGAAGAGCTTGGAGCCCTGCTCTAATCTTCTCTTGATCCTTGGATTGATGGGGTGTCGGCGTCTAAATGTACTCATCTAGAAAGTAATGCTGGCCATACAATAGCCGAAAAATAATTTCAAAATCTGTCATTTGGTCCATTCGTTTCTCGTCCTAGGCACACCTAGAAAATTGGTTTTAACTTTTCAGAGCTGAAAAATCAAAGGAACAGCTTGGAAAATTCTGCCGAATGAACCAGTAGCGGCTGGTGCTTCCCCCACAGTCTCCTCCCCGGGTCGAGCTTCCCCTGCGTCTCCTCCCTCCTCCCTCGCCAATAGGATGGCTTCTCCTTTCGGCCAATGGGGAAACGCTTTTAAGAACCTGGCCAGGAGGAGAATCTGTGTGACAATAGCGAATATTCATTTGCTATTGTCACACAACTGGGTGGGCTCAGGGTGCAGTGTGCTCTGTGCCCCGCGCCCCAAGCACACCCTTTTTTGAAGCCTATTAGAACCTCTGGCTCCAATCACGTGCTTCAAAAAAAAAAAAAAAACCCATTGAAATCTATGCGTCCGGCGCCCTGCATGTAGATAAGGGGGCCGGATGCAGGGATAGGGGGGATGGAGCCCCTGCACCCCCAATCGACGGACCGACTGGAATGAACAATAAATGGAAAGGTTAGTGTGTTTCTCGCCCAAACTGTTTGCACTAGGCATATGTGACAAAATTAACGAAAAACTGATTAATTTATGTCCATTGAACGATTTATCGATCAAAATTCGGTCATTACATGATGGCACGATCGTCTGCTCTCACGGCCGAGTGCTCGTTTTTTGGAAATGAGTTTGAACGATTTTTCTTATAGTGTATGGCCAGCCTAACAGGCATGTGAATAGAAAGAAGTGAAATGCATCAGATGGCGGCGTTGGTGGAGAAGCGTGGACTGAGGCTGCTTCTTATTTCTATACTATACAGGCTGGTCAGGAGAGCGGCTTTCTTTCTATTTACATTCCTCATACTTGACCTGGACATACACCAGAAGAATTTCGTAGGAACAGTATGGAAAAAAATAAATAAATGTGGATTTTATTTAGGAAAAATTGTCGATATTGTAATGAGACCTGTTTAACCACTTCAGCCCCGGAAGCATTTGCCTCCTTAACCACTTGCCGACCGCCGCACGCCGATCTACGTCGGCGGTCAGCCCCTCACAGACAAAGTGACGTAGGGCTACGTCACTAGCTTGTGAGGGTCTAGGGAGCGAGCGCGCGCCGCCGGAGGCGCGCTCCCGCTCCCGCGTGGTCACGGACCCCCCCGTGCGTGTGACCGGCGGACCCGATGTCCGCCGGCCACTCTGCGATCGGCGGGGGAGAGGGAGAAAGTCAGGCAGCTTGTGTAAACAAGCTGCCTGTCATTCTCCCCTCTGTATGAGAGCGGATCATATGGATCTACTATGTAGATCCGTTGATCACTCTGCATACAGCTGAAGCCACAGCCAATCACAGTAAGAATCACGCCCCTAGGGACACACACAGCCCCTCCCTCTCAAATAAAGTTAACCCCTTCACTACCAGTGTATTTTTACAGTAACAGTGCATATATATAGCACTGATTACTGTAGAAATGTCACTTGTAACCCCAAAAGTGTCAAAAATGTCAGTCAAGGGTCCGATCTGTCCGCCCCAATGTCGCAGTACCGCAAAAAAAATCGCAGATCGCCGCCATTACGCGTTAAAAAAAAAAAACAACAAAAATGACAAAAATCTTTCCCTTAGTCAGTAAACGCAATAACTTTTGCGCAAACCAATCAAAATACGCTTTTTGCGATTTTTTTTTACCAAACATAGGTAGCATAAAACAAATTGGCCGAAAATGTTAAAAAATTTTGATTTTTACATTTTTTTGGGGGGGGGAATTTCATATAAAAAAAAGGGAAAAATATTGCTATTTTTGCAAAATTGACGCTCTTTTTTTGTTTATAGCACGTGATCAAAAAATCGCACAGGTGATCAAATACCACCAAAAGAAAGCTCTGTTTGTGGGAAAAAAAGGACGCCAAATTCGTTTAGGTACAGCGTCGCACGACCGCGCAATTGTCCGTTAAAGTCACGCAGTGCCGAATCGCAAAATACCCCCTGGTCGTTTAGCAGCCAAATCCTCCGGGGCTTAAGTGGCTAATGACCAGGCCATTTTTTGTGATTTGGCACTGCGTTATTTTAACTGACAATTGCGCGGTCGTGCGACGCTGTACCTGTATAAAATTGATGTATTTTTTTCCCCCACAAATAGAGCTTACTTTCGGTGGTATTTGATCAACTGTGCGTTTTTTTTTGTTTTTTTTGCGCTATAAACAAAAAAAGCAACAATTCTGAAAAAAAAAAAAAAACAATATTTTTCACAATCTGCTATATAACATTCCCAATAAAAAAAAAATGTAAAATTTAAATTTTTTCATCATTTTAGGCCAATTTGTATTCTGCTACATATTTTTGGTAAAAAAAATTCCTATTTTTATTGGTTTATGCAAAAGTTATTGTGTTTACAAACTAGGGGAAAAATTGATGTCATTTTTATTTATTTATTTTACTAGTAATGTTGAGTACCCCCACAGTAAGCAGCTTTCTATGGGGGCACCCGAGCCGAGCTGCTGCTTTGTGTGTCTATTCAGACACGGAGCTTCCATTCGGCTCGCCCCCTCTATCACCTGATTGGATTCACAGTGGTGGGAGCCAGTGGCGCTGCAGCTGTGTCTTAGCCAATCCTGAGGGAGAGTCCCAGACAGCCAAGGGGCTGGAAAGAGATGGGGCTCAGGTAAGTATTAGAGGGGCTGAGGGGGGCTGCTGCACACAGAAGGTTTTTTATCTTAATGCATAGAATGGATTAAGATAAAAAAAACCTTCTGACTTTACAACTCCTTTAAACTCTTCCTCCCAAATATGCAGCCTTGGCTTCAGGGGGTTGTACCTGGGTGATGCCTGCAGCTAGGGGCATCACCCCGGCATCTTTTTTAAGGGCCGACGGTCAGCTTTCTTGTAATACCAACCGATGCAGCTGAGCAGCTGCTTGGTTGTTATTACAAGGAGAGGGAGTGGGGGACACGTCACTTCCCGCCGCCTTCCGTGGCTTGCCCGGGTCTCCCATTCCACCGGGAGGCCCGATTGACCAGCCAACACGTTTCCCATAGCTGGCTGAAGACCTGAACAAAGCCGAATTCGGCTCTGATCGGGTCTCCTATGTAGAAACCTGGAATCTATGTCATGACATCACTTCCGGGTACTGGGGCCTTAAAGGCACCAGATTTGAAAAAGAAATTACAGCATTCAAAACCGCCAAACTTGGTGTTTTGAATGCTTTTAAGTGCAAAGGAGGGATTTGAGGTATTTTAGACCCCCCCAGATCCCTCCATAAAGAGGGATAAAATGTAAAGGGACAGTGTAAAAAAAATTAAATAAATAAAAAAAATAAGAAAACAAAATAAAAAATTCAAAGCGCCACGTCCCTCTGGGCTCTTGCGCAGAAGCGAACGCATATGTAAATGGTGTTCAAACCACACATGTGAGGTATCGCCGCGATCATTAGAGAGAGAGCAATAATTCTAGCACCTCCTTTGTAACTCTGAACAGGTAACCATTAAAAGTTTTTAACCACTTTACCACCGGAGGATTTTGCTGTCTTACGTCCAGGCCACTTTTTGCGATTCAACGCTGTGCGACTTTAACTGACAATTGCACGGTCATGCGACGCCATACCCAAACGGAATTTACGCCCTTTTTTCCCACAAACAGAGCTTTCTTTTGGTGGTATATGATCACCTGTGCGATTTTTACTTTTTGCGCTATAAACAAAAAAAGAGAGTTTATTTTGAAAAAATAACAATATTTTTAACATTTTTTTATATGAAATTCCCCCCAAAAAAATGTAAAAATCAAATTTTTTTTAAAATTTTTGGCCAATTTGTTTTCTGCTACCTGTGTTTGGTAAAAAAAATTGCAATAAGCGTATTTTGATTGGTTTGCGCAAAAGTTATTGCGTTTACTAACTAAGGAAAACATTTCTGTCATTTTTGGTGTTTTTTTTTAACGAGTAATGGCGGCGATCTGCGATTTTTTTTGCGGGACTGCGACATTGCGGCGGACAAATGGGACCCCTAACTGACATTTTTGACACTTTTGGGGGTACCAGTGACATTACTGCAGTAATCAGTTCTATATATATGCACTGTTACTGTAAAAATGACACTGGCAGGGAAGGGGTTAATTTTATTGGAGAGGGGTTAATGTATGCCTGGTGCTTACTAACGTGTGTGGGGGGAGGTGACTGAGTGACACAGGGACAGATCGGATGTTCAGCTATGCTGAACCCTGCAATCTGTCACTCCCTGTCACTTAGGAGATCCGCCCGCTCTGTTTACACAAGCGGGCGGATCTCCAAACTAGATTCCCCGACGATCAGGGAAGAGCGGCCGCTCCTCCCCTTGCCCGACTTCCGCTGTGACTGAACACAGCGGGAGCGAGCCTCCGGCGGTGCGCGCCGCCCACAAGGGGCGGAGTCCAGCGACGTAGGTCTACTCTGCTGGACGATAACGAGCCACATTGCTGCAGTAGCAGCAATGTGAGCGGAGTTAAAGTGGTTAAAGCGTTGCCTATGGAGATTTTAAAGTATCGAAGTTGTCACCATTCCACGAGTGTGTTGGACTAACTTTATTGTTTTTTTTTTTTTTTTTTAAATTGCATTTAAAAGAACACTGCACAAATACCATGTGACATCAAATATTGCAATGATCGCCATTTTATTCTCTAGGGTCTCTGCTAAAAAAAAAAAAAAATTATATATATAATGTTTGGAGGTTCTAAGTAATTTTCTAGCAAAAAATACTGATTTTAACTTGTAAGCTACAAATGTCAGAAAAAGACTTAGGCATAAAGAGGTTAGGGTACAGTAATATATTCAATTACCTCTATCTCTCTGCCACTCAACCCCTCGGTCTCTAAGTATGAAAGCTCCATTATACCTCACTTTTTAGTTCCACAAACACTTTATTGAAATGTCACATTTATACAAAACCAGGTTCAAGACTGAACGGGTGGTGGGTGGGAGTTAGATTCACAAAAAGTGGAGAGTGCAAAATCTGGTGCAGCTCTGCATATAAACCAAACAGCTTCCAGGTTTTATTGTAAAAGCTTAATTGAACAAGTTGAAGTTAGAAGCTGATTGCCACAGCTACACCAGATTCTGAGTGCTACAGTTGTAGTAAATCTGAGTTGGCCCACCCTTTGCAGCTATAAAATCTTCAACTCTTCTGGGAAGGCTGTCCACAAGGTTTAGGAGTGTGTCTATGGGAATGTTTGACCATTCTTCCAGAAGCGCATTTGTGAGGTCAGGCACTGATGTTGGACAAGAAGGCCTGGCTCGCAGACTCCTCTCTAATTCATTGCAAAGATGTTCTATCTGGTTGAGGTCAGGACTTTGTGCAGGCCAGTCAGGTTCCTCCACCCCAAACTTGCTCATACATGTCTCTATGGACCTTTCTTTGTGCACTGGTGCGGGTCATGTTAGAACAGGAAGGGGCCATCCCCAAACTGTTCCAAAAAAGCTGAAAAATAACCCCACACCATAATTCCCCCTGCACCAAATGATTCGGACCAGTGCACAAATCAACGTCCATAAAGACACGGATGAGCGAGTTTGGGGTGGAGGAACTTGGCTGCCCTGTACAGAGTTCTGACCTCAACCTGATAGATCACCGTTGAGATGAATTAGATAGGAGACTATGAGCCAGGCCTTCTCATCCAACATCAGTGCCTGACCTCAGCTGACTTGAGCTGCACATGTACAGGGCGTACAGGCAGGTAAGGAACTTTATTGCAGATGAGACATAGTATGATCCTGTCTGTTCGCCATTTTTTTCCCTAAAGTTCCTCTTTAATGTATAGAAATTACAATTGTATGTAACAAGACTGGACTACGAGGCCTTCTATGCAATGTAGGCTGGCAAGCTATTCCTCAGCAACTCAGAGGAACACCATGATTTAGGTTCCGCAGTCCTGGCTGGCCATTCATGTACATAGTATTTAATGTATACATATCCTTTCTATATGTGATTCATACAGCTTGGGAATTCTCCCCCATTGTGTGACTATCTTTGTGTCATCTTGTCTCCCCTTATTTACCAATCTCAGTTGGATACGGTCTCTCTTTTCGTCCTTTTGCTGTATCAGAGGTTTATGAAATATTGTTTGATAATATATGAAAATGTGCCTCAAAATTTTTCATTTTATCTGACATATAGTTGTACTCCAGGTATACCTGCTTTTTGTTCTTTAATATAGAAATTGGTAATACAATTATTAATATACAAAATAAAGGTTGAAAGGCACTTGCCCTAAGGGCCCAACAGGACAGTTATCACACTTTGTCCTGTAATGGAACCTGGACTGATAATAGGTAAAGCAGCTCTTGGGGTATGCTAGCCCTGTCCTGTGTATGTAATACGTTAAAAGGTAACTCCACTTTCGCGGGGGACAAAAAAAGAAAATAAAGAAGAAAACAATATAGCGTATACAATTGTGACACAAGTCATATTGTAATTGAATAATATTAAAAATAACTTTATAATAACTAATTTTCTGAAAATGTAATGCAATATGGCTGCCTGGAGGTCTTCTGTACACAGAATTTATACTGACCACACCCCAGAAACATAATTTCCTGCTTGTATGATTGGCCGAATTGCAAAAAGTGGCCCAGGTGTAAGACAGCAAAATCCTCTAGTGGTTAAAGTCCTTTAAACCCAAATATATTAAACTTGTACAGTTGAGGGCATATTGTTTTATGCTTCCCCTGATCACAGCAAAGAGACTCTCTTGCACCAGGGATTGTAGACCTTTACAAGTGTCCTACTTCCCCTCAGCCTGCCGCTGTGATTATACAATTTTTGAAAATCCTATGACATTATATACTATAATTTTTTAAACACTTCCCGCCCTCTGTATGCAAAATGACAGCCGCAGGGTGGTTGTATTATTTTGACTAGACATCATATGACGCATCTCCGATCTAGGTAAAGAGCCCATGGCGCAGGCTCTTTACCACGTGATCAGTTGTGTCCAATTACAGCTGATCGCATGGTAATCAGAAAGTGCCGTTTATCGGCTTTCCTCCATTCGCACTGACAAGGAGCAGGTAGAGGAAAGCTGATCGGCAGCTCTCCTGACGGGGGGTCTGCACTAATAATCAGCACATTGATTATCAGTGCAGACCCATCAGCAATGCCCACCGATGCCTGCCAGTGATGCCTATCAGTGTCCCACCAGTGATGCCCACCTGTACCCAGAAATTATGCCAATCAGTGCCCAACTGTTCCCATAAAGGGTGCCAATCAGTGCCCATAAAGGGTGCCAATCAGTGCCCATAAAGGGTGCCAATCAGTGTCCATTAGTAATGCCAGTCAGTGCCCATCATTAATGCATGTCAGTGCCTCTTCCTTAGTGCTGCCTAACAGTGCCATCTATCAGTGCCCATCATTGCCACCCAACAGTGCCTACCAGTGCCCATCATTGCCGCCCATCAGTGCCACCTATCAGTGCCCATCAGTGCTGCCCATCAGTGAAGGTGAAAACGTACAGTACTTATTTACAACATTTTATAAGAAATACAAAGAAAAACATTTTTTTATTTGTAGCGCAAAAATTAAACAAGCCAGTAGTGATCAAATACCACAAAAATAAAGCTCTATTTGTAAGGAAAAAAAGATAAAAAATGTCATATGGGTAGAGTGTCACATGGCCGCGCAATTGACATTGACAAAGAGCAACAGTGCAGAAATCTGAAAATTGGCCTGGGCAGGAAGGGGGGAAAAGTGCCCGTTTTGTAGTGTTAAAGAAATTCAACACTGTCAAAGTACCTTTTTTCTTTACAGCAGTAACTGAGCACTTACTTTTCACGGAATGTCTTCCAATGGCCTCTGACAAAGTCCCAGGCAAGACTCTGACCAACCGAATTCCCAGCAACATTTAGAATTGTGGAAATAGAGTCTTGTCTACGAATTTTTGTGGTATCCGTTGCATACTGTAACAGTCTAAAAATAAAGCACAATTACAATGAATCTTCAATTCAGTTCTAAAAGAAAACAAATTAAAAAAAATAATTCATTTTGATTAGGTCTCTCATTTCATTTGTCACTTTGATAACTTTGCAATTGCCTGTAACACATTCCTTTTAGCTATATTGCAGAGAAATTGTCTTATCTATACAAGATATGACCATTTAACTGGAATGGACTGTAAAAAAAAAAATTTGTGCAGGGACATTGTCTTAGTGGAGAATCCACTCGTCAGGCCAGAGTTTTGGGCTTTTCTTCCAAACAGATTCCTGTAACATTTTCAGAATTTCCAAGTAACATTGTTGGTTGACCATTGTACCATTTTCTAAGAACTCGTAGTGAATTATCCTCTTATGAAAAGCACTCTTTCCACAATTGCATCCGTCCGTTGTGTTTTTGGCTGTCCATTTCTTGCCTCATCGTGTACATCTTCCCACCCCTCCTTAAACCTCCTATTCAAAAGTATTTGATTTCTTCATGGAATTTTCACCATTTGCCTGTTGTTGTATATACTCTATATTGTCAAAAGTATTGGAACACCTGCCTTTTTTTGCACGCACATGATCTTTAATGGCATCCCAGTCAATCCCGTACGGTTTAATATTGAGTTGGCCCAACCTTTGCAGCCATAACAGCTTCAACTTTTCTGGGAAGGCTGTCCACAAGGTTTAGGAGTGTGTCTTTGGAAATGTTTAACCATTTTCCAGAAGCGCATTTGTGAGGTCAAACACGGATGTTGGGTGAGAAGGCCTGGCTCACAGTCTCCACTCATTTATCCCAAAGGTGTTCTGTCAGGTTGAGGTCAGGACTCTGTGCATGCCAGTCAAATTCCTCCACCCCAAACTCGCTCATCCATGTCTTTATAGACCTTAATTTGTGCACTTTTGCGAATCATGTTGGAACAGGGGGAGGCCATAACCAAACTGTTCCCACAAAGTTATGAGCTTGAAATTGTCCAAAATGTCTTGGTATGCTGACACCTTAAGAGTTCCCTTCACTGGAACTAAGGGGCCAAGCCCAACCCCTGGAAAACAAACCTTCCACCAAATGATTTAGACCAGGGCACAAAGCGAGATCTATTAAGACATTGATGAGCGAGTTTGGGGTTGAGGAATTTGACTGGCCTGCACAGAGTCCTGAACTCAATCCGATAAAACACCTTTGAGATGAGTTAGAACAGAGAATGCGGGCCAGGCCTTCTGGTCCAACATCACAGCCTGACCTCACAAATGCGCTTTTGGAAGAATGGTCAAACATTTCCATAGACACACTCCTAAACCTTGGGGATAGCCTTCCCAGAAGAGTTGAAGCTGTTAGAGCTGCAAAGGGTGGGCCAACTTAATATTGAACCTTACAGACTAAGACTGGGATGCCATTAAAGTTAATGTGCATGCAAAGGTAGGCGTCTCAATACTTTTGGAAATATAGTGTATATGTTGTTGTATATGCCCATTCCAATACTAATAAAAACTCCTTTGGATTACAAAAAAAATCCTTCTAGGTCCTTTATATACAATACAGCTAATGATGAGCTTGGACATGTTCAGACTATACACAAGAGGTTTTTATATGCGCGGCTGCGTGGCAGAGAATGCCCTGGCTGCAGATGATTAGCCCATCCAGGTGACAACTTCCTAGTGGGCTCACACATACAGTGGGGATTGAAAGTTTGGGCACCCCAGGTAAAAACTTGTATTAATGTGCATAAAGAAGCCAAGGAAAGATGGAAAAATCTCCAAAAGGCATCAAATTACAGATTAGACATTCTAATAATATGTCAACAAAAGTTAGATTTTATTTCCATCATTGACACTTCCAAATTACAGAAAACAAAAAAATGGCGTCTGCAAAAGTTTGGGCACCCTACAGAGTTAATATCTCGTACTGCCCCCTTTGGCAAGTATCACAGCTTGTAAACGCTTTTTGTAGACAGCCAAGAGTCTTTCAATTCTTGTTTGAGGTATCTTTGCCCATTCTTCCTTACAAAAGTCTTCCAGTTCTTTGAGATTTCTGGGCTGTCTGTCATGCACTGGTCTTTTAAGGTCTATCCATAGATTTTAAATTATTTTGAGGTCAGGAGATTGTGAAGGCCATGGCAAAACCTTCAGTTTACGCCTCTTGATGTAATCTCCCGTGGAATTCGAGGTGTGTTTAGGATCATTATCCATTTGTAGAGGCCATCCTCTCTTTAACTTCAGCTTTTTCACAGATGGCATCAAGTTACCATCCAAAATTTGCTGAAATTTTATTGAATCCATTTTTCCGTGTGTTCAGGTTATGATGTTATTGATCAGTATTTATTTGTTATTTATAATTTTTGGGTAATAAAAGGCTGCTATGGCCAATTTAACTCCAACCGGTTGTGGTGTGGTTATTTTATTGGAAGGGATGGGGTTTTATCGGTATAGTAGATAATTACAAGCCATATTTTATACCTTAGTCATGGCTACTCCATTTTTATAACACTATACCCAGATGATAAGTTTCATTGTTCAAAAGATCCCCCCACCCACACACCACTGTAGGTGTGCATTACCATTTGCAGGTATTATGTTGAAGATAAAACAAGAGGAAGGGGTATGAAGTCTGTGGAATCCTGTTCAGTACTTTTGCCATTGTTTCAAAGAAGGAAAATATAAATTTTTTGCACTATAAGAAATGTGGTTGCATATTGTAATGCAAAGGTTGGTGCACTTTGTCAGCAGGCTTTGAGATTGTGTCTATCAGTACCAGTACTTGTATGTGAGATCAGTTTGAGAAATTTCTAAGATGATTTGGAGTTCATTGAGAGATGTATTTGACCTCCTTTTAAATTGCATCAACCTGCTTCAAGCTGCTTTTGCATTCCTATTGATTTGGATGGCAAGTAAAGCAGTTCTGACATGAACAAAATCTTGTTGACCCAGGCCCTTAAAGTGGAACCTCAACCAAAACTCTTGAATTAGATAAGGCGGAGAGGTGTTAGAACCCCTGTCAGAACAGAATCATCACTGACTGTGGACCATTTTGCATTTCATTTGGAAATCAAGGTCCCAGGGTCTAGAGGAAAAGTGGAAAGGCACGGAATCCAAATTGCATGAGGTCAAGTGCAAAGTTACCACAGTCAGTGATGATTTTGGGGGACATGTCTTCTGCTAGTGTTGGCCCACTGCGTTTTATTAAGTCGAAAGTCAGCGCAGCCCTCTACCAGGGAATTCTAGAGCAAGTCATGCTTCCCTCTGCTGACCAGCTTTATGGAGATGCTGAATTCATTGTCCAGCAGGACTTGGCACCTACCCACACTGCCAAAAATACCAATACCTGGTTTAATAAACATGGTATCACTGTGCTTAATTGCCCAGAAAACTCGCCTGACCTAAACCCCATAGAGAACCTGTGAGGTATTGTCAAGAGGAAGATGAGAGACGCTAGACCCAACAATGCAGATGGGCTGAAGGTCGTTATCAAAGCAGCCTGGGCTTCCATGACACCTCAGTAGTGCCACAGGCTGATCGCCTCCATGCCACGCCACATGGATGCAGTAATTCATGCAAAAGGAGCCCCAACCAAGTACCGAGTGCATACTATACTGTACATGGACATACTTTTCAGTAAGCCAACATTTCTGTATTAAAAATTATTTTTTTTATTGGTCTTATGTAATATTCTAATTCTCCAAAATACTGAATTTTGGATTTTCACTAGCTGTAAGCCATCATCATCAAAATTAAAAGAAAGAAATGCTTGAAATATATCACTCTGTGTGTAACACATCTATAAAAAAAATATGAGTTTCACTTTTTGAATTTAATTACTGAAATAAGATAACTTTTTGATGATATTCTAATTTTCCTAAGAGCAAAAATACCCTGCAGCTGTGTCTCCTGGCCTCTATGATTAAGCCCTGGACACTGGAACCATGTCTGAGGAGTTCTGTACAGGTGGAGAACTGGAGCTGAAGCCATCTTTTACCCATTTCATTACATTTCTGCAACAGGAAGTCAATGTCAGAGGGCCACCATTTTGATGTGTCTCCTGAGCGCCACAAAAACAGAGGTATTTTGCACTGTACGCAAGAGACCTGATCATTGTTTAAGAGGTCAAAGATCATCTGATGTTGCTGTTCTATCAATTACCTGAGCTCACACATTGGTTCCAAGCTTTTGAGTGTACCATGTGAGTGGACAGATATAAATCTTTCATATATCTGTTCAGATTTTTTTTTCTTTTATAATATATATATATTTTTTAAACAAGCAAGTAGTACAGAGAATATTCAGAAAAAACCATAAGTGAAAGTAAGCGCTGGTTGGTAAAATCAAATAACTGAATCAATCACCCCAGTCCCTTAGGATTAATCAAATATTAGTCATACACATGAATAAATGTGCCATATATAAATTCAATCAGGATAGTGCATAATAACTAGAGAATATTACTCTCAATGAACAGTGATGGAAATAAAAAAATGACACTTGAATAGATTGAAAAGTATACCAGGATACTCTAGATTGCAAAGTCATGTAAAAAAGAACAATAGTCCCATAGGCATGCGTAGCCTATGGCATTAGGGTGTGCACCCCAAAGCTCAAACACACATGCTTGTGTGTGCGTGTATATACAGTGTATATATATATATAAAACACTTTTTCTCAGACAATAGATTCAGGAACTCTACTTCCTGGGCCAAGTTTCCACCCCCCCTCCAATCCCGCCCTTCCTTGGGTGAGATAAGTAAAGCGGTGCCAAATAATGGGTGTGGTAAAGGCTCAGAACTGTGTATCACACAAGGCGTAAGGTTTACAAATGTGTAACACACAGAGTACAGGACTCAGGAATGCAAAGCAAACATGGTGCATCCCACCATCCACGGCTCACCTATGCATCCTGCCATCCACAGCTCACCTATGCATCCTGCCATCCACAGCTCACCTATGCATCCTGCCATCCACAGCTCACCTATGCATCCTGCCATCCACAGCTCACCTATGCATCCTGCCATCCACAGCTCACCTATGCATCCTGCCATCCACAGCTCACCTATGCATCCTGCCTTCCACAGCTCACCTATGCATCCTGCCATCCACAGCTCACCTATGCATCCTGCCATCCACAGCTCACCTATGCATCCTGCCTTCCACAGCTCACCTATGCATCCTGCCTTCCACAGCTCACCTATGCATCCTGCCATCCACAGCTCACCTATGCATCCTGCCTTCCACAGCTCACCTATGCATCCTGCCTTCCACAGCTCACCTATGCATCCTGCCTTCCACAGCTCACCTATGCATCCTGCCTTCCACAGCTCACCTATGCATCCTGCCTTCCACAGCTCACCTATGCATCCTGCCTTCCACAGCTCACCTACTCATCCCACCATCCACAGTGCACCTCTTCTCCCCCCGTCCTCAGCACATTTCTTCTCCTCCCGTTCACAGCCGTCTATTCACCACACCATCCACAACTCACCTCTTCTTCCTCTGTCCACAGCTCATCTCTTCTTCCCCTGTCCACAGCTCACCTCTTCTTCCTCTGTCCACAGCTCACCTCTTCTTCCCCTGTGAACAGCTTACCTTTTGAATCCCACTATTCACAGCTTATCTATGCACCCCACCATCCACAGCTGACCTATGAACCCCACCATCCACAGCTCACCTTTGAATCCCACCATCCACAGCTCACCCATGCACTTCACCATCCACAGCTTCCCTTTTCTGACCCCATCCACAGCTCACCTATGCACCCCACCATCCACAGTTTACCTTTACTCCCACTGTTCACAGCTCACCTCTTCTTCCTCAGTTAACACCTTACCTATGCACCCACCATCTACATTTCACCTCCCTTAACCTCCCAGTCCACAACTTACTTCATGCCCAACCACAGCTTATCTTTTTTATAGCTTATCTCTGCCCCCTTCCACATTTCACTTCTGCACCCCATCTATAGTTTTCACCTCTCCAACCCCCTATCTTTCACCTCTGCACCCACAGATCTCTTACCTCTGCACAACCCCCCCCCCCCTAGCTCACACAAACAGCGTGCTACCTCCACAGTTTTCCCTTCTACACAAATCCTACCCCGCCTCCCCATCTGTACAACACCTCTAACCTATCCACAACTGCCTCTCTGAAGAACCACCCCCACCCCCCACTTTCCATAAACAGTTCTCACCTCTTCATAATTGCTTTATACACCTGCACTGCTCTATAAAGTTGACACAGGCTTTTTTTATTGAACACAGTGCACATTTGTTTGCCTGGATAGCTCTGCCTATCAGACCCGTGTAGCCCAGAACCAAGGAGGAGTTTCAGAACACTTCACTTGGCTCTGTGCTTCAGGGGTCTGATAGATGTTAGGCCAGGACAGGAGATACTGAGGCATTAGATAGCAATTTAAAAAGATGCAGATGCTTACAGCGCTGGGACATGGGGCACCAGAGGAGAGGGCAGTTGGAGGTGGCGGAATGGTGTTCTGGCTAAAAACCAAAGCCCTGCGAGCGGGGTGATTAAGGTGTGCCCCGGCACAGCCAGCACACCCTATGCACATGCTTATGAATAGCCCAATTTCCTGATCTGGTGGTAGTGCAAATAGATATACCTTCCTTCATAGAAGGACAATTGTTGCATAATCCCATCAAGTCACTGAGAGGAATAAGAGGAATAGCAAAGCTTCCCAGGGGTTGGTGCACACAATGAGGTGTTCAGTTTTTTCATGATCATGGCCATTAGAGATGTGCACGGTGGAAAAATGTGTTTTGCTTCATTTTGGATTAATTCATAAAGTAAATCATTTCGTTTTGCCATATTTGTTATTTTAGAATGATTAATTTTAGGAATATGTGGATTCTTGTTGTTTATTCGTTGTTTAGAATCTCAGTTATCCCTGCTAGTCCAACCCACAAAGAGAAATAGAATGAGCAGATTGGACGATATCAAGTCGCGAGTCACGTGCATCCAAAAGTAAAGAATGGAGCGAAATTAATTTCGGATTCATATGTTATGTTATGATTCATAGATTCTATTGAATCCACCTCCATTCATCCCAAACACAAGTAGAAGGTATTACCCTTATTTCACTTTTATACCTTATTGTATTTATTGCAATATTTTTCCATTTCATATGTAGTGCATTTCTTATAATAATGAATAATGAATAATAATAATAATGAATAATGTTAAAGTGTTACTAAACCCAGGAGCCTGCATTCACTATATCTGGTCTCCCACAGTAAACAGAACATGGAAATGCAATTATTTTAGTATATATAAACTGCTATATACCTTTTCTCATCAGCAGTATATAGCAGTCCTGTGACTTATTTTAGTGTCAGGTTAAAGCTTGTAGGAGAAGGTTTCATACTGCTATCACTGTCCTATAAGAATGCAGGACCCCTGACCCTCTGCCTGGACAGTGCTGATTGGCCCTGTGCTGATCACATGCAATCTCCCAAGAAAAAAAAAAACTCTCTAGCAATACACACCAAACTGAGCATGTACAGCTTGTCCCCTTCCCTCTGTACTATTCGGAGATGAGTTGGGGACAGTGGAAGGATGAGAAGATAAGAGAAGACAGGATCAAACAGCCTTTTTACACAATGCAGACGATTAACCCCTTAGGTTCCACAATGTGTATAACAAGCATGTTTTACTGCATATACAGACTGATTTTACTGTTGTTGGTTTAGCAACAATTTAATGCAAAAAGAATCGGCTCACAAGAATTTAAAAAAAATGGATCCGAAGTCACGTCATTCGTTAAGTTGTTACGTTATTACAAATGTTTCAAACATTAAAAAAATGCCCAAACTATTGCATCATGTCATCCAAATGAAACAAAATTATTTGTTGTTTTCGCTATAATTTATTTAAGATTTGTTGAAATTCGTTACTATTGTGATTCAGAGATTCGGATACATCCAACAAAAATGTTGTCAGAATTTTTATTTATAACGAAACGAATAGCAGATGTCTAACATCCATGATAGAAATTGACAAGAAAAGGCAGCTGAAGAGCATTAGCTATAACTATCCATTTCAGTTCTGTAAATTAGTACTGTATCGAAGATTGTTCAGAATATCCTAAAATAATTCTTACCTGTTAAGGATCCAAGGTTCCTTGCTACAGGCCAGACTTGTTCTCAGTTTATCTGCTTCCTGTGCATTGTCTGTCTTTTTAAATTCTTTCCATGCAAAGTTCCACTCTTCTTCCCCTCCTCTTGCTATTGCATTGCAGTAAATAGTGTATCTCAGGTTTGGATGAATTCTGTGGATACATACAAAGGATATTGAAGTATAGTTTTTATATCCGTACTGGAATTATATTCAGATGTGGTCATTCAACTGCACAACAATGTCAGATCAGTGATCATGCATGTCATTTTACCACTGAAAGGTGTGACATTAAAAGACTACAGGATAAGTGGAATTCTGTTATTTGGGAAAAGATTGTGTATTAATACATTCAGTACTTATGATACAATACATCAGGTTTAATTAAATGGCGGACTGCAATCCAGATCCGGATCGAGTCACTGTCCCATCCAGGTACCTGCGGCTATGCCATTTAGGAGCCAGCTCCTTCTCCCAGTCTCTGCCGCTGTCATTCTCACAGCAGAGCGGAGAGCCGGATGCAGGACAGTTCTGGACAGAGGGCGGGAGCTGCCAGAATTTATTTTTCAAGTTAGCAAGCAGGTGATTGGTTGCTAGGAAAGAGGGTGGCCTGAACAACCAATAATCAGCTTGTTAATATGAAAAATTAACTCCGGCAGCTCACGTTTCCACCCTCCATCCAGAATTGTCCTGCTTCCCGCTCTCCATTCTGTGCACCCGTGTAAGGTAAAAAAGTAAAGGGGCAGAAGTTGCTGCTGTCAGGGGCTATGGTGTTAAGGGGGCGCAAAGGACTCCGCTTTGTGAGCTGTGAAGTGAAATGGGGGGGGGGGGCAGAGGAAACTGCTGTGGGAGGGAAGAGGTGTTGATGTGAAGGGGGGCAGAGGACACTGTTGGGAATGAAGGGGGCTGTGATATGATGTGATGTGATGTGATGTGAAGGGGGCAGAGGACACTGTTGTGAATCAAGATGGGTGTGATGTGATATGTGATGTGATGTGAAGGGGGGCAGAGGACACTGTTGTGAATGAAGGAGGGTGTGATGTGATGTGAAGGGAGGGGGGGGGCAGAGGACACTGTTTTGAATGAAGGGGGGTGTGATGTGATGTGTTGTGAAGGGGGGGGGGGCAGAGGACACTGTTTTAAATGAAGGGGGGTGTGGTGTGATGTGTTGTGAAGGGGGGCAGAGGACACTGTTGTGAATGAAAGAGGGGTGTACTTTGATATGAAGGGGGGCAGAGGACACTGTTGGAAATGAGGGAGGGGGGGTGTGATGTGATGTGAAGGGGAGCAGAGGACACTGTTGTGAATGAAGGAGGGTGTGATGTGAAGGGGGGGGGCAGAGGACACTGTTGTGAATGAAGGGGGGTGTGATGTGATGTGTTGTGAAGGGGGGCAGAGGTCACTGTTGTGGATGAAAGAGGGGTGTGCTTTGATATGAAGGGGGGCAGAGGACACTGTTGGAAATTAGGGGGGTGTGATGTAATGTGAAGGGGAGCAGAGGACACTGTTGTGAATGAAGGAGGGTGTGATGTGATGCAAAGGGGGGCAGAGGACACTATTGTGAATAAAGGAGGGGTGTGCTCTGATGTAAAGGGGGCAGAGGACACTGTTGTGAAGGGGGGTTAAGAACACTGCTATGAAGGGGAAACTGTGATGTTAAGGGGAGATGAATATAAGTGGAGGGGGCTGTGATGTGAAGGATCTGTGTCATCGCACAACATGCGATTTGGACCTCAACCAGAAGAAAACTTTACTGATCAGACCTCAATGAAATGTAATTAAAGTGTAAGCCCACCTTAAAAATAAAATCCCTGCATCTATAGACATCCACAATCTAACACTAACCTATCTTGCCCTGTAGAAAAGGAATAAATCTTTTGAAGCCGATCCAGTCCAGTCTTCAGCGGCGGAAGCTCTGCAGAGGACACGGCCGACAACTGCTGTGAAATGAATGGGAAGTGACGTCACCCATAGTTGGATGTGTCCTCTGCACCTGCCTTCACAGCAAAGCCGTGGCTGACAGCTCAGCATGGGATCAGGCCGGATCGGCTTCAAAAAAGGTAAGTATACTGATTTCTTCTTTACAGGACTAGATAGGTTAGTGTTAGATCTATGGATGTCTGTAGATGCAGGGATTTTAGCGTAAAGGTGGACTTCCACTTTAAATACCCCTAAGGCTGCACTCAAACTCCCAGACTTTGTGAATGTGCACAAAACTGTGGGATTTTGCTCACATTTATGACCCCTGCTCACCCCCACCCTCCTAAAGTCTGCAAAATACTGAACTCTGGTACAGTGGGAGTGACTGCAGTGATTTGCAGGCTTCACATGTCTCCTGCCACTATCCAGTGCAAAGCCGGGCAAAAACAAGGATGGTCACGTGACACTTTTTTCCCGTGATTAAAATAAGGAAGAAAGCTGCACAACAGGCAAGGAAGGGGGGGGGGAGGGGTTAGGGGTTATTATAAAAAAGAAAAATACAGATTTGTGTAGACTTAAGTTTTATGATATTTTTTAAGACCAGCTGGATATAAACATAGCACCCTCCTAGGTGGGTGCTAGTGAGAGAGTATAGTTTTTGGCTCTGTCTGCCTATCAGAAGAGCAGTAGGGAAATCTATATTGCTTTCTGTCTAGCAAAGAGCAGGATCTGTTAGTGAGGTCTGCTCAGTGTGTGATTCATTGAGTCTAGAGAGTGTTTCACACTGGTCCAATAGGGAGGCATGTTGGACAGTGGGAGGAAACCTGACCAATGGATACATAGGCTTTGATACAGTCCTGGTGATTGGCAGAGACAGGCTGTTTCGGTGCATTCTGGGATACTGTATAAAAGCCAGGAGCACATGTGCTGCGGGGTCTTTGGCTGGTGAGCAGAGTTCCGGAGGGAGAGTTGTGGCTGCCTCCTCCTCTGTAGCAGTGGCAGGTGGCATCGAGAGGTCGTCTTGAGGGCCAGAGGAACTGAGCTGAACCCAGAGGTTCAGGAAAGCTGACTAAGGAGGAGACACTTGGAGACTGTGGAAAAACAGTATTGTGAGTACAGGGGGTCGTGTCAAGGGGCCTGACCTGAGGGGGGCCACCCCGGAGTAGGTCAAGAAAGAGGATACTAGGAGTGTCCTGAAGATATCTTTAGTTCATCAAGTCATCTAGAAAAAGACTTAATTCTAGGCCCCCTCCCATGAAAGGTACCACAAAGAGCTAATGTGGTGGAACCCGTGGACGCAATGGTACTCTATAATTCCAAACCCATGAATGTATAATCTGTAGATAATATTAAGCTGTGCCACTAGAGGGCACCAAAGATACATGTGATTGTAGCTAATGCTCTTGTTGATGCTGATAATGGAAATGTTGCTTCCTGTTTCATTCTTGCCATTTTGTTTGAATACATGATTATGTATCGTACATGCTTGCTTGCCCTTCTTTCCCTTCCCTTCCTGTTAACCTGTTTGTTTGAAAAAATGCCTGGCTGTACCAACAGATAGATGTCCTTCAAACTTTGTGCACAGTTAATCTGGAGTATCCCACTTATCCCTTCTCTCATCCCGAATTTATACAATAAAATCAAAGCAACCACATACCCCTGGATTAATTATTGACTGAGCCAAGAAGTAAAGTGATAGACTATGAATATCAATGTTGCCAACAGTAACCCAGGGGGACCCTAAAGTGTGAAACCCCAGCAGTCTTTAAGGGGGCAGTGCTACATAAAGATAGGCCATTTAGACCTCAAGCACACAGTACATTCGATTTTCTCTGAATGCTTTTCACTGGTGTAAAAAAGCAGCTTAAAAAATGCATCTAAAGCTGCGTATTGCACACACACTTAGGCACAGCAAGCATTTAAATAAATATTAATTTATTCTGGCCATTGGAATGAATAAACAATCAAGTGCCAAACACCTGTAAAACTGGTGTTTTTTAAGCCCTGTGTGTATGACCCCCTAGATGTCACTAAGAAGCCATGTATTGGTTTTGTAAATACATACTTATTCACATTTGTTTCCATCCAATCTCTGAATTGCTGAGTTGCCAGTTCTCTGCATTCTGTGATGCCATAGGCGCAGGCTGTGCTGACTGCAATTATTTCAGTGTATCTGTAGATAAAATGATAAAAAAAACTGGTAGGATTTTAGGAAAATGGGTTCTTACCAGATATTCAAAACTATTTCCAATACTGTGAATGTCTATTTCCAATACTTCCAATACTGTCAAACATGATTTATGTGATATGTGAGAACTCAAAAACGTAATTGACAACAATGGCAGCAATATGTTAAAATTGTTTAAAGGAAAATATGTTTCTCCACAGTAATCAGATCCCACTTCTGATTTTCCACATTTTGGCCTTGATCACATGGGGGATACTACAGCCATAGTTGCCAACATTTGAAAAAAATTTCCAGGGACACTTTGCAGCACAGCTATCAATTACTTAACACACCCACTTCCCTGAAGCCCTGCCCGCTCTGCATAATCTCAGCCTACTAATCCGATTATAGGCTCTACTCAATAAAGAGAGAATTACAGAAAATTGAAAAGGGAATTTCAAACTTAAGGCCACAGTAGCAGAGTTGGAATAATTCTCTCAATTAGCTGGGAGGACAGGGGGGGGCAAGGAGTTTTGGACAGGGCAAAAAAACAATAGAAAGTTAACAGTTAGGCCCCTTTCGCACGGCCGATCCGATTTCGATCTGCCTGTCAGTTTTTCAGGCGGACCTGATTGGATGCTCCATGCACCCCCATGGGGCAGCAGATGTCAGCGGAGACATCTCCACTGACACCCTCCACTGTCTGATCCGATCCTGTCCGTGAAATCCGGACGGATGGAAACCCTATTTTCCATCCGTCTGGCGGATCGGATGAGAACAGACATGCGGTTCATTCTCATCCGATCTTCCCATAGAGGACAGTGGAGATCTGACAGCTCCGTCTCTGCACACAGAGCAGAGATGGAGCTGTCATCCGCCTGCTCAGCGGGGATCGGTGGATCAATCCCCCACTGAGACAGTACGCCTGTGTGAAAGGACCCTTACAGAAGTGACTGATAGAGGAAGAGAGCAGAGTGCTGTTTATTAGAGAAGAGTGGGGAACAAAAGACAGATATTGAAGAAAACAAGGGGATGCCTGGGATGCTAGAGAGGAGCATAGTCTCAGCAGTGCCATAAAACAAAAATTTTGTCTGGAAGAGAAAGATAGGGAACAGGGAGAAAATACAGAGACAGCTAGTTCCCTATCTTTCTCTTCCAGACAGAATGTTTGTTTTATGGCACTGCTGAGACTATGCTCCTCTCTAGCATCACAGAGCAGGCATCCCCCCATTTTCACCAGTATAATCTGTCTTTTTGTTACCCATTCTTACAGTACTGACAGACTCTGTTCTCTCCTTGTCCCCCCTTTTGGCACACAATCTGTGACATCTGTAAATTCAACAGTAATCTTCCGGCTGCGGCACACACTCACTGTTAACAGGAGAAACTTGGAGAAGAACGTTGGCCCGTAGCTGAAGGCTGAGTGCTGAGCGTGCGCTGGACAGTCACTGACTGCGAGGGAGGGAGGGGCCCGGCTCCAAACCGCCACCCACATTACACTATTAGACAGGGACAGAGGCCAGCCTCCGCCAGAGTTCGCCCAATCACAGGGCGCCCGCCGGCCATCCTGAGCATGAAGATCATGGCAGCTGGAGCCGAGCGCAGGAAGACAAGAGATATTAGGGAATAAAAGGTCAGACGGTCCCTCCTGCCTCCCCCACACTCCCCCACTGGCCAGAACAAGTCCCGGCAGAGTAAATTAGCCGGGACAAGGTCCTATTTGGCAGGACTGTCACGTCAAAAACGGGACAGTTGGCAGCTATGACTATAGCATACATCTGTGCGAAGTTTACCCACATGGGGATGTACAGGTGTTCCCCGTGCAGGCAGTTCTATTCATGTCAATTGGGATGCAGCAGCTGCACAGACATAGCCTTTGCATCTAATTTGACATCCGTGTGCGTGGAGATGTGGGTCCCCGAACTCACATTGTCTGCGTGCAGAGACATTCACCCCCATACATGTCAAATTGGGAGCAGCATCTGTGTCCATGCAGCCGCTGCATCCCAATTGACATGAATGGTACTGGCTGCATGGCAATGCACAGAACGCCTGTATATCCCCATGCAGGTAAACACGACACTCTCATGAGTGTACACTGTAGTACGCCCCGTGTGAACAAGGCCTTAAAAATTAACCACCTTTTGACCGCAAGGCTATACTCTCTTAAAGACCAGGCCATTTTTTTTTTGTGTTACGGCACTGTGTTACTTTAACTGACAATTACGCGGCGGTGTGACGCAGTAACCAAATAACATTTACGTAATTTTTTTCCCCCAACAAATAGAGCTTTCTTTTGGTTGTATTTAGTCACCTCTGTGGTTTTTATTTTTTGCGCTATAAACAAAAAATGACTGACAATTTTGAAAAAAAAAAACCCAAAACAATATTTTTTTACTTTCTGCTATAAAACACAGCCAATAAAGAAGTCAATAAAAAAAAGTTTAAAAAAAATCAAATATTTTTCATCAGTTTAGGCCAATATGTATTCTGCTACATAAATTTGGTAAAAAAAAATCCCAATAAGTGTATATTGATTGGTTTGCGCAAAAGTTATAGCGTCTACAAACAATGCAATATTTTTATGGAATTTTTATTTATTTATTTATTTATTTATTTTACTAGTAATGGTGAAGAGGGACAATGGACAAATTGGACATCTAGCTTATCTTTTTGACACTGGGGACCAGTGACATTAATTCAGTGATCAGTGCTAAAAAAAGAATGGCTCTAATGTTAGCTCTGCTCCTGAGTTTGTTATCTCTGTAACTTTGCTTCTCTCCCTGCAATTTCTCCTATACTCCTTATCCCAGCCTGTATATTTTTTTTACCTCTCTCCCCCTTTGCTCTGTCTTCCTGACAAAGTCACAGCTGATCAGCTGCATTCCCATGGATTAAGAATTTACTGTTACACCGGCTTCATAGCTGCCTGTTATCTGGTCCCAGTGCAGTTTAGTGTGCTTTATGTAGCTGGGCTTTCCACTCCTCTCCCCCAGACTGCTTCCTGACCTATGCAACTTTGCTTCTTCACCCCTTCACTGTCAGTTCCCTCTGCATCCATGTATCAACTCCTTTTATTTAACCATTTACTAACTGATCTGGCAGGAGTTAACTCCATTTTTTATCTTGTATCTACAGGTAAGCCTGTAATAGGGCTTACATGTAGGTTCAGTGAATATCTCCTAAAGTGTACTAGAGTTCATGAGATACCATCCATTCAGAGAGTCGTGCTGTGACCATGACAGCTGCGCGGATGCGTGTGAGTTACATCATCGCAGTTTGGCCAAACCACTGGAGCCCAAGAAACCAGAGAAAGGACCAGATGAAGATGGAATCCCTCTCAGTAGTGACAGCACATTGCTGGAGAGATCTGTTTTTTAGGTTCGGAAAATATAATTAGGGGCTCTCTCCCACAGGTACTCTGGTTGTTTGATGGAAGGGTTTGGGGTGGAGCCATCTGTCATTCTATGGGGATGCAGTGCCTGTATGAACACAGCTACAGACCCTAATTTGACAGGTGTGTAGGTGAGCGGTCCCCACCTACTGTCTGTGTTCCGGCTGTACACCTGCATCCCCACGCCTGTCAAATTAGGACCCCCATTGTATTTTTATTGATATAAAGCTTTAATGTTTTCTTGGGGGGGGCCTGTCAGAGAGTCTGTGCGGGGCCCTGTGATTTCTATCAGCAGCCCTGGGTAGGATGAAACCCACACAAGCACAGGAACTACACACAAACTCCATGCAGATAGTGTTCTGATTGGGATTCAAACCAAGGACCCCATGGCTGGAATACATAAAAGCTAACCACTACGCCACTACAAAACTAGATTCCATCCAGTCAGAGTTCAGTTTAGTTAAAGGGTATCTCCACTTTTTGTGGGGAAAAAAGTTAGCAAAGAAAAAAAAATACCATAGTGTATACAACTGAGACACAAGTCATATTGTATTTGAATGTTATTAAAAATTACCTTTCATTTTCAGTCTGTAGCAGCTGTAATTCTCTGTAAAATGCAATGCAATATGGCCATCTGGAGGTGTTCTGTACACAAATGGTGTACAGAATGCCCCCTGAAAATGTCATTTCCTGCTTGTGTGATTGGCTCACTGATTTTCCCAGAAGTCTGCACTAAGAATCAAGTCAGATTTTTGGCATCCTCTGCAACAAAAATTGCATTTTTGGTGAGAAATTCCCAAAGGAAAATCACGTGTAAAGGGAAGCAGACCCTGCAAGTTTCTATGTTAGAGCCCTGCAGGCACAGCAGTTTATTGATAATTATGAAATAATTTTCATTAGATTCACTCGGCACATGGACACAGACAAACAGCTATTCCTTCAGAATAACAGAATGTAGGAATCTGCAACTAAGTTTGTTATGATCCCTGTAAAGTACATAGATCACCCACCAGGGAATGTTTTTTTCTCAACAAAAGTGGAGTTACTCTTTAAATGGTCTGATTACAGCGCCTGTATTTATCCTCCAGCATAAATAAGCCTGTTACATTTTGAACATGAATTATATGCAAAGCCATACTGTCAGTGACCCAGGAAAATTATCATGATAAAAATGCCTAAACATGCAGTGATTCAAGAAAAAAAAAAAAAAAATAACCTTGGTATACTTTGTTGTAACAAGGAAAAATTCCTTTCTAACCCTTACCGGAAATTAAATACTCACTGATAATTGTATGGTAAATTAAATATATAGTCCACTCAATAAAAATATATCTCAGTACGTATACTAAGTTACACTGTGCCTAAAGAGACCCTGTCATCACACCGATAATTTTAACAAAAACCTTCCCTTACGGTTATATGTGCATTTAATGTATTTATTGTATAGACATCCAGAAGCCCTAAGACTGCCGATGGGTGCCGCAAACTTGGATGTGATGTCATAAGCCCCAGAAAACTCAGAGCTGTCATTCAAGTGAAATTCTACAATATTCCCCTTCGCTTCTAGCCTGGCAGG
Source organism: Pelophylax lessonae (assembly GCF_965119305.1). Classification (NCBI taxonomy): domain Eukaryota; kingdom Metazoa; phylum Chordata; class Amphibia; order Anura; family Ranidae; genus Pelophylax; species Pelophylax lessonae. The sequence continues at coordinate 57,060,175 of NC_138771.1, read as the reverse complement.
TGCATTACATTTTATGTAGGAAGTTAAGGCGAGAGGTGGAATAGCTGTGCCAGCACTGAGAATAAATAGACACTGCCAGAAGAGGAGGGGGTTATAGTGTGCAAGGGAAAGGGGGGGTGGGTGCTAGAGAATTACTCTTCCTGGGGTAGTCTAATTTTCTAGCAGAGGCACATTACAAGTGCATGTTAAAAAGAAATATGAAAAGGAAAAACTGCAAGTCAATATTTAAAATACTTAATTTTTGTGATTTTACCTGCAATTTTTTAAATTGGTAACAGGGTCTCTTTAAGGCAGCCTGCGCTGCCTGCCTTAAGCACAAACTACAACTATCGCAGAATTTTTAAAAACTCAGCTAAGATGATGGACATCCTATAATACTTACTGCCCTGTTAAAGTTGGCATTCTTTCAGTAAAGTTATTAGTCTTGTTCTTAAAGTACAAAAACAATGGTGCAACTTGCTGTCTCATGTAGGCCTGTAGAGAAACATTACAGGTTTAGTTTATGCTGGCCATATATTATGTGATATTACATTTTTGACTGAGGAATTACAGACAGCAGCAGCACCCCAATCTACTCTCATTTTTGGGTGACTTGATTGGCAGAAGTAGTAGCCCCAAAATTGCTTAATCTTTTTGTCAGAATAAATCTGGCATTGCTGATGCATTCAATTCCTCCTCCACTAATCCCACCTGAATCTTTTAAGTTGATTAGGACTGGATCCAGCAGAAATATTCAAACACTTCATTTCTGGCTTCTGACCTCCGCCATATAATATAGTAGACATTTCCTGGCTTGGGTTGCCCCAGAGTGGCAGATTCCAAAACACAATTTCCTTATTTATATTTTTACCTACACTGAACAAAATTATAAACGCAACACTTTTGTTTCCCCCCATTTCTCATGAGCTGAACTCAAAGATCTAAAACTTTTTCTATGTACACAAAAGGCCTATTTCTCTCAAATGTTCACAAATCTGTCTAAATCTGTATTGGTGATCACTTCTCCTTTGCCGAGATAATCCATCCACCTCACCAGTGTGGCATATCAAGATGCTGATTATTGCACAGGTGTGCCTTAGGCTGGCCACAAAAAAGGCCATTCTAAAATGTGCAATTTTATTGTATGGGGGGGTCCGGGAACCAGTCAGTATCTGGTGCGACACTGACCACCATTTGCCTCACGCAGTGGAACACATCTCCTTCACATAGAGTTGATCAGGTTGGTGATTGTGGCCTTTGGAATGTTGGTCCACCCCTTCTCAATGGCTGTGTGAAGTTGCTGGATATTGGCAGGAACTGGAACACGCTGTCGTATACGGTGATCCAGAGCATCCCTAACATGCTCAATTGGTGACATGTCCGGCGAGTATGCTGGCAATGCAAGAACTGGGATGTTTTCAGCTTCCAAGAATTGTGTACAGATCCTTGCAACATGGGGCCATGCATTATCATGCTGCAACATGAGGTGATGGTAGTGGATAAATGGCAAAACAATGGGCCTCAGGATCTCCTCACAGTATCTCTGTGCATTCAAAATGCCATCAATAAAATGCACCTGTGTTCGTTATCCATAACATATGCCTGCCCATTCCATAACCCCACCGCCACCAGGCATGGGCAGGCAATGTTGTGGATGATCCACAACATTGACATCAGCAAACCGCTCACCCACACAATGCCATACACGCTGTCTGCCATCTGCCCTGTACAGTGAAAATCGGGATTCATCCGTGAAGAGAACACCTCTGCAAAGTGCCAGACGCCATCGAATGGGAGAATTTGCCCACTTATTGAAAAAAATAAGAAAACAAATCTAAATACATATGATAACATAACATTGCGTTTATAATTTTGGTCAGTGTTTGTTATTTTTGGCATTCTTATTTTTTTATGTTATCATATGTATTTAGATTTGTTTTCTTATTTTTTCTGCATTTTTTGTGGCATTGATGCAGTGCTTGGGTTGCTCACAACAGAGGCCGGGCATACTGTATCTGCAGATCCTCTGCTTTGCCAGCATAGTCTTTCTTCTCGCGGGCTCCCAGTTGTATTTGTTATATACATTTCAATATAGTCAGGGTTTTGGAGGCATAGCTTTAGGGGAAAAACCTACAACCATAGGCCATAAACCCTTTGGCTATAGGCCCACCCTTTCGCAACATAGGGGGAAGGGCAGGCGCAGCAAATGGAAGGGGGAAATTCTACCACCAGAGGGAGCAGGTAGCAGCAAAAATTGCACCAATAAACCTACAGCCATAGGTTGCCTGCCTTTCGCCAAATAAGGAACCATCCTAAAAAAAAAAAAAAAAAAAAATGACAGGCAAGCCTAAAAGGAGAGGCAGAGGTTCTATCACATGGAGGCTTTAGGTGTTTAACATTGCTGCTGTGACCTCTTCCTCCTCTCTCTTCCTATTCTTCCTCCTCCAACTATTTCTCCTTCTGTGTGAATATGGCGAGAGGATTGGCTCTGTGGAGCTGGGATTTTTTGCACCAGTGGCTCATCATCTAAGATTCGCCATTTTGGCCCTTTTGAAGAGGAAACTAAATTGGTAAACTGTGATAAATCCAGACTTTTATAAAGTACTCGAAATTTCTACTTGAGTAAAAGTACAAGTGCTCGATCAAAAAGTGACTTGAGTAGAAGTGGAAGTGCTCGCAGAAAAAGTTACTTAAGTAGAAGTACTAAAGTATTCAACATTTTTTTTACTTAAGTATTGCAAGTAGTTTTTTCAAAAAATTTGCTACTTAAGTACTAAAAGTAAAAAGTACCAGTAGTTTTGAAAAAAAATTTCTACTCAAGCACTGAAAGTAGAAGTAGAAGTACTGTGTTATGTAGTTATTAAAGAAAGAAGTCAAAAGTTTGAACATCATATTGTTTTTTATTATTTCAAATGATTTATTCAAATGATTAACCTGTGTTTGTTAGTAGTTTCGTGATGCACTTTAAGCACTGTAGCACCATTTATTTGTTTGTTTCATATTTTCTTTTTATTCGAAAGATTTGATATAGCAGCTTTTATTATACACAGCCTTTATTTTCATATGCGCTGATTTACAAATGACATTATACACATTTTTTTGAGCTTTATGCAACCTGCCATCTACTGTTCTGGCAGTGGTAATTTTTTTAAAAGTAACGAGTAACTATGCAGCACAAAAAAAAATATCGGAGTAGAAGTATCGAAATCATCGAAAAAATGTAGTGAAGTAAAAGTAGAAGTAGGAGAAAAAAATTCTACTCTAGGAAAGTACAGATACTGCATTTTGGTACTTAAGTACAGTACTTAAGTAGTTCTACTTCGTTACTATACATCTCTGGATAAATCAGGGATTAGTGACACAATCCCTCTTGTGTTCATACTAGACCAGAGTTTATACAGTACATTATGGTTACAAAGAAATTAGCCTGGTGAATTTTCATATTGATTCACTGGGGCTTCAAGTTTTGAACCGGCTAGATCAATCCTCATCCCTAGTTAGGTATAACTTTTATAGCGACTTTGCTATATTTTTTTTATAAAGTGGCTGTTTCTATAATGCTTCACTTGCTGAACAGTTCCCATCCGACATTGAGAATAGACCATACTCACAAAGGAAATAATTTATACTTATCTCCTAAATAAGGAACATTGAGAACATTTTTTCTTGGCTGTAGGTCAGTCACCAACCATCCTATGCCTTTTTCCTTGTTATCAAGATAAAGCAAGTACATACAGTATGCATGAAAAAGATAAAGGGTGCACTAAACTTAGATTGATTGCAAGGTGTTGGTGGAAACTAAGGTGCAATAGCTCAGATGGTGTCATAGGTATATATTAAAATTGTCAAAAGTAGCTGGCTGGTTACCTTCATTGGTCCATACACCTCGGTACGATCAAACATCTGTACAAAGTAGCCAAGACTGTTCAGGGCTGCCTGCCAAGGCATGTACTCTACCTCTTTGGATAGAAATTTGGTGGTGTCAAGTGCTCTTGTTGTGCTTACATGTTTAGCTCTATAAAAACATAAAAAAGGATAAATACATTACAATGTCTAAAATATCTAGTACTAATCAGATGGGGGTCGTAGGAGACCACCAGACAAAATGAGGGCTATGCCACTTCCACAGTCAGATAGTAGATTATTGTGTGGTAAGTGGGTGTAGACTTATGGAATTGGTCCTGGTTAAACAGGCATGGTTTGACCAATGTGATTTATATACTTTTGAGCTTGGTAAATAGTGATGGCTTAGAAAAAACTGTCATGAAAAATATGAAGGCTGACATTTTCGACCTCTCTTTTTGAAATGAATAGTTGCTTCGCTGTCAGACTGACCCAGATCAAGAAAATATACGCAAGTAAGGACTTTGTATATTTCTGTGACCTTTCTGATTTGCTTATTTCAGCAAGATGAGCAACTGAAACATTGTACGTTTTCAGAAGTAGGCCAGCAATGGCAGCATCTACATTTCTCTAAAGACAAGTAGATATTCAGTTTTTCAAAAACATAATACCCAATCCTATCTTCAACTCAATATTAAGGAAGCCATATTCCAAATAATTGCTGCAAACAGAAGAGATAATTGCATGTTACAGGCGGCTGCTTGCAGGTTATAGCAGACCACGTACATGTTGCAAAGTTAGGAAAGTGTCACTATTAAAAATATATTATATTATATTTACAGTATATACACAGGTAGATCTAAAAAAAATTTGAATATCATCAAAAAGTTCTTTTATTTTAGTAATTAAAGTCATCACTGACTGTGGAAACTTCACACTGGACCCCATGCAACTTGGATTCTGTGCCTCTCCACTCTTCCTCCAGACTCTAGGACCTTCTAGGACCTTCATTTTCAATTGTAAATGCAACATTTTCCACAGTCAGTGATGATTTGGGGAGCCTTGTCATCTGCTGGTGTTGGTCCACTGTGTCTTATCAAGTCCAAAGTTAGCGCAGCCCTCTACCAGGAAGTTCTAGAGCACTTCATGCTTCCCTCTGTTGACCAGTTTTATGGAGATGGTGATTTAATTTTTCAGCAGGACTTGGCACCTGCCCACACTGCCCAAACTACCAATACCTGGTTTATTGATCATGGTTTCTCTGTGCTTGATTGGCCAGCAAACTTGCCTGACCTAAACCCCATAAAGAAACTGTGGGGTATTGTCAAGAGGAAGAGGAGAGACAACAGACCCAACAATGCAGACAAGCTGAAGGCCATTATCAAAGCAACCTGGGTTTCCATAACACTTTAGCAGTGTCACAGGCTGATTACCTCCATGCATTGATGCAGTAATTCATGCAAAAGGAGCCCTGATCAAGTACTGAGTGCATACTATACTGTACATGGACATACTTTTCAGTAAGCCAATAATCCTTTTTTTTTTTTTTTTTTTTTTTATTGGTCTTATGTAATATTCAATTTTTTGAGATACTGAATTTTTGGTTTTCATTAGCTGTGAGCCATAATCATCAAAATTAAAGAGCCCCCCCCATTTGGGAACCAAAATGTTGGTTGCCACCGTCCCAATTAGAGCATATAGGAACCAAAAACCCCCCTTGCTAGGCGGGACTTTGAAGGCAACCAAACATCAATTTCAATAAAAACGTAGATTTATTAATTAATATTAAAATCCAATACATTAGGTAATAACAAGAGCAAGTGTAAAACATTAAAAAAAAAGGTATATACAAACAAATGAGCAAAAAAGATCATGGCTTAGTCTGAACGATTATCTGGATGAGTTGAGCGTCTGTCCAAACTACCCGACGAGTTTCAGGTAAAACCTTTCTTCAGGGGTAAGGGGTACTGTGTCACCTCTATCTTTCTCCTGTCCGATGCAGCCTCTGGGGGGGGGGGGGCTACAGCTCCCACCCAGCACACAGGGGGTCCAGATTGAAATTTTCACTCGGGGCCCTACATGTTAGGGGCTCCATCACGGCAATTCTGCACTCTTGTCATTAGCCCGTGTATTGGATTTTAATGTGAATTATTAAATCTACAGTTTTATTGAAATTGATGTTCCTATATAATCATAAAAATTCAAAGAAAGAAATGCTTGAAATATATCACTCTGTGTAAAACGCATCTATATAAAATATATGAGTTCCACTTTTTGAATTAAATTACTGAAATATATTAACTTTTAGGTGATATTCTATATATTCTATTTATTTTTTAGATGCACCTGTATACTGTGTATATATATATATATATATATATATATATATATATATATATATATATATATACATACACATACACATACACATATACACCCCATTCCTGTACACTATGTTGGTACATTCTCCTCTTCTGTGCTTTCCTTGTAAGCACTGTATTTGCCTCCCTCTTCCAAATGTCAGTATGTAGGCATGTGCAGTCTATTTTCTCCACTGCAGGTGGCACTTAACCAGCGGCAATGCAGGGGGAGAGGAAGTCGAGAGGAACCTATATCCTCTATGGTTTCCCAGGTCACTAGGTGGTAGCTATCCAATTGGATGCTGATGCCCCATATGACCATGGCAGCCAACTTGGGTCAGGCTATTTAAGATACATGCCCCCAGGCTTGGCATGCATTTTGTGAGTGGCTAGAGTAGGGACAGGCCACCCGTCAATCTGGGACAGTGCCTAGCATAAGGGAGAGGTTCAAGAGGAATGGGGAAAGTTCAGGGACAAGCCATCTTTCCTGGAAAGCCTTCCCATTTGGGTATGAACTGGCCAGACTGCATTCTGCTCCTCGAGACAGACACTTTTGGCACCAGTGAGACTTTCCACTTCTGACACATCGCTTTTATATCCTGTGAGTGTTCCTGGTTGGGTTGCTTTCCCGACGGGCTTGTTGTATATTGCCGAACTTCAGTTAAAATATATTTTAGTTTCTTTGCACCTGCACTCTAAATGTTTTCTGCCCCCTGCACCATACAGCACCTACTCACATGTATAGGGCCTGTAAGGACAGATCCCTTGCTGAATTGGAGCTGAATGTCCCAATATTTTTTTTCCTGCCATAGCTTAACAGAGCCATGTTCGGGCTATAGGCAGGCAGATGTAAATAGTAATGTATTAATTTACAGCCTTTTTCTTTGATCCTTCATGTTTAGGTCCAAAAAAAAAAAATTAAAAAGGACACAGACCTTGCTGGACCTAGAGAGACTAGGAAGTAATTGAATGTTAAACAGTTGCACGTCTGTCTACATCTGCCTGCATAGACTAACATGCTTCCTGTTTCAATCCGCCAGAAAAGCTGACAGGTGGATCTGATCGTAATGCCTGTGTAAAAGGGCCCTAATTATATTAACACTATTCTTTCTGTTGCTCTCAGCGTGGGATATTTATCAAGTTATTTAGCAACACAGTTGTCCTTTCTTTTAGCAAAGTCTTTGTGAAAGTATTTTTGTGTATTCGTGACCTTTGCACCTGTAATCCCTTGCAGCCAACTGTGACAGAGTTGCAAAGTCTGGGACAGATTTATCACTGTAGATGGGACAGTTTTTAACTCTAATCAAATGCACAATTAAGAAATGGTCAGGGTCAGGTTTCATTCTGTCATAGTGCCACTTTAAAACTAAGCTGTGAACTTGTAAATCTGGTGCTAAATCTGTCTCATTGCTCCTGTTTAGCATTTTCCTCGCCATGAGACAACATTGATAAATGTCCCCCAATGTATCTTTCTCTCTACTGATTTTATTCATATAATAGAGATCTAAACTTAGGAGGGTCTACACTGTTGGGTAATGTTATCACATTACTTACAGTAGCATCTGCAACTGCCAAGACATCCAATGGAATGGGAGTGCTGTCTCCTTGGCAATCATGAGAATCGAAATACCAGAGAGGGGATGACAACCTTTAGCACAGAACATTCCACACAAATATTAAAACATAACTGACCTGGCTAAATTAAAGGCATCATCGATGATCTGAGCACGGTTGATAAGAGGTATTGCCTGCAAAGTAAAAATTGGATAAAGTACTTCTCCTTCCTTGTACTGTACATGCTCAAAAAAATGTACATATGCATATTTATTTTCTCTGCTTAGAGACAGCTGTAATTGTACCAGTAATGGTGCCAAATAGCAATGCATGGAATCAAACTGGTATTACAGTTTAACTATGTACTCGTCCATGTATGGAGGACAGCAATCACAAAAGATCGGCAACATCTGCAGAGATATTGATATCTCAGCTGAAGAAGGAAACCTCTAATGGTGCAAATTGAAGATACAGCAACTTTTTGATATAGTACCTGTAGGTGCAGTGGAATAGTGCACTGAAATCTACTTAATTTAAAGACATTCACATGCTTTTGAAATCATCTGTTTTCATCTGTAATGGCGATATTAACTTATTACATGGAAACAGCAAAGCCCAAAAAACATAATAAAAATAATATCAGTAATAGTTAGAATAATAAGAACACAATTAAGCTCTATTTCTGTTACAGAAAATATGGATACTACCAATTTTACCTACATATAAAGCTGTTCCGGGGAATTTCACATTTACCATGACCCTTACAAGACAGAAGCTGGAGCAGGAACATTTGTTCAGGAAGGTAAGAACAGTCTTTATTATATTAGTAAATTAAAGTGGATGTAAATACTTACATACATCCAGTGAAGTGAACAGCCTCAGTTGGTACACAGAGATGAAACAAATCTCCCTACATACGTTTTATTTGTATATCTGCTGTCTTCAGCTTTCTACACTGTTTAGAAAATGAACATCAAATTTTAATTTTTTTTCCCTGTTTCAGCATAGGATGTGGAATCTTGGCATACACGGTGTGACAGCTGATTGGAGGAAAGGCACCCCCCCCTCCTTCCTCCACATAGGCAGAGGAAGGAAGAAACATGCAGAGCTGTGCTGTGAATAGACCAGCTCTCTGCTAATCTATCTCTATGCACCCACCCTGACACAAATTTCCATCTGCTTTTATCTCCTGTGTCAGAGAACTTGTCATAAGTTATCATGCTGATAACAGAGGAACTGAGCAGCAGAAAGACACGGAAATTAGGGCTTTGGAGAGAGATAAGTAAACACTGCAGATATATATACCCAGGTCAAACTTCATGAATGGGGTTTACATCCACTTTAACCATATTGAGCAATTAATTTTAGCTACCACAACAGGGCTACCATCTGTGACAACATTGAGTTCTGATGACACTGAACTCTGCAGAGAGAATGAAGAGGACATATTGCACACAGAGCTACCCCCAAAATGTGCATGTTGGTAACAGAATGGTTATATTTAAATTTAATGTCTGGGCTATACAGCCAGAAGGGTACACACTAACAAAGGAAAACAATCCAGTATTGGTGCAAAATAGATTACTTAGATTGAAATCTGTTGGGTCGTGAAACTTTTAAAATAATCCTCAAATATTTTTTAATTAGTCTCTGTCATCAAATCACTATGTTGAAAGTAGTGTAGTAGAGCAGTATACACACCCTGATCTTGGGGCTTCCATTTTTGGATGTGTCCTCTGCACCTGCCTTCACAGAAAAAAGCCGCGGCTGACAACTCAGCGTGGGATCGGGTCAGATCGGCTTAAAAAAAGGTATGTATGCTGATTTCTTCTTTATAGGGCTAGATAGGTTAGTGTTAGATCGTGTATGTCTATAGATGCAGGGATTTTAGTTTTAGGGTGGACTTACACTTTAAGCCGAATCTCTGAGTGCTGTAGTCAGAAATTAATAAATCTTTACCCCTGTGAGGAGTACCACATTTAAAATATCTCTGCCTGGCTGTGGCAGTGTATATCATAGACATTTCTTAAAGGTCAGAATTGTAACAGCTGATGCTGTGAGTGGTGAGTTAAAACATGTGTTGGTGGCTACCATTTGCTTGTGTAAATAGTTAATTAGCCCCAATGATAGTCACTCTCAGTCTGCTGGTGCTAAGATTCTTGTCCTGTGAGTTGGAAAATGGCTGTGCAGGATTAGGCTGGGAGCGTAATACATCACACCATCTACTTACTGATACGTCATTGTTCAGCTGATGGAGAAGTCTGTCCCAATTTCCGTCATCATAGTTAACCCTGTAGTATCCAGTGACATCAAGGTTAACCAGAATCCAGTCATTTCCAGATACCTTAAATACATCATTTCTGTCTGGAATGCAGAAGAAATGCAAATTAAAGTTTTTTTCTATTGTCATGTAAAGTAAATCAGCATTATGACTGCACTGATATACAATTTCTGAGGACTGACATTACACTGCTTAAAGGCTAATTCATGCCCGATGCAATGTCATACATTTTAATGTGGTTCCCATCGCTGGCAATAGACATAGAAGCCCTGTGATACCAATGCTTTGCATTGAGGGGCATTATGCATTTGTGGTATGTTGACCTGCATTTTGACATAGCTGTAATGGTACTTGCCACATAAACTAAGAAATAAACTATATTACATACCAAAACGCTGTTGAAGCCACAAGTTTTCTCTTTGTCCACCACTTTTACAATATGAAATGGGTACCTTCCAGGTGTAGCTGAAAATGAAAAGAAACATCAACCCAGTTAAATATTTGGTAAACTACAACTAGTTTTATATAGAAAGATTCAAATTCTTACCCATCAGATTAGTGACTTCCTGTCTACATTACCCACCAATGATTACTCAGTTCTAGGTGGGTGAGAATAATATTTAACTATCTGCTGGATTTTCCCTGCTATCTGGAACCTAAAAGGGAGTAGCCACCACCCTTGTTTGGCCATGACAGACTGAGAATCAGATTTTTAGCTGGTCCTATATTCCTGATACCAAGAGGCTGATTTACTAAAACTGGAGAGTGCGAAATCTGGTGCAGCTGTGCATGGTAGCCAATCAGATTCTAACCTCAACTTGTTCAATTAAAGTGGTTGTAATGTCAGAAGGTTTTTTAACTTAATGCATTCTATGCATTAAATATAAAAAGCCTTCTGTGTGCAGCAGCCCATAGAAGCCCCCCTTATACTTACTGGAGCACCATTTAGATCCAGTGATGTTGCAGCAGTGTCTCGGCTGCCTGGGACTCTCCTCCTCATTGACTGAGACGGCAGCGTGGCGCCATTGGCTCCCGCTGTTGTCATTCAAAGTCAGTGAGCCAATGAGGGGAGAGAGGGGGCAGGCCAGGCCGAAGCTCCATGTCTGAATGGACACACGGAGCTGTGGCTCGGCTCTGGTGCCCCCATAGCAAGCTGCTTACTGTGGTGCCACTTAACAGGAGGGAGGGTCTAGGAGCAGCAATGAGGGACCCGAGAAGAGGAGGATCCAGGCTGTTCTGTGCAAAAACACTTCACACAGCAGGTAAGTAAAAAATGTTTGTTAATTTTAACAAAAGAAAAAAAACCTGAGACTTTAGTATCACTTTAAGCTTTGACAATAAAACCTGGAAGCTGATTGGTTCCTATGCAGAGCTACACCAGATTTTTTACTCGCATGTTTTAGTAAATCAACCTCCAATTGTCCTTTATTAGATACTCCAATATATAGTGAATGCTGGGTGAGTACACCAAGACTTCTGAACATTAACCACTTACTGCATATCAATGTAGCGGTACGTCGGCTAAATTTGCAGGGTTATACCGGGATGATGTCTCTAGCTAGAGACACCATCCCGGTACCGTGGTTTGAAGCCGACGGTCGGCTTTCCGTCGGTAACGACCGATGCGGCTCGGGAGCCGCTCGATCGTTACCCGGGTGAGCCGGAGGGGACGTCCCCCCCCTTCCGCCGCCTTCCGTGGCTTTGCTCGGGGCTCCCGTCCCACCGGCTGGATGGAGTCCCGATGAATGCCGGAAACGGCATCGATCGGGTCTCCGATGACGTAACCCGGAGGCGGCTTCCATGACGTCACTTCCGGGTTACTGTGCTGCAAAAGGGGGCAGATTTGAAAAACGGCTGTATGCAAAAATGACGTTTTCAGCGTTTTGCATACAGGGAAGTGTAGTGGAGGGGTCTAGGGTCTTTTAGACCCTCGATCCCTCCATAAAGTGTACCTGTCACTACATATTGGTGTCACAAGGGATGTTTACATTGCTTGTGACAGCAATAAAAGTGATCAGATTTTTTTTTTTTAAAAACCTGTAATAAAGTTAAAAAAAAAGAAAAAATAAATAGGAAAAAAAAAAATTTAGCCGCCCCTGTCACCGTTAGCTCGCGCACAAAAAAAAACGTATACTCAAGTCGAGCCAGGAAATGAAATCGCTGTTCAAACCACACATGTGAGGTATCGCTGCGATCGCCAGAGTGTGGGCAATAATTAAAAAAAAAGAGCTACACTCTAACTCTAAACTGGTAACCGTTAAATAAATTTAAAGCGTCGCAGATTGAGATCTCTATTGACCGTAGTTTGGCGCCATCCCACAGGGGGGGCGCAATTTTAAACCGTAACATGTTGGGTATCTATTTACTCGGCGTGACATCATCTTTCACAATATATTAAAAAAATTGGCTAACTTTACTGTTTAGTATTTTTTAAATGCAGTGAAATGTGATTTTTCAAATTTTTTCCAAAAAAATGGCATTTTAAAGACCGCTGCGCAAATACCGCGTGACAAAAAATTTTGCAATGACCGACATTTTATTCTCCAGAGTCTTTGCTAAAAAAATATATATAATGTTTGGGGGTTCTAAGTAGTTTTCTAGGAAAAAATACTGGTTTTAACTTGTAAACAAAAAGTGTCCGAAATAGGGCTGGGACTTAAGTGGTTAAACATTTTCCTTATGATATATGTACACTATACTTACCCTCACTTTTCTAGCCAAACAATATTTTTAGTTGCATCTGCAGCTTTAAATATATTTTCATACACTGAAGTAGATGCCTTGGGTTAAAGTTTTTTTTACACATTTTACACATTTCTCAGCTCAAGAAAGCAGGGGGCGGGGATCTGACATCACACACTGCACAGCCAGAGAAGAAAGCTCTGTTTAATTTGAGAGCTGATTGGAGGGAAGGGACATACCCCCTGTACACAGCACAAAGGGGACCATGCACAACTGAGACTATCAATCACAGGCTGTGTGCTGGAGCTCCCATCCTCAATCCCCCCTCCGTCTTTTGGAGTCAGGAAAACTTTTCAGCAGTGAGTCATGCAGATAGCAGAGAGAAATGACACTGAATGCTTTGGATTGAGGCAGAGACACACTATGGAAGGATATGCTTTGTTTATTTTTCATATCAGATATTTAAAACCACTTTAGGTTCACTTGCAGGATACTGCATTTCTGGCAAGATCAATATGTGTTTTCTGTACATGCTGAAAATTTTCTTAGTCTGAAAAAGAAAATGAATGCAGCCACCACTTGTTATGACTGGTAAACTGCTATATAATACATTTTTGTTTTTGGGTTTAGTTATCTATAAACAAAAAGCAAAGCATTAAAGAAAAGCAGCACTGAGAAAGTGTGAGGCTGACAAATCGAATTAATAAATGTGCAAAGAAAATTGTAACTGGCAATGGGCAAAATGGGGGCAATGAACATGAATGAGGGTGGGTTTGTGGCAATTCAGTAATGTGCCAGTAATGTGCCGCTGCACACTCCTCTGCCTTTCGATCACGCTATGCTATTTTATCAATAAAAATAAGAAGCGGAGCTAAATCCTAATAGTGCAATCATGAATAATCATATGGTAAATAATGTAGCATGAAAACAACTAAACATGCAGTGAATAAATTATGAGCAAAATATATCATTGAAAAAATCCATTATATGAAAGTGATATAAGGATATAGATGCAAAATCCAGTGTTAGGTGAACATAAAAAAGTCCTTTCAATGAAAAAGTCCTTTTCAATATTAAACAAAAGTGTCCATAAAGGGCAAAAAAGTGTATAAGTAACATTGATTGATGAAATCCACCACCAAGCACCAACACTTAGCATACACTTCTTACCAGATAGCATAAACCATAAATTATAATGGTCATAAAAGTACAAAATAACCAGGCATCCGAGATAGGTGGTGCCTGCTCAGCAGCAGCTCCAAATGGATTGGGAATAAAAAAAAATGAACAAGCATAGTAAAGCCTGCTAACATTTAAGTCCTCTTATTTAAAATATATAAAAAGTACCTTTGGTGAGTTGTAAACAGGCACAAATGAGTAAAAAACCATCAGACTGTCAGCTCTTGAGAAAGGAACACCGTGAGTGACAGCTAAGCAAGCGTGATGTCTTCAGTAACAGCCAATTCTGACGCTTTTCATCATCGATGACATCTTTCCAGGGGTAAGCTGAATGTCAGATATGTATAGATAGGTATAGATAGGTATCTGACGTTCGGCCCGCCCCTGGGAAGACATCACCGATGATAAAACACGTAGGGATTGGCTGTTACTGAAGACATCATGCTTGCTTAGCCGTCATTCATGGTGTTTCTTTTTCAAGAGCTGACAGTCTGATGGTTTTTTACTCGCTTGTGCCTGTTTACAACTCATCGAAGTTACTTTTTATATATTTTAAATAAAAGGACTCAAATGTTAGCAGGCTTCACTATACTTGGTAATTTTTTTTTTTTTTATTCCCGATCCATTTGGCGCTGCTGCTGAGCAGCCACCCCCTATCTGGGATGCCGGGTTATTTTGTATTTTTTTGACCATTATAATTTATGGTCTATGCTATATGGTAAGAAGTGTAGGCTAAGTGTTGGTGCTTTGTGGTGGATTTCATCAATCAATGTTACTTATACACTTTTTTGCACTTTATAGACACTTTTGTTTAATATTGAAAAGGACTTTTTCATTGAAAGGGCTCTTTTATGTTCACCTAACACTGGATTTTGCATCTTTTTCATTATATCACTTTCATATAGTACATTTTTTTCAATTATATATTTTGCTTATAATTTATTCACTGCATGTTTAGTTGTTTTCATGCCACATTATTTACCATATGATTATTCATGATTGCACTATTAGGATTTAGCACTGCTTCCTATTTCTTTTAATCATTTACAGCTGGTATCATAGTTGGTTAAGTGGCTGCCTACCTTTTCATTCTTATTGCTTGACCTAGCGCGGATTTTTTTCCTGTTTTATACTATGCTATTTTATGTTTAATCTTTGTTTATTATTGTTTTTGCAAACCAGAAGTACATTCATAGCGAAAACAAGAAGAGAAAAGACCGGGCGCCGATCTAAGTGTAGCAATAAAAACTTTTAATAGCAATAGCAAGAGTACTACTCACAGGAGTATGTTAAAAACAGGCATCTCAATAGTGGGTGTGCAGAGTTCGTCCGGGGGGTCCTCCAAAAGTCCTGTTGGAACTGGTGCTGCGAGGGATATGAAGCGGCTTCCTGGTGCGGGACGCGCTGATCTCTCTGTGTTGATCCGGCAGCGTGGGTCCGTAGGATGGAGGGCCGTGGTGTCACTTCCTGGTCGACTCTGCGTGCTTGAACGGCGACGCGTTTGCGGAGCATGCGCTCCTTCTTCAGGCCGTCAGGACGGCCTGAAGAAGGAGCGCATGCTCCGCAAACGCGTCGCCGTTCAAGCACGCAGAGTCGACCAGGAAGTGACACCACGGCCCTCCATCCTACGGACCCACGCTGCCGGATCAACACAGAGAGATCAGCGCGTCCCGCACCAGGAAGCCGCTTCATATCCCTCGCAGCACCAGTTCCAACAGGACTTTTGGAGGACCCCCCGGACGAACTCTGCACACCCACTATTGAGATGCCTGTTTTTAACATACTCCTGTGAGTAGTACTCTTGCTATTGCTATTAAAAGTTTTTATTGCTACACTTAGATCGGCGCCCGGTCTTTTCTCTTCTTGTTTTGGCTCACACAGGGTTACTTCACCCTTTACTGGAGGCGGCCATCGAAGTGTTCAGCAAGCCACACCGGACTTTGTACACTGAAGCCCACCTTGCCATACCTAGCTATATGCATAGAAACTGTTTACAGTTCTGATCATCTGATTGCGCCAATCTCTCCTCTCCTCCTTACATTCATAGCGAAGCATATCCATTACAGAGTAATGCCAAAGAAAACCAAAGACAGGTATTGTCTAAGCAAGATATAAGAAGTGTGCCCCCAAATAAACTGGAGGAACAAGAACAAATAACATCATAACGGAATCACATACACCATCATTCCCAGTGTGCACAGGTATGAAGTTAGGTATTCAAGAGCCTGATATGGGACCCTGGCATATAGAGGGAAGGACAAACGCCTGTACTGCTGTAATGCATGGCCCACCAATAACAAGCCTGTCATCGCCCCCTGGATACACAGGGTCTAGAATATCAACCTGAAGTATAATGGTGAGGGAAAGAAGAACCTGGCACTCAACCTGAGGGAGAGAAGAAGTTAGAAAGGGGGAAAAAAAGAACCAGAATAAAGAAAATGCTCCATATAAGCAGCTTAAGCTCCAATGGACTATATCAGAAAAGAGTGTACATCAAACAACATACACTATATTGTCAAAAGCATTGGGACATCTCCCTTTATATGCACATGAACTTTAATGGCATCCCAATCTTAGTCCATAGGGTTCAGTATTGAGTTGGCCCACCCTTTGCAGCTATAACAGCTTCAACTCTTCTGGGAAAGCTGTCCACAAGGTTTAGGAGTGTGTCTATGGGAATGTTTCACTATTCTTCCAGAAGTGCATTTGTGAGGTCAGACACTGATGTTGAATGAGAAGGCCTGGCTCGCAGTCTCCTCTCTAATTGATTCCAAAGATGTTAGGTCAGGAATCTGTGCAGGCCAGTCAAGTTCCTTCACCCCAAACTCGCTCATCCATGTCTTTATAGACCTTGCTTTGTGCACTGGTGAGCAATCATGTTGGAAATGGAAGGGGCCATCCCCAAACTGTTCCCACAAAGTTGGGAGCATGAAATTGTCAAAAATGTCTTGGTATGCTGATGCCTTAGGAGTTCCCTTCACTGTAACTAAGGGGCCAAGTCCAACCCCTGAAAAATAGCCCCACATCATAATCCCCCCTCCACCAAATGATTTGAACCAGTGCTCAAATTTTATAATTGCGTTCTTGTGCTCTAGTTGATATAGAGGCTTTAGGTGTAAATGTAAGTATCTTGTCCCAGTCTAATTTGTCCTCTGTAAGCATTAAATTTATCCTGCCACTTGAGGAAAAACGGGATCAGAAGGATATGACCTACGCTATGTTAGAGGGCAGGGCAGACTGGGAGCTTGAGATGCTCTTATTATATTTCAGCTAACTAAACATTGAAGTGCACATGGGCTGTTACATGACCAGAGGCCCAGGGAAGAAGCAGGCATAGTGGTCACCGGTCAATATGGAAATAAAGCAGACTGAGCCCTGAGTTCTGTAGAAATCAAGTTAAGATTTATCAGTAGATCAATACTTCTATCATTCTACCAGATGCCATGTTTCAATTAATCTGACGTTTAATGCCAAGATTAAGACTAATTACTAATTATATGTAGCACTCTCTAGTGTGTGCTTCCATGGCTTTAGGGCTAAGCCTGCGCCATGGAATCTGGGTCAGGGTTAATTAAAAATGAGGGCTGGATGACTCCTGGTGGGCTGATGAAGAGTCAGTGGGGTGGACTGATGTTGAGAGGCAGCCAGGAGGGCAGGTAAAAGGGGCAGCTGCAGCCAGGTGGGTTGGCAGTGCCAGAAGAGGTGGTGCTGGGATTAGTGGCCACAAAGAAGTTACATGGTGTTTCACTATATCTGAGCTACACTTAAAGGGGCTGCGAGTTCCTGCCTGTAATGGACTGTTGCTAAATCTGGCTGGGAGCCTGTCAGATCATCTCAAGAGTGATTCACCTGGAGCAAGCAAGTGTTGTGCTGGAGGAAAGAGGAGTAGAGACTGTATATAGATGTATATAGTAAGTTGTCCCTAAAGTTGTTGAGGTCAAGTGGGCATCACATAACCTCCCTTCTCTATCCAAGTTATTAACCCTATAATAAATAACAAGAACAAAGCCACGGACTGTTTTCTAAATCTGGGTGCTTGTGAAGCTTTGGTGTGCCTGGCTGTCCAGGAGTGGGGGATCCCTTTCATCTGCAACTCCTATGGGGGTAGTGCTACATATAGAAGAAAAGATTCTTACTTGATATGTTTGATTACAGTGGAATCACAGAAAAATAGGTATTTGAGCCCCACTTGACTGCCATTCACACCCCTGGCCCAACTGAAAGCGGAGAAATATAGATTTTTTTTGGGACAGATTTTCTCAGTTACTGTTTTTCCTCTCGAGAGTGTCTGGGCAGTCTGCAGAGTGCATAAACATACTTGTTTGGCCAATGTGACTGTATATGTTCCTGCAACAATTTTTCAAGATGGATTGTTCAGTGTTACTTTAAATACTTGAAATAAGAATAGCCTATTGCTGGTTGATCTAGACTCTACCAATGCAACCCTTCTCCTTCTCTCTGCAACCATTTTTCTGAGCCCCTTCCTTCACCCTTCTTCACCTCTCTATCTCTTTACATTGCTCTCCACTTCTCTATGCCCTTATGGTTCAGCTTTAAATCCCCCACCTGTACTCACTTAACTTTATGTCACAAGTCTTTCAATAGTACCACTGGAGACCAGGAACACCCCACTGCTCTTGCCTGTAGCTTGTAAGAAGTTAAATCTTGAGCTGAAGATCAGGTATAGTTAACATTATTAGACAAAACTTTTCAGGAACATTCCCTCATGGGTCACTGTGATTCACTTGCTGATGTATGCATTGTGGTGTACTTAACTCTCTGCAATAGTATCTGACTTTTTCTTTTGCTCAACAAATCCCATGTTCCGTCAAGGAAGGTAACTCTCTTCGCTGGTCAACCAGTGTCTTTTTCCATCATTGGAGGAACATCTTCTCCAATCACAGAATAGTTACACACTATGGTGGGAGCAAAGTAGGTACAAAATTGTAATCCCTGTTGTAGGCCGGGCGCACTGGGGCCATGCTTTAAAGAGTAGGTGCTGTAAGCACAGGGAGAGGCAAAACGACTTTTACTACATTATTCTGTGACTATGCGGCATGTTTAACCACCATACAGTGGAGTGAACTGGAAATCTGTGTATGGGCGAGCATCTGTCTTTTGGATGCCTTGGCATATATGGTTGCCCAAACTGCCATAGTAATAAAAAAAAAAAATCTGCCACTTGTTAGAGGTTCCCCTATGTGTCCTAAGTGTGTATCTGTATGGTGCTGTATATGTGTACCTGCTTACGCGTACATAATGTGTGTATATCTAATTATCTAATTTGTAACTAATTTTATCAAATTTTTAGCTAATGTGCTTATATCTAATTTTTAACTAATTACATTGTATTTATCTTCATTGATATTTGTTACTAATTACAATAGCAACTTGATAAAAGTATAGAAAAAGGGATTTTAAAGGTGCCAAAATTATAACAACAGAAAATACGATCAAATATCCAAATTTTATTACACAATAAACATTGTTAAAAACCACAATTACGCAGTTTTAAAAAAAACATGGCTTGGAAAATGCGTACAGTACTTCAACTCAACATGTTTCTCCAATCACTGGCTTTCTCAGGAGATTTCAAAGCACTGCATAGAACAAAAGAGGGGGAAACAGAACACTATTAAGGTCCCATAAAATGCTACAGATCTCGGTGTTGACAATATAAGATGACTAGTATTCCTACCCAAAAATCTAGACTTATCTTATGTGGTCAACATGAAACCTGTAGCATTTTATGGGACCTTAATAGTGTCCTTTCTGTTTTCCCTTCTTTTGTAGTACTCCTTTTATATATATGAGAGCTGTGTTTTATCTTTTGTGAAAACTCACATTTCATGCATTCATAGGCAAGGTCCCAATTTCCGAATGGAGTGGCAGGGCTTGCTAATTAAGATTTATTGGATCTCCTATGCGTTTTTTTACTTATCTTGAACAGATTGGTGGGTATAATGACATGTGTGTTTACCAATATGGCAGGAATTGGGTCCCCTTTGGTTATTAATGTTAGGTTTATATTTTCTATATTACTTAACATTTTTAGGTTGATGTATGTGTGGGCAGCATCCCTCCTATGGTTCACTGATTTCCCCCTGGGCGATCCTATTGGTGCATTCTTGCCCTTTTTTTTTTTTTGTGATTATCCATCAATGATCCTGACCACTCCTGGTAAGAAATCCTCCAAATGCTCTAATATTGTTCTTATTCTATTTTTTATACAATGAAATTCATTTGCCAAACCTTGCATTATTGTATATGTTTTGTTTGTTTATATTGTTGTTTTTTGTCCTTAGTGGCATTCTACGCAGAGCATTTTATGGGAGCTTAATAGTGTTGTTTCTGTTTCCCCCTATTTTGTTCTATGCAGTGCTTTAAAATCTCCCAAGGAAGCCAGTGATTGGTGAAACATGTTGAGTTGAAGTACTGTACTCATTTTCCAAGCCACATGGATTTTCTGTGATGCCTTATAAAATCTGCGTAATTGTGGTTTTTAACAATGTCTATTTTGTAATATCATTTGGATATTTATTAATATTTTCTATTGTTAATACTTTGACACCTTCAAAATCCCCTTTTCTTTACTTTCAAATTGTCAATTATTGATGGGACTGGTGCTTTGGATCTCCAGGTACTGGGCAGCTCTTTATTTTATTACAATAGCAACAGTATATATGGTTCCCATAATACTGGGCATTTTTTTCTCAGAGAATAGGTGCAGGTACTCCCTGTTTCCGAATTACACCTTGTCTCCACCCCTACCCACCTCCGAGCACCGTCCTTTGGTTCCACTCTTTACCTAGAGAATACAGAAAAGTATAATTTCTTGGAATTTACTAATGAAAGGCAGTAAAATAGGTCCCCTGTGCCAGCAACAATATATCCCTCACAGCAACAATAGACCCCCCCCCCATCAATTATAAATCTCACCATGCAAAAATAAATCCTCCAAGCAGCAATAGATCCCTCCACAAAAATACCCTCAACAACAATAGATCCACCCCAGCAACAATAGATATCCCAGTAGATCGCTCTCATCAACAATTGACCCCCAGAAACAATAGATCCCCCGACCAGCAGCAATATATCCCCCTAGTGACAATAGAGTCCCCAGCAGCCAACATCAATAGACCCCCCCAGCACATCCCAGTACCCTTGGCGTATACATTCAGTGCTGGAGGTGCCGGAACTGCGTTCCCCTGTGTTCCCCTACGTTCCTCCTGAAAAAAAAACCTTGCCATAAGATAATGTTATTGCTCTCTGACTGGCCTTTTTGAGACATTTATTCAGTTCTGAGGCTTAAAGGGACCTATATCAATGTTTCTCATCTCCATTCCTCAAGTATCCCCAGCATGTTTTCAGGTTATCTTCCACATATGATTTCATCCAAGATCTAATTCAAAATAATTGTCACAGCTGTTACATTTGAGAGACATCTTGAAAATTTGAACTGTTGGTGGTACTTACGGTAGAATTATAGAACTACAGTGTGTAGACACCAGTGGAATTCCAATGTTAAATTAATATCACTGGCTAGGAAAAGGTTAAACAAAGGGGCACCTAGTTCACATATGTGCCATTGGTGATTACTTGGTAATGACAGCATGGATTCCGTGGTAAATATGTTTCCTGTTGTGTCCCAGTTTACTCTACAGCACTTATGTTTAGCTCTGTGTGACAGATTTGATTTTAGCATAATACATTCTTCAAATTTTTTTGGTTTTCTTCCTCTAAACATTTCTGCAATTCATTATTTTAAAATATAATTACTCATGCATTAGTCTAATATGTTATTAACACAGCTTACTTAAACGGTGACTGACGAGTGACGACTGATTCTGGATCTAGAAGGAAATGCTTCTGGTCTAAAGAACCTGACGCTGTGTCTACTGTTACCACCGGGAAACCCATCTGCAAAACCCAGGTGTCCATGATGTTTCTAACAGAATCGGGAAGTGTTATGTTGTTTTGTTTAGCTACAGCCTAAAAATGAATAAAATAAGGCTCTGTTATTGATACTGTACAATATAATAAGATGGCTTTGCATCACAAAAAACATTGAATATTAGATAGGCAATGGAGAAGTGAGTGGGCACTTGCCACCTTTGGAAAGCATGACTACTGGAGGAAATATGAAGATCTAATGCTAACTAGGGATGATCGAACTTTTCAAAAGTTCGGTTCGACCAGAACACTAGAACTTCCCGAAAGTTCAGCCCGGATTTCAGAACCCCATTGAAATCAATGGGACCCAAACTTCGGTAATCAAAAAACACCATTTTGAAGCCCTAAAACCCAATAAATGACCCTAAAAAGTGCCTAGGGTTCTGGGTCATGCCCCAGGGACTATTAATCACACAAAAAAAAGTTCTTAAAAATTGTCATTTTTGATAGAGAGCCAATTATTGAAAAAATTATTAAAAAAGAAAAGTGAGATTTCTTTGGATTTAGTGTCTGGTGGGTCTAAAAAGTGTACCTGTGAAGTTTCAGCTCTGTAGCATGTCCAGAACCAGAAAAAAAAGTTTGTTTGTATTATAATTGCAATAGAACAGGATAGTGGCTCCGCTATTTTCACACCTTGCCGGTTTTGTAGCAGGCGTTTTTTTGGGCATTTTTTGGGGGTCTTTGGAGGCAGGCATAACATCAGAACTTCTGTGTAGGGGTATATGTACACACACACATGTATGTATATATACACATACACATATATGGGTGTGAAAGTATGCAGAACACTATGCTTGCGCTAATGAAATAATTAACACCCATATGGCTTCTCTGCTATAACACCTATATATGTGTATGTGTATAAATACATATAAGTGTGTGTGTATATATACCCCTATACAGAATTTCAGATGTTTTGCCTGCCTCCAAAGACCCCCAAAAAATGCCCAGAAAAAAACGCCTGCTGCAAAAACACACCTGGGCGTTTTTGTACCTGGCGTTTTTTTGGACATTTTTTGGGCGTCTTTGGAGGCAGGCATAACATCAGAACTTCTGTGTAGGGGTATATATACACACGCACATGTATGTATATATACACATACACATATATAGGTGTGAAAGTAGCAGAACACTATGCTTGCGCTAATGAAATAATTAACACCCATATGGCTTCCCTGCCTTTAACACCTATATATGTGTATGTGTATAAATACATATAAGTGTGTGTGTGTGTATATATACCCCTATACAGAATTTCAGATGTTTTGCCTGCCTCCAAAGACCCCCAAAAAATGCCCAAAAAAACGCCTGCGCCAAAAAAAAAAAAAAACGCCCAGGTGTGTTGTTGCAAGCGTTTTTTTTTTTGGGCATTTTTTGGGGGTCTTTGGAGGCAGGCATAACATCTGAACTTCTGTATAGGGTTATATACACACACACACTTATATGTATTTATACACATACACATATATAGGTGTTATAGCAGAGAAGCCATATGGGTGTTAATTATTTCATTAGCGCAAGCATAGTGTTCTGCTACTTTCACACCTATATATGTGTATGTGTATATATACATACATGTGTGTGTGTATATATACCCCTACACAGAAGTTCAGATGTCATGCCTGACTCCAAACATGTCCTCAAAAATCCCTATAAACGCCTGCAACAAAAAGCAGGATGACAGGGGCGAAGCCACTATCCGGTTCTATAAGAGTTCTAAGAGAAACGATCTTTTCTCTATAGCGGTCACCGTGAAATGGAAGGGTTTTGTCACCCTGCCATAGCAGTCAGAGTCAGTTAACCCTACACTACACTATGGTCCCCTTACACTTAACACTTACCCTACAGAAACTAGATTATTTAATCTAACTACTGTACAGTGGAAAATAGTACCCTAACTACACTAGATATCCCTTTCCTCACACTAATAATTGCTAAATGACACTTTGAGAGCAGAAGTAACAGAACTGCTTCCACTCTCTTCCACATCCCTGTATTAAAATGGTAGAGATTTGGCGGGGCTATCTTATATACTGGGGGGCGGCGTATTCACTAATGATTGGCCTCTGGACCCCCTAGTCACTCCAATCACATTCCTAGCATTCTCCTGCCCCCTCAATTGGCTTTTACTGATGGTTCTGGTCCAATCACGGGCTTTTAAAGCCCAGTTCCTGTCCCATTGCATTTTGGTCGGTTCTGGTTGCCGAATTCCGAACTTTTTCAGCAAAAAGTTCGGAATTCGGCTGAACCTCAAACAGTCAATGTTCGGGTTGAACCGATGGTCGACCCGAACTGTTCGATCATCCCTAATGCTAACCAGTCTTAACACGTCAATTTTCTATTTAGACAAAGCCGTAGTATGCAATTGTGGTTTAATCTACCTTCTCCAAAAGTCAAATGGGTGAGTCTGTCTATTATAGTATCTCCCATGATACATCATATTCTGGGTACATGTCCTGGAGCCACAATACTCAACTATGCCAAGTGTATGTTTTGTTCTGCCATATGCCTCTGTAGCACTCACGTAGAGTAGCCCAAAACATCTTTTGTTCTAAAGAATTATCATTGAAGCAATTTGTATGAATGGCCTTGCAGGGATGTGTGATTGGTATGTATTATAATGGTATAAATGGTAGTAATGTAAGCTGTAATACTGAATCTCATGGCTGTTCAGTAACTTTAGCAAGAAAATATATTTAAGCTGTCCAGATTCATGATTCACAAACTAGCACGCTTGCTCTTAGGATACATTCTGAAACTAATATGTGTAGCCTATAAAATCTTCTACAGGTACCAGGTGTTATGCATACAATACAGACACAATACACAATTAATTCTTAGGTATGCAACTTAGTTAAATTACCATCTGCAGGTGATCCCATAGGTCAGTATATATTGTATTGGCATATTTGAAAGCTTCCAAATAGCTCTAAAAAACAAAATACAACATTTTCAATATTTGTATTTGTAGAGGTGAATGACATGAATACTGTCATGTTAGAAAACATTTTATCCACACCTACATGTTGCACATTCTACATTGTAAAGTATATCAATAACCACATTTTTTTTAAAATTTACGATTGGGTAGGGAATTTTTTTTGTTGCTGCATCCCTTTGAAGACATTTCTCTTTACTTCCTGTCCTGAGAAACAAAAGGAAGTAAAAGGAAATCTCTCAAAGAGAGACATCGCCAGAATCTTTGTCAACACTGGTAAATTTCCCCTGTATTACTGTGCCAGGGACAACTGTAGAATTTTGGATTACCCATCACTTTCTATCCCAGTGGCCATGGTAAAAAAAACAAATAGAAAGAATGGATCTCCCGAGCAAAGACACTGACACTATTATAATTCTTGAAGAAGAAACAGAATTGTGCCCATGTAACAAAAATATATCAACAGAAAGAACAGGCCAGCACTCTTCTGTGTATCACTCACAGATAAAAATAGCAAATCTATAAATAATGTGCAGCTCTACTGCAAAAAATGACCATATACAGTGCCTTGCGAAAGTATTCGGCCCCTTGAACTTTGCAACCTTTCATTTCAGGCTTCAAACATAAAGATATAAAACTGTAATTTTTTGTGAAGAATCAACAACAAGTGGGACACAATCATGGAGTGGAACGAAATTTATTGGATATTTCAAACTTTTTTAACAAATAAAAAACTGAAAAATTGGGCGTGCAAAATTATTCAGCCCCTTTACTTTCAGTGCAGCAAACTCTCTCCAGAAGTTTAGTGAGGATCTCTGAATGATGCAATGTTGACCTAATGACTAATGATGATAAATAGAATCCACCTGTGTGTAATCAAGTCTCCGTATAAATGCACCTGCACTGTGAGTCAGAGGTCCGTTTAAAGCGCAGAGAGCATCATGAAGAACAAGGAACACACCAGGCAGGTCCAAGATACTGTTGTGGAGAAGTTTAAAGCCGGATTTGGATACAAAAAGATTTCCAAAGCTTTAAACATCCCAAGGAGCACTGTGCAAGCGATAATATTGAAATGGAAGGAGTATCAGACCACTGCAGATCTACGAAGACCTGGCCGTCCCTCTGAACTTTCAGCTCATACAAGGAGAAGACTGATCAGAGATGCAGCCAAGAGGTCCATGATCACTCTGGATGAACTGCAGAGATCTACAGCTGAGGTGGGAGACTCTGTCCATAGGACAACAATCAGTCGTATACTGCACAAATCTGGCCTTTATGGAAGAGTGGCAAGAAGAAAGCCATTTCTTAAAGATATCCATAAAAAGTGTTATTTAAAGTTTGTCACAAGCCACCTGGGAGACACACCAAACATGTGGAAGAAGGTGCTCTGGTCAGATGAAACCAAAATCGAACTTTTTGGCAACAATGCAAAACGTTATGTTTGGCGTAAAAGCAACACAGCTCATCACCCTGAACACACCATCCCCACTGTCAAACATGGTGGTGGCTGAATCATGGTTTGGGCCTGCTTTTCTTCAGCAGGGACAGGGAAGATGGTTAAAATTGATGGGAAGATGGATGGAGCCAAATACAGGACTATTCTAGAAGAAAACCTGATGGAGTCTGCAAAAGACCTGAGACTGGGACGGAGATTTGTCTTCCAACAAGACAATGATCCAAAACATAAAGCAAAATCTACAATGGAATGGTTCACAAATAAACATATCCAGGTGTTAGAATGGCCAAGTCAAAGTCCAGACCTGAATCCAATCGAGAATCTGTGGAAAGAACTGAAAACTGCTGTTCACAAACGCTCTCCATCCAACCTCACTGAGCTCGAGCTGTTTTGCAAGGAGGAATGGGCAAAACTGATAGAGACATACCCCAAGCGACTTTCAGCTGTAATCGCAGAAAAAGGTGGCGCTACAAAGTATTAACTTAAGGGTTTGAATAATTTTGCACACCCAATTTTTCAGTTTTTTTATTTGTTAACAAAGTTTGAAATATCCAATAAATTTCGTTCCACTTCATGATTGTGTTCCACTTGTTGTTGATTCTTCACAAAAAAATTACAGTTTTATATCTTAATGTTTGAAGCCTGAAATGTGGCAAAAGGTCGCAAAGTTCAAGGGGGCCGAATACTTTCGCAAGGCACTGTACATATCCTCAATCAATACATTTAAATAAGAAAAGCAGCATGCACCTTCCAAATCTTCAGTGCATCAAAGAAAGTGAAATCATAAGTGACAAACAATATAGAAAGTGAAAACGTTAATTTATCTTCTGTAACTTGTTCCTTTTATGTGATGTCTCCTTCCTTCTATTTGTGAACCAGTGAGCACCTTCTCCAGATAGAGTATGCCAAATAGAAAAATGCTGCTCATGAACCACACACTCAGCAGCCATACGCAATGACGTCACTCTGTTTGCCCTTACGTGTTACGTCCCTGGGACATAATATCTATTCTTGCATCTCCTACAGCCAGAAAAGCAGCTAATCAAGCGTGATCTATGTTTGGTTATCTGCTTAGAGGGCAGGGGAGATAATAGACCCCTATGGTCTCCATAAAAAAGTACCTTCACCAACCCAAGCTATCACAAAGGGGTCTTGGTAGCCTTGTAATAGCAGTAAAGTTAAATTTAAAAAAAAAAATGTAAAAATGTTACTAAAATAAAAATACTAAAAAATACACGCAAATATAAATGAATGTGTAGGTCCCAAACTCAGAGTAGTATCGATAGTCCCATCTCACACTTTCCTGGAAAATGCTTGAGAAATAGCAGGTGCTACAGCAACAACCAGCTGGAACTGGAGACCTTACAGATCAAATACACATATTCGCCAGCACCCCCACTCTGTAGTGTGCTGGTGAATATGTGCATTAGGTCCCAAAGACATCTGTAAACAGCAATCGCACCACACATGCAAGGTATTGCTGCAAACGGCGGAGCGACAGCAATAATTCTGGGGCCATCATTCCGGATTATACAATGACAACCTGTAAAGGCTTTTAAAACATCACCTATGAAAAATTTTAGGGATTTTGTCTCCATTTCACAGGGTCACTCAATTTTGAGTCTTGACATGTTTTAAATCTATATACTCAACACAACCCCATTTTTATATTTTACCAAAACATTTGGCTATTGTATTGTGTTTTGTGTGTATTTTTACTGACAATTTGTGTTTGATAAACAAATTCACAAATATCATGTGACAAAAAAATTGCAGCCACCATGTATTTCTACAGGGCCTCTGTTTTCAGAATATATAATGTTTGGGGGTTTCACAGCAATTTTCTATCAGAAAATGCTGATTTTAACGTGTGTGAAAAATGAATAAATTGCCCCAGACGGCAAAATAATTTCCCTGTTTACTGAATGCATAGAAAGAATCAAGATACTGAGTATGTGCCATTGTCAGAATCACAGTAGGGCCTAATGCTAAATCAATTTGTTCATTGGTGGATAGACACCTGCCTTCCCATTGTTCTCTCGTTATTTGCTTGTCTATTCTTCCTTATGGCTGTATAATAAAAATTGCAATTACGACTATGAGTAAATGGAGATGTGAAATTATTGGGTGTCCAGTTTTGAGCAGCTTAGCTTGCAATCTCTTCACACCTTTACCTTAGAAAAGCACAGATTCTAAAGTTTTAAACCATTGATTATAGTCAGGAGATACTTACAGCCAGTCCTTCAACAAAAAGCTCTTCAGTGAGAAATGAGGACAACATTCTAATAACTGATGCACCCTGCAAAAAACAGAATATAAGTTCAAAAGAAATCATGAAACAAACATTTGTTATTTTTACTGTTGTTTTTCTTTTACTGAAACTTGTTGAATTTGTGCAATAAAAGAAAAGTAGAAGCAGTACAAAAGGTGATAATACACAGTGTAGAAATATTCCTCCCTAAATTTAGGGCTAGGATGTCAATGGCCTAATAACATAGTATAACACGAATAGAACAAAACTTGCGAAAAATCAATTTATGAGAGATAATTAGTTGATCGTGATATAAAGATCGAACATTCACAAGAAATGCCAAATAAACAAAACCAGGGCAATCCAGTCAATATCATGCTTTCCAATCCACTGACAATTCTTTAACCCAAATAGGAGATTTAAACAAGAGGCCTGGCAAAAAAAAAAAAGGGGGGGGGGGTTTGGGGTGAGTGGAATAGACTGCCACGGCCTATGTTGCTCATCTGAAGCCTACAAAAGCCCAACAAAAAAAAGATGTGCCGCAAGAGGAGGAAGGAGGGAGAGATAAAGAAGGGGGAGGGGGGGAGGGAATCAGATACCCCAGGGGTCTAAGGCTGTGCCACATAGTACCATCACAGTTCTAGGAAGCGAGAGGTCATTTGAGAAGGAGGGAAATGGTCATTTTGGGTTGCCAACTCCGCAGAAATTTGTCATACATGTCCCCCATGCTGACAATCTTTTGTTTATGAGTATTTAGTGGACTCTAAACTTAGGAGTGGTGTTCTCTATGACATTGACCACGCTATTGTTTGCCTCTTCGTCATTAAGATGTAACGAGGGTGCATTCCAGACGGGAAACATCCGTGATAGGTTTGTGTAGAAGTGCTTCCCACTGATCTTTCTGTGAATTTACATGGAGGACCATATTGATCAGCTTGTACCCTAATCCATAGCCCCTGAACCCTGGGGCAGGTCCACTATATGTGTTTGATATCGCCCAAATCTGGACAATCTCTAAAGCAGTTTGACGGGTACGACAGTAGACATTTCACGATCCTAGCTGGTGTAAAGTACTAATGAGACATTGCTTTAAATGAGTTTTCGAGAGCCAGGACATTATGGGAGGATTTAAACAAGGCTTCTCACATTTTAAGCCAGTCTTTGGGCTGTTAGGCAGAGCCAAGGTCTCTCTCCCACCTATCACAATACAATGAGGTTTGTGTTCCAGTATTGTTCAGCATAGAGGAATATAACAAAGAGATCAGACCCTGAGTTGTGGAGTTGGTGTGACATCTGACCTCCAAAGCGGTTGACACTACTGGGAATTCCTGATGTTTTGTTTAAGACTCTATGAAATGATGGATTTGGATATATCAAAAACATTCTGAATCTCATAGGTGTCACATAGATGTTGGTGAAAACAAATTCCTCTAGCAGTAAGTAGAGAATGGACCATGGTGAGACCCTTGTGTTTCCATCATTGAAAACTTTGGGGATTCTCCAGCCCAGGCGGGAAAAGAGGGCAATTGAACAGCGGTAATAGTTGAAGGTGTGGAGAAACCAGACCATAAGTGTATGAGCCAGGATCGGGTTTACGGCTTTAGGACGGTGTACAGGAGAAGGTGGTTATA
The DNA here is from genome assembly GCF_965119305.1 of Pelophylax lessonae. NCBI lineage: Eukaryota > Metazoa > Chordata > Amphibia > Anura > Ranidae > Pelophylax > Pelophylax lessonae. The sequence goes on along the minus strand of NC_138771.1, from coordinate 57,030,068 downwards.
CATTATTGATATGTTTTGATTTTCATTAATATCCTCAAAACAGGTAATATATGACTTTGCATACTTCTTATATTTATTTTTGTTAATATTTATAACAAAAACAAGGAATGTTTTGCTAGACTGTAAAGGTAATACAAGTTTATCAACCTACTTACTCTACTCTGTGTGCTCTGCTGTTTTATATATCCTGTAAATACATATACTGTAGGAATGTATTTTAATAACTGCCTGTTATGATATAGCTGGGCTGTTGACCTGAGTATACAAACCATTGCAGTCTGTTTCCCTATTGTCTTACAGGTATATTTCATTCATATTGTGGCGCTTTCTTTTAGGGTTGGTTCACACCAAGACATCCCTGTGTGATTCACATGTGCTGCAGTGTGGTGAAGCTGTTGAATTTCTTTTACAGGTAGATAAAAGTAATCAACTGTCTGGTTAATTTTTTGCTTGGGTTTGGGTTAGTGTGCAATTAAAGCTGGTAGTTACAGGTGCTTCTAGATTACTGGGACTTTTCATAAATTACCCCTACTGTACAGTACAGATTTTCTTATCCAGGGTTCTTTGGAACCCTAGAGTTCTTCCAGCGGTTTGTAGATTTCCTTCAGCAGTTGCAGATTCATTTCCCATCTAAAATGACCAGAAATGTAATTGTTCACTGACCTACAAGAGGACACTTCTCCACTGGCGACCATTGTAAGGGACACATAAGGGTTTCTTTTAAGGCCATTATTATTATTTATTTTATTTTAAGATTATTATTGTCCTATACAGCAAAGGGTGTGTTGAGAAATGATGTGCCCTGGATGTCAAATCTCTTGGAACTCCATATTCTTCATTCTTTTATATGAACCCTTCTTCAACATACTGATCTCATTAATGTTTCATGAGCTGTAGATATAATACATTTTAGCATTAAGACCTGAAAATGATTTAACAGATTCCTTTAAGGTAAGGAAGTTGAGAAAGCCTGGTGTATTGTGACCACATGTAATTTGCTGGTGCTTATTACTGTTACTTTTGTGCCCTATTCTGTTCGCCAATCCCCCGCTGATCTAAACAGAGCAGGCAAATGACATGTCAATGTTTGCTCAGTTTATGCAGGGCAGACATGGACCAAGCCCGCTCTGCTATTTGGACTGGTGGGTGTAAACGGAATACCCTCTCGTCTGATCAGCCTAGACAGAGAGGGACAGATCCCCTTGTTTGTTTTTAACAGACCAGATCGGATTGAAAGTAGGCGGGTGTAAACAGACAGACGTCAGTTTACACCTGCCGGTCCATAGGGCTAAATGGAGAGTCCAATCAGGTCCGCATAAAAAAACTGACAGGCGGACCTGAAAGGGGCCTTATACAGTACTGGGCATTGGCTTGCAGAAGCTACAACACTCACCTTGCTATAAGCAATGGAATCGAAAAGTTCACTTATTTCTGATGGGGTGTTCACTTCTTCTTCCTTTGATGTAAGAGGATGGGAAGAGGCCAAGGCATCAACTGCCATCACTCTGTGTACATCATAGAGTACTATCAGGTCTTTCTGTAAGAGTGAGATAAAAATTCAGATTAGTCAAATTTGATCTCAATGGCTGCATCAATCAATATTGTTATTCAATGGAAAGGTAATGGAAAGACTATAAATGTAATCTTATAGCATTTATCCACTACGATTGGATGAGAGATTTACTGGGTGAGTAATTTTCACTTTTGGTGACAAAGCTCTGTTTGCTGTTCTACACGTGATAGGAAATTTAAAAGGCAAAGGTGAATAAAACAATTTTCACTCATGAAGTTCACAATTCTCACTTTCAGATTTTCTCACTGGGATTTTACAACAGAAGATGTACTGTATTGTGAGCTCACTACAGGAAGTTATGAGCTTACTGGATTTCTGAACAACAGGTATTTCTATATTTGCAGCTTTTTTTTAAGGGAGCATGTATTGGAGAAATTAACAGGATTTTATTTTTTATTAAGCATATTAAAATACTTATAGTATATACAGTATACATACTCTAGAGTTGTTTAGTCCCTGCCAGAATCCGCCTATCTTTTCATTTTTGTCTCTAATACATCTCTTTATGCATTCATTGTCAAAATAGGGCAAAAAGTCTCACATACTATATTCCATGTGGGTTCTGCAAAATCCGCACCCAGATATTCTACGTAAGAGGCAAAACCTTCATTCAGCCAAAGATCATTCCACCATCGTATTGTTACAAGGTTCCCAAACCACTAAAACAAAAGCAGATTACCATCATTAACAATGTATTTGTCATACCATTACAAATATTACCTTAATGCGGAACTATACTCTCTCAACTATTAACTATTTTTAACCCTTATGTTGCTAGTATTAGTAAATAGATAGGAAAGTATATTATATTTACTTATTTTAAAACTTTTTTTAACATGTCTTCAAATGCTTCCTGGTTTCTGGCCTAGGCCAAAATTATGCCATACATCTCAGGAGTCTTCATGGACATTATTTTCCGTTTATCTGGAGGAGGGGTATTCTCAGCTAAGCATACCCTCCTGTCGGCATGCCTGAACTAAGGGCAGATGGATCCCAGAAAGTAAATGCTACAAGAATCATCTGTCCATACTCAAGATGGTTGTGGCTAGAAATGCTAGTGTTTTTTTTTTTTTTTTTCAAAGTGATTTCTCAGCTAAATAAAGCATGGATACATTGATGGATGGGGTTTACTGTGGATGTTAAAAATTAATCAAATAGCATTTTCAGTTGGAGATGTTCAGATTCATTTAAGTTCCGCTTTTAAGTAGATCTAGAGTATTTTTGTGTAAATGCAAGGACTTTGAAGTTGACGGTTAAAAATAGTGCATGCACACACAGTCTGCAAATCTGTGTTAGCATTTGTTTTATCTATTTTTTATTATAACCATATGCCATCTTACAGAGTCTCTTTTATTTACATCCTCAGCATTAGTGGGAGGTGATAAAGGCATTGCTAGCATCTGAAGTAATTTTAATCTTTTCAAGGGATGCGGGAGGTACCAGGGTGGTTCTAGCCACACCCTAAACCTCCCTCTCTCCTGTTGTTTTATCAACCATGTGTCACTTGTGTTACTAAAGGCAGCTTTTTATCAAATGTGAAGGGGAACACAGCAGAGATTTGGGGGAAGCCACTTTGTTCTATGTAGTGCAAGGGTGCTCAACCTGTGGCCCTCCAGCTGTTGTGTAACTACAAGTTCCATCATGCCTCTGCCTTTGGGAGTCATGCTTGTAACCGTCAGTGGCTTGTAATGCCTCATGGGACTTGTAGTTCCCCAACAGCAGGAGGGCCACAGGTTGAGCACCCATGATGTAGTGTATGCTCTGCTCCTTATGCAAATTTTCAGTAGAAGAGATGTTGTACCCTAAGACCTCTGAGCCTTGCAGCTAGCAGCAAAGAACAAGCCAAGAGGCCATAGAGAATTCTAGGTCCTCCTGATGCTATGTCTGTAGAGCAACCGGGAACCCTATCAAAAGATCTATGTTTAAATGGCAATTTCAGAGTGTTTGCATTAAAAAAAAAAAACAAAAACATAGGTCTGCTTTAAAGTAAGCCTGTGCGTGCTTTAATCCTAACACTGGGAGGAATTTGGCAGATCTTAGAAGTGAAAGTTTCGCTCATTCTCCTCTCACCCCACTCCAACAAAATTGGTGTTTTTTTTCTAGGAATTCGGCCTAGGCAAAAATTACATCAGCTTGGCTCATCTCCCACCCACCCCCATTTTTCAGACTCCTGGGACATGTAATGTGTCCTGCAGTCTGAAAGTGCCTCACAATCAGGCACAGTGGGAAGCTGTCTATAAGAGACATCAGGAAGTCACAGCCAGCTCCCACATCAAAGATGGCATTGCTGGGGATCCAAAGCCTGGCAAAGGATCAGCTCCAGTGAAGATAGGGATAGACTGAAGTGCCTCTTTAATGCGGACCTTTCCCCCAACAGAAAAAATCAGGGTTGCATGCACATCAGCATGCTGATAAGAAATCATCTTAGTTTCTGTGGTGAAAAATGGCATTTGGCTGTTACTTATTTTTTTAACTACATTCCACTTCCTGGTCTCTAGAGGCACTGGTCATGTATCCAGGGCCTCACAGATGCCTCCTGGGAAGACTACCTTCCTTGGAATCTTGTGTATACACTGTGAGATCTTGCAAGATTTCCGGCAAAGACTTTTTTTTTTTCTTTACACAGATGACGTCTAGTGTGTGTAATGAGCAAGGAGGGTGGGCTAGAACTCCAGGAAGTAAAGGGGATTTAATCCTCTGCTCTTTCATAAAACATAAAATAAAAGCCTGCTAGAAAAAGTAAATCTTTCTTTTTTGTATGCCTTTTCACAACCTTTTGCATGTTGGCTTTACTTTCTTTGTGATGGTCCAAGGGAAAGTCCACTTTAAGGCTGGCTGCACATTGGCTCAATGCACCTTTCACGTGTTGGTGACCTTCATTTTGAATGGCACTCCAATGCACCTTCACAATGCACCAGCATTGCAACACACCATAACATTCTAGCATGCATTATGGAATGCTACATGGAAAAAATAGTACAGGTACATTTTTTTGTCTGTTAGTGTTTTGGCATTCCATTTAAATAAATGTGCTTTCTTAATGAAAAACACATGAATGTGCAACATCAAACACGTTAGTGCACGTTATTAATAGTGTTGAGCGAACACGGACTGTATTATTCGTGTTCGTACCGAATAATTGGATTTTTTGTACCCGAACACGGACACGGACACTTTACTGTATGTTCGGGTAAAAATCCGTGTTCGGTCGTTTTATTTCCGGGTTTTGCATGCTTTGGCGCTCTTTTCATGGCGGGCTTTCAACAGCCAATCAACAATCGTTTAACTGGTGTGCCTTAAGCCATCCCAGCCATGCCTGCAAATGTCTCAGTAGCTGTGATTGGCCGTCTGAAGCATGTGACCAAGTCTTTATAAGTTCGAGGCAGCCGCAGCGGCGTCATTATGCTGCTTAGATTCAGGGACAGAGCACACATCAACGTGCTGGCTGCTGATTAGGGAAAGATAGGCAGGAAAAAACCATTTGTGTCCGGATAGAATTGAGGGACAGGTCGGAGTGTTTAGGCAGGGCGAGTTGTAGGCATTTTAGGGATAGAGTCTGCTGAATTATAGGGTCAGTGTCTTCTACAAACTACAATCGATATTGCTGTGTGGGGGGTGGGGTCTGCACTCAATCCTGATCTACGATCTCTTCTCAATCCTGTTAGGGACAGAGTCTGCTGAATTTTAGGGAAACTGTGTTCTACAAACTACAATCGATATTGCTGTGTGGTGTGGGATTGGAGATAGGCAGGTGTCAGTGATCCACATCCATTTTTCTGTGTGTGAGCTGCAGTGAACACAATCTTTTTGGGCTGCAGTGAACACAATCTTTTTGGGCTGCAGTGAACACAATCTTTTTGGGCTGCAGTGAACACAATCTTTTTGGGCTGCAGTGAACACAATCTTTTTGGGCTGCAGTGAACACAATCTTTTTGGGGTGCAGTGAACAAAATCTTTTTGGGGTGCAGTGAACACAATCCTTTTTGGTGTGCAGTGAACACAATCTTTGTGGGGTGCAGTGAACAAAATCCTTTGTGGGGTGCAGTGAACACAATCTTTTTGGGGTGCAGTGAACAAAATCCTTTTTGGGGTGCAGTGAACAACATCCTTTTTGGGGTGCAGTGAACACAATCTTTTTGGGGTGCAGTGAACAAAATCCTTTGTGGGGTGCAGTGAACACAATCTTTTTGGGGTGCAGTGAACACAATCTTTTTTGGGGTGCAGTGAACAACATCCTTTTTGGGGTGCAGTGAACACAATCTTTTTGGGGTGCAGTGAACAAAATCCTTTGTGGGGTGCAGTGAACACAATCTTTTTGGGGTGCAGTGAACACAATCTTTTTGGGGTGGAGTGAACAACATCCTTTTTGGGGTGCAGTGAACAAAATCCTTTTTGGGGTGCAGTGAACAAAATCATTTTTGGGGTGCAGTGAACACAATCTTTTTGGGGTGCAGTGAACACAATCTTTGTGGGGTGCAGTGAACACAATCTTTTTGGGGTGGAGTGAACAACATCCTTTTTGGGGTGCAGTGAACAACATCCTTTTTGGGGTGCAGTGAACACAATCTTTTTGGGGTGCAGTGAACACAATCTTTGTGGGGTACAGTGAACAGAATCTTTGTGGGGTGCAGTGAACACAATCTTTGGGGGGTACAGTGAACACAATCTTTGTGAGGTGCAGTGAACACAATCTTTGTGGGGTGCAGTGAACACAATCATTGTGGGGTGCAGTGAACTCAATCTTTGTGGGGTACAGTGAACACAATCTCATACTTCTGAAGGTTTGAGGGTGCTGCCTGTTCCATACTCCCCCTACTCCTCATCTAGCCTTTTAGGGGTACAAACAATAGTAATTGGGGCCTAGTGTGGTTGTGTACGTGTGATATACATACACTTTTTTGGGATCATATTTTCTATTCCGCTATTTAATCAAAAACCTTTGGGGATCAGTTAAATTGGGGGATAGTCTGTGTTGGTACGTGTGAGAGAGATCCACCTTTCCAAGTTGTTGGGGTTCATCTCATACTTCTGAAGGTTTGAGGGTGCTGCCCGTTCCATACTCCCCCTACTCCTAGCCTTTTAGGGGTACAAACAATAGTAATTGGGGCCTAGTGTGGTTGTGTACGTGTGATATACATACACTTTTTTGGGATCATATTTTCTATTCCGCTATTTAATCAAAAACCTTTGGGGATCAGTTAAATTGGGGGATAGTCTGTGTTGGTACGTGTGAGAGAGATCCACCTTTCCAAGTTGTTGGGGTTCATCTCATACTTCTGAAGGTTTGAGGGTGCTGCCTGTTCCATACTCCCCCTACTCCTAGCCTTTTAGGGGTACAAACAATAGTAATTGGGGCCTAGTGTGGTTGTGTACGTGTGATATACATACACTTTTTTGGGATCATATTTTCTATTCCGCTATTTAATCAAAAACCTTTGGGGATCAGTTAAATTGGGGGATAGTCTGTGTTGGTACGTGTGAGAGAGATCCACCTTTCCAAGTTGTTGGGGTTCATCTCATACTTCTGAAGGTTTGAGGGTGCTGCCTGTTCCATACTCCCCCTACTCCTAGCCTTTTAGGGGTACAAACAATAGTAATTGGGGCCTAGTGTGGTTGTGTACGTGTGATATACATACACTTTTTTTGGATCATATTTTCTATTCCGCTATTTAATCAAAAACCTTTGGGGATCAGTTAAATTGGGGGATAGTCTGTGTTGGTACGTGTGAGAGAGATCCACCTTTCCAAGTTGTTGGGGTTCATCTCATACTTCTGAAGGTTTGAGGGTGCTGCCTGTTCCATACTCCCCCTACTCCTAGCCTTTTAGGGGTACAAACAATAGTAATTGGGGCCTAGTGTGGTTGTGTACGTGTGATATACATACACTTTTTTGGGATCATATTTTCTATTCCGCTATTTAATCAAAAACCTTTGGGGATCAGTTAAATTGGGGGATAGTCTGTGTTGGTACGTGTGAGAGAGATCCACCTTTCCAAGTTGTTGGGGTTCATCTCATACTTCTGAAGGTTTGAGGGTGCTGCCTGTTCCATACTCCCCCTACTCCTAGCCTTTTAGGGGTACAAACAATAGTAATTGGGGCCTAGTGTGGTTGTGTACGTGTGATATACATACACTTTTTTGGGATCATATTTTCTATTCCGCTATTTAATCAAAAACCTTTGGGGATCAGTTAAATTGGGGGATAGTCTGTGTTGGTACGTGTGAGAGAGATCCACCTTTCCAAGTTGTTGGGGTTCATCTCATACTTCTGAAGGTTTGAGGGTGCTGCCTGTTCCATACTCCCCCTACTCCTAGCCTTTTAGGGGTACAAACAATAGTAATTGGGGCCTAGTGTGGTTGTGTACGTGTGATATACATACACTTTTTTGGGATCATATTTTCTATTCCGCTATTTAATCAAAAACCTCTGGGGATCAGTTAAATTGGGGGATAGTCTGTGTTGGTACGTGTGAGAGAGATCCACCTTTCCAAGTTGTTGGGGTTCATCTCATACTTCTGAAGGTTTGAGGGTGCTGCCTGTTCCATACTCCCCCTACTCCTAGCCTTTTAGGGGTACAAACAATAGTAATTGGGGCCTAGTGTGGTTGTGTACGTGTGATATACATACACTTTTTTGGGATCATATTTTCTATTCCGCTATTTAATCAAAAACCTTTGGGGATCAGTTAAATTGGGGGATAGTCTGTGTTGGTACGTGTGAGAGAGATCCACCTTTCCAAGTTGTTGGGGTTCATCTCATACTTCTGAAGGTTTGAGGGTGCTGCCTGTTCCATACTCCCCCTACTCCTAGCCTTTTAGGGGTACAAACAATAGTAATTGGGGCCTAGTGTGGTTGTGTACGTGTGATATACATACACTTTTTTGGGATCATATTTTCTATTCCGCTATTTAATCAAAAACCTTTGGGGATCAGTTAAATTGGGGGATAGTCTGTGTTGGTACGTGTGAGAGAGATCCACCTTTCCAAGTTGTTGGGGTTCATCTCATACTTCTGAAGGTTTGAGGGTGCTGCCTGTTCCATACTCCCCCTACTCCTAGCCTTTTAGGGGTACAAACAATAGTAATTGGGGCCTAGTGTGGTTGTGTACGTGTGATATACATACACTTTTTTGGGATCATATTTTCTATTCCGCTATTTAATCAAAAACCTTTGGGGATCAGTTAAATTGGGGGATAGTCTGTGTTGGTACGTGTGAGAGAGATCCACCTTTCCAAGTTGTTGGGGTTCATCTCATACTTCTGAAGGTTTGAGGGTGCTGCCTGTTCCATACTCCCCCTACTCCTAGCCTTTTAGGGGTACAAACAATAGTAATTGGGGCCTAGTGTGGTTGTGTACGTGTGATATACATACACTTTTTTTGGATCATATTTTCTATTCCGCTATTTAATCAAAAACCTTTGGGGATCAGTTAAATTGGGGGATAGTCTGTGTTGGTACGTGTGAGAGAGATCCACCTTTCCAAGTTGTTGGGGTTCATCTCATACTTCTGAAGGTTTGAGGGTGCTGCCTGTTCCATACTCCCCCTACTCCTAGCCTTTTAGGGGTACAAACAATAGTAATTGGGGCCTAGTGTGGTTGTGTACGTGTGATATACATACACTTTTTTGGGATCATATTTTCTATTCCGCTATTTAATCAAAAACCTTTGGGGATCAGTTAAATTGGGGGATAGTCTGTGTTGGTACGTGTGAGAGAGATCCACCTTTCCAAGTTGTTGGGGTTCATCTCATACTTCTGAAGGTTTGAGGGTGCTGCCTGTTCCATACTCCCCCTACTCCTAGCCTTTTAGGGGTACAAACAATAGTAATTGGGGCCTAGTGTGGTTGTGTACGTGTGATATACATACACTTTTTTGGGATCATATTTTCTATTCCGCTATTTAATCAAAAACCTCTGGGGATCAGTTAAATTGGGGGATAGTCTGTGTTGGTACGTGTGAGAGAGATCCACCTTTCCAAGTTGTTGGGGTTCATCTCATACTTCTGAAGGTTTGAGGGTGCTGCCTGTTCCATACCCCCCCTACTCCTCATCTAGCCTTTTAGGGGTACAAACAATAGTAATTGGGGCCTAGTGTGGTTGTGTACGTGCGAGATACATACACTTTTTTTGATCATATTTCCTATTCCGCTATTCAATAAAAACCTTTGAGGATCAATTGAATTGCGGGATAGTCTGTGTCGGTACGTGTGAGAGAGATCCACCTTTCCAAGTTGTTGGGGTTCATCTCATACTTCTGAAGGTTTGAGGGTGCTGCCTGTTCCATACCCCCCCTACTCCTCATCTAGCCTTTTAGGGGTACAAACAATAGTAATTGGGGCCTAGTGTGGTTGTGTACGTGCGAGATACATACACTTTTTTTGATCATATTTCCTATTCCGCTATTCAATAAAAACCTTTGAGGATCAATTGAATTGCGGGATAGTCTGTGTCGGTACGTGTGAGAGAGATCCACCTTTCCAAGTTGTTGGGGTTCATCTCATACTTCTGAAGGTTTGAGGGTGCTGCCTGTTCCATACTCCCCCTACTCCTCATCTAGCCTTTTAGGGGTACAAACAATAGTAATTGGGGCCTAGTGTGGTTGTGTACGTGTGATATACATACACTTTTTTTGGATCATATTTTCTATTCCGCTATTCAATAAAAACCTTTCTAGGGCAAGATCTTAAATTACAGAAATATGAGGAGACCGTCAAATAAGGGCCGTGGCCTGGGTCGTGGTGCTGCTGGTAGAGCTCCTGTTGCAAGGAGAGGACATGGTCGATCTGTGCCAGCTACACGCACAAGTGAAACACCTTCCTCAAGTGTGAGTAGGCGACAGAACCTGCATCAGTATTTGGTAGGGCATCAAACGCCCCTAGAAGTGATGAGGCCAGAACAAGTTGAGGCGATAGTAGATTGGTTTGCTGCTGACAGTGCCTCCAGTTCCTTCACATTGTCTCCCACCCAGTCTACTGCAGAAAGGTCAGAGTTGGCACCTGCAGCCAATGTCCAACCGTCTTTCACCTCACCCCCTTGCAAATCAGGCCAGCAGTCTGAGCCCCAAGCCATACAGCAGTCTCTTATTCTTTTTGAGGACTCTGTCAGCAGGGTTTCCCAGGGCCATCCACCTAGCCCTGCCCCAGAAGTGGAAGAGATTGAGTGCAGCGATGCCCAACCACTTATTTCTCAAGATGAGTACATGCAAGGATCATCGCAGCACGTCTCCGATGATGACGAAACGCAGGTGCCAACTGCTGCGGCGTTCAGCATTGTGGAGACCGACAAGGAGGGCAGGGGTGAAGACTGGGTGGAAGATGATGTGGAGGACGATGAGGTCCTCGACCCCACATGGAATGAACGTCATGCAGGTGACCTGAGTAGTTTGGAGGAAGAGGCGGTGGTCGCACAGAGCCACCAGCACAGCAGAAGAGGGAGCAGGGTGCAGAAGCGGAGCGGCCGTGCCCTAGACACTACGCCCGCTACTGCCCAACGCAGCAAGGGAACGAGCGCACCAAAGTCAGCTCAAAGGAGTTCTCTAGCGTGGAAGTTCTTTAGAAAATGTGCTGATGACAGGACACGAGTGGTTTGCACCCTGTGCAATCAGAGCTTGAAGCGAGGCATGAACCTTCTCAACCTGAGCACAACCTGCATGATCAGGCATCTAAGTGCAAAGCACGAGCTGCAGTGGAGTACACACCTTCAAAACCAAGAAACGTCTCTGGCTCATCCTGCTTCCTCTTCTGCTGCAGTCTCGGCCGCTCCAGCCACATCTGTAGTGATACCGGCACCTGCCACCCCGCAAACAGACGATCTGTCAGCAACACCACCACCTGGGTCACCAACAACCATCTCCACAATGTCCCGTGGAAGCGTTCAGCTTTCCATCTCCCAAACACTTGAGAGGAAGAGGAAGTACCCCCCTACCCACCCGCGATCCCTGGCCCTGAATGCCAGCATTTCAAAATTATTGGCCTTTGAAATGCTGTCATTCCGTCTGGTGGAGACGCACAGTTTTAAAAACCTTATGTCGGTGGCTGTCCCACAGTACGTCGTGCCCAGCCGCCACTACTTTTCCAGGCAAGCCATCCCTTCCCTGCACAACCAAGTGGGGGAAAATATCAGGTGTGCACTGCGCAACGCCATCTGTGCCAAGGTCCACCTAACTACGGATACGTGGACCAGTAAGCACGGTCAGGGGCGTTATATCTCCCTAACGGCACACTGGGTAAATGCAGTGGCGGATGGGCCTGAGGCGGATAGCAATTTGGCGCATGTCCTTCCACCACCGAGGATTGCAGGGCGCTTCAGTTTGCCTCCTGTTCGTAACTCCTCCTACTCCGCTTCCTCATCCTCTACCGCCTCCTCATCCGGACAGCGTAACACCTTCACCACCAACTTCAGCACGGCCAGGGGTAAACGACAGCAGGCAGTTTTACAACTTGCCTGTTTGGGGGACAAACCACACACCGCGCAGGAGTTGTGGAGGAGCATGGAACAGCAGACAAATGAGTGGTTGCTGCCAGCGAGCCTCAAGCCCGGCCTGGTGGTGTGTGATAACGGGCGAAATCTCATAGCAGCTCTGGGCCTAGCCGGTTTGACGCACATCCCTTGCCTGGCGCATGTGCTGAATTTGGTGGTGCAGAGGTTCCTTAAAAACTACCCCGATATGTCAGAGCTGCTGCAGAAAGTGCGGGCCGTTTGTGCGCACTTTCGGCGTTCTCACCCTGCTGCTGCTCGCCTGGCAGCGCTGCAGCGTAACTTCGGCCTTCCCGCTCACCGCCTCATATGTGACGTGCCCACAAGGTGGAACTCCACCTTGCACATGCTGGAAAGACTGTGCGAGCAGCAGCAGGCCATAGTGGAGTTTCAGCTGCAGCACGCACGCGTGAGTCGCTCTGCGGAACAGCACCACTTCACCACCAATAACTGGGCCTCCATGCGAGACCTGTGTGCCTTGTTGCGCTGTTTTGAGTACTCCACCAACATGGCCAGTGGCAATGACGCCGTTCTCAGCTTAACTATCCCACTTCTATGCCTCCTTGAAAAAACAATTCGGGCGATGATGGAAGAGGATGTGGCACAGGATGAGGAGGAGGAGGAGGATGAAGAGGTAACATTTCCAAGGCTTTCAGGGCAGTCATTCGCAAGGGGCTCCGAGGGTGGGTTCCTGCGCACGCAAACGCCAGGGACGCAATTGTCCAGCAGGGGCACAGTTCTGGAGGATGAGGAGGATGAGGAGGAGGAGGAGCTGGAGGAGGAGATGGAACCATGTTCACAGCAGGGTGGCACCCAGGCCAGCTCATGGCCATCACTGGTGCGTGGCTGGGGGGATACAGAGGACACGGACGATACACCTCCCACAGAGGACAGCCTTTCGTCGCCTCTGGGCAGCCTGGCACACATGAGCGATTACATGCTGCAGTGTCTCCACAACGACCGCCGAGTTGCCCACATTCTAACTTGTGCTGATTACTGGGTGGCCACGCTGCTGGATCCCCGTTACAAGGACAACGTACCGTCCTTAATTCACTCACTGGAGCGCGATCGCAAGATGCGCGAGTACAAGCGCACGCTGGTAGACGCCATGCTGCTGGCATTCCCATCTGACAGCGGGGCCACAGTGGAAGCACAAGGCAGAGGAGGAGGAGGAGGAGGTCGCCAACGCAACCAGGGCACCGCCAGCACCTCAGAAGGCAGGGTTAGCATGGCCGAAATGTGGAAAAGCTTTGTCAGCACGCCACAACAAACAGCAGCACCAGCAGCTCAGATGGAACGTCTTAGCAGGAGGCAGCATTTTACCAACATGGTGGAGCAGTATGTGTGCACACGCCTACATGTAGTGAATGACGGGTCTGCCCCCTTCAACTTCTGGGTCTCCAAATTGGGCACATGGCCTGAGCTTGCCCTTTACGCCTTGGAGGTGCTGGCGTGCCCTGCAGCCAGTGTATTATCTGAACGGGTATTTAGCACGGCTGGGGGCGTTATAACAGACAAGCGCAGCCGCCTGTCCAGAGACAATGTGGACAAGCTCACGTTCATTAAAATGAACCAGGCATGGATCCCATGGGACTTTTCCGTACCTTATGCAGAATAGCAATGGATACCGACCTTACCCACCCATTGTTCCATTTTTGCTCTTTCTCACTCTTTTGGGGTGTACCCTCATTTAAAATTTTTGAAAAGAAGCAGTGTTGGCTACCTCGTCCTCCTCCTCAGGGCCAGATTAATGTAGGGGCTATTGGAGCTGCAGCTCCAGGCCCCTACCTTTTATATAGGCCCCGGGTTGGCCATATTCACTGTTACCGCTCTTCTGTCACTTGTAAACACAGAAGTCTGGCTTCTATGCTCGCTTCCCCAGGCAGCACCCTCAGAACCTCCCCACACAGCGTGAAGGCCGGACAAGGAGGGACAGTTGGCGATGCATGGATGTGTTTATGGGCTTCAGAGACAGCATCCCATGTTGAATTAGGCATGCATGGCTGCACCCTTCCTCCTCTGGGTGCATGGCAAGGCACGGCCCTTAAGGCCCTTCAAAATCCTCAGCACCAAGCCCATGATGCTGTTAATCCGGCCCTGGTCCTCCTCCACCGCCGCTTCCACCTACACCGCCCATAGGTGTGCGCAGCCTATTGCATTAAGGTGTGCACCCCAAAGTTGAAATACACATGCATGTGTTTGCCAGCAGGGAGAGTAATGTATCGGGGCCATGTACCTGTAGGCAAGGAGAAATAGAGCAGAGCAGGTCCCAGGGAGATCTTTCCCATCTCCTCACTGGCAATGCTATGTGCCCTAGGTGATTAGGGTGTGCCCAGGCACACCCAGCACACCCTGTGCGCACGCCTATGTCACCACCACATCCACCACCACCTCAACCTCCCTCCTACTCCATATGGGCCTCGTCCTTCAGAGATGAAGAAGAACATTGTTTTATTTTTCTGTTTTTTTTTTGTTGTTTTAAGTTATTTCCCTATCCACATTTGTTTGCAGAGCACTTGCCATGCTCTTAATTACGTTTTGCTGCCATTTGCAGCACTCTAGCCCTTTCCTTTGGTGTTTTAGAGCCATTTTAGTGCCTTAAAGTTCGGGTCCCCATTGACTTCAATGGGGTTCGGTGTCCGGGAAAAGTTCGGTAAAAGTCCGGGACACGGACCCGGACTTTTTTTTAAAGTTCGGCCGAACCCGTCGAACACGGACATCTAGGTGTTCGCTCAACCCTAGTTATTAACACAACACTTTACATTGGGTAGGTGTGAAGAGGCATAAAGGAAGAACTCTATTAACCTCCCTGGCGGTCTAATTACATCAGTATTTTTGAATGTCAAAGCGGTACATTGTTTTGCATGGAAATCTGTTGTTTTATATTGTAGCCCTGTATTTCTTAGGAATAAAACAGTAAAAGTGAATAAAAATTATTATTTAATTATTAATAAATTAATTAATGAATTCAATTAATAAATTATTCATAAAAATAAAAGGAATATCACAGTAAAAGCGCATTTAGGGCACTGGACAAAGCACTAGGAACAAAACTGAGGTGAAATGGTTAAAAAAAGTAATGTAGTCCTAACAGATTGCAATGTATCATGTCATGTTTTGTTTATTTTTTAAAATTTCCTGCCTGGTTCTACCCCCTGCGTCACGGCGCTTGCAGGGAAGGGAACCCAGAAGACAGATGCCGGCATTGGCCAGAGGACACAGCGGGAGGACATCAGGGGAACGTAGGTACAAGATAAGCTTCACTATAGGGTAACCCTAAGAGTGGCTTGGGGTTACCGCTTTTGGTACTGAAAATTAACCCCAAGCTCAGGATTACCGCCAGGGAGGTTATGCATTGTGTTCATTTAAATTGACCAAAATGTATAAACCCTTGTAGCATTAGAAAGAAGCAATAATAATAAATACTGTTTTCTGTGTCCCCCAACCTCATACATGCTCAAGAATTTAAAATATGCTAGGAGTTACTGGCGGAGTTGGCACGCCCACAGCAGTTTTCCAATTAAAGTGGAAATAAACCCATCAATTTAATAGTTTCAAAAAAGTTACATTCCTGGTGTTATGACGATAAGTGATGCGCTATAGGTATGGGACTATCGCAAACTGCGCATGCGCGTGAGACATACAATCTTCCGATATGCGTCCCATACCCTTGCTTGGCGACAGTGTTCTATCAATATTAAATGCTCCCAATAACGCATGAGCAGGCTTTTCTTTAAATGCGCATACGCTATTCGAGAGGGAGGGGCTTTTCTTTAAATGCGCTATTCGAAAGCAAGCATTTCATGTGGATAGAACACCTGTCACAAAGTGAGTGGAATGCAGAATGAAAGTGGAATGCATATCGGAAGATTGTATGTCTCACGTGCTGTGCAGTTTTGAGCGTTCCATACCTACAGAGCGTCCCATATTGACATAACACCGGCACGTGCTGGGAATGTAAATGTCACATTGGATGTGCTCTCAACCAAATTGTCAAACTATCAAACCGCAGGTGTCATAACTGATCATATGTGCAGCAGTTTAAACTGAGGTCAAGATAGCAGCTTCCTTGGCTGAAAATGATAGGAGGGTTTAGTTCCGCTTTAACTACCAGATCCTATAATAAGGTAGGAGATCAGCTAATTTGCATGTTAGTAGCCATTCCATCTTCAGGAACTGAGACACATATGTTTGTAGACCAGCCTTTTATCAACCAGGGTGCCCAGGCACCCTGGGGTGCCTTTAGGTTTCTTCAGGGGTGCCTTAGCAAAATGCATTCAAATTGCCCAAAAATTGTATACAAGCCAGCAGATAGATTAAGCCTGCCTTTTAGTTACACAAAGCTACAGGTTTTCATTGGGCACCATTACAACCATCTAGCGACTGGCGTAGTATCAAACCATGATGTCATTGGTTGATAAGCAGTAGGTCCGGTGCCAGCACAGAATTCTTGTTTGCCCCTCTCCGCCAGCACATTAGCTGAGTGAAAAGAGAAATGTTGGAATAGTAGTCAGTATCGGTAAAGGTGTATTTGCTTTAGAAGAATAAATCACTAGCATTGGGTATCCTACGAGTGTGGATGTTCCTGGGTTATGTATAGTCCATAGTTTTAGTTTTTACATAAATTAGAAGGGGGTGTATCGAGACAATTTTAAGGGTGCTTTGATTAAAAAAAGGTTGAAAAACACTGTTGTAGTCTACAGATGTTTGGAATAGCTCTACTATTAGAAGCTATGAAAATGCCTCTGTTCAGACTGAGTTTGTTTTATCAACATTTTATATTTAATTCAAATCAATTTGATAGCACTTAGCTGCTTCTGTATATATAATGGTCAAATAATTGCTATATTTTTTTAGGGATAGATAAAAAAAAGCACCTGATGAGCAAGTTCATGAGCTATGACCGTGACCACTCTTTCCTTGTTACCGATGGAAGATTCTCTTTGGTCCCAGAAAAGAGCAGTCTCTCTGTATGTCACCAGCCCCCAGTTCTCCATGGCTCCAGCACCGAAGTCAGGCAAAGCCACCTGGTCTGCAGGATAGAAGATCAGCTGGTGAATTAAAGCGAAACTAATCTCTCTCAATCAACATTAACTATTTTTAATCCTTTTGCTACTAGCATTAGTACAAAGATAGGAAGGTATATTATATTTATGTAGCACGCCCCACGTAGGAGCTGCTGAATTGCTGATGAACAGGGATCCCCCACTTCTGCACCTCCAGGCACATCAAATCTTCACAGGCACAATAGTCAGAAAACAGTCTGTAGTCTTTTTTTTTTTTTTTTCTAGGGGGTTAACAACGTGGATAGAGATAGGGTGGTTATGGGATGCCCACTTGAGTGTAGTGAGAACTTCAGGGACAGACGTCCTATGTACAAATTCTACAACTGCTTCCTCCTGCACACACTTGCTCTACTTTACACAGCTTCTGCTGGTTCACTCCTGAGGGAACTTGACAGACTACTTGTCAGTTCAGTAGTAGCCCGTTACAGGCAGGAACTCCCAGTCCCTTAAGAGAAGCACATACAGAGTGAAGCAGCGTGTGATCTTTCTTTCTCTCTCCCCTTGTGGATGCTGGTCCTAGCTCCACTTCTTAAGGCAATGCCAGCCCTCCTGGCTACAGCTGCCTCTCTACACCAGTCTGCCCGACTGACTCTTCACCAGTCCACCTGGCTGACTCTCTCTGGAGACCTCTCAGGGACAAAGGTGGAAGATTTAATCCCACCGCTGTCTTCAAGGGAGACTGGCTACATGTGGTAGTCTCCCTGCACTACGCACTCTGTGCTTTCTTTGCTTCCGTACCTCAAAGAAAGTTTCCTCCCTTGTGTCTTTGACAGGATCCTTCCAGCATTGAGCCCCATCCCAAAGCAGGACACCCCCCGCTCCCTAGAGTACGGGTACCTCAGACAGCCTCCTCAACACTGCATCTCCATCTTCCACCTGACTGCCCTGCTGGTATAGCCCATGTCTATTTATGAGGTAGTCCAAGCCCTCTGCCAGCCCACTTCTGAGGATTGGCTGAGGCCACACAAATATTCATGGCAGCCCCTTCTAGCCCCCACCCTCTAGTTCTAGAAGGTTCTCCAACCTTCCAGACACCAGGGGGAGGCACCAGAGAGCTGCCACGATGAATCATCCAGCCCTGGCCTCTAGTAACCCTAACCCAATTTAGTGGCTCAGGCTATTCTTGTCTAGAATATAGTTTAACTATTCTACCAATACTAGTAGCACACACCAGAGGGTGCTACATTTAATTTTTGTAGGCTGTTTTTTTCTGGTTTCTGGCCCAGGCCAAAGCGATTTTATGCACCGCGGGAGTCCTCATGTGCATTTTCTTTTTCTTACATCTGAAGGAGGGGGGGGGGGGCTTTCTCAGCTACGCACACCCACCTGTCTGCATGCCTGAGCTAAGGGCAGATGGACTACAGGATGTAAATGCTACATGAATCATCTGCCCTTAAGCAAGATGGCTGCAGCTAGAGATGCATGTGGGGTGTCTTTCAAAGTAAAGGAATGAAGCAGCAGACAAAAATGACAGTTAGTGCTCTTAAATGAGACAAGTACACACTATAGAACACTATAGAAGAATATGCTTTGATCATATTTTATGTCTGAGGTTTACAAACACTTTAGGTGCTGTTTTATTTTTTTTTAAATAAAAACCTTTAAAATAACTTTAAATTTCCATTTCTTATGCATAATCAAAGATCATGTTCACTTTTAAAACACCAGGCAAATGAAGCCAACTTACAACAATAACAGTATATACAGTGTGTTCTTGTTCCTTTGAAAGCTTTCATTATGGTCCTGCCAGTTTGGTTGCCAACATGAATGCTAAGATATCCTGACCAAATTTAGCAGCAATTTTCCCACCTAAATTATTTTACATTGTTTCCGAAGGACATAAATCCTTGTTTTTGGTAGTATTTACCCATCTCAGCATATTTAATATGAGGAAATAAAGTGGGGAAAATGTTTTTGTTATTTTTTTTGTTTTTTTTAAATATTTTTTAGACTTTTATTTTTAGCATTTTTTTTACACACTGTAATGTCTTAATTACAGTGGTTGTAAACGTCAGACATGAAATACAAACAAAGCACATCCCTCTATAGCGTTTACCTGTCTCAATTAGGAGCATTAAGTGTCACTTTTGTCTGCTGCTTTCTTCCTTTTCTATCAGCATGTGTCACTTCTGACAAGTTTTCCTGAAACCAAGAGGAAAAAGGTGACGGGAGGGACCTCAAGCTAACTGACAGCCTCAGCTCTGTTCCTGTGTGCTGTGTGAAAGGGGGTGTCCCTTCCCTCCAATCAGCTTTCAGAGCTCTCCTCACTGAGCTCTGCAGATTGTAACTTCAGCTCTCCACTGACTTTTTGTGAATTCTCAGAGAAGCTTTAAAATTCAGCACTTTGAATGGATGTAGAGAAGAGATGACTGCAGACAGACAGGTACAACTTATGTAAGAGGATTTGATTTATCTCTGTGTATCACCTGAGGCCAGTCACTTCACTGGATATATGTAAAGGTTTATGAAACAAAAGAATAAAAACCTGCGCGCAGATCAACGTGGACAGTTGCACCAAGAAAGGCTGAACTCCAAACCTTACAGCTAAACAAAAAAGAGAAAAAGGTGCGCTTGACCCTTTAAGAAAAATGTGATTCTTATCCTTTAAAATGAAACTCTTATGACCTGATCACTATAATCAGGGTATAATGTCTGTATATATAAACTTTTCAAGGATATATGAATCTGCAAAATTATACCATAAATAATGTGCAAAAAAACCCAGCAAATAAACACGTGCAAAAATTATACATCAATTATCATGAAAAATGTGCAAATCAATATATACAATAGAGTCACAGACAGGAGAACTTCCACGCACCTGATTTTGGCAGAGGGTAAGGAACCCTATAATATTTCTCAAAAAATTCCAGAATTGGCTTTGAAACATTCAGCGCATATTCTGCTTGCATTTGATCTTCAACAGCTTTTTTACGTCCCCAAATTTTAACCTATAAAAGAGCACTAAATGTAACTATCATGTCAAACCACTGAAGATATATATTGATCGTTATACTATTATTCTTCATAGTTACATAGTTAGTGAGGTTGAAAAAAGACATCAGTCCATCCAGTTCAACCTAAACTGTGTGCAGAATCATAGCACAAGTGTAACATGGAAGTTGTCAGCTGTCAAGTAAATTATTCCAGATTGTACATATAAAATATGACAGATTGTTGCACTTGGAAGGGAAGATAAGGAAGTCTATTAATAAAATTTTCACAGAACTTTCACCTAAGATTCACACATTTTTTCAAGGAGATTTGAGTTAGAAAAGTTTGTCCATCTTTGGGGAACCCTTTGTGAATCTTGGGTGGAAATCATTTAGTGCTGTTTTTTATGTTTTCTTTATTTTGTAGCACTGCCCCCTTGAGGACTGCTGGTTGATGGCTGTTCCTCAGCACTACTATGACCCTGTAAACCAGTGGTTCTCAACTCCTGTCCTCAGGACCCACTAGCAGGCCAGGTTTGCAAGATAACTAAAATACATCACAGGTAGTGTTGAGCGAACACGGACTGTATTATTCGGGTCCGTACCGGATAATTGGATTTTTGCTACCCGGACACGGACCCGAAAACTTTACTGTATGTTCGGGTTTAAAATCTGTGTTCGGTAATTTTATTTCCTGTTTTATATGTAATGGCGCGCTTTTAATGGCGGGCTTTCAACAGCCAATCAACAAGCGTTTAACTGGTGTGCCTTAAGCCATCCCAGCCATGCCTACAAATGTATTAGTAGCTGTGATTGGCCATCTGAAGCATGTGACCCATGTCTTTATAAGTTCGAGAGACACAGCGCGGTGCATCATTCTGCTGTAGTGTAGGGAGAGAGCACACATCATACGTGCTGGCTGCTGCTGATTAGGGACAGACAGTGAAAAATTGTGCACGAAAAGAATGCAGGGACAGGTCGGAGTGTAGGCAGGGAAAGATATTTGAGCATTTTAGGGACAGGCTGGAGAGATTAGGCAGGGACAGAACAATCGTCCGTTAGTGATCTACATCGATTTTGCTGTGTGGTGGGTGGTGCAGTGAACAATCTTTTTGCCCTCACTTGAGCCCACTGAGGAGGAGCAGGAGGGAGAAAAAAATATATTTTTATCAGTCTGTTGTGTGCAGCGTTCAGCTATATTTTACTACAGATTGCTGTTCTAATCTGCTATTTAAAAATTACAAAGTTAAAGGGGAATTTTTTTTTCCCTTCATAGCCTGCTGCTGAGCTGACCGTGACATAAAACATAAGACACTGCTGTGTTCACATGTGCTATTGAGTGATTTTCAATTTTATATACTTTTTTCTATTCCACTATTCAATATACACCCTTTTGGGTTAAAAATTAAATTGTGGCATAGTCTGTACTAATCTGCTATTTAAAAATTACAAAGTTAAAGGGGAATTATTTGTTTTTCCCTTCATAGCCTGCTGCTGAGCTGACCGTGACATAAAACATAAGACACTGCTGTGTTCACATGTGCTATGGAAAAATAACCAATTTTATATACTTTTTTCTATTCCGCTATTCAATCTACACCCTTTTGGGGTAAAAAGAATTAAATTGCGGCATAGTCTGTATCGGTACGTGTGAGATACACCTTCCAAATTTTTGGGGCGCATCTTCCACCGCCGAGGATTGCAGGGTGCTTCAGTTTGCCTCCTGTTCCGAACTCCTCCTACTCCTCATCCTGCCTTTAGGGTACAAAAAATTGTAATCGGGGCCTAGTCTGGGTCTGTACGTGTGAGATACACCTTTTTATATCATATTTTCTATTCCGCTATTCAATCTACACACTTTTGGGGTAAAAAAAATTAAATTGCGGCATAGTCTGTATCGGTAGGTGTGAGATACACCTTCCAAATTTTAGGGGCGCATCTTCCACCGCCGAGGATTGCAGGGTGCTTCAGTTTGCCTCCTGTTCCGAACTCCACCTACTCCTCATCCTGCCTTTAGGGTACAAAAAATTGTAATCGGGGCCTAGTCTGGGTCTGTACGTGGGAGATACACCTTTTTATATCATATTTTCTATTCCGCTATTCAATCTACACACTTTTGGGGTAAAAAAAATTAAATTGCGGCAGAGTCTGTATCGGTACATGTGAGATACACCTTTCCAATTTTTGGGGCGCATCTCATACCGCCGAGGATTGCAGGGTGCTTCAGTGTGCCTCCTGCCTGTTCCGAACTCCTCTTACTCCTCATCCTGCCTTTAGGGTACAAAAAATTGTAATCGGGGCCTAGCCTGGGTCTGTACGTGTGAGATACACCTTTTTATATCATATTTTCTATTCCGCTATTCAATCTACACCCTTTGGGGTAAAAAGAATTAAATTACGGCATAGTCTGTATCGGTACGTGTGAGATACACCTTCCTAATTTTTGGGGCGCATCTTCCACCGCCGAGGATTGCAGGGTGCTTCAGTTGGCCTCCTGTTCCGAACTCCTCCTACTCCTCATACTCATCCTGCCTTTAGGGTACAAAAAATTGTAATCGGGGCCTAGTCTGGGTTTGTACGTGTGAGATACACCTTTTTATATCATATTTTCTATTCCGCTATTCAATCTACACCCTTTTGGGGTAAAAAAATTAAATTGCGGCATAGTCTGTATCGGTACGTGTGAGATACACCTTCCAAATTTTTGGGACGCATCTTCCACCGCCGAGGATTGCAGGGTGCTTCAGTTTGCCTCCTGTTCCGAACTCCTCCTACTCCTCATCCTGCCTTTAGGGTACAAAAAATTGTAATCGGGGCCTAGTCTGGGTCTGTACGTGGGAGATACACCTTTTTATATCATATTTTCTATTCCGCTATTCAATCTACACACTTTTGGGGTAAAAAAAATTAAATTGCGGCAGAGTCTGTATCGGTACGTGTGAGATACACCTTTCCAATTTTTGGGGCGCATCTCATACCGCCGAGGATTGCAGGGTGCTTCAGTGTGCCTCCTGCCTGTTCCGAACTCCTCTTACTCCTCATCCTGCCTTTAGGGTACAAAAAATTGTAATCGGGGCCTAGCCTGGGTCTGTACGTGTGAGATACACCTTTTTATATCATATTTTCTATTCCGCTATTCAATCTACACACTTTTGGGGTAAAAAAAATTAAATTACGGCATAGTCTGTATCGGTACGTGTGAGATACACCTTCCTAATTTTTGGGGCGCATCTTCCACCGCCGAGGATTGCAGGGTGCTTCAGTTGGCCTCCTGTTCCGAACTCCTCCTACTCCTCATACTCATCCTGCCTTTAGGGTACAAAAAATTGTAATCGGGGCCTAGTCTGGGTTTGTACGTGTGAGATACACCTTTTTATATCATATTTTCTATTCCGCTATTCAATCTACACCCTTTTGGGGTAAAAAAATTAAATTGCGGCATAGTCTGTATCGGTACGTGTGAGATACACCTTCCAAATTTTTGGGACGCATCTTCCACCGCCGAGGATTGCAGGGTGCTTCAGTTTGCCTCCTGTTCCGAACTCCACCTACTCCTCATCCTGCCTTTAGGGTACAAAAAATTGTAATCGGGGCCTAGTCTGGGTCTGTACGTGGGAGATACACCTTTTTATATCATATTTTCTATTCCGCTATTCAATCTACACACTTTTGGGGTAAAAAAAATTAAATTGCGGCAGAGTCTGTATCGGTACGTGTGAGATACACCTTTCCAATTTTTGGGGCGCATCTCATACCGCCGAGGATTGCAGGGTGCTTCAGTGTGCCTCCTGCCTGTTCCGAACTCCTCTTACTCCTCATCCTGCCTTTAGGGTACAAAAAAATTGTAATCGGGGCCTAGCCTGGGTCTGTACGTGTGAGATACACCTTTTTATATCATATTTTCTATTCCGCTATTCAATCTACACCCTTTGGGGTAAAAAGAATTAAATTACGGCATAGTCTGTATCGGTACGTGTGAGATACACCTTCCTAATTTTTGGGGCGCATCTTCCACCGCCGAGGATTGCAGGGTGCTTCAGTTGGCCTCCTGTTCCGAACTCCTCCTACTCCTCATACTCATCCTGCCTTTAGGGTACAAAAAATTGTAATCGGGGCCTAGTCTGGGTTTGTACGTGTGAGATACACCTTTTTATATCATATTTTCTATTCCGCTATTCAATCTACACCCTTTTGGGGTAAAAAAATTAAATTGCGGCATAGTCTGTATCGGTACGTGTGAGATACACCTTCCAAATTTTTGGGACGCATCTTCCACCGCCGAGGATTGCAGGGTGCTTCAGTTTGCCTCCTGTTCCGAACTCCTCCTACTCCTCATCCTGCCTTTAGGGTACAAAAAATTGTAATCGGGGCCTAGTCTGGGTTTGTACGTGTGAGATACACCTTTTTTTATCATATTTTCTATTCCGCTATTCAATCTACACCCTTTGGGGTAAAAAGAATTAAATTGCGGCATAGTCTGTATCGGTACGTGTGAGATACACCTTTCCAATTTTTTGGGCGCATCTTCCCCCGCCGAGGATTGCAGGGTGCTTCAGTTTGCCTCCTGTTCCGAACTCCTCCTACTCCTCATCCTCATCCTGCCTTTAGGATACAAAAAATTGTAATCGGGGCCTAGTCTGGGTTTGTACGTGTGAGATACACCTTTTTATATCATATTTTCTATTCCGCTATTCAATCTACACCCTTTTGGGGTAAAAAAATTAAATTGCGGCATAGTCTGTATCGGTACGTGTGAGATACACCTTCCAAATTTTTGGGGCGCATCTTCCACCGCCGAGGTTTGCAGGGTGCTTTAGTTTGCCTCCTGTTCCGAACTCCTCCTACTCCTCATCCTGCCTTTAGGGTACAAAATTTGTAATCGGGGCCTAGTCTGGGTTTGTACGTGTGAGATACACCTTTTTATATCATATTTTCTATTCCGCTATTCAATCTACACCCTTTTGGGGTAAAAAGAATTAAATTGCGACATAGTCTGTATCGGTACGTGTGAGATACACCTTTCCAATTTTTTGGGCGCATCTTACACCGCCGAGGATTGCAGGGTGCTTCAGTTTGCCTCCTGCGTGTTCCGAACTCCTCCTACTCCTCATTTTCATCCTGCCTTTAGGGTACAAAAAATTGTAATCGGGGCCTAGTCTGGGTTTGTACGTGTGAGATACACCTTTTTATATCATATTTTCTATTCCGCTATTCAATCTACACCCTTTGGGGTAAAAAGAATTAAATTGCGGCATAGTCTGTATCGATACGTGTGAGATATACCTTTCCAATTTTTTGGGCGCATCTTACACCGCCGAGGATTGTAGGGTGCTTCAGTTTGCCTCCTGCCTGTTCAGAACTCCTCCTACTCTTCATCCTCATCCTGCCTTTAGGGTACAAAAAATTGTATTTGGGGCCTAGTCTGGGTTTGTACGTGTGAGATACACCTTTTTATATCATATTTTCTATTCCGCTATTCAATCTACACCCTTTGGGGTAAAAATAATTAAATTGCGGCATAGTCTGTATCGGTACGTGTGAGATACACCTTTCCAATTTTTGGGCGCATCTTACACCGCCGAGGATTGCAGGGTGCTTCAGTTTGCCTCCTGTTCCGAACTCCTCCTACTCCTCATCCTCATCCTGCCTTTAGGATACAAAAAATTGTAATCGGGGCCTAGTCTGTGTTTGTACGTCTGAGATACACCGTTTTATAAATTTTTTTCTATTCCGCTATTCAATATACACCCTTTTGGAGTGTAAAAAATTAAATTACGGCATGGTCTGTATCG
This sequence comes from Pelophylax lessonae, assembly GCF_965119305.1. Taxonomy (NCBI): domain Eukaryota; kingdom Metazoa; phylum Chordata; class Amphibia; order Anura; family Ranidae; genus Pelophylax; species Pelophylax lessonae. The sequence goes on along the minus strand of NC_138771.1, from coordinate 57,004,227 downwards.
GTACGTGTGAGATACACCTTTTCAAATTAGTTTGGCGCATCTCCTTCCACCGCCGAGGATTGCAGGGCGCTTCAGTTTGCCTCCTGTTCCGAACTCCTCCTACTCCTCTTCCTCATCCTCATCCTGCCTTTAGGGTACAAAAAATTGTAATCGGGGCCTAGTCTGAGTTTGTACGTGTGAGATACACAGTTTTATAAAAATTTTTCTATTCCGCTATTCAATATACACCCTTTTGGAGTGTAACATATTAAATTACAGCATAGTCTGTATCGGTACGTGTGAGATACACCTTTTAAATTTGTTGGCGCATCTCCTTCCACCGCCGAGGATTGCAGGGCGCTTCAGTTTGCCTCCTGTTCCGAACTCCTCCTACTCCTCTTCCTCATCCTCCCTTTAGGGTACAAAAAATTGTAATCGGGGCCTAGTCTGTGTTTGTACGCGTGAGATACACCGTTTTATAAAATTTTTTCTATTCCGCTATTCAATATACACCCTTTTGGGGTGCAAAAAATTAAATTACGGCATAGTCTGTATCGGTACGTGTGAGATACACCTTTTAAATTTGTTTGGTGCATCTCCTTCCACCGCCGAGGATTGCAGGGCGCTTCAGTTTGCCTCCTGTTCCGAACTCCTCCTACTCCTCTTCCTCATCCTCATCCTCCCTTTAGGGTACAAAAAATTGTAATCGGGGCCTAGTCTGTGTTTGTACGTGTGAGATACACAGTTTTATAAAATTTTTTCTATTCCGCAATTCAATATACGTACACCCTTTTGGGGTGAAAAAAATTAAATTGCGGCATAGTTTGCATATTTGACTGTGAGATACACCCGTGCGATACTGTTGTTGTTTTGTTCCGCTATTCAATAAACACCTTTCTGGGGCAAGATCATAAATTACAGAAATATGAGGAGACCGTCAAATAGGGGCCGTGGCCTGGGTCGTAGTGCTGCTGGTAGAGCTCCTGTTGCAAGGAGAGGACCTGGTCGATCTGTGCCAGCTACACGCACAAGTGAAACACCTTCCTCAAGTGTGAGTAGGCGACAGAACCTGCAGCAGTATTTGGTAGGGCATCATGCGCCTCTACAAGTGTTGAGGCCAGAACAAGTAGAGGCGATAGTAGATTTGTTTGCTGCTGACAGTGCCTCCAGTTCCTTCACATTGTCTCCCACCCAGTCTACTGCAGAAAGGTCAGAGTTGGCACCTGCAGCCGATGTCCAACCGTCTTTCACCACACCCCCTTGCAAATCAGGCAAGCAGTCTGAGCCCCAAGTCATGCAGCAGTCTCTTCTTCTTTTTGATGACTCTGTCAGCAGGGTTTCCCAGGGCCATCCACCTAGCCCTGCCCCAGAAGTGGAAGAGATTGAGTGCAGCGATGCCCAACCACTTATTTCTCAAGATGAGTACATGGAAGGACCATCGCAGCACATCTCCGATGATGACGAAACGCAGGTGCCAACTGCTGCTGCACTCAGAATTGTGGAGACCGACAAGGAGGGCAGGGGTGAAGACTGGGTGGAAGATGATGTGGAGGACGATGAGGTCCTCGACCCCACATGGAATGAAGGTCATGCAGGTGACCTGAGTAGTTTGGAGGAAGAGGCGGTGGTCGCACAGAGCCACCAGCACAGCAGAAGAGGGAGCAGGGTGCAGAAGCGGAGCGGCCGTGCCCTAGACACTACGCCTGCTACTGCCCAATGCAGCAAGGGACCGAGCGCACCAAAGCCAGCTCAAAGGAGTTCTCTAGCGTGGAAGTTCTTCAGACAATGTGCTGATGACAGGACACGAGTGGTTTGCACCCTGTGCAATCAGAGCCTGAAGCGAGACATAAACCTTCTCAACCTGAGCACAACCTGCATGATCAGGCATCTAAGTGTAAAGCATGAGCTGCAGTAGAGTAGACACCTTTAAAACCAAGAAAGGTCTCTGGCTCCTCCTGCTTCCTCTTCTGCTGCAGTCTCGGCCTCTCCATCCACCTCTGTAGTGATACCGGCACCTGCCACCCCACAAACAGACGATCTGTCAGCAACACCACCACCTGGGTCACCAACCATCTCCACAATGTCCCGTGGAAGCGTTCAGCTTTCCATCTCCCAAACACTTGAGAGGAAGAGGAAGTACCCCCCTACCCACCCGCGATCCCTTGCCCTGAATGCCAGCATTTCAAAATTCTTGGCCTTTGAAATGCTGTCATTCTGTCTGGTGGAGACGCACAGTTTTAAAAGCCTTATGTCGGTGGCTGTCCCACAGTACGTCGTGCCCAGCCGCCACTACTTTTCCAGGCAAGCCATACCTTCCCTGCACAACCAAGTGGGGGAAAAAATCAGGTGTGCACTGCGCAATGCCATCTGTGCCAAGGTCCACCTAACTACCGATACGTGGACCAGTAAGCACGGTCAGGGGCGTTATATCTCCCTAACGGCACACTGGGTAAATGCAGTGGCGGATGGGCCTGAGTTGGATAGCAATTTGGCGCATGTCCTTCCACCACCGAGGATTGCAGGGCGTTTCAGTTTGCCTCCTGCTCCTAACTCCTTCTACTCCGCTTCCTCATCCTCTACCGCCTCCTCATCCCGTCAGCGTAACACCTTCACCACCAACTTCAGCACAGCCAGGGGTAAACGACAGCAGGCAGTTTTAAAACTTGCCTGTTTGGGGGGAAAAACCACACACCGCGCAGGAGTTGTGGAGGGGCATGGAACAGCAGACCGATGAGTGGTTGCTGCCAGCGAGCCTCAAGCCCGGCCTGGTGGTGTGCGATAACGGGCAAAATCTCATAGCACCTCTGGGCCTAGCCGGTTTGACGCACATCCCTTGCCTGGCGCATGTGCTGAATTTGGTGGTGCAGAGGTTCCTTAAAAATTACCGATATGTCAGAGCTGCTGCAGAAAGTGTGGGCCGTATGTGCGCACTTTCGGCGTTCTCACCCTTCTGCTGCTCGCCTGTCAGCGCTGCAGCGTAACTTCGGCCTTCCCGCTCACCGCCTCATATGTGACGTGCCCACAAGGTGGAACTCCACCTTGCACATGCTGGAAAGACTGTGCGAGCAGCAGCAGGCCATAGTGGAGTTTCAGCTGCAGCACGCACGCGTGAGTCGCTCTGCGGAAAAGAACCACTTCACCACCAATAACTGGGCCTCCATGCGAGACCTGTGTGCCTTGTTGCGCTGTTTTGAGTACTCCACCAACATGGCCAGTGCTGATGACGCCGTTGTCAGCTTAACTATCCCACTTCTATGCCTCCTTCAAAAAATGATTCGGGCGATGATGGAAGAGGATGTGGCACAGGAGGAGGAGGAGGAGGAAGAGGGATCATTTCCAAGGCTTTCAGGGCAGTCATTCACAAGTGGCTCCGAGGGTGGGTTCCTGCACCCACAAACGCCAGGTACACAATTGTCCAGCAGGGGCACAGTTCTGGAGGATGAGGAGGAGGAGATGGAGGAGGATATGGAACCATGTTCACAGCAGGGTGGCACCCAGGCCAGCTCATGGCCATCACTGGTGCGTGGCTGGGGGGATACAGAGGACACAGACGATACACCTCCCACAGAGGACAGCCTTTCGTTGCCTCTGGGCAGCCTGGCACACATGAGCGATTACATGCTGCAGTGTCTCCACAACGACCGCCGAGTTGCCCACATTCTAACTTGTGCTGATTACTGGGTGGCCACGCTGCTGGATCCCCATTACAAGGACAACGTACCGTCCTTAATTCACTCACTGGAGCGTGATCGCAAGATGCGCGAGTACAAGCGCACGCTGGTAGACGCGATGCTGCTGGCATTCCCACCTGACAGCGGGGCCACAGTGGAAGCACAAGGCCAAGGCAGAGGAGGAGGAAGAGGTCGCCAACGCAACCAGGGCACCGCCAGCACCTCAGAAGGCAGAGTTAGCATGGCCGAAATGTGGAAAAGCTTTGTCAGCACGCCACAACAAACAGCAGCACCAGCAGCTCATATGGAACATCTTAGCAGGAGGCAGCATTTCACCAACATTGTGGAGCAGTATGTGTGCACACGCCTGCATGTAGTGAATGACAGGTCTGCCCCCTTCAACTTCTGGGTCTCCAAATTGGGCACATGGCCTGAGCTTGCCCTTTAGGCCTTGGAGGTGCTGGGGTGCCCTGCAGCCAGTGTATTATCTGAACGTGTATTTAGCATGGCTGGGGGCGTTATCACAGACAAGCGCAGCCGCCTGTCCAGAGACAATGTGGACAAGCTCACGTTCATTAAAATGAACCAGGCACGGATCCCACAGGACTTTTCTGTACCTTGTGCAGAATAGAGATGGATACCGACCTTACCCAGCCATTGTTATATTTTTTATCTTTCTCACTCTTTTGGGGTGTACCCTAATTTAAAATGACTAAAAAAAAGCAGTGTTGGCTACCTCGTCCCCCTCCACCGCCGCTTCCACCTACACCGCCACATCCACCGCCACCTCAACCTCCCTCCTACTCCATCTGGGCCTCGTCTTTCACAGATGAAGAAAATAGTTTTATTTTCCTGTTTTTTTTTTTGTTTTAATTTATTTCCCTATCCACATTTGTTTGCAGAGCACTTGCCGTTCTCATAACTACGTTTTGCTGCCATTTGCCGCACTCTAGCCCTTTCCATTGGTTTTTTAGAGCCATTTTAGTGCCTGAAAGTTCGGGTCCCCATTGACTTCAATGGGGTTCGGTGTCCGGGTAAAGTTCGGAAAAAGTCCGGGACACGGACCCGGACTTTTTTTTCAAGTTCGGCCGAACCCGCCGAACACGGACATCCAGGTGTCTGCTCAACTCTAATCACAGGTGATATACAGTAATTTGCTGCTCAGTGATTGCAGTATTCTAGTCTGCATCTCCCCTAGGTAATGCTTAAATTCTGGCCTGTTAGTGGTTCCTGAGGACAGGAGTTGAGAACCACTGCTGTAAACCGTCCAGCCCACCTGACACTCTAGGTTCTGACATTGCGTATATACCTTTAAAAACACACTGACACAGTATAAGTAAAATTTGACTTTTCACTCAATGAATAAGCAAATATAATTATGTCAGTCAGCCGAATCCTGCCCAAGCCAGCAGGGTTCAGCAAAACTGACACAGAACAACAGGAACAAGTGCTAATATTAAAAGAACAATGCTAAGGTAACACTTTATAATATGAAATTGTAACTAATGATCTCTATGATAATGAGACAATACTCAGATTAAAGAAGGACTATAGGTTATTTTATACTGCCAATGCCTTAACTAATAATGCTACAATAAAGTAATACGTGTCCCCTTTAAGAACTAATAGGAATCAGTGTCCCTCCCTTAGAAAGACCTTGCTATATCTTCACCGGCAGTTGTAGCTCTTAAACACTTTCCTTGATAATTTAAGATAGCAAAAGGATCAGATGTTGAATTGTAATCCTAAGGGAGTTGATGTTTTATGCGATGTCCTCAGTCAGTGTGTAGATGAAAAGGTTTTACTTGCAGTCTAAACCCTTCACAGGCACCCTCTCTCCCTCCTGGATGTCCGTCCGTGAGTGCCCTTTAGAATTGGCGATGTGGTCTCTCAAGCTTTAGCATCTGGGTAAGCCACTGTAACGCTCCTGCGTTTCTGTTCTAGTGTGCTGGATTTGCAGCTGCAGAATCTCCACTCAGTAGTCGTGTAGAGATGTGTTGAATTACCAGATCCAACTCTCCAGACTCATCATTGTGGCCCGGCCTGCTTCAGCATGCAAATATACATACACTCAATAAGATGTTCCTGGAGTGATAGGATGTATACGATAGTATAGAGGTGATGTGCTGAAGGGACAGGCGTGAGCAGTGTTAGCAATGATAAGCACTTGATAGTAATGTTCAGGAGAGTAGTAGATGGTAATAGGTAGGATGCAGATAGGTTAACAATCATGTATGGTAACAGGTGGTAGGGGACAGCAGATGATATATACAGGAGAGACTAACCTAGTGCAAGGATATAGATGGTAGTAGACTCAAGAGCTAGCAATCTATGTAACAGTGCAGATGATAGAATAGTAATGCATAGATAGTAACAGTCCTTGGTGTGCAGAAGTAGATAGTGTAAGTTTGTTATGAAGGAATCCCCTGTGGGGTACTTATCACTAGTGAGGTTAGTAAGCAGAAGGGTCCGGTAGTAAGAGAAGGATCCGGTAGCGAGATACGGGATCAATAGCGAGGTTCTGGTCTGTTCCAGGTAAGGGAATTAGCTGGAGGCTCCGGCAGCATAAGACAAGGCTGTTAAGCATGCGGTGAAGATCAGGTAGCGAGATACAAGATCAGAAGGTGAAGCTCAGGCGAGATACAAGTCCAGGTAGTGCGGTTTGAATGAACAACCTGTGAGAGAAAGCCGGCGATTGAAATAGCCGCTCAGAGCGGCGCTCAGTGATGATGTCATGCGGCTTAAAGGTATATGCGTTCCACCTAACTAAAAAGGTGGGACGCAATATGCAAAGGAAAATGGGCAATAAGGGTACCGAAGGTACCAGAATCTTACAGTACCCCCCCCCCTTAAGGCCGGCTCCGGAAGGCCTATAGCACTGGTTTCTCCGGGTATTTGGAGTGAAACCTTCGTATAAGCCTGGGTGCGTGAACGTCAGAAGTATCCAACCAGGTGTCGTCTTGGGGTCCATAGTTCTTCCATCTTATGAGATATTGGAGTTTTCCTCTGTGGATACGAGAATCCAAAATTTCCCTAATCTCAAATTCTTCTCCGCCTTCAACTTATACTGGAGGTGGAGGCAAGATGGTAGGCCTTATTCCTTGGTTAGGAACATGTGGTTTCAGTAACGACACATGAAAGATGGGATGTATTCTGAGATCTGCCGGTAAAGTGAGTTGCACTGCAGCTTTTCCAATGAGTTTCTTAATTGGGAAGGGTCCCAGAAATAAAGGTCCAAGTTTTTTACTAGGGATCTTTAACCTCAAATTTTTTGTCGATAGCCACACGAGATCCCCAATAGCATATTGAGGAGAAGGTTTCCTACGAAGGTCGTAGTACCTTTTTTGTTGACTATGAGCGTTTGAGATGGTGGTATTAAGTAAAGCCAGAGAGTCTTTTATTTGGGTAAGATAATCCGAGGCTACTGGGTTACTTGATGGTTGGATGCGTGGTGGAAGAAGTGTGGGATGAAACCCATAGTTTAAGTAGAACGGACTTTGCTTAGTAGTACTGTGGGTTGCGTTGTTATAAGCAAATTCCGCCAGAGGGAGGAGGTCCACCCAATCATCCTGTAGGTATGAGGTGTAGCAACGTAGATATTGTTCAATGCACTGGTTGACTCTTTCAGTCTGTCCGTTGGTCTGAGGGTGGTAAGGAGAAGTGAGTTTTCGCTCAATTCGTAGTATATGACATAGAGCTTGCCAAAACTTGGAGATGAACTGTGAACCACGGTCAGATAAAAGAGTCTTTGGAATTCCATGTAACTTGAACACATGTTTCACTAGTAATTCCGCTGTTTGCTTAGATGAAGGTAGTCTGCGAATAGAAATGAAATGTGCAGTCTTTGTCAGATGGTCCACTGACACTAGAATGGTATTAAATCCTTTGGAAGGTGGTAATTCTACTATAAAGTCTATGGACGCAACTTCCCATGGAATCTGGGGTATTGGTAGACTGCAAAGTAGACCAGATGGTTTTGTGGTGTCAATTTTGGACCTTGCACAGATGTCACATGAAGAAACTAATTTTTGTACAGACGTCTTCATATCAGGCCACCAGAACTGCCTGGTAAGCAAATTAAAGGTCTTAGTCATACCCATATGTCCTGCCATAGGCACATCATGTGACAATTCCAAGATCTTGGTGCGCATAGTAGGGGGTATGTAGAGTTTGTCGTTGTAGTAGAGGAAGCCTTCTGCATCAGCACTTAGTTGTGGTGGTGGTGAATCCAGTCCTATACTGTGCAAAATCTCTTCCTTCAGGGAACGAACAACACCAATAATACGTTCATAGGGTATTATAGGAATTGAAGGGATTTCGGCGCAGTTATCTTCGGTTAACGATATCTTACTCATATCCATCTTGATTCCGGTTTTAGATATGATGTATCCTAGGAATAGTACTTCTTCTTTATGAAATAGGCATTTTTTTAATTTCACGTATAGATTGTGTGCGAGTAATCTGGACAACACAAGTCTTACATGTTTTATATGTTCAGACAAAGATCGAGAATAGATAAGTACATCGTCCAGATATACCACAACACAAACATCGAGTAAGTCTCTGAAGATGTCATTTATGAATCGTTGAAAAGCTGCGGGAGCATTACACAACCCGAAAGGCATCACAAGATATTCAAATAATCCGTATCTGGTTCTGAATGCTGTCTTCCACTCATCTCCGTCACGGATTCAGATTAGGTTGTATGCCCCTTTTAGGTCCAATTTAGAAAAGTAGGTAGCCCCGCGCACTTGTTCAATGAGTTCAGGGATGAGCGGTAAAGGATAGCGATCCTTTATCGTAATGGATCGTAAAGTGCCAGGTAAATCCGCTCGGGCGAGCTCGTCTTTAACGGCTTCTGACAACCCGAGTCTGAAATGAGTTTGCAGAGATGTATCATTCCACCCTGAATCAAGGGTCCATCTTTTGAACTCTGCTACAAAGTCTTCAACAGGTCTCCTTCCTTGTTTTAAAGCCCTCAATTGGCTATCAGCAGTACTCTGCCTATTGGGGTCTTCATATAAGCAAGCGAGTTCCGCTAGGAATAAAGGATAGGAGTTGAGAAGAGGATCATCTTTCTCAAAGAGAGAGTCTGCCCAGGCCCGTGGATCACCCGACAAATATGAGATAGTGGTACAGACTTTAATTTGATCAGTAGGGTAAGTACGAGGTTTTAGCAAGAAAAGCAATTGACATGCGTTTTTGAATTCACAAAATTTTTTCCGATCACCTGTAAACACTAGAGGAGGGTTTATTTTAGGTTCACGGGGCTGAGCAGCAGTGAGCTGTGAAAGACGGGCTATCTGCTGTCTCAGAGTCTGATTTTCATTTTTTACTTCAGAAAGAGCAAGTATTAATGCATCTACTTTTTGTGTTAATTGTATCACTTGAGTGGATAATTCTGCTGAATCCATTTTTTTGGGTTCGTTCAATCTGTAACGCTCCTGCGTTTCTGTTCTAGTGTGCTGGATTTGCAGCTGCAGAATCTCCACTCAGTTGTCGTGTAGAGATGTGTTGAATTACCAGATCCAACTCTCCAGACTCATCATTGTGGCCCGGCCTGCTTCAGCATGCAAATATACATACACTCAATAAGATGTTCCTGGAGTGATAGGATGTATACGATAGTATAGAGGTGATGTGCTGAAGGGACAGGCTTGAGCAGTGATAGCAATGATAAGCACTTGATAGTAATGTTCAGGAGAGTAGTAGATGGTAATAGGTAGGATGCAGATAGGTTAACAATCATGTATGGTAACAGGTGGTAGGGGACAGCAGATGATATATACAGGAGAGACTAACCTAGTGCAAGGATATAGATGGTAGTAGACTCAAGAGCTAGCAATCTATGTAACAGTGCAGATGATAGAATAATAATGCATAGATAGTAACAGTCCTTTGTGTGCAGAAGTAGATAGTGTAAGTTTGTTATGAAGGAATCCCCTGTGGGGTACTTATCACTAGTGAGGTTAGTAAGCAGAAGGGTCCGGTAGTAAGAGAAGGATCCGGTAGCGAGATACGGGATCAATAGCGAGGTTCCGGTCTGTTCCAGGTAAGGGAATTAGCTGGAGGCTCCGGCAGCATAAGACAAGGCTGTTAAGCATGCGGTGAGATACAAGATCAGAAGGTGAAGCTCAGGAACAGGTAGCGAGATACAAGTCCAGGTAGTGCGGTTTGAACGAACAACCTGTGAGAGAAAGCCGGCGATTGAAATAGCCGCTCAGAGCGGCGCTCAGTGATGATGTCATGCGGCTTAAAGGTATATGCGTTCCACCTAACTAAAAAGGTGGGACGCAATATGCAAAGGAAAATGGGCAATAAGGGTACCGAAGGTACCAGAATCTTACAGCCACACTCTGCCTCCTCAGGATGTCTGGCCAACCTCCACTCTCTCTTCTTCAGCAATACTGTGAAGTCTCCACAGTATGGTGATCAGAATCCGCTCCACTGAGGATGGGTTCCACGAGTTTGTCAGGTCTTCGTGCACTAGGCCGAAGCTGCCATCAGTCCGTCACGCTCAGCAGGCTGCTGTGCGCTCAATAAGTCCCGGGAGGAAGAGCGCTTCCAAACTGTGGCGCAGATAGCTTTATGTTCTCCCGCATGATCCTTCACTTCCCCATTGCTCCCTGGCAGAATAGTTTTCACGACAATCCAGATAATGATCAGTTCTCTGTCAGAAACTATATCTCTCACAATCCCAATCTTCCACTTCCTATGAAATGACACACTCCTCTAAAAGCAGTCTTAAAGGGGCACAGAAACAATCCTGACAACAGTAACAATAAGTATATCTATATATATATATATTGGTAGTCCAATTCCGGCTACATCCTCCCCCCCACTTAAAAGTCTTTGGTCCCCGAAGACAGAGGAACCTTTCCTAAGGTAAACCTATTATATTTCAGTTCAGAAAGAGGCTAAAACTATAACTTCACTAAGTAGAATCTACAGTGTCTAAGAACTGACTGATAGAAAGATTTTCAGATAACAAACTATACAGAGTATCAGAAAAGGTTGAGTCCTCCTCACAGCAGGCCAATAATAAATTAGTGGCCCACCTAGCAGTGTCAGATGGTGGAACAGGGTCATCCTCTACCAAAGGCTTGGTAGAGGAGGCTAGTGCTTGACTAGAACATTGAGTAGTTGCAATAAGTTTATCCAAGCTCTCCCCAAGAGTGTTATATGTAAGTCTCTTAGGTGGATGAATCTCCCTTTCCGAGTCTGGAACACACATTCTCTGCAGACTCAGATCCATGCTCCTGACTCCAAAAACTACATCCAAGTTGTGGTTCTTCTAAGCTGTCGGATACAACTTCACTGTTGTTCAACGGAGGAGAGATCAAACCTTCTTCAACAATGGTTCAACACCATCCAGTGGAAGTGAATCTGAATTCTCTTCAGTACAGGATGGTTCAGGGTTATTCAATGAAGGTATAGCTGGAGTTTCTTCAACACTTGGTGATTCAAGTTGTTCAATAGGTTCCGGTTTAATCTCCCCAATTCCTCTTCCAGGGCATGAGATAGATCTCCTTACTTCCCCCAATTGACGCCTCTCTCAGGTGAGTGTGGCATCTGAACACCTTCCACTGAAGGCCGGGAAACTTCAAATGTATCCTCCAATAAAGGGGCCCATAACCAGCCAGAAGTAATTTCCTCCTCATCACTAGCCTCTTCCCTCTCTTACAAGGCAGGGCACCTAGGCGTCCCCCGAGTCCTGGATTGCAAGTTAGGAGGGCGAGGTACATCAGAACAAGGAGCAATGGGTATTCGAATGGCATTCGAAATGGGTAAAAGGTGATTCCGATGCCAGGTCTTTACTGGACCAGTCTTTCCCTCAGAATGAATCTGATACACAGGTAGTCCAAGCAGCCTTCTGCAGATGATGTAAGGTTGAGAGCGCCAATGATCAGCCAGCTTATGTTTACCGGACACTCCCAGATTTCGTAATAATACCCAATCTCCAGGCTGTAAATCTTGAATTCTCACCTTTAGATCAAAATTCTTCTTGTTACGTTGCTCCCTTGCTGCAGATGCTTCTAAATCTTTCTCATAAGCCAACTTTAATTTCTCCCTTAGTTGGTCCACATAGCCACACTTGGAAGTCTGAGAAGTATGATAAGGAGAGGTTCCAAAAGCTAAGTCCACTGGTAAACGAGCCTCTTTCCCCAACATCAGTCGATAAGGGGAATATCCAGTAGAATTGTTTACAGTACTGTCATAGGCACGGACCACAGCGGCAATGTGATCACCCCACAGTTGTTTCTTTTCCAGAGGTAACGTCCCCAACATGTTTAATAGGGTATGATTAAACCGTTCCGGCTGCGGATCCCCCTGAGGATAATATGAGTAGTTCTGGATTTCTGGATTCTCAACAGTTCACAAAGTTGCCATCTCAACTTGCTCTCAAAGTCCTGACCTTGATCCAAATGGATGCGTTGAGGTAAACCATAATGAATGAAAAACTTCTCCACAAGAGTCTTGGCAACTGTACTAGCTTGCTGATCTCCGGTCGGGAAAGCTTGAGCATATCTAGTAAAATTATCAGTCACAATCAGGACATTACTACGTCCACTGAGGTCAGGTTCAAGACAAAGGAAATCAATGCACACCAACTCCATTGGCCCCTGACTTCTTAGGTGGCCCATTGGGGCATCTTTGCTAGGCAGTGTTTTCCTCTAAATACATTGAATACAGGAATGGCAATAGCTTTCAATTTCCGTTCTCATGAAGGACCAATAAAACTGATCCCTGACAAATTTAAAGGTCCTATCCGGCCCTAAATGGCCATGATAAATGTGAAGGGCTGTCAACACAGTCAGTCGATGCTTTTCCGGCAAGAACAACTGCTGGACTCCTTTAGGTTCTTCAACGGGACACATCCGATACACAAGCCCATCTTCCAAGTCGGTCCCAATCCCTATGAACCACCTTAGCACCTCCAACCGGACTGCTCAACAGTATCTTGGGGTCCCCTGCAGTTAAGGCCTTCTTGACCAAAACACACAGAAGATCCTCCCTCTGATCCTTCCTCAAATCTTCTTTTGTCAAATAAGGAAGTTCCTGGCTTCGTGCCTGAGTCAGATCACAATAAGCAATAGCGTGGCACCCCAGCAGGATTGACCCCTACAGCTTCAGCTCCTGTAGCTCCCCTATGACAGTACTCCACTCCTTGACACACTGCGTGAACCCTTTAAGGAGTCAAATGTATCCAATCTCGAGCACCACCATTAAAGGCATAAGGTCTTCTGAATAAAGCATCTGCATCCAAATTCCCTTTTCCTGGCCAGTACTTCAGACTGAATTGAAACTCGGACAAGGCAGCCAACCACCGATGCCCAGTAGCATTCAACTTGGCAGTACACAGCAGATAGGTCAAAGGGTTATTGTCCATCTTCACCACAAAGGAAGCCCCATATAAGTAATCTCGCAGCTTGTCTACTACTGGCCACTTAAGGGCCAAGAATTCCAATTTGTGTATTGGGTAATTCTTCTCAGAAGGTGTCAGATTGCGACTCACATAAGCCACAGGGCGAAGTTTCCCAGCAGTTTCTTGATATAGCACATCACCAAGACCATCCCGACTAGCATCTACATGCAACTCATAGGGCTTGGAAGGATCAGCATAGGCCAGAACTGGAGCTTGCATAAGACTTTTTTTCAGACATTTAAAAGCTTGCTCAAACTTCGGGGTCCACTGATCTTGAATGGATTCCCACAATCCTCTGGGCCCCATAGGACACCGTTCCTTCAGACTTGACTGCAGTAATTCTTCCCCTCCTTCCTTTTGCAGCAATTCATTCAAGGGTTTTACTATCTGTGCAAAGTTCTTCACAAACCTCCGGTAATAAGAACAAAACCCAAGGAAGGAGCGCAGCTCAGTTACGGTTCTTGGTCTAGGCCAAGTGGTAACAGCCTCCAACTTCTGGGGATCAGTGGCCACTTCGTCGGCTGAGACCACATGCCCCAAGTAAGTGATTGATGTTTGATAGAACTGACACTTCTCTAAGGACAGCTTTATTCCTTCTGCATGCAACCTCTGGAAAATGTTCTCAAGTTGAGCTTCATGTTCTTCCAGTGTCTTGCCAAACACAATTATGTCATCCAAATACACAAGAACCTCAATCAGGTTCATATCACCTACTGTATTCTCCATCAACCTCTGGAAAGTGTCAGGAGCGCCCGCCAGTCCCTGGGGCATACGACTAAATTAGAAGAAACCCAGCGGGCTGATGAAAGCGGTCTTCTCTCAGTCATCAGGATGCATACGTATCTGAAAATACACACTCTTCAAATCCAGTACACTGAACCACTTGGCAATAGACAAACATTGCAATGCATTTTCAATCTGAGGAGCTGTATACTGGTCTGGGATGTTTCGCCGGTTCAGATTCCGGTATTTAATGCACATCCGAATGGTCCCATTCTTCTTTCTTACCACCACAATGGGGAGGCATATGGGCTTTTAGACTCTCTTATGACCCTGGACTTATTCCAGTCAGCTGAATGTTCCCGAAGATCTTCCAGGTAACTCAAAGGAATCCGCCGAGCTTTCTCTCGAAAGGGCGTATCTTCACTCAACTGAATTCAATGTTGAGCACTCTTTGCACAGCCCACGTCAAAGTCATTCTTCGAGAAGATCTCATCCCATCTGGCCAATTGTTCCTTTATCCGCTCCCCACACTTGATAGGTACAGCAGGGCATCCGACTCCAGAATCCTCTATTTGGCCTTCCTCCTCATTCTTCTGGACCAAATCCTTCGGTGTCACTAGGGTGGCGACGCTGACTCGCCCCAACACCATCCGAGGCCCCAGACTGACAGGCTGTCCAGTAACGTTGCCTACGCTGACTGGGACTCTCCCCCCTGTTCTCAACAGCGTCTTAGTGGGTACTATCTCCGGAACCAATTCTAGTCCCATATCTTTTCCCAAAGGGTCTCCTTCCAGCAACGCAAATGGACCTTGCTGGTCCCAGAACATCTTAACAGTAGCCTGCACGTTCTCTCTCCAGGCTGCAATACACGCTCCCAGGTATCCAGTCGCCACAGTTTTTCCACCCCTTCAACTGGGGCCTTCTGTTCCTGGACTACCCGTTGAAAGGCTTTACTCAACTGAGGATGTACTTCTTCAACAGCTAAACCCCTGACCTATCAGCAGGAAGTTCTGCTTTGTCCCAGGAGGGCGGGGACAAACCACTGCCAAGGTAACAAAAGTTTCCGTCTTCCCAGCCAAGGAAGGATCAAAAGTTATCTTGATGAGTAGGTATCCATCATAGGGGAAATTCTGAGTACCAAGGCCCCAAATTTCCAACTCTTCCAACTTGCACAAAGGAATGTGTTTCAAGTGTTTGTCATAAAAGTCTCTGTAGAGCAAGGTCACTTGAGCCCCAGTGTCGAGCAAAGCTTTGGTATAGATTCCCTCCACTTGCAACAAAACTACGGGGGAAGGTCCCACCAATCTTTTGGGCACACTTCTGTCTTGAGCCTCCCCCTTCTAGGTTGTGAACAATCTTCTCCGCACTGTCATAACTGGTTCTTCTATGCGTCTTGGCACGCTCTTCACTGGTGTCCCCATACTCAACCGGGAGGATGGGGTCATCTCCACTTGTTGCCCAGGGAATTCAACTGTCTGTACTTTGACTTACTTCATGGTTGGTGACCAGATCCTTTTTTTCTTCCTTGGAGAAGGTACATTGTCTTTCCCTCAAACCCAGGCGACCCTTTCTCTTTACAAGGCATAGAAGGAGAGGACTGTATAGAAGACCCTGTCCTCCGCCGTCTCTTTGAAATTTTACTAGTGCTGGAGCTCTGTTTAGTGCCGGGACGCTCAATTGGCTCCTTTACTGAGGTCCCCTGAAGTTTTCTGCCTTCTTTGGGAAAAAGATCTGCTGAAAAGCCTTCAGCACTTCTTCCAATAGTTTAGGGCTAACCCCCTTCTTGGGAAATTTGGCCCGGAAATGCCCGACTTCACCACATTCAAAACAGCCTCTGCCTCTGAAAGGAGGGGGTCCTGATCCCCTAGGGCTGCCTCTGGGTTTCTGTATCTTCCTTTGAGCTTCCATTACTTGCATCAACGCCTGACACATTTGAGCTTGGACCTGTGCTACTTGAATTATCAAATCAGCTGAATTTGGGTTGTCATCCAACTTCTTACTATTTGAACTCCAGGTCTGCTTTACTCTTATCATCTGAGAAACTAGGTTCCACATGGACTAGGCGGGCAGAAGCTTTCTCCCTCTTCCCTCCTCCCACCAGCTGCTCTCTGGCCCCTTGGCTCTTGGCACAGCATCTTCTTCCCTCACTTCTCTCATCAATTCTGGGTAAGTAGGGGTAGTTTGAGCTCCTTTTAACAGTAACTTTAAGACAAAGGAGTTATTTGAATGGGCCCCTTGCAGCACCCTATCCAATCATACTTGATCAGCATCCTTGGGGTCTATGCCCTTCTTCTTCAAGATGATCTGATGCAAAATTTTGTCTACCCGAGAGCTGTAATCGGACAATCTCTCCCCTTGATGCTGGTGGGTATGGTAGTATTTGTATAGCAGATCTGGAGTCCTTTCCTCTCTTCCAAAAACAGAATACAGAGCATCGATATAGTCCATGGCTACGCAATCCTTCTTGCCCATCCTCATATTCCGAATCCCTTCGACTGCTGGGCCCCTTAGGCTCTTTTAAGAACTAATATGAATCAATATCCCTCCCTTAGCAAGGCCTTGCTATATCTTCACCAGCAGTTGGAGCTGTTAAACACTTTCCTTGATAATTTAAGATAGCAAAAGGATCAGATGTTGAATTGTAATCCTAAGGGAGTTGATGTCTATTGCAATGTCTGTAATCAGTATGCAGATGAAAAGGTTATACTTGCGGTCTAAACCCATCACAGGCACCCTCTCTCCCTCCTGTATGTCCGTCCGTGAGTGCCCTTTAGGATTGGCGATGTAGTTTCTCACGCCTCAGCGTCTGGGTAAGCCAAGCTCTGCCTCCTCAGGATGTCTGGCCGACCTCCACTCTCTCTCCCTCAGCAATACTGTGAAGTCTCCGCAGTATGGCGATCAGCATCTGCTCCACTGAGGATGGGTTCCACGAGTGGGTCAGGCCTCGTGCACTAGGCCGCAGCTGCCGTCAGTCCGTCACGCTCAGCAGGCTGATGTGCGCTCAATGGGTCCTGGGAGCAAGAGAGCTTCCAACCTGTGGCACAGATAGCTTTATGTTCTCCTCCATGATCCTTCACTTCCCCATTGCTCCTTGGGAGAATAGTTCTCACGACAATCCAGATAATGATCAGCTCTCTGTCAGAAACTATATCTCCCACAATCCCAATCTTCCACTTCCAGGGAAATGACACGCTCCTCTGAAAGCAGTCTTAAAGGGGCACAGAAACAATCCTGACAACAGTAACAATAAGTATATTCATATATATTGGTAGTCCGATCCCGGCTACATCTTTATATTTTGTCCAGAACTAAAAAAATGGAAATGATGTTTACATCTTAATAGTCAAGTGCTAAGAAAGTGATGCATAGGGGCTCTTGCACACAGACGCTCAAAAACACCAGGTTTTTAGGCCGTGTAGCGTTTTTTTTCTTCATTTTTTTTTTTACTGATCTAAGGGCCGCTCACACCAGAACACAGTGTGGGGAAACCCACATTCCATGTGCGTTTCCAAATGCATTGCCACCGCAATATTGAGCAGGTGTATAATATTAAGTTAATGATACCCAAACGCATGTCTCAAAAGCAGTGCTTTTGCTTGCACCGGATCACATGGTACAGAAGTACTGTGCTATCCAGTTGCAGTAAGTTTCCAAAAGAAGTGTAAGCCCTACTTTTGGTGCGGTGCAATTTCAGCCCATTCAAAGTGATTTGGCTGAAACCCACTGCAAAGAACTGCATGAGAATTGCACAGGAATGCACAGCAAATTTCTGTGTGATTCCCGGTGTGAATTGGCTCTAAACGCAGCCCATTCATTTTAATAGGCCTGTACACACAGGTCCCGTAAAAAAGAAACCAAAATTGAGTTGCTGCTCAGTATGTTATGCACTTTTGTGCATATATGCGAGAAGAATTATTACACGCGTATCTGCATTTATGCCCATATATGCATGCAGTGTACAGCCCATCCTCGCTTTTTTAAGCAGAAACTTACTGCCAGAAATAAGTAACGTTCATACATCAGTACCATCTACAAGAACCCTAAGAGTATTTCATATTTGCTACTTGCAAATGTACTGAGTAGTGTTGAGCGAACACGGACTGTATTATTCGTGTTCGTACCGAATAATTGGATTTTTTGTACCCGAACACGGACACGGACACTTTACTGTATGTTCGGGTAAAAATCCGTGTTCGGTCGTTTTATTTCCGGGTTTTGCATGCTTTGGCGCTCTTTTCATGGCGGGCTTTCAACAGCCAATCAACAATCGTTTAACTGGTGTGCCTTAAGCCATCCCAGCCATGCCTGCAAATGTCTCAGTAGCTGTGATTGACCGTCTGAAGCATGTGACCAAGTCTTTATAAGTTCCAGGCAGCCGCATCGTCTTCATTCTGCTGCTTAGATCAGGGACAGAGCACACATCAACGTGCTGGCTGCTGATTAGGGAAAGACAGGCAGGAAAAAAACATTTGTGTCCGGATAGAATTGAGGGACAGGTCGGAGTGTTTAGGCAGGGCGAGTTGTAGGCATTTTAGGGATAGAGTCTGCTGAATTATAGGGTCAGTGTCTTCTACAAAGTACAATCGATATTGCTGTGTGGGGGGTGGGGTGACTCTGCACTCAATCCTGATCTACGATCTCTTCTCAATCCTGTTAGGGAGAGGCTGCTGCTGCTGAATTTTAGGGAAACTGTGTTCTACAAACTACAATCGATATTGCTGTGTGGTGTGGGATAGGAGATAGGCAGGTGTCAGTGATCCACATCCATTTTTCTGTGTGTGAGCTGCAGTGAACACAATCTTTTTGGGCTGCAGTGAACACAATCTTTTTGGGGTGCAGTGAACAACGTCCTTTTTGGGGTGCAGTGAACAAAATCTTTTTGGGGTGCAGTGAACAAAATCCTTTTTGGGGTGCAGTGAACAACATCCTTTTTGGGGTGCAGTGAACACAATCTTTTTGGGGTGCAGTGAACAAAATCCTTTGTGGGGTGCAGTGAACACAATCTTTGTGGGGTGCAGTGAACACAATCTTTTTGGGGTGCAGTGAACAACATCCTTTTTGGGGTGCAGTGAACAAAATCCTTTTTGGGGTGCAGTGAACACAATCTTTTTGGGGTGCAGTGAACAAAATCCTTTGTGGGGTGCAGTGAACACAATCTTTGTGGGGTGCAGTGAACACAATCTTTTTGGGGTGCAGTGAACAAAATCCTTTTTGGGGTGCAGTGAACAACATCCTTTTTGGGGTGCAGTGAACAAAATCCTTTTTGGGGTGCAGTGAACAACATCCTTTTTGGGGTGCAGTGAACAAAATCCTTTTAGGGTGCAGTGAACACAATCTTTGTGGGGTACAGTGAACAGAATCTTTGTGGGGTGCAGTGAACACAATCTTTGGGGGGTACAGTGAACACAATCTTTTTGGGGTGCAGTGAACAAAATCCTTTGTGGGGTGCAGTGAACACAATCTTTGTGGGGTGCAGTGAACACAAACTTTTTGGGGTGCAGTGAACAAAATCCTTTGTGGGGTGCAGTGAACACAATCTTTGTGGGGTGCAGTGAACACAATCTTTTTGGGGTGCAGTGAACAAAATCCTTTTTGGGGTGCAGTGAACACAATCTTTGTGGGGTGCAGTGAACACAATCTTTTTGGGGTGGAGTGAACCAAATCCTTTTTGGGGTGCAGTGAACAACATCCTTTTTGGGGTGCAGTGAACAAAATCCTTTTTGGGGTGCAGTGAACACAATCTTTTTGGGGTGCAGTGAACAAAATCCTTTGTGGGGTGCAGTGAACACAATCTTTGTGGGGTGCAGTGAACACAATCTTTTTGGGGTGCAGTGAACAAAATCCTTTTTGGGGTGTAGTGAACAACATCCTTTTTGGGGTGCAGTGAACACAATCTTTTTGGGGTGCAGTGAACAAAATCCTTTGTGGGGTGCAGTGAACACAATCTTTGTGGGGTACAGTGAACAGAATCTTTGTGGGGTGCAGTGAACACAATCTTTGGGGGGTACAGTGAACACAATCTTTTTGGGGTGCAGTAAACAAAATCCTTTGTGGGGTGCAGTGAACACAATCTTTGGGGGGTACAGTGAACACAATCTTTTTGGGGTGCAGTGAACAAAATCCTTTGTGGGGTGCAGTGAACACAATCTTTGTGGGGTGCAGTGAACACAATCTTTTTGGGGTGCAGTGAACAAAATCCTTTGTGGGGTGCAGTGAACACAATCTTTGTGGGGTGCAGTGAACACAATCTTTTTGGGGTGCAGTGAACAAAATCCTTTTTGGGGTGTAGTGAACAACATCCTTTTTGGGGTGCAGTGAACACAATCTTTTTGGGGTGCAGTGAACAAAATCCTTTGTGGGGTGCAGTGAACACAATCTTTGTGGGGTACAGTGAACAGAATCTTTGTGGGGTGCAGTGAACACAATCTTTGGGGGGTACAGTGAACACAATCTTTTTGGGGTGCAGTAAACAAAATCCTTTGTGGGGTGCAGTGAACACAATCTTTGGGGGGTACAGTGAACACAATCTTTTTGGGGTGCAGTGAACAAAATCCTTTGTGGGGTGCAGTGAACACAATCTTTGTGGGGTGCAGTGAACACAATCTTTTTGGGGTGCAGTGAACAAAATCCTTTTTGGGGTGCAGTGAACAACATCCTTTTTGGGGTGCAGTGAACACAATCTTTTTGGGGTGCAGTGAACAAAATCCTTTGTGGGGTGCAGTGAACACAATCTTTGTGGGGTACAGTGAACAGAATCTTTGTGGGGTGCAGTGAACACAATCTTTGGGGGGTACAGTGAACACAATCTTTTTGGGGTGCAGTGAACAAAATCCTTTGTGGGGTGCAGTGAACACAATCTTTGGGGGGTACAGTGAACACAATCTTTTTGGGGTGCAGTGAACAAAATCCTTTGTGGGGTGCAGTGAACACAATCTTTGTGGGGTGCAGTGAACACAATCTTTTTGGGGTGCAGTGAACAAAATCCTTTTTGGGGTGCAGTGAACAACATCCTTTTTGGGGTGCAGTGAACACAATCTTTTTGGGGTGCAGTGAACAAAATCCTTTGTGGGGTGCAGTGAACACAATCTTTGTGGGGTACAGGGAACAGAATCTTTGAGGGGTGCAGTGAACACAATCTTTAAGGGGTACAGTGAACACAATCTTTTTGGGGTGCAGTGAACAAAATCCTTTTAGGGTGCAGTGAACACAATCTTTGTGGGGTGCAGTGAACAAAATCCTTTTTGAGGTGCAGTGAACACAATCTTTGTGGGGTGCAGTGAACACAATCTCATACTTCTGAACATTTGAGGGTGCTGCCTGTTCCATACTTCTCCTCCTACTGCTCAACCATCCTTTTAGGGGTACAAACAATAGTAATTGGGGCCTAGTGTGGTGGTGTACGTGTGAGATACATACACTTTCTTTTTGATCATATTTTCTATTCCGCTATTCAATTAAATCCTTTGGGGATCAATTAAATTGCGTGATAGTCTGTGTCGGTACGTGTGAGATCCACCTTTCCAAGTTTTTGGGGTTCATCTCATACTTCTGAAGATTTGAGGGTGCTGCCTGTTCCATACTCCTCCTCCTACTGCTCAACCATCCTTTTAGGGGTACAAACAATAGTAATTGGGGCCTAGTGTGGTGGTGTACGTGTGAGATACATACACTTTCTTTTTGATCATA
The DNA here is from genome assembly GCF_965119305.1 of Pelophylax lessonae. NCBI lineage: Eukaryota > Metazoa > Chordata > Amphibia > Anura > Ranidae > Pelophylax > Pelophylax lessonae. The sequence continues at coordinate 56,982,741 of NC_138771.1, read as the reverse complement.
TTTTCTATTCCGCTATTCAATTAAAACCTTTGGGGATCAATTAAATTGCGTGATAGTCTGTGTCGGTACGTGTGAGATCCACCTTTCCAAGTTTTTGGGGTTCATCTCATACTTCTGAAGATTTGAGGGTGCTGCCTGTTCCATACTCCTCCTCCTACTGCTCAACCATCCTTTTAGGGGTACAAACAATAGTAATTGGGGCCTAGTGTGGTGGTGTACGTGTGAGATACATACACTTTCTTTTTGATCATATTTTCTATTCCGCTATTCAATTAAATCCTTTGGGGATCAATTAAATTGCGTGATAGTCTGTGTCGGTACATGTGAGATCCACCTTTCCAAGTTTTTGGGGTTCATCTCATACTTCTGAAGATTTGAGGGTGCTGCCTGTTCCATACTCCTCCTCCTACTGCTCAACCATCCTTTTAGGGGTACAAACAATAGTAATTGGGGCCTAGTGTGGTGGTGTACGTGTGAGATACATACACTTTCTTTTTGATCATATTTTCTATTCCGCTATTCAATTAAAACCTTTGGGGATCAATTAAATTGCGTGATAGTCTGTGTCGGTACGTGTGAGATCCACCTTTCCAAGTTTTTGGGGTTCATCTCATACTTCTGAAAATTTGAGGGTGCTGCCTGTTCCATACTCCTCCTCCTACTGCTCAACCATCCTTTTAGGGGTACAAACAATAGTAATTGGGGCCTAGTGTGGTGGTGTACGTGTGAGATACATACACTTTCTTTTTGATCATATTTTCTATTCCGCTATTCAATTAAAACCTTTGGGGATCAATTAAATTGCGTGATAGTCTGTGTCGGTACGTGTGAGATCCACCTTTCCAAGTTTTTGGGGTTCATCTCATACTTCTGAAGATTTGAGGGTGCTGCCTGTTCCATACTCCTCCTCCTACTGCTCAACCATCCTTTTAGGGGTACAAACAATAGTAATTGGGGCCTAGTGTGGTGGTGTACGTGTGAGATACATACACTTTCTTTTTGATCATATTTTCTATTCCGCTATTCAATTAAAACCTTTGGGGATCAATTAAATTGCGTGATAGTCTGTGTCGGTACGTGTGAGATCCATCTTTCCAAGTTTTTGGGGTTCATCTCATACTTCTGAAGATTTGAGGGTGCTGCCTGTTCCATACTCCTCCTCCTACTGCTCAACCATCCTTTTAGGGGTACAAACAATAGTAATTGGGGCCTAGTGTGGTGGTGTACGTGTGAGATACATACACTTTCTTTTTGATCATATTTTCTATTCCGCTATTCAATTAAAACCTTTGGGGATCAATTAAATTGCGTGATAGTCTGTGTCGGTACGTGTGAGATCCACCTTTCCAAGTTTTTGGGGTTCATCTCATACTTCTGAAGATTTGAGGGTGCTGCCTGTTCCATACTCCTCCTCCTACTGCTCATCCATCCTTTTAGGGGTACAAACAATAGTAATTGGGGCCTAGTGTGGTGGTGTACGTGCGAGATACATACACTTTTTTTGATCATATTTCCTATTCCGCTATTCAATAAAAACCTTTGAGGATCAATTGAATTGTGGGATAGTCTGTGTCGGTACGTGTGAGATCCACCTTTCCAAGTTTTTGAGGTTCATCTCATACTTCTGAAGATTTGAGGGTGCTGTCTGTTCCATACTCCTCCTACTCCTCATCCATCCTTTTAGGGGTAGAAACAATAGTAATTGGGGCCTAGTGTGGTTTTGTACGTGCGAGATACATACACTTTTTTGGATCATATTTCCTATTCCGCTATTCAATAAAAACCTTTCTAGGGCAAGATCTTAAATTACAGAAATATGAGGAGACCGTGAAATAAGGGCCATGGCCTGGGTCGTGGTGCTGCTGGTAGAGCTCCTGTTGCAAGGAGAGGACGTGGTCGATCTGTGCCAGCTACACGCACAAGTGAAACACCTTCCTCAAGTGTGAGTAGGCGACAGAACCTGCATCAGTATTTGGTAGGGCATCATACGCCCCTAGAAGTGATGAGGCCAGAACAAGTGGAGGCGATAGTAGATTGGTTTGCTGCTGACAGTGCCTCCAGTTCCTTCACATTGTCTCCCACCCAGTCTACTGCAGAAAGGTCACAGTTGGCACCTGCAGCCGATGTCCAACCGTCTTTCACCTCACCCCCTTGCAAATCAGGCAAGCAGTCTGAGCCCCAAGCCATACAGCAGTCTCTTCTTCTTTTTGATGACTCTGTCAGCAGGGTTTCCCAGGGCCATCCACCTAGCCCTGCCCCAGAAGTGGAAGAGATTGAGTGCAGCGATGCCCAACCACTTATTTCTCAAGATGAGTACATGCAAGGATCATCGCAGCACGTCTCCGATGATGACGAAACGCAGGTGCCAACTGCTGCGGCGTTCAGCATTGTGGAGACCGACAAGGAGGGCAGGGGTGAAGACTGGGTGGAAGATGATGTGGAGGACGATGAGGTCCTCGACCCCACATGGAATGAACGTCATGCAGGTGACCTGAGTAGTTTGGAGGAAGAGGCGGTGGTCGCACAGAGCCACCAGCACAGCAGAAGAGGGAGCAGGGTGCAGAAGCGGAGCGGCCGTGCCCTAGACACTACGCCCGCTACTGCCCAACACAGCAAGGGAACGAGCGCACCAAAGTCAGCTCAAAGGAGTTCTCTAGCGTGGAAGTTCTTTAGAAAATGTGCTGATGACAGGACACGAGTGGTTTGCACCCTGTGCAATAAGAGCTTGAAGCGAGGCATAAACCTTCTCAACCTGAGCACAACCTGCATGATCAGGCATCTAAGTGCAAAGCACGAGCTGCAGTGGAGTACACACCTTCAAAACCAAGAAACGTCTCTGGCTCATCCTGCTTCCTCTTCTGCTGCAGTCTCGGCCGCTCCAGCCACATCTGTAGTGATACCGGCACCTGCCACCCCGCAAACAGACGATCTGTCAGCAACACCACCACCTGGGTCACCAACAACCATCTCCACAATGTCCCGTGGAAGCGTTCAGCTTTCCATCTCCCAAACACTTGAGAGGAAGAGGAAGTACCCCCCTACCCACCCGCGATCCCTGGCCCTGAATGCCAGCATTTCAAAATTATTGGCCTTTGAAATGCTTTCATTCCGTCTGGTGGAGACGCACAGTTTTAAAAACCTTATGTCGGTGGCTGTCCCACAGTACGTCGTGCCCAGCCGCCACTACTTTTCCAGGCAAGCCATCCCTTCCCTGCACAACCAAGTGGGGGAAAAAATCAGGTGTGCACTGCGCAACGCCATCTGTGCCAAGGGCCACCTAACTACCGATACGTGGACCAGTAAGCACGGTCAGGGGCGTTATATCTCCCTAACGGCACACTGGGTAAATGCAGTGGTGGATGGGCCTGAGGCGGATAGCAATTTGGCGCATGTCCTTCCACCACCGAGGATTGCAGGGCGCTTCAGTTTGCCTCCTGTTCCTAACTCCTCCTACTCCGCTTCCTCATCCTCTACCGCCTCCTCATCTGGACAGCGTAACACCTTCACCACCAACTTCAGCACGGCCAGGGGTAAACGACAGCAGGCAGTTTTACAACTTGCCTGTTTGGGGGACAAACCACACACCGCGCAGGAGTTGTGGAGGAGCATGGAACAGCAGACAAATGAGTGGTTGCTGCCAGCGAGCCTCAAGCCCGGCCTGGTGGTGTGCGATAACGGGCGAAATCTCATAGCAGCTCTGGGCCTAGCCGGTTTGACGCACATCCCTTGCCTGGCGCATTTGCTGAATTTGGTGGTGCAGAGGTTCCTTAAAAACTACCCCGATATGTCAGAGCTGCTGCAGAAAGTGCGGGCCGTTTGTGCGCACTTTCGGCGTTCTCACCCTGCTGCTGCTCGCCTGGCAGCGCTGCAGCGAAACTTCGGCCTTCCCGCTCACCGCCTCATATGTGACGTGCCCACAAGGTGGAACTCCACCTTGCACATGCTGGAAAGACTGTGCGAGCAGCAGCAGGCCATAGTGGAGTTTCAGCTGCAGCACGCACGCGTGAGTCGCTCTGCGGAACAGCACCACTTCACCACCAATAACTGGGCCTCCATGCGAGACCTGTGTGCCTTGTTGCGCTGTTTTGAGTACTCCACCAACATGGCCAGTGGCAATGACCCTGTTCTCAGCTTAAATATCCCACTTCTATGCCTCCTTGAAAAAACAATTCGGGCGATGATGGAAGAGGATGTGGCACAGGATGAGGAGGAGGAGGAGGATGAAGAGGTAACATTTCCAAGGCTTTCAGGGCAGTCATTCGCAAGGGTCTCCGAGGGTGGGTTCCTGCACACACAAACGCCAGGGACACAATTGTCCAGCAGGGGCACAGTTCTGGAGGATGAGGAGGATGAGGAGGAGCTGGAGGAGGAGATGGAACCATGTTCACAGCAGGGTGGCACCCAGGCCAGCTCATGGCCATCACTGGTGCGTGGCTGGGGGGATACAGAGGACACGGACGATACACCTCCCACAGAGGACAGCCTTTCGTTGCCTCTGGGCAGCCTGGCACACATGAGCGATTACATGCTGCAGTGTCTCCACAATGACCGCCGAGTTGCCCACATTCTAACTTGTGCTGATTACTGGGTGGCCACGCTGCTGGATCCCCGTTACAAGGACAACGTACCGTCCTTAATTCACTCACTGGAGCGCGATCGCAAGATGCGCGAGTACAAGCGCACGCTGGTAGACGCCATGCTGCTGGCATTCCCATCTGACAGCGGGGCCGCAGTGGAAGCACAAGGCAGAGGAGGAGGAGGAGGAGGTCGCCAACGCAACCAGGGCACCGCCAGCACCTCAGAAGGCAGGGTTAGCATGGCCGAAATGTGGAAAAGCTTTGTCAGCACGCCACAACAAACAGCAGCACCAGCAGCTCAGATGGAACGTCTTAGCAGGAGGCAGCATTTTACCAACATGGTGGAGCAGTATGTGTGCACACGCCTACATGTAGTGAATGAGGGGTCTGCCCCCTTCAACTTCTGGGTCTCCAAATTGGGCACATGGCCTGAGCTTGCCCTTTACGCCTTGGAGGTGCTGGCGTGCCCTGCAGCCAGTGTATTATCTGAACGGGTATTTAGCACGGCTGGGGGCGTTATAACAGACAAGCGCAGCCGCCTGTCCAGAGACAATGTGGACAAGCTCACGTTCATTAAAATGAACCAGGCATGGATCCCACGGGACTTTTCCGTACCTTATGCAGAATAGCAATGGATACCGACCTTACCCACCCATTGTTCCATTTTTGCTCTTTCTCACTCTTTTGGGGTGTACCCTCATTTAAAATTTGTGAAAAGAAGCAGTGTTGGCTACCTCGTCCTCCTCCTCAGGGCCAGATTAACGTAGGGGCTATTGGAGCTGCAGCTCCAGGCCCCTACCTTTTATATAGGCCCCGGGTTGGCCATATTCACTGTTACCGCTCTTCTGTCACTTGTAAACACAGAAGTCTGGCTTCTATGCTCGCTTCCCCAGGCAGCACCCTCATAACCTCCCCACACAGCGCGAAGGCCGGACAAGGAGGGACAGTTGCCGATGCATGGATGTGTTTATGGGCTTCAGAGACAGCATCCCATGTTGAATTAGGCATGCATGGCTGCACCCTTCCTCCTCTGGGTGCATGGCAAGGCACGGCCCTTAAGGCCCTTCAAAATCCTCAGCACCAAGCCCATGATGCTCTTAATCCGGCCCTGGTCCTCCTCCACCGCCGCTTCCACCTACACCGCCCATAGGTGTGCGCAGCCTATTGCATTAAGGTGTGCACCCCAAAGTTGAAATACACATGCATGTGTTTGCCAGCAGGGAGAGTATTGTATCGGGGCCATGTACCTGTAGGCAAAGAGAAATAGAGCAGAGCAGGTCCGAGGGAGATCTTTCCCATCTCCTCACTGGCAATGCTATGTGCCCTAGGTGATTAGGGTGTGCCCAGGCACACCCGGCACACCCTGTGCGCATGCCTATGTCACTGCCACATCCACCACCACCTCAACCTCCCTCCTACTCCATATGGGCCTCGTCCTTCAGAGATGAAGAAGAACATTGTTTTATTTTTCTGTTTTTTTTTGTTGTTTTAAGTTATTTCCCTATCCACATTTGTTTGCAGAGCACTTGCCATGCTCTTAATTACGTTTTGCTGCCATTTGCAGCACTCTAGCCCTTTCCTTTGGTGTTTTAGAGCCATTTTAGTGCCTTAAAGTTCGGGTCCCCATTGACTTCAATGGGGTTCGGTGTCCGGGAAAAGTTCGGTAAAAGTCTGGGACACGGACCCGGACTTTTTTTTAAAGTTCGGCCGAACCCGTCGAACACGGACATCTAGGTGTCCGCTCAACCCTAGTACTGAGTCATTTTACCACTATGCTGTGAATAGCCTGTAATCTACTTTTTTACTTCTTTTAATCTTTATTCGCAATGCACACAAGTGAATGACTGATAAAGGGGGAAGAAAAACATACTCCCCTACTCTTTGTCTACTTCATTAAGTGTTTATTTGTAAAATACATTTTTATTACAAATAATGAGAAATTATGCAAAAGATCTGTTTACAGTTATGCTTTATAAGCATAAAAAATTGAATAGACTGACCAAAAACATTATAGTTTTGCTTTAAAGGATACATGCATTGAGCAATTTATGAAGTTTACCTTAGCTGACCTCTTGTTCTGCAACTGTTGTCTGTCTGTTCTGCTGAATCAAAGGTTTCAGTATTTTCTAAGTCACTGATGCAGAACAAGTGTGTAGATCAGGAGTTCTTACTTCACTATGGCTGTCTTGTACTGTGGACTTGTTCTGGGCCAGTGTCTGAAAAAGTGCTGAAGCCATTAAATCACCAATCATTAGTTTACAAGTGTATACTCTATGTAAATTGCAGAGTGTCTGATCTGAGCCCTGTCTCATAGGTTTTAAAAGATAAGGGCACTCACCTTGTCATCACCAACTGATCTGAACTCTGAGACTATGAAGGCCACTAGGTAAGTGGACATTTTTGAAGTTTTATTGAATGCTGTGACCTGCCATTGCTGTCCTTCCCATATTTCATCAGTAACACCTAGAAGCCAATAATTTGACCAAAAAACAGTTATTGGTAATGTTAAATCGAAAGAAATCATTTTGTAGATAGAAGTGTCACTCTACTGAATGAAGGACATAAATCAAAATCTCTTTGATTGTTATAGGTTAAAGCAGTTCTCATAGTTGTATATGAAATCTTTTTATTCTTTTCACAAGTTCCTGTATACCTAATGGAAGCAATAATCAAACATTACTTGAAAACCTCACTACTAAATATCACATAAAAAACTGGATCATAAACTAGATTAAATCCTCACATCCAGCACTCACAGAGAAGAATAAATAATTTGATGGCCACAGGCAAAAATTATTTCCTTTGTCAGTCTGTGGTGCCTCATGGTTGTAACAATCTATCTCTGAAGGTACTCCTTAGACTAAGGGTCTTCAAGCTATGGCCCTCCAGCTGTTCAGGAACTACAATTCCCATCATGCCTAGTCATGTCTGTGAATGTCAGAGTTTTACAATGCCTCATGGGATGTGTAGTTCCACAACAGCTGGAGGGCCGTAGTTTGAGGATCCCTGCGTGACTGACCAGTGTATTGTGGAGTGGGTGGGAGGAGTTGTCCAAGGTTGAACGTACCTTGGACAACATTCTCCTCTCCAACACTGTTGTTAAAGAATTCAACTCCAATCCAACAACATCACTGGCCTAGCAGATCAGTTTTTTGAGTATGTTAGTGTTGGCTACCCTAAAGCCTTTTACACACGCGTCGAAAATCGTCAGGGAATTTTCGTCCGACGACTGATCTGCCGATTTTCGGCTTGTTAGTATGATAAGGAGATGTGTATAGTGAGTCCTGCGCTGTCTGGGGAAGACACTGCTCAAAGACCAAAAGAGGCTAATCCCAGATGCTGCAAGTACCGAGACTGGTAACCATGCAGTGTCAGACTAAATCAAGGGTGGGGGATACTGCGCTTCTGGGATGTTACTGATAAATCTACTATAAATATGCTTAAGTTAGAGTGTATAAAACCGTGAATAGGGTAAAAGATAAATACGTGTTCAAGCGGTTAAAAAATATATAGATAATAAATAGATCAAGTGTAAGAAATGTCCATCCTTCAATCACATATGTGTAAACAGTATATCACATTAAAAATACAATCAAAGTGCTCAAAAATACAGATGTTCTAAAAAATCTACATAAGGTGGAGAAAAATATATATAAATAAATAAATATGCAACACCGCTTAAAGTGCCTAAAATACAATAAGTGACAGGTAAAGTGCTGGGTGCTAAAGTGTCCTAAAGTGTCCTCTGTGCTCCAAACAATTAGGGAGATTTGGGTTAAAAGTCCAAGAATTGTGTATCCAGGTGAGATAATTCCAAAGGTGATACTCCTTTACCTAACACCGTGCTTAGGGGTGGGGTGCTTCTCCTAAACCCCTCTAAGTGTGCTAGCTGCTCACCTCAAGGTCTAAGAATATAGGCCTTAACCGATATCCAGGGGGCTCCTCTCCAATCCTGCTCTGCTTCCCAATAGGGCCTGTTGTGTGGGCTGGCTCCCTATCCCTCTCCAGGTCCCCAGCGGTCCCCAACGGATCTCAAATTAAAGAGGCTCGAGTGCACTGGAGAGGAGCCCCCTGGATATCGGTTAAGGCCTATATTCTTAGACCTTGAGGTGAGCGGCTAGCACACTTAGAGGGGTTTAGGAGAAGCACCCCACCCCTAAGCACGGTGTTAGGTAAAGGAGTATCACCTTTGGAATTATCTCACCTGGATACACAATTCTTGGACTTGTTACCCAAATCTCCCTAATTGTTTGGAGCACAGAGGACACTTTAGTTATTTACTATATTTATTTATGCACCAGTGGATGCACCCAGCACTTTACCTGTCACTTATTGCATTTTAGGCACTTTAAGCGGTGTTGCATATTTATTTATTTATATATATTTTTCTCCACCTTATGTAGATTTTTTAGAACATCTGTATTTTTGAGCACTTTGATTGTATTTTTAATGTGATATACTGTTTACACATATGTGATTGAAGGATGGACATTTCTTACACTTGATCTATTTATTATCTATATATTTTTTAACCGCTTGAACACGTATTTATCTTTTACCCTATTCACGGTTTTATACACTCTAACTTAAGCATATTTATAGTAGATTTATCAGTAACATCCCAGAAGCGCAGTATCCCCCACCCTTGATTTTGTTAGTATGATGCTTCCGACAACCCGACTCCGACTTTTCGGCCAAAAAAAATCTGGTGTGCAGGCTATAAAAGTTTTGTCCGCCGTCAAAACACGGCCGATGTTCGTGCAGTCAGTACAGATTTCGACAGGGAAAAATCTTATGATCAAGACCGGGTATGATCAGAGAAGAAAGAACACAAAGAAAGCAAACCAACACATGACATCACTTCTGAAGTAGAATTTTGTCGGGCGAGAAAATTCATGTGCAGTCTAGGCACATTCCAACCAACAAAACACCACTCTGGACAAAAGACGGACGACCGGTCGGCCGATAATCGTTGCGTGTGTTCTAGGCTTAAGACTGCTTCCTCGGCATGCAACCGCATACAGGAGAGCACTGTCCACGACAGACTCATAAAACATCTTCAGCATTGTCCGGAAAATGTTAAAAGACCTCAGTCTCCTCCAAAAATTGAGGCAGCTCTGGCCCTTCCTATAGAGCCCTTTAGTGTTCTTGCTCCAGTCCAGCTTATTTCCTATGTGCACCCCCAGATACTTACATGAAACCTCGGATAGAGATGGGGGTCACCGGTGCCTTCCTCCTAAAATTTACAACCAGCTCCTTTGTTTTAGTCACATATAAATACAGATGATTATCCTCACACCATGTAACAAAGTTCTCCATCACAGTCCTATACTTAGTGTCCTCCCCATCCCTGATACATCTCACTACTGCAGAGTCATCAGAAAACTTCTGAAGATGTCAAGACTCTGTCTGGAAGCTGAATACAGTGGTATCGATAATAAATATGAAGGGAGAGAGAATTGTCCCCTGTGAAGCCCCAATATTGCTTACCCCCCTATCCAACACGCAGTCTTGGAAACGCACATACTGTGGTCTCCCAGTCAGGTTAGCCAGCCTGATGGTATCAAAAGCACTGGACTATTAAAAAAAACATTACCATCACAGTGCTCACTGGCTTATCCAGTTGTCTACATACAACTTAGCATCCTCATCTCCCAGTCTTGGCTGTTAGGCAAACTGCGAAGGGACTAAATGTGTACAATCCATGTTGTAAAACTGATGTAAAACAAGTCTCTCCATGGTCTTCGTGATGTGGGAGATCAAAGCCACTGGTCTGTAATCCTTGGAGCCACAAGGACACGGTAACTTCAGGGACCTTTTGTGGACTCAGGCTCAGGTTGAAGACCCATTAAAGGACACCCACCAGCTGGTCTGCACAGTCCTTAAGCACCCTGGGGTTAACGCCATCAGGGCCTGCTATATTTCTTGCCTTAAGTCTTCTCAACTGTCTACCCACCTGATCCTCTTTACAAGACATTGATGTAGTTTTCATGAAGGGGAAATGGAGTTTTTCTCATAAAAAGAACAACTGGTGAAAGTATCTAATAGGGGGAAGCAGAATGCATACTAAAGGAGGAAGGACAACTAGTATGAGGAGTGGAGGGAGCTTGTCTCAACTTTTTCTACTATATATAGCACTGCCCCCCTGTAGTACTGCTGGATTATTCACCTTGGGTTCCCCCTGGGATACCGATAGCAACTACAGCATGCACAATTTAACTTTTTACTCTCTGGCTCAGCCAATGAACAGTCTAGGGGATGTAGTTGTTTTTGTGGTTTTATTTAAATTAGGGATAGGACAAGGGAAGAGTTGGATACTCCAACTTGAACTATTCAAAAAAGATGAGGACTCCTGTCTGAAGATGCAGCCAGGCTGCTGATTCACCTTGCCATTTAGATGAATTTAGGATTACTTGTTAGGATGAATTATCTTCGGGATATGCACCTAGTACCCCCCTTTCACTTGACCTGCTGACACCTATCCTCTTACTATCCTACACCGGGGTGGCCCCTCTCAGGTCAGGACACGATTCCCCTGTACTCACGATACTGTTTTTCGAGGGTCTCCAGTGCCTCTACCCCTCCAGTCAGCTCTCATGGACTTCTGGGTTCAGCTCCTTCCTTCCTGGTCCCCAGGCCGACTGCCTGTGACCGCGTGCTACTGCTACAGAGGAGAAGGCAGCCCCCACCCTTCCTCTGGGACTCTGCTCACCAGCCAAAGACCTTGCAGCACATGTGCTCTTGGCTTTTATACCATACCCCAGAATTCACTGAGACAATCAATCTGTGCCACTCACTGGGGCTGTATCAAAGCCTGTATACCCATTGGTCAGATTTCCTCCACTGTCCAATGTACCTCCCCATTGGACCAGTGTGAAACACTCTCTAGACCAGATGAATCACACACTGAGCACCATGAGCAGACCTAACTCACAGATCCTGCTCTCTGGTAGGCAGAAAGCAATATAGATTTGTGTTATGCACTCAGTAAATCCATAAATGTCCCTTCCATGTGGCTCACAGAGTGCATTCCAATTTGTCCCCTCAAAGCAGCCTTGCAATAATCCAATGGGATAGCTCCCCCAGTGACCCAGGAAACCATAGAGGAGCCAAGTACCTCTTGACTTCCTCTCCCTCTGCAATGCAGCTCACCAACTGCAAAGGAGAAAGTAGAATACACCTGCCTACAAGGGGGATTTCATAAGAGGGGTATTGGTACTGTGAAAAGGGGGGATTTTTGTTTGGGGAGAATTTTGGCTTGAAAAAGGAATTTGTGCTAGGAGGGGTGATTTGGGTAGGTTGTGCTGGGAGAGGGAATGAGGGGAAAAGGATATGTACTGGTGGGGTTGGGGGGAGAGATTGTGCTAGGAGGGGAAATTTGTGCTGGACTTTTTGGGGATTTGTACTGGGAGAAGCAGGATTTTATGCTTTAGGGTGCAGATTAGTGTCCAATTTTTCTTTTTTTTTTTCTGACACATGATGCTCACACTTTGTGAAAGCTGTGGTATGCACCCTGGGTGCTAGATGACATTGTCCCAGCACCGCCACCGAGTAGTGAGGTGGTTAAAGTAACACCCCACATATGTTTCTGTTATGGCTTCCTTTAACTTTCTCTGCCCATGCTAGAGCCATAGATATATATGGGCGTTATTGAACAAAAGTGTAGAAGGAACTGAAGATTGTCCTGCCCAACTTTAAATAGCAAACATTGTATATGAGTCATATTACACAGCATGCACACTTTCTATTGTATACAGCTTAGTAGAGCTGCCCTTTAAAGTGGTTCTAAGGTCTAAAACTTTTTTACTTTAATGCATTCCTTGCATTAAGGTAAAAAATGTTTAGGCATCAGTATCCCCCCCCTCGCTCTCTGTTTTACGTACCTGAGCCCTCATTTGATCCAGTGCTGTGAACGTCTGCAGCTCTTCTCTCCCCTTGCTTCCTGGTCTCTCTGGCTTTGCTGAGGCAATGTGAGCCATTGGCTCTGGCTGCTGTCAATCAAAGTCAGTGATGAGCAAACAGGGGGGGGGGGGTTAAGTCCCCCTGTCTCTGTCAATAGACGCAAATAGTAGGTCTCGGGAGCGAGCCAGCACAAGTACCCCCACAAAAAAACGTTGTTTTTTAGAGCCGAGGGTCGGATTTCATATAATCACACCCGATGCGGCTGAGCAGCCACACGGTTGTTATTACAAGGTGCGGGAGGGGTGCACTTCTGCGGCTCACCTGGGTTTCCACTATTCCCTTCTCCTATCCCAATCACAAATAAACAACAAAAAAGCCAACACCCCTAGACTGTTTATTTGTGGGGTTGTGTAACAACAAGTGGGACACAATCATGAAGTGGAACGAAATTTATTGGTTATTTCAAACTTTTTTAACAAATAAAAAACTGAAAAATTGGGCGTGCAAAATTAGTTAATACTTTGTAGTGCCACCTTTTGCTGCGATTACAGCTGTAAGTCGCTTGGGGTATGTCTCTATCAGTTTTGCACATCGAGAGACTGACATTTTTGCCCATTCCTCCTTGCAAAACAGCTCGAGCTCAGTGAGGTTGGATGGAGAGCGTTTGTGAGCAGCAGTTTTCAATTCTTTCCACAGATTCTCAATTGGATTCAGGTCTGGACTTTGACTTGGCCATTCTAACACCTGGATATGTTTATTTGTGAACCATTCCATTGTAGATTTTGCTTTATGTTTTGGATCATTGTCTTGTTGGAAGACAAATCTCCGTCCCAGTCTCAGGTCTTTTGCAGACTCCATCAGGTTTTCTTCCAGAATGGTCCTGTATTTGGCTCCATCCATCTTCCCATCAATTTTAACCATCTTCCCTGTCCCTGCTAAAGAAAAGCAGGCCTAAACCATGATGCTGCCACCACCATGTTTGACAGTGGGGATGGTGTGTTCAGGGTGATGAGCTGTGTTGCTTTTACGCCAAACATAACGTTTTGCATTGTTGCCAAAAAGTTCGATTTTGGTTTCATCTGACCAGAGCACCTTCTTCCACATGTTTGGTGTGTCTCCTAGGTGGCAAACTTTAAAGAGGAAGTAAACCCTCCTCTGTAACTTGTACCTATAGGTAAGCTTATGACAAGGCTGCCGTTCCTTCAGAGTCTCGTGCCGTGACCGTCGGCTCCCGCGCGCGGGAGTGACGTCACCGCGGCTCCGGCCAATCAGATAGCCGGATGCCGCGATCCTGGAAGACAGGCGACTGGACATGTCACCCATCATACAGGTAAGCGGGCGGGGGCTTGTTCTAAGGTAAGTATTTCATAATGAGCTGGTATGCGGTGCATACTAGCTCATTATGTGTTTCCCTTTCAGGTTGCAAAAAAAAAATAAAAAAATGTTACGGATTTACAACCTCTTTAAACGACACTTTTTATGGATATCTTTAAGAAATGGCTTTCTTCTTGCCACTCTTCCATAAAGGCCAGATTTGTGCAGTATACGACTGATTGTTGTCCTATGGACAGAGTCTCCCACCTCAGCTGTAGATCTCTGCAGTTCATCCAGAGTGATCATGGGCCTCTTGGCTGCATCTCTGATCAGTCTTCTCCTTGTATGAGCTGAAAGTTTAGAGGGATGGGCAGGTCTTTGTAGATTTGCAGTGGTCTGATACTCCTTCCATTTCAATATTATCGCTTGCACAGTGCTCCTTGGGATGTTTAAAGCTTGTGAAATCTTTTTGTATCCAAATCCGGCTTTAAACTTCTCCACAACAGTATCTCGGACCTGCCTGGTGTGTTCCTTGTTCTTCATGATGCTCTCTGCGCTTTAAACTGACCTCTGAGACTATCACAGTGCAGGTGCATTTATACGGAGACTTAATTACACACAGGTGGATTCTATTTATCATCATTAGTCATTTAGGTCAACATTGGATCATTCAGAGATCCTCACTGAACTTCTGGAGAGAGTTTGCTGCACTGAAAGTAAAGGGGCTGAATAATTTTGCACGCCCAATTTTTCATTTTTTTTATTTGTTAACAAAGTTTGAAATATCCAATAAATGATTGTGTCCCACTTGTTCTTGATTCTTCACAAAAAATTACAGTTTTATATCTTTATGTTTGAAGCCTGAAATATGGCAAAAGGTTGCAAAGTTCAAGGGGGCCGAATACTTTCGCAAGGCACTGTAAATACACTAGCTCTATAGGAAATCTTGGCCAGCTTGACATGGCACTGCTCCCAAACCATAAGTGACAGAGACACCAAACTTGGAGAGCACTTTAAGGGGACCCAGGACTATGACATGGTAGATTACCTAGGCAAGCTGGCCAGCCACAAAATATATGTTGTAGTCCTGGGTCCCCTCTCAGTGCTTCCCGAGTTTGGTGTCCCTGTCACTTATGGTTCTGAAGCAGTGCCATGTCAAGCTGGCCAAGATTTCCTGTAGGCGCAAATGTTAAAAACCAGCAGCTGTGCCATGTCAAGCTGTCCAAGCTGTGTCCATGCTCGCGAGTGTACATAAAGTGAGTGTACGTAAAACGGGGTATGCCTGTATCTGATGCTGGGTCCAGTTTAGTGCCTATTTTAAATTTGTATTCTAGTGCACAAAACAGTGAAATAGTCTGTGACTTACTGATAGAATTCATATTGGAGAGCGCCACATAGTTGGGTTTATATCTGAGGGTGATGCTGAAAGTTGCTTTCATTGCTGGCTCATCAAAGCATGGGAATGCCTTCCTTGCGTCGGGTGCTTGCATTTGGGTGGTGGCGATGATTCTGGTAACAAAAAAAGATGGAAACCAAATACTATGAAAACAATTGACTCTAATGCTCTGGTTCAGTTGTATGTTTACAGTCATACAGAATCATCATCTGGATTAGCATTGCTTTTCCTGTGTCTGCGCTGGAAACATAAGTATCTATTTTGCTGGCCATACACTGGAAGATTTCTAACTAACTATCGTACAAAAATGATCTGCACATTTGGTCACTTAAAGGGGTTTTTTTTACCTTAATGCCATTCTCTGCATTAACCACTTTAAGACCGGAAGGATTTGCCCCCTTAATGACCAGGCCCTATTTTGCAATTCGGCACTGCGTTAATTTAACGAACAATTGCGCGGTTGTGCGACGCTGTACCCAAAAAAAAATTATGTCCTTTTTTCCCCCACAAATAAAGCTCTCTTTTGGTGATATTTGATTGCAATTTTTTTTTTTGCGCTATAAACAAAAAGAGAGCGACAATTCTGAAAAAAAAAAAAACGATATTTTTCACATTCTGCTATATGACATTCACCAAAAAAAAAAATTAAAAATCAAAATGTTTTAACATTTTAGGCCAATTTGTTTTCTGCTACATATTTTTGGTAAAAAAAATTGCAATAAGTGTATTTTTGCACAGTTATCGCATCTACTAACTACGGGAAAGATTTATGTAATTTGTATTGTTTTTTTTTTACCAGTAATGGCGGCGATCTGCGATTTTTTGCGGGACTGCAGACAGATCGGACCCCTAACTGACATATTTGACACTTTTGGGGGGTACCAGTGACATTACTACAGTAATCGGTGCTAAAAATATGCACTGTTACTGTGATAATGACACTGGCAGGGAAGGGGGTTAACCCTATTGGTGATCAATGGGTTAAATGTGAGCCTAGGGGAGTGATTCTAACTGTGGGGGGTGTGGCTTCTGAGATGGCCATAGAGACATGTGATCCTATATAGAAGGATCACATGAGCTCTGTGATCATTTCAGGGGGAAGAACGGTCGGCCGTCTTTACAACAGCCGACCGTCCTTCTCTCTTAGCGGGGAGCGATCGCGGATGTCAGGCAGCAATCGGAGCCGCCTGCCCCGTGCATCAGCTTCACCGCTGCCGAATGGAGGCTGGAGCATGCCGCCAGCGGGGCGCGCTCGCCCCCTGGCTTCCCGCGCGCGACCGACGTAGGTCTACGTTGGTTTGCGCAGGAGAGCCCCCTGCCACAGTAAAAAGGCGGCGGGTGGTCAGGAAGTGGTTAAGGTAAAAACCTTCTGTGTGCAGCTCCCCTCCCCCCTTTATTCTTACCAGAGCCTGATTTCGATCCAGTGCTGTGCCCAAGAGCAAAGGCTCTCTCCGCTCTCTCCTCTCTGGTCATTGGCTCCTGATACTGTCAATCACAGCCAGTAGGCAGAGAGCTGGGGTGAGGCGGGGCCAAGCCATGCGCTGTGTGTGCATTGCCCACACGAGTACCCCCATAGCAAGTACTTTGCTATGGGGGGCACTCAGCAGGGGGCAGGAGCCAAGAGAGCTAGCAGGGGACCCCAGTATAGGAGGATCGGGGCTCCTCTGTGCAAAACCATTACACAGAGCAGGTAAGTAAAACATGTTTTTTATTTAGAAAACACATTCCTTTAGAATCATGTTATTAAATGTCATTACACAGCATTTCAAAATTGTATTTTCTTTTAACATTTAATTTTGTAATGAATGGACTTTCTGGAATTAAAACCACAATCACTCTTAAAAATTTGCTTGAGAAAAATTTTCCATTCTGCTCCATCTAATTTTCTTTTCACTGCAGTATGTTTTTAAAATGAAAACTTTTGAACAAGACGGTATAAAACCCAAAAACAAAAAATGCGATATATTGCATTTTACCAATCCTTAAAGAATAACTACAATTCTGTTAAGAAAAAAAAAAATCCCCTCTGGGAGATCTATGTACATTGCAGGGATTGTAACAAACTTTGTCCTACCTTTTGACGTTCTGTTTGTCTGTCTCCATGTGCAAAATGAATGCGAATGGGAGTGATTTTATAATTATAAATTAGATGCTGCAGGGTTCTAATTAGGAAAGTGTCAGGGTCTGCATCTCTTTAGATGTCATTTCCCTTTGTGAGTATGTCACCAAAAATGACATTTTTGTTCATTTTTGATAACATTCAATTACAATATGACTTGTGTCGCAATTGTATACGCTATATTATTTTTTTATTTGCTTTTTTTTTTAAGAAAGCTTTCCAAAGATGGATCGAAATTCAATCAATTTATAGGCAGGCTGATTGTTCTCAAGTCAATCCATTAACCTGAGTACAACCAGCATGTCGGATTTTCAGGATGAGATTATTGCCAGTGGCTATAGCCACTAGCAGTAATCAATGTGCTCTCCCGGCAGGGACGACTCCCTGCCCCCTCGCCGGGAGAACACAATGGCTCTGGGGTAGGTGACAACAATGACTGTGTTGATGGGGGAACCAAGTGATTTTCCTTTCTGCCTAATTTATTTCCCCACATAATCTATGATCTGCCTAAAGGGGTTGATTTACTAAATGCAAATAGGCTGTTCACTTTGCAAACAAAGCTGCACTTTGAAAGGGGATCTTTCCCAGAGATGAGTTAATTAATGTAGTGAAACTTTACCTTGCACTCATGTGTAAGCAAAATAATGGATGATGGAAGTCAACAGAGCTTCACATCATTCACTAAACTCTGGGGATAACTTCCTTGCAAAGTGCAACTTCCTTTGAAAAGTAAACAGTCTTTTTGACTTTAGTAAATCAAACCCTAAACATCACATTTACAAAATCAACAATGATAACACATGTGTGTTCCTACTCATTGTTATAGTTATACTTTATGCTTTGATGTTGTTTTACAGAAATTGATAAAGTATTTCCTTTTTTTTTTTTTTAAATTGCATTTCATTTAACTACTTACTTGGTTACACCATCTTCCACATATTCACTGCGGTAGAATCCTGCCAGATCATCTGCCAGTTCCCCAATAAATTCTGTGTGAAGCTGGTATGTTTTACCAGTTTGCAGATTCTCAGCAAGATGCAGCACCAGGTAATTGGTCTTCTCCACCAGCTGTTCTCGATTTATGATGATGTTTCTACCTGTATCATCCTGGAGCACAACATTTTTGGTATAATTAAGTTTTTTGCTGTGGATAATAACAAGATTGGTGGAATTCTCACATTTGAAATGTGCAACACTTTTTCCGTGAAAGATATAGAGTCCCCGATTGTCCTTCTCCAAGACCGGTCTGAGATCAACATCGTAATGGTCAGGTATTAGAGTCTTTGGAAGCCGGTAGCTGTCCCAAGGTTCTCTTGATGCAGGAGTGGTAGGCATCGATGTACTGCTGAGAGCACTGGGGAAGGCTTCAGTTGTAGATCCACCATTTTCTACGTCTGTATTATTGGCTTTTGCATTAGCATAAGTTACAGATAGTGCAATGATTGTAGCCACAGCAGCTATAGCAAAAAAGATGGCAACAACGGCAACCAGCTTGCTGACGTAGAAGCCTTTTCCCATGGTGTCGGGAGGAGATGCCACAAGAACTGGTATAGGAGAGGTATCCCTTTATATGCTCTCACAAGGCAGAGCCAAGAGTTTGTTCTGTGGTACAGTTAATTGGTGAAACGTTAACTTGTTGGAGCAAAGGTTTCAAGTGGGTCATCATTATTGTTTATCCAAATGTTCAGCTTGGTTTTCTACACAGTGATAGACCACGCTGTTAATCTAAAGCTGATGTGAAAAGTACACCTAAGAAAGAAAAAAGGCAAGGTTACATATTGCTTCTTAAACACTGTAATTTTCTATAACTTAAAATGATATTAAAGGAATTTTATAGAAAAAAAAAATAGCAAACCTATACTTACCTGCTCTGTGTAACAATTTTGCACAGAGCAGCCCTGATTCTCCTCTTCTCAGGTCCCCCCACCGGGTCTCCTGGCCCCTCCCTCCTGCTGAGTCCCCCCCCCCCCAAAGCTAGCAGCTTGCTATGGGGGCACCCAAACAGGCTCACTCCCGAGCTACTGCTCTGCATGTCCATTCACGCACAGAGGCGCGGCCACACAGAATTTTACCATGTGTATCATTAGGTGAGTTTTTAATTGATAATAAAGCTATGTTTGCAACTTTAAACTCCTTAGAATGAGGGTTTGTTGCTATTGTAGCTTGTTTAGCTGCAAAGAAAACAGAATTTTTTGATCTAAAAAAAAGACAGGGATCCCATCTAAATGGGAGAACAACGCAGAGAGAAGGCAAACACTTTAGACCAGAACCTATTTGCTTTAGGACAGGATACTCAGGTTTGTTTTCATATCACCATCAGGTTGCAGTCACAGGTACAAGGTACCATCTCATCATATGGCAACTCTATTGATGAGGGGTTGGAAGAACATTTAGAGATAGCTTGTTAAAAAGTTGTCCGGTCTTCTAGGTATTTCTCTGCATCTAGGCCATTTCTGAACATATGAAGGTTAGGCTGTAAGTTGAGAAAATATCTTAGGGGCACTGAGATCGACAAAGCCTTACCTGCTGCTAGTAATGATGGGTCTGGATTAGGGATGGGTGAACAGTTCGGCCGGAGCATGAGTTAAGGCCAAACATTTGCCTGTTTGGCTGCTCACTGAACACCAGAATTTGCAGGATGTTCGCCCCAATGAACACCCTGCAGCACAGTGCATTCTGTGCCCTGAGAGCTTTGCCCAATCAGGGCGCAGTGTAAGCTGGGAAGACAGACAACATCCTTAACAACCATGAGTCATCAACTGTCAATGGGTTTCCCCGCTGACAGCTGAACAATAAAAAATAAAGTGCCAGTAAAAAAAAAAAAAAAAAAAGACAAAAACAGCGTGGGATCCTGGGATTCCCCCCCCCCCCCCCCCAGTCCATACCAGGCCCTTTGGTGTAGCCAAAAAAATGTTTGCATGGATACATGTCCCCCAGGGCAGTACCCAGAACCCCATACCCCTTTATTGGCCAATTACTTGCATATATGTAGGTCTGTAGGTATATAGTCGTGCGGCGGTCGGCAACCGGTTAAAATGAGCACTTTTGATTTTTTCCTGTTTGGCTCCCATAGACTTCAATGGAGTTCTTCAATGGGGTTCACCGTTCGGGCTAGAACTTTTCCCCAGTTTGGGAGTTCTGCTGCAATAATTATAATAATTCTACAGTTCTTAGATGCAGTGGCTGCATTTGTTTTGTTTTTTCAAGCTATGAACAGATTTACCAAAAAAACAGAAAATACCTGTTGATCCTGTCAGAAATTAAGTGTCCTTGCCACTTCCTGTAAGCTGCACTGAAAAATATCTAATGTAATAGGGATGAAGAGATGTGGACATGTTTGTAGTCCATATCAGGAGAGCAGCCTAGGGTGACAACCATGGCTCCCTCCATTGATGCAGTGGAGTTGTGATGTAGTCACCCAGGCACAGTAAAAGTATTGTTTGCAGGATTACTAGGTTAAAACAAAGCAAAAGAAGCTAGGAAAGCAATACGTTCTACGATTGATATTGTTACATAATTCATAATAGGATTTTTCCTTGTGGTTGAAAAAATAACCCTCATTTACTCTGCACTCCATGTTTTTTATATGTAAAGAAAAAAACCATACTGGTATTGAGGGGGTTGAGTTTGGTAATGGTGCAGTAGGTGCATTAAAAATTCAAATCACACATAGAGGGAGAAGGAAGTGAAGGGTTTAATGTACTGTTCCCATACAGTGCAGGATGAAGGTGAAGGATAAATATTCTGGTCAAATAGAGACAGCATAGAGATTTTTTACTTTTGCTATAACAATATGTGGGTTGGCTGTACTGACTTCTGTGCATGCATTCCAAGAGATGGAGCCTTTGTCGTCGCTTTATCAAATCTTTGACCTTCATCATTTAGATCCTTTGCCGCTGTTACACAGCAAATATGGCCGCACCAATCTTCGTTTGCACCAAAAAAAGAGCAGCAGTGATCTGTTTTTTTTTGTGGTCTGATAGGTGTAAAAGGAGCTTAAAGCCATTAAAGGCTTTCATCACAAAATAAGGACAATGTTTTATCATGGCCTATTGTTGAAAAGTGTTTTGTTCTTGCATGACAATGCATGTTCACATACTGCCATCCATACTGTTCAAATACTTCAGAAACTAAGTTTCAAGGTATTGGAGCATCCTACATACCGTCCAGATCTCGCTTCCTCGGATTATCATCTGTTTGGTCCACTTAAAGATGCCTTAGAATTTGTGGATTTGCCACAGACAAACATGTACAAGAAGCTGCGCTTATATTGCTGAGGGACAAATCAAAAACATTTTCTTGGTTTTTATACAAGCTTGTGGCACACTGGAATGAGTGAATTGAAAAGCAAGGGGACTATGTTGAAAAATGATGTAACTGTACATTCTCTACTGTTGTTCTAATAAACTATTATATTGATAATAGAGTGTGGATAACTATTGACTCCGTATTTTGTCCCTCTTGAGGAGCATGAACTCATCTGATTCTAAACGGTACCAAATATGGTAGGTTTAAAAACTACTGGTTTCTTGGACTGCCAGCTGAGACTTGAAATGACCATAGATTTATAGTCTCTATCTGTATATTGAAGAGCTATATGACCATTTGACGCACCTGTTTCTAATATCTCTCCAGATGTTACCAGTTGTCTTTATGGCCCCAAGCTTTGCCTTCCAGGCCTATCTGCACTATTCCTTTATGATATGTGACATCCTGTGCAGTGGAGCTCAGTGGAGTGCTATTTCCAGAACCTTTTTTGGACCGATGGGATAACTGAGATCTCACCACATGCCTAAAATATGTATAGAGAGTGCCAATATAAAAAAAAAACACCAATTTTAGCCGAAAGAATATGTACACCCCAAATCTATTTTGCAATATTGGAATCATGTTTTGCTGTATTCAGTTTGCTTAAAGCCCCCCACATACACACTCTATAAGCATGAGACTTTTTCTTCATACTTACCTATTTTTGTCCTGCCTCTGTGCTGCCTGGGTCCCGGTTCCTGCACTATTTTAAAAATGCGCAAAACAAAGCGCATGATGTCATAAAAAATTTACCTGAAGGCGATTGTAATGTTACCTTCCCAGGAGGCGACCTTCAGTAGTGGCTTAGCTCTGAAAATTTCACCACTGAAGAGGATAAGCAGGAAGTAGAACAAAAAAAGGTAATTAAAGCGTGAAAAAAAAAAAATTTACGTTGTAAAAAGTGTGAGGCGATTTCATTTCATTGAAATATAGGGAATGGGGGTGTGAAAGACCCAACCAGGACAGGGGCTTTTAGAGCGGATACTAGGAGATAGCCTTCTATCCACTGATTTTGGTCCATGGTGGAGACTAGGGATTTTGTCTGCTTCTGCTGGTCAGAGCATGGAAAAGAGCTAATTTCAGCCTCTCCCATGGAAAGAGCAGATCATTCTCCAATGATGGACAACAACGTGATGAACGCTGAGAGTGAGGCTTGTAATAATTCTCTGAAAAAAGACAATAAAGCTTCCCTTCTGGAGTCGATGGAAAGGTGTAATATTAATCTTGTACAAGTTAATGGTCAGAGGAAATATGGTGGCCCTCCTGCAGACTGGGTTAGAAACGCTCCTCCACTTGGGACAGAAATATTTGTCAACAATCTCCCTCAAGAAATCTATGAAGATAAATTAGTTCTACTTTGTCTTATGATGTCTTTTGTAGTGGACAAATTACACAAGTGGAAGTCAAACACCTGACAGACAGCATGTGTAATGTACTTTGTGTATCTGTGGGCTTGGTGCCGAATTGTCTGGGGTGGACACTAGCAGACTAATCAAAATGTGGGTGCTTGGCTGTTGATTAGCTTACTGTTAATTGTATCACTGTTAGCTGTTAGTTGCTAGCTGTTGATTAGCTTACTGTTTATGTTAATGTTTAGCTGTTTATTAGATGTCCTGTTAGATGTACTGATGATATTACTATTTAAAATTTGCATTGATTAGGATAATGTGAGTAAGCTCTTATCTGATTTTGTGTGGTATGAATTCTGGGTGAATTTACAATAAAGTCAGTTCCAATTTGCACCTAAGCTAGTGTCATCTAGTTCTTGGGTCCAATGCTTAGCTATAATACCTTGCTCCTTGTTCTTGGCAGAGGCACTAAAGCGGGGTGCCAGGCATTCCGTCACAGGGGGAAAGGCCCACTTTAAACAAAGAGTTTTTTATGAATCTGTTGCAAGGTGCAAAATTCCTTTACATGACTATTGGGCTGCCTATTTGACTGACCTATGTGGTAATCTCAACTGAAGGAGTGCACACTTACTTAACATTGTCAGCTTAAAAATCTGCCTCATATTATAATCAATACTGTAGCAAATGAAACTATCTGACAGATAATGATGCTACACTGAACTGATTGTTTCTATAGATTTCTACCTTTTGCAGCAGATGAAATATACATCATGCTGACTTCCCTTGCAATTGAAAGATGTCCAGAGGCACCATTAGCTCAGTCTTGGCAGAAACCAGTGGGACTCTGGTACACCAATCTACAGTCCAGAGACTTGCTTCATGGAAGACTTGAGGCTAAACAGCCATACATCCGATGTTGAAACAGGGCCAGTTGGCTTGCCCATACAAGAAAACACAAGAACTGGTCTGCAGAAAAATCTCAGCATGCAATCAGGATTTATTAGTCCAGATTTGAAACATTTAGCTGTTACAGAATGCAGAGTGTTTGCTGAAGGTCTGGAGAGTGGTAAAACAAGAGGCAACAGTGAGACATGGTGGAGGTTCCTTAAAGATTTGGGGCTGTGTTAGTGGAGTTGGAGATTTGGTTAGAATTAATGGTCTTCCTAAGTACAGGCAAATACGGGTGAGTAGGTGCAGGCTGTAGGGAGATGAGGTGGTCGTCACATCCCTCTTCATTGGGCGCCAACGTAGCAAAGGTCACATCTCCCTGTCACAAAGTCCTTGGCCCCATGGGGCTCTCTGGGCGCCTGCCCATGGTTCCTTTTATAACACACAGAACCAGTGGGTTGGACCCAGCAAAGCCCCCCAGAAAAAAAAACCCAGGAACATTTAAACCATACTCTTTTAAACTGAGGCAGGGTTAACCTCTACCTGCCTACATACATATCATGTTAGGCCATCAGGGAAGCATCTGAACCAGCCCAAATATCGACAGTAGAAAAAAAAGGAATCCTGGAAGAAATGGTATGGTCACCACAGAGCTCCGTTCTCAACATTATTAAGTCTGTCTGGGATTACATGAAGAGATAAAAGCAACTAAGGCAGCTTAAATCCACAGACTGTGGTTAGTTCGCCTAGGTGTTTGAAACAAACCTGCTAGCTGAATTTATAAAATAAAATTGTGTGTAAGTGTACCTAGGTGAATTGGGGCTGTTTAAACTACTTTGCCGACTGCATGCATCCAGAGAAAGAAGGGTTTAAAGCAAGCTTATGGCTGCAGTACCAAAAAAAAAAGGTAACATCATTCCCTAAAATTGCAAACATGCACACGTGCACGTGTATGTATACACCACACATGTGAAGTATTGCTACGAACGTCAGAGTCAGAGCCATAATTCTAGGGCCATAATTCATAATTAATTCTAAACTGATGAGCTGTCATTTTTTGGTGAGTTTTAGAAACTATAGTTTGTTATGATATCACAGGCACACAGTTTTAAGACTTGACATGCTTGGTATCAATTCTTTTATATTTTATCAAAACTTTGGGAATTATATTATGTTTGTTTGCACTAAAATTAAAAAAAAAAAAAATTGCCATCTTTTTATTCTATGAAGACTCTGCTTTCAGAAAATCGATAATGTTCGGGGGGGGGGGGGGGGGTTAAGTAATTTTATGACCAAAAATGCACATTTTAACATGTGTGCACATAAACAAAAAGTTGCTCTAGACTAAGTGGCTAATATCAAAGAGTGGACACATCTAACACTGATCTGAGTTGAGGCTTTGTTCTGTTTCTGAAATTTGTAGTTTCTTAACCACTTTAATACAGGGCACTTCCCTCCCTTCCTGCCCAGGAAAATTTTCCCCTTTTAGCGCTGTTGCATTTTGAATGACAATTGCGCGGTCATGCAACACTGTACTTACACCAAATGTATGTCATTTTCCCCCCACAAATAGAGCTTTCTTTTGGTGGTATTTGATCACCTGTGCGATTTTTACTTTTTGCTAAACAAATAAAAAAAGACCGAAAAGTTTAAAAAAAAAAAAAAAAAATTTTTTTGTTTATGTTATACAATTTTGTAAATAAATAATTTTTTTCCTGCACTGATGAGCACTGATGAGACTGCACTGACAGGCACTGATGAGGAGGCACTGATGGGGTGGCACTGATGGGGTGGCACTGATAGGCGGCACTGATAGGCGGCACTGATATGCGGCACTGATAGGCACTGATATGTGGCACTGATAGGTAGCACAGATATGCAGCATTGGTGGGCACTGATAGGCGGCACTGCTGGGCACTGATAGGCGGCATTGATGGACACTGATAGGTGGCACTGACGGGCATTGATAGGTGGCACTGACGGGCACTAATGGGCACTGATAGGCGGCACTGGTGGGCACTGATGGGCACTGATGGGCGGCACTGATCAGCACTGACGGGCGGCACTGATGGGCACTAATGGGCACTGATAGGCGGCACTGGTGGGCAATAATGGGCACTGGTGTGCGACACTAAAGGATGGCAGTGATGGGCACTTGTGGGCAGCACTGATAAGGAGGACACTGGTGGGCATCACTGATGGGGAGGGCAATGGGGGGCTCCCTGAGCCCTGATTGCCATCCCTGGTGGCCATAGTGGGCATCCCTGGGGTCATAGTGGGCATCCCTGGTGGATCTAGTGGCACCCCCCCCCGAGGGTCTGCACTGGTAATCAATGATCTGATTACCAGTGCCGACCCCCCCCCCCCCGTCAGGGGAGCCGCCGATCGGCGCTCCTTTACTCGTGCCTGTCAGGCACGAACTAAGGAAAGCCGATCAACGGCTGTTCCTGTTTACGATGTGACCAGCCGTGATTGGACACGGCTGTTCACATGGTAAAGAGCCTCCGTCAGAGGCTCTTTACCGAGATCGGAGATGCAGGGTGTCAGACTGACACCTCGCATCACCGATCGCCGCTCTGCGCGCCCCCTTTACTGACTTTTACCTAGAGGTAAGCCTATAATAAGCCTTACCTATAGGTAGTGATAATATTTCCCACACATGCACCGTTTAGGAGGTATTTACATTACATGTAGCCAGTGACATCACTGGCGCCTGCGCTCTGAAGGAATGGCCACCCATGCCGTTCCTTCAGAGCCTAGTGCCATTTACGGTGGCTCCTGTGTGCATGCGTGGGAGTGACACCATCATGGCTCTCGCCAGTCACAGAGACGAAGCCCGCGAACCCAGAAGCAAGACAGGTGAAGATCAGAGCCACTGCAGCACTGACATCGCAGCGCTGGAACAGCTTCGTTTTAAGGTAAGTTTCACATATTGTGCTAATATGCGATGCATACTAACACATTATAAAACAGAAATTTAAATAAGCGTATATACTATAATAGATTGTGGCGATATGAAGATGTCCGCCACAGTTGGAAAAAAAGTGTCCGATGTAGACAAACACATGTATAGGGTGAGTGCAGCCCATCCACCACAGACAATCATAGCCTCTCCCCTCCTTAATAAGACCTAAACGGTCAACAGGTGCTCTCCCACATCATGGGGACAAATAATCCATCAATCAAGCCACAATTCTATTGCAATAGCTCAGGATAGCAGATGCATGTAAATAAAAAGGAAAACGATCTCGGAGCACATGCAGCATATACAATATATGACCCCTTGAGGTTCAAGGAATGGATGCCAGCTGTCTCCCGCACTGTACTTCTTACTGTGAAATATACAAAAGATATCTGGACCACTTGCTCTCACAGACAGGAGTTGTCTTATTCCCGGGCCGAGAGACATGTTGTCAGTCACAGGCTCTCTGCTCTGCACCAACCACCACCCCCCCACGCTTACTAGAGCACTGGGCTGTGGAGGTGGCGCTGAGAGCCTGGGACTGGTGCCAGTCCAGTCATGTGGCCAGATCCCGACCATATGCTTGCGATCTTTCCCGAGCCACGACAAGCACCAGTTTCAGCCTCTCAGTGAGCCGCTGAGAGCCCGACCCTGCTGCTCCTGCCACCTCCACAGCCCAGTGCTCTAGTGAACATGGGGGGGGCATGGGGGGGACATGGGGGGGGGGGCGGCAGAGCAGTGAGACAGCTCTCTGCTCAGGGAGCTCTAGAACCGAGTGATCGGCAGTGTTTGATAGCAAAGTCCTCAGTGTTAGAGCCGATGGGGGACAGATGCAGCATTCACCTGGATAAGGTGAGCTGCATATACTGTATAATTACAGCCTACACAGAGCTAAACACACTGGTAGAAGAAAAAAAGAACTCGGTTCTAGAGAAAGAAAGAAGAAAAAAAGATTGTGCAAGCGTGTCAGATGCTCGCCCTCTCACAAATTCCTGGAAACAACACACACTCTAGAGAGTATTTTTAATACCCAATTGAAGCCAACCCAAAAATCGGGCAGAAGCGTGCAACATTCTTCTGTAGGCTTCAATTGCCATATATCATTGCATGCAGTGCTGTGGTGTATCCCAGCATTAGCGGCACATCAGTAGTACAGGCTGCACAGAGGCATTGCATCTTCCATGTGAGAACAGATGTGTCTGTACAGAAGTCCGACATGTCATCACTACAGCACAACAATGAGCAACACTTGCTTCTACTCAACAATTTTCCAAGCTTCTGACTTATTTATGTTGGCATCAATTGGGCTTTGACTATGTTTTTGTGGGCAAAATATATTTGTACTACAAAAGTAGTAAGTAATATTTACAGAGCAACACGCCACAACATTTCCCAGCCACCAGGACCATTTCTATTTCCTTTGGCTTGAAGAAAATAATTCAGTATGTGGGCCTTGTTTACCACATCCAGACTGAGGCCCTACATAGTACTAAAGTCCATAGCTTATGATAGTTTTCAATGCATAATAAAATGACACATATAGTTACATAGTTAGTCAGGTTGAAAAAAGACACAAGTCCATCTGGTTCAACCAACAAAAAAAAAAACAAAAAACAGTATTGAATACCCAGCCATACAATCCCATATACACAATCCTTTACCCGCAGTTGTGTACACAATCCTATACCCGCAATATTTTTCACATTTGTTTATATGAAATTCAACCAAAAAAATTTAAAATCAAAATTTTTTAACATTTTTGGCCAATTTGTTTTCTGCTACATATGTTTGGTAAAAAAAAATCACAATAAGCGTATTTTGATGGGTTTGCGCAAAAGTTATTGCGTTTACTATCTAAGGGAAAGATTTTTGTCATTTTTGTTGTTGTTTTTTTTAACGAGTAATGGCGGCGACCTGCGATTTTTTATGTGGGACTGCGACATTGGGGCGGACAGATCGGACCCTTGACTGACATTTTTGACACTTTTGGGGGTATCAGTGACATTACTACAGTAATCAGTGCTATACGTATGCACTGTTACTGTAAAAATGACACTGGCAGGGAAGGGGTTAACTTTATTGGAGAAGGAGGGGTTAATTGTGTCCCTAGGGGCGTGCTTCTTACTGTGCAGGGATGTGGCTTTTCATGTAACAGCAGAGATCTACGATCCTACATAGCAGGATTGTATGATCTCTGCTGTTACACAGGGAAGACTGACAGGCAGCTTTGTTTACATTAGCCACCTGCCTTTCTCCCTCTGTAACTGACGATCGGGAGTGACCGGCGGACATCGGGTCCGCCAGTCACTTGCGCAGAGGTGTCCGTGAATGAGCGGGGGCGGGAGCGCGCCTCCGGCAGCGCGCGCTTGCCCCTTATTGGCTCACAGGCTAGTGACGTACCGGTACGTCACTTTGCCTGCATGGGGATGACCGCCGCAGTATATGTACTTGCGGCGGTCGGCAAGCGGTTAAAAGTGAAGTATGAAGAATTAAGTTTTTTTTCAAGATCATGCTTACCTAGCTGGATACTGCATTGTTCTGATGCTGCATCTGTCCCCTGGTGTCTTAAACACTGAGAACGGAGTGATATAACAGCTCAGACTGCTTGGTTCTCAATGCTCCCCGAGCAGAGAGCTGCTGACTGACTCTGCTCTGCCCCCTCCTTGATCACTAAAAAGATGGGCTGTTGAGGGGGGCGGGAGCGGCCGACTCAAGTTCTGAGCGGCTCACTAAGAGGCTGATACAGGTGCCGGTCAAGGCATGTTGGTGGATCCCAATTTCATTGTCGCGATCTTGCCCGAGACTCTGTGACGTCAGCAGACAGCGGACTTCAGCCCGCTGTCTGCTGAAAATGGGTCACAGGAGTGCAGAACGAACTGCACTCCTGTCATCCATAGGAGAAGTACAGCCAAACAAAGCTTTGCCTGTACTTCTCCTTTAATGCTCATGACAGACTGCATCATTGGTGTCATTTTGGATTTTGCCTTTAGTACCACTTTAACCTTTTTATGTGACAGTTGCTTCTTTAGGTCAGAGCACTATTTTCCTGTCACCACCACAGTTTTTAATATAGTGCGTATAATTATTATGCCATGGAAGGATAGTTTCAGTAGAAGCCTGTAGAATGCTGGTCTTAATAATATGCTAGAATGCCAGTAAATAGCATCTGAGGCCAATTTTGGCCACCTGGAACCCACACATCACGTATCTATATTTGGTTTAATAAATAGCATTTATCATAGTATTTATTTTACAAACTTAGCACACTTTTTCCACCGTATTTTTTATGGAACTAGTCACATTAGTCTCACCCTGAAGGATCCTAGCCACACACACCCATACCAAGTGGAGGCAATTGGCTTGTGAGCTGCCAGAGGAAACCCACCGAAATACGGGAAGAACATCAAACTCCAGGCATATAAAAGATCTTAGAGTAATCACTTGCTGAGCGCCCGCCGCAGATATACTGCTGCAGGCTGGTTCGGCTGCGCAAACCGATGTATAGGTACGTTGGTTCGCAGGAGCGTCCCCATTAGGCAGCGGGGAAGGAAACCGATTCACCGGGCCGGTAGCCGCCGGGCAACCGCGATCGCTCCCTGGGGAAAGAGATCGACGGTCTGCTGTGTAAACCATTGTTCTCTCTGGAATGAACATCTGCTAACATCCTCCTATTTAGGATCACAGGTCTCTGTGTTGATTCCACAAGCCCATCCTCCTCACAGTTAGAAAACACTCCCTAGGCTCACACTTAGCCCTTTGATCGCCCCTGGGATAACCCCTTCCCTGCCAGTATCATTATTACAGTAACAGTGCATATTTTTAGCACTGATTACTGTAGTAATGTCAGTGGTCCCCCCAAAAGTGTCAATAATGTCAGTTAGGGGTCTGATCTGTCCGCCCCAATGTTGCAGTCCCGCTAAAAAAAATCGCTGATAGCCGCCATTACTAGTAAAAAAATAAAATAAATAAAAATGACATAAATCTTTCCCCTAGTTTGTAGACACGATAACTTTTGCGCAAACCAATCAAAATACGCTTATTGCAATTTTTTTTTACCAAAAATATGTAGCAGAATACAAATTGGCCTAAAATGATGAAACATTTTGATTTTTACATTATTTTATTGGGAATGTTATATAGCAGAATGTGAAAAATTTGTTTTTTTTTTTTTTTCAGAATTGTCGCTCTTTTTTTGTTTATAGAGCAAAAAATAAAAATCGAACAGGTGATCAAATACCACCAAAAGCTCTATTTGTGGGAAAAAAGGACATCAATTTTATTTGGGTACTTAGTCGCAGGACCGCGCAATTGTTCGTAAAGTAACGCAGTGCCGAATCGCAAAATATGGCCTGGTCATTAAGGGGGTAAAACCTTCCAGTCCAGAAGTGGTTAATAGATGCTTATGCTCCCCAAAGTTATCACTGGCTTTTTTGGTTCATTTTAGCTAATATGGACTCATATGTTTATAATTTTAAAATGAAATATAACAATATTGTAAACAATATTTTCAATCTAATATCAATTTCTGTGCTCACATATAATTTCCAGTTCTAATTTCTATGGTAGAAATGGAAAGCCTTCATTTCCCCAGTACCTGATATTACAGTTACATTGGGGGTAGGAGATCACTGCATCTGCTAGTGTTAAATTTCCACACACATAAAATCCATTTTAACTGTAACCATATGACCGATTGAAATGGTTTATGCAGCTTGCATTGTTTTCAACCTTTTCATAATTCAGGGATTGTTCATTCACATAAACATACTGGAAAAAAATAAAAAACAGCAACTACTAAACTACTAAATGAGGGCATACCCTAATTTCCTATGTTCTTTACTTAGACATACACATTTACTGACCACTTTATTAGGTACACCTGTTTAATTGCTTGGTAACACAAATTGCTAATCAGCCAATCACATGGCAGCAACTCAATGCATTTAGGCATTTGGACGTGGGGAAGACCACTTGCTGAAGTTCAAACCAAGTATCAGAATGGGGAGAAAGGGGATTTAAGTGACTTTGATTGTGGCATGGTTGTTGAGGCCAGTCGGGCTGGTCTGAGTATTTCAGAAATTGCTGATCTACTGGAATTTTCCCGCACAACCATCTCTCAGGTTTACAGATGTAGCACCCTCCTAGGTAGGTGCTAGTGAGAGAGTATAGTTTTTGGCTCTGTCTGCCTATTAGAGGAGCAGCAGGCAAATCTATATTGCTTTCTGTCTACCAGAGAGCAGTATCTGTGAGTGAGGTCTGCTCAGTGTGCTTAGTATGTGATTAATTGAGTCTAGAGGAGAGCTTCACACTGGTCCAATAGGGAGGCATGTTGGACAGTGGAAGGATACTGGACCAATGGATACATACACTTTGATACAGTCCTGGTGATTGGCAGAAACAGGCAGTCTCGGTGCATTCTGGGATACTGTATAAAAAACCAGGAGCACATGTGCTGCGAGGTCTTTGGCTGGTGAGCAGAGTCCAAGAGGGAGGGTGGCGGTTGCCTCCTCCTCTGTAGCAGTGGCACATGGCATCAGGAGGTCGTCCTGAGGGCCAGAGGAATGGAGCTGAACCCAGAGGTCCAGGAAAGCTGACTAAGGGGGAGACACTAGAGACCCTAGAAAAACAGTATCGTGAGTACAGGGGATCGTGTCAAGGAGCTTGACCTAAGGGGGGCCACCCCAGAGTAGGATAGTCAGTGGACGGGTGTCAGTGGTCAAGAAAGCGGATACTAGGAGAGTTTCCTGAAGATAACTTTAACTCATCAAGTCTTTTGGAAAGAGACTTAACCCTAAATCCACCTAAGTGGCAAGGTGGATCAACAGCCTGGCTGTATCAACAGATAGATGTCCTCCAAACTTTGTGCATAGTTATTCTGGAGTATACCACTCTTCTCTTCTCCCATCCATAATTTATAAAATAAAACACAAAACAACTACATACCCCTGGACTAATTATTGACTGAGCCAAGAAGTAAAGTGATAGACTGTGAATGTCGGAGTTGTTAATGGTAACCCAGGGGGACCCGAAAGAGTGCAATTCAGCAGCCCCCAAGGGGGCAGTGCTACACAGAGCATGGTCCGAAAAAGATAAAATATCCAGTGAGGGGCAGTTGTGTGGAGGAAAATTCCTTGTTGATGTCAGAGGTCAGAGGAGAATGGGCAGACCGGTTTGAGATGATAGAAAGGCAACAGTAACTCAAATAACCACTCGTTACAACCAAGGTATGCAGAAAACCATCTCCAAATGCGCAATACATTGAAGCTTGAGGCAGATGAGCTACAGCAGCAGAAGACCACACCAGGTTCCACTGCTGTCAGCTAATAACAGAAAAGTGAGGCTACAATTCGCACAGACTCACCAAATTTGGACAATAGAAGATTGGAAAAACTTTGCCTGGTCTGATGAGTCTCCATTTCAGCTGTGACATACAGATGGTAGGGTCAGAATTTTATATATACGCCCACATGTGTAACTCTATAGTCACATGGGCTGCTCAGGTGTGATAGGGAGGAAATGCTCAGGGTAGAAACTTAATGAAAATTGAGCATGTGCAGAGTTGCTACTATGCTGAATTGGGGACATGGACAGAAGGGGGAGATAGAGAGCAGCAGCATCAACCAGGTTTTATGCAGAATACAGAAAACAAATCTCATAGTGACTGAGTTAGTATGAAAAGCATGTAATACACCTTTTTTTGAGAGTTTTTTATGATGTGGGCTTAGTGACACTTTAACTGAGCCAAAAGATGGCTACAGCGCAGGTTTACTTTGCCATGAGGGCGTCCATGGAGGTCCTCCCCTGATCACACTGCCTCTTCTCCGAGGAGAATAAGTTTAATGTTTGTAGTCGTTACTCATAACTGAGGTCCTCCAATCCTCTAATGAGCTTTGTTGACCTTCTCTGGACTCTCTCCGGTTCGAACACATCCTTTCTGAGGATCGGTGACCAAAACTGAATGGCATACTCAAGAATCAGATGTGCTCACACCAGAGTCTTCTAAAGTGGTAGAGTTATAGTTTTATCTCTTGTAAATACCCTTTTTACTGCATGATAGTAGTCTGCTAGCCTTGCTTGCTGCAGCTTGGCATTGCATACTAATGCTGAGCCTGTGATCTACTAGGCTTAGATAGCTAGGGGTGGAGAAACAGTAGTACACTGATCTTCCTAGCTGTGCAAGGGGTGTCAGCACAAGTCTGACCATTGGAGGACAGGCAGGGTATTCTCCCAGTACAGACAGAAGACTGACCAGGTTGGGAAATTTGTGTTTCTTTGCCTAGCATGGTCAATATTAACTAGGGATGCAGAGGGACCTCCAGGAACACAATGTATTTCACATAAAAGGAAGCAATAAAAAAAGAACAGGATACTGTTTATTACACACACGTGGTACTACAGGCACATATCAGGAATGTGAAATGTTTGGGTAACATATTCTTTAACCACTTCAATAAGGGGAATTTCACTCCCCTTCCTGCCCAGACCAATTTTCAGTTTTCAGCACTCTCACACTTTGAATGACAATTGCTCAGTCACGCTACACTGTACCCAAACAAAATGTTATCATTTTTTTCACACAAATAGAGATTTCTTTTGGTGGTATTTGATAACAACTGGCTTTTTTATTTTTTGATATAAGCGAAAAAAGAGCAAAAAAAAAAACCTTTTTTAGTTTCTATTATAACATTTTGCAAAAAAGTTATTTGTCTTCATACATTTGGGCCAAAATCTATACTGCTACATATCTTTGGTAAAGATAACCCAAATTAGTGTATATTATTTCATCTGTGTGAAAGTTATAGAGTCTACAAGCTATGGTACCAATCACTGAAAATTGATCACATCACACCTGATATACTGGCTGCCTATCGCCTTTCTTGAGGCCCATGCCAGGACAGTACAAATACCCCCAAATTACCCCTTTTTGGAAAGTAGACAGTCCAATGTATTTAGTAAGAGGCATGGTGAGTTTATTGAAGTTGTAATTTTTTTTCCCACAATTCTTGGGGAAATTATTTTTTTTCCCCACAAAGTTGTCAATTTCTAAGATATTTCTAACACATAGCATGTACACAGCAAAAATGACACCCCAAAATACATTCTGCAACTTCTCCTGAGTATGGTGATACCACATGTGTGAGACTTTTACACAGCCTGGCCACATACAGAGACCCAACATCCAAGTAGCACCTTCAGGCGTTCTAGAAGCATAAATTACACATATATCTTTCTGACTACCTATCACATTTATGAAGGCCCTGGAGCACAAGGACAATGGAAACGCCCACAAAATGACCCCATTTTGGAAAGAAAACACCCAAACGTATATTCTATGAGCCATTATAAGTCTTTTGAACATGTCATTTTTTTCCACAAGTTTTTGGAAAATGTGGGAAAAAAATGAAAACATATTTTTTTACGCAAAGTTGATAATTATAAGATATTTCTAAAACATAGCATGCACATTGCAAAAATTACACCCCAAAATACCTTTTGCTACTCCTCCTGAATATGGTAATACCACATCTGTGAGACTTTTACACAGCCTGACCACATAAAGAGACTCAACATCCAAATAGCACCTTCAGGCGTTCTAGGAGCATAAATTACACACATCATTTTCTGACTACCTATCACACTTTTGAAGGCCCTAGAGCACCAAGACAATGGAAATGTCCACAAAATGACCCCATTTTGGAAAGTAAACACCCCACGTATATTCTATGAGGCATTATGAGTCTTTTGAACATGTCATTTTTTTCCACAAGTTTTTGGAAAATGTGGGAAAAAAAGGAAAACCTATTTTTTTTATACAAAGTTGTCAATTTATAAGAAATGTAAAACACATAGCATGTATATAGAAAAATGACACCCCATAATACATTCTGCTACTCCTCCTGAGTATGGCAATACCACATGTGTGAGACTTTTACGCAGCTTGGCCACATAAAGAGACTCAACATCCAAGTAGCACCTTCAGGCGTTATAGGAGCATAAATTACAAAAATCGTTTTCTGACTACCTATTACACTTTTGAAGGCCCTAGAGCACCAATACAATTGAAATGCCCTCAAAACGACCCCATTTTGGAAAGAAAACACCCCAACGTATATTCTATGAGGCATTATGAGTATTTTGAGCATGTTATTTTTTTCCACAAGTTTTTGGAAAATGTGTGCAAAAAATTAAAACGTATTTTTTACACAAAGTTGTCAATTTATACGATATTTCTAACACATAGCATGTACATAGCAAAAGTTACACACCAAAATACATTCTGCTACTCCTCCTGAGTATGGCAATACCACATGTGTAAGACTTTTTCACTGCCTAGCCACATAGAGGGGCCCAATATCCAAGGGGAACCATTAGGCGTTCTAGGGACATAAATTACACACATACATTCCTGACAACCTATCACATTGTTGAAGGCCCTTCATATTTCTAACGCATACAGTAGCATAATACACCAAGTACATTCTGCTGAGCAAAGGGTAAACAAAAGATTACCTGTGGTTTTAGCAGTGCAGTGATCCCCAGAGGAGAGCATTGGTCCAGGAAGCAGGCAGGAAGGTAAACAGCGACAGTGAAAGGATTATCCAGGCAGCCAGGCAGATATTGTAAGCACAGCCAAAGCATTGGTCCAGGTAGCAGGCAGGGATGTGGTCAGCAACAGTGAAAGGATTATCCATGCAGCAGGCAGGAATACTGTCCATAGTTAGTACAGGCAGCAGGCAGAGATATGGTCAATACAGCCCAAGTATTGGTCCGTGCAACAGGCACATGCTCCATAAAAAGTCCTGGGTCAGTGCTGGCAGAGATATTGTCAGCACAGCCAAAGTATTGGTCCAGGCAGCAGGCAAAACCATCAAGCTTAGGGCCTTGGTCAGAAAAGAATGGGGACAGGGGTAGAAGCTTCTTTCACCCAAATCACTTTGAAGCCTCCGGACTCCAGACCCTGTTTTGGGAATTGCAAAAACCCAGAGAAAACCAAAAACTGGTTTTCTCAACTCAGAAGACTATTCTGAAGCCCCTCACATATGTGAGACTCCTGTGTTATTTTGAATCCCAATTCTACAGTAGCAGGGGGCAAAAGATCAGTCCAAATGGCAGGCAAAAAACATGGTCGTAACAGGCCGAGGTCAGTGCAGGTAAAAGGCAGAAATAGGCGTAGGCAAAGGCATAGTCGATAAACAGTCCAGGGTCAGTTCACGTGAAATGCAGAAACGTGGCAGATAAAGAATGCAGACGGCAGGCAGAGGCAAAGTCGATAAACAGGCCAGGGTCGGTTCACATGGAAGGCAGTGAAATGGCTGGTTAAGGCAGCAGGGAAATATTCAGCACAGAAAATGAAAATGGGGAAATGGCAGTCTGTTAGAAATTTGGGCTAATAGTTTAGGGCAGTGTGATAACGTCTGAAGCATTCTCCGATGCATAGGCCAGGTTGGGAGGGACATTGGAGACAATGAAAACTGGTGTTTTTCCTACTAATGGGCTGCAAGTCAGGTACTAATAGGATGCACATCAAGTACTGCTGGGCTGCACGACAGGTACTCTGATGGGCTGGTGATCTGACAGGTGTTATAACTCTCCCTTGCTCTATCCAAAATGAAAAAAAAAGGTTTTGCCTATAGTTCTACTTTAAGCTTAGTACTGTACTTAATACAACTCATCAAATCATAAAATCATCAAGTAATAGCATTAGCTCAGTTTTAAGTCCTATGAAAAAAAACAGGACATCTTATAATAAAGCTGTTTTGTGGCTAGTAATAAATGCAGAAATGACAAATTGCCAAAAACTAAGAAAAGCTGAGAAGATCAATTGCCAGGTGATGTGATCTCTTGAGAGGTTTCGCTTGAGAGTACGGCCTTTCTCAAGCAGGTACAGCTTATTGTGCGTATGACTTGGAGTACTGCATACCTCAATATACCAAACAGGAGATTCAATAGAATCTATGCCCAAACATAATGACGATAAACAATACGTTTTGTTAATATTTAATGAGCTGTTCCACTTTCCTGATTTCATTAAAGCATGCCAAGGCTGCGGCTACCATAGACCTGAAGGCATGAACTTCTGATATTTGGAATATATATCTGTTTGCAAAACATATTTTATAAGTTGGTAAACTAACATTATTATTATAATATATTAGATATGCTTAAACCTCTTTTTCTTGTTATTTATTTTATTAATATTTAATATTATATACATTCAATAAATATTTAGTAGTACTATGACTTATATGGTCTTTAGCTGCACTGTATTAAATAAATTCTATTTAACATAATTTAGCTGAAGAAAATGATTGTAGTAATAGTATAGTAAAATGACCATGGCATCATTGGATACCTTTACACAGATGTAACAAGTTTTATATACACTGGAGAGAGAACATAGATATAAGACACTGTGTTGTATGCTCTTCACTAATTTACTTAGAAAGTAAATCTAAATTCCAATTATTGATCACAGTTTATTTTTGTGCACACTGCATGTAAAAAAGGTACTAAAATATACATAAAGCCTTCAATAGTTTAGTGTGCACTAGATAAACTAACCTATGCCAAGAATCTGTCTCATTATTGATCATTAACAGATAAATAGTTTACAATATGCTTCACCTCTCTGTTTGTCTAAAAGTAATTAATTAATTCATTAACATCAATATACTATGTGGTTTTCACTTTTTAAGTGATTTCAAATTATTATTTTTTCTCTGTGCTAAAGATATTGGCTTTCACCAAGTATTTTTATAATGACTCAAAGATAATGAAAAGTACAATTCTAAAACATGGGTAATCCGGAGGTTTAGGTAATGCTTGGTGTGTGAAGTATAGTTATCATTAACATGCAACTTTTTAGGTATTCATAAACTGTGGGAATGGAGAGATAAAACTCAAATGACCCATTGATAAATGTGCACCAAAGAGAATCTTTGATTGTTCCGAGCAGAATGTGAAACATATACCATCAAGAGATTTGGCTTACCTTTGTCTATTCATTCCATAGAATGACCTGCATAGAGGATTCTTGCTGTGTCCCATCAGCAATTGCAGTGCTCAGGATAAAGTTAGTCTGTTCTTTATAGAAGTTTAGCTCATGGGATCAGAGAGAAAAGTGATTGCATCCAATGATCCTCCTGACTTCTTCAAGTCAGTCTTTTCGCCCACACAGCTGGAGATACACACTCAAGTAGTACGCTGCTGTAAGACACAGCATAAGTTCTACTTCTTCCTCTTGCTCGCTCTCTCTCTCTCTCTCTCAAAATTAGAAACAGGGTAGGCAGAATTTCTCTCAACATAAATGCTAGTAACCTGACCTACTGCCTGAACAGCACATATCCAGAGTTAACCTCTTGTGTGCGATATGTGTTGATTTTGTCCAATGGCTAGTCTTAGAATCTGATGTAAACCATGTAACATTTTACAAAGGTACCTATATGTAACGCCTAAGAAAATATAATCATGTTTTGTCTTGTCTTTTAGTTACTGATACCTAGGCATATATTCATTCAGTGAATATCATTCTGTAAGTTATGTTAGGATTACATTAAGTGTGCTGGAAGTCTTTCTACTGTCATCCAGCCTTTTCATACTTCTTCTCTGCAGCACTTTGTTGTTAATAATAGACAATTCCACTGAAAAAAAAGAAAAATGGTGATTCATATACACCCACCTTCTACATCTAGGTGATATGTATAATATAAATCTAATTTAGACATTTCAACCATTTTATATTAGCTAGGATGTTTCAGCATTTTATGATGATTTCCATTTTAGTACACCAACAATGAAGATTACTGAAATTCATTGAAGCCCATACAGTAGCTTCCAACCAATATCTTACTTCTGCTAATTCCTTGGCTAGAAACCTACAAATCAGCATTTTAGCCATATTGGGGTTTCTTAAGTATAGCACTCTCTCCTGAAGGGTCTGCTCAATGTATTGGGTCACACAATACTAAAAGAGGTAATGTAAAGGACAATGCAAAACAATACCAACAACCTAACTACTATTCATCTGCCCTTTTTAACCAATGGCCGGTGGTGAAGGGTCTTTGAGTTTGAGCACTTAGCTAAGTATACAAGATAGTAGCCAGAGGGCTTACACCACTGATAATTCCTGTTCTTGTCCCAACTGGTCCCTTGGTGGCCAGAAAAATGGTCCTCCCTATCTAAACAGATCTCTGCATTGATAAGTCCCTGACAGCAGCACATGTGGTATTGCAGCTCTCTAGTAGCAGGGTCCCAGCTTAGCTCTGCTCTGCAGATAATGCAATCTTACTGCCATGTGCTCTTGGGTTCCTCTAGCACACTCACTCAAGCAAATAGCGGTAGCCATTGTATGAAGGCCTGGCTCCCCCAGCAGAACAGAGTGCAGTCCAGCCAGAAGCACCATGTGTGCTATAGCTCTTGCAAACAGGCTCTGGACAAATAGATAGCAGGGTCCCCTCTCCCTGCACACAACAGTCTTTCTCTGCAAGCTTACAGCTCTGGCTCTCCAAAGTGGTCCCTGAGCCCTTTGGTTCCTGGGCTCCAGACAGCCTCACATCCTCCCCCAGCTCTGGGCACACAACCCTGCTCTTTTTGTGGATCCCAGGTAAAGTCCCTGAACCCTATGTGGTCCAGTTGCCTAGCTGCAATGGCAGCCAATCAGGGTGCAGTCCCATCTGGTGCTTCACTAGTATCAGATGAGTGATAACCATGCAGTGATTGCAGTGTTTATTTCATCAACAAAAACATTTTCATCAAAATTTTCATTAGCGGCATTTTTACAGTGGCGAAAAGTACACCACATTTTAGTCCACTGACGAAAACTATGACGAAAATCCATACTGTTTTCATTACCGAATGAAAATGAAATGAAAATGTGAGGCAGGGACGTTTATCCTCATTAACTAACTTCTGGTTTCCATGGAGCTACGCCTGCTTCCACTCCCAGCAAGTAACGGACTGTGAAGCCAGCATTACAGGCTTCTGAGTCCTCAGGCAACCATCCAGAGCAGCACTGTACATTACAGGCCTCCCGAGTCCCGACAAGAGTCCCACTCCCGACTCACGAGTCACGACGATGACCGTCCAGAGCAGAGAGCACCCACAGTGTGTATGTACATTACAATTACAGGCCTGAGGCCTCCCCTCAGACCACTGTCCCTCCAGAGCACTGTGTGTGCATTATAGGCCTCCTCTGACCACAGGAATCCAGGGAACTGTGCTATACAGGCCATCCCTCAGACCTGAGACCACCATCCAGCACTGTGCAACATTCTACTCCAGAGGGCCAATTCCAGTGCAAGAAAATGCCCTTTGAGGTACTCTTTTCCCTCAACTACTGTCTACCTGGATGGCATGGTGATCTTCAGTAGTGATTGGGAATTTTATGTTCCCTGGACTTATGCAGTGTTAGTCTCTTTGAGGAGATAGTTTTTTTCTGTCAACCCTTGGAAATGTGTAATTGGTATTAGGGAAACAAAGTATTTAGGGTCCATTCTGGGGACTGGTCTGGTGAAGCCCCAGGGTGAAGGTTTGGGAGCAATTGGAGCAATTATGTCTCAAGATGTCCATGGGGAAGAGAACCCCATTGTTTTCCTCTCAGCAGAAAGCTTGCAGCTGGCAATGGGATGTCTAGCCATAACATGGCTCTGGACTCTCTGCGATACTTTCTGCTGGGTAGATTTGGCTTACTGTTCATTAACCTGGATAAAACCGATTTAACATGGCAATGCAGCAGTGGCCTGATGCTTGAATGAGGCCTCAAAGGATTGCTGCTTAGATCACTTTTGTTTGGAAAACAACTAAAGTAAGGAAAGATGTTCTTGCAACATAAACAGTCATGCAGATGTCTTTTTCATATGGGCGATATGAACATGTGGTTTCGCCCTGTTGTTGTGCTTGCTGACCTCCTAGCATTGCACTACACATATTTTAAATGGACAATG
Source organism: Pelophylax lessonae (assembly GCF_965119305.1). NCBI lineage: Eukaryota > Metazoa > Chordata > Amphibia > Anura > Ranidae > Pelophylax > Pelophylax lessonae. The sequence continues at coordinate 56,940,984 of NC_138771.1, read as the reverse complement.
GGTAGTGCTGTTCTTATTTCTAAAATGTTTTGTATTATGTTCCAGCATTCCCAGTGTGTTGGAAGAATAAAACTGATTTTTGAGTTGATGCAATTTTTTATGTCACAGGATATTTTTGCAGAGGTTTATCAAACGCAACTTTTCAGGAAAAAATACACTTTAATAAATTTTAGTGCACACAAAAACAATAAAAAATACCCAATTTTTTGGTAAAATATAAAAGACAATGTTTTTTTCGCAAAATAAAGGTTTATTGTAGTAAACAAAATAATGAACCAGGTGCTACTCCTTTTGCTCCAAATGTGGGTGTTTTTGTTGTTGGCGCACCAGCACTAATAATATTAAAGGCACAATTGCTGTATCCCCTTGTGCATCTGAGGCGCTATTCCTTCTGCTCCAGACGTGGGTGTTTTTGTTGTTGGCGCAGCAGCACTAATAATATTAAAGGCACAATTGCTGTATCCCCTTGTGCATCTGAGGGGCTATTCCTTCTGCTCCAGACGTGGGTGTTTTTGTTGTTGGCGCAGCAGCACTAATAATATTAAGGGCATAATTGCTGCCCCCCTTGTGCATCTCAGGTGCTATTCCTTGTGCTCCAGACATGGGTGTTTTTGTTGTTGGCACACCAGCACTAATAATATTTAAGGCACAATTGCTGTATCCCCTTGTGCATCTCAGACGCTATTCCTTATGGTCCAGATGTGGGTGTTTTTGTTGTTGGCGCACCAGCACTAATAATATTAAAGGCACAATTGCTTTACCCCCTTGTGCATCTCAGATGCTATTTCTTCTGCCTCAGCAGGGGTTTTCTTTTTTTTGGCTTTATTAATTTTTTCTTTATTAACAAAAAAAAAATATATAATAAAATGGTTTATAGTGCACCAAGCACAAAAGAATTGCACACAAGCACCATATTCCCTTTCCACACTCTATTCTAAAAAGTTTTAAAAATCCCCGCCCCCCCAAAAAAACACAATAATAAAACAGTTTATAGTGCACCAAGCACAAAATTATTGCACCCAAGCATCATATTTCCATCCCACATTCTATAATAAGCAGTTATAAAAACCCCCCCAAAATCCACATCATGTCCGAAAGGCAAGCAAGGAGAGGCAGACGCTCACAGACCACTAAAAGAGGGCAAGCAGCCTCTGTCCACAGTAAAAAATGGTGGCCACGACATGCAGAAGAGTTGGTGGAGTGGATAACTAAGACGTCCTCATCCTCCTCATCTTCTGTCACACAGGCTCATACTAGATTGGGCGCAAGTTTCTGTGGTACTCATTGCTATACCATCATCCCTCTCAGTGCAGGTTTTTGAGAAGACATGAGATATAGTAGGGATCCCAGATGAAGAGCAAGGTGAAGTATGCTTTTTTTATGATGTTGGTCTTTCAGGTGCTGTTGCCTCATTTGAGACATGCCCACCAGGTGGAACTCAACATTGGCAATGCTGCAGCGGCTGCACAAGCAGCAGAGGGCCATCAATGAGGACCTGTGTGAGTATGGCACAAGGACAGGCACAGGGGAGCTTGGCCTCTTTTCGCCATGCCAGTGGCTGCTGATAAAGGACACATACACTGTCCTGTCACCATTTGAGGAGGCCACAAGGATGGTGAGCCATGACAATGTATGCATCAGTGACACTGTCTCTCTAGTCTTCCTGCTGAAGCACATGCTTCATGGAATTATGGACAGGGCATTTGAGGCAGAACAGCGGGAGGAAGAGGAGGACTTACTTTCTTCACAAGGCCACCTTTAGGCGGGGCCACAAAACACACAGGAGGAAGAGGATGAGAAGGAGGAGGAGGATTGTGGCAGCATAGATGTAGAGGATAACATATAGCAGTCTTCAAGGGATGGTTTTCATTCCCCAGAAACCCCAGGAGTTATACGTGGCTGGGGAGAGGTTACTCCTGACAATGTCATTCTTAGTGACCCAGAGGAATCGCATGCCTCCTCAAATTTACGCTGCATGGGTTCACTGATTCTGCAAAGCCTGCAAAGGGACCAGAGGATTTGTGGCATCAAGGATAGGGATTATTACTGGATGGCAACCCTTCTTGATCCACGTTACAAGGGTAAAGTTGCAGCGCTCATCCTGCCTTCATAGAGGGAGCAGAGGATGAAACATCTTGAGGACGCCTTGAAGAAAAATTTGTGTAACACCTTTCCAGACACTGGGAGGTTTATGTTCTTTGGACGTGTTTCTGAGACATCGTTCACCCAAAGGAGGAGGGGTGGAGAAGGCGGCCAGCTGACCGATGCCTTTAAACAATTCTTTAGTCCTCAGCGCCCAGGGCTGTCTAAGCAACCACCGGCAGCGTCTTCATAATATGGTGCAGGATTATCTAGGAGAAAGAGCAGACTTGGAGACCTTTCCAACTGAGCATCCACTGGGTTATTGGGTCTTGAGGATGGACCGCTGGCCAGAACTTGCTCAATATACAATCAAGCTACTCTCCTGTCCTGCTTCCAGCATGCTTTCCAAACAGACATTCAGTGCCGCTGGAGGTTTTGTGATGAATAAAAGAGTGCGCCTGTCCACAGACTCTGTTGACCAGCTGACATGTATCAAAATGAATCAGTCCTGGATCAACAGCAGCTATCAAGTCCCTGATGCTGATGTAACTGATTGAATTTGCTAGGGGTCTGGCATGCCTTGTAGAATGCATATGCTACCTATCCTATTCCTGAATCTTTATTATGCTAGCTTCCAACAATGTTTTTGGTTCAGGGCACCACCAACACCCAAGGTCCAATTCTTCTGCACCTGTATGACAAGTACATGCGATTTCAATTTTATATTGAATTGTTAACAGCAGGGCCCCTTCCTGCACCCAGCAAGGGTAACTATGAGGGGTTGCAGTTTTCAGGCACCACCAACACCCAGGGCCCAATTTTTCTGCACCTGTATGACAAGTACATGCGATTTGAATTTTGTATCAAATTTTTAACAGCAGGGCCCCTTCCTGTGCCCAGCAAAAGTAACTGCGAGGGGTTGCGGTGTTCAGGCACCACCAACACCCAAGGCCCAATTTTTCTGCACCTGTATGACAAGTACATAAGATTTAAATTTTGTATCAAATTTTTAACAGCAGGGATCATTCCTGCGCCTTGCGTCTGCGTGTTTTTTTTTTTTAACCACTTAAGCCCCGGAAGATTTTAGCTCCTTCCTGACCAGACCCCTTTTTTCAACTTGGCACTTCATGACTTTAACTGACAATTGTGCGGTCATACAATGTGGTACCCAAACGAAATTTACGTCCTTTTTTTTCCCACAAACAGAGCTTTTTTTTGGTGGTATTTGATCATCACCTCTGCGCTTTTTATTTTTTGCGATATTAATAAAAAAAGAGCGAAAATTTTGCAAAAAAATGACATTTTCAACTTTGTCTTTTAAAAAATATCCAATATATTCAATTTATGTCATTTTTTTGGCCAAAATATATTTAGCTATATGTCTTTGACAAAAAAAAAATTAAATGAGCGTATTTTTATTGGTTTGCGCAAAAGTTATAGCGTCTACAAACTATGGTGTAAATACTGAAATTTACACAGCTTTAATTTCTGACTGCCTATCTCATTTCATGAAGTGCTAAAATGGCAGGGCAGTACAAAACCCCCCCAAACTACCACTTTTTGGAAAGTAGACATCCTAAGGAATGTTCTGAGAGGCATGTTGAGCTCATTGAATATTTCATTTTTTTGTCACAGGTGTTTGAAAAATGACTACAATTTTTTTTTTTTACACAAAGTGGTAATTGAAATGATATATTGCTCACACATGCCATGGGTATATGTGTAATTACACCCCAAAATATATTCTGATGCTTCTCCTGAGTACAGGGATACCACATATGTGAGACTTTTTGGGAGCCTAGCTGTGTACGGGAGCCCGAAAACAAGTCACCACCATCAGAATTTCGAAGGGCTTACATTTTTCATTGCATTTTCTCACTACCTATAACGGTTTAGGAGGCCCTGAAATGTGAAGATATCACAAAACCCCCCCAAATTACCCCATTTTGGAAAGTAGACACCCCAAGCTGTTTGCTGAGAGGCATGGTGAGTCCATGGAATATTTTATATTTTGCCACAAGTTTTGAGAAAATGACAATTTTTTTTTTAACACAACGTTGTCACTAAAAGATAAATTTCTCACACATGACATGGGTATATGTGGAATGGCACCCCAAAATACATTCTGCCGCTTCTCCTGAGTATGGGGATGCCCCATGTGTGAGACTTTTTGGGAGCCTAGCTGTGTACAGGACCACGAAAACCAATCAACACTCTCAGGTTTTCTAATGGCGTAAATTGTGCATGTCACCTCTGCACTACCTGTCACAGTTTCGGAGGCCCTAAAATTCCAAGATAGCACAAAACCCCCCCAAATGACCCCATTTTGGAAAGTAGACACCCAAGCTATTTGCTGAGAGGCATGGTGAGTCCATGGAATATTTTATATTTTGCCACAAGTTCCGGGGAAATATATATATATATATTTTGTTTTTACACAAAGTTGTCAGTAAATGATATATTGCTCACACATGCCATGGGTAAATGTGAAATGACACCCCAAAATACATTCTGCTGCTTCTCCTGAGTACAGGGATACCCCATGTGTGAGACTTTTTTGCAGTCTAGCTGAGTACAGGACTCCGAAAACCAGTCGCCACTTTCAGGCTTTCCAAGGGCATAAATTGTTGATTTCACTCCTGACTACCTATCACAGTTTCGGAGGCCCTAAAATTCCAAGATAGCACAAAACCCCCCCAAATGACCCCATTTTGGAAAGGAGACACCCCAAGCTATTTGCTGAGAGGCATGGTGAGTCCATGGAATATTTTATATTTTGCCACAAGTTCCGGGAAATATATATACATATATATATACATATATAAATATATATATATATACTTTTTTTTACACAAAGTTGTCAGTAAATGATATATTGCTCACACATGCCATCGGTATATGTGAAATGACACCCCAAAATACATTCTGCTGCTTCTCCTGAGTACAGGGATACCCCATGTGTGAGACTTTTTTTCAGTCTAGCCGAGTACAGGACCCCGAAAACCAACCCCTGCTTTCAGGCTTTCCAAGGGCGTAAATTGTTGATTTCACTCCTGACTACCTATCACAGTTTCGGAGGCCATGAAATGCCAAGACACACAGTTTCGGAGGCCATGAAATGCACAACCCCCCCCCCCCCCAAATGACCCCTTTTCGGAAAGTAGACACCCTAAGCTATTTGCAGAGAGGCATGTTGAGTGTTTTGCAGATCTCACTTTTTGTCACAAAGTTTTGGAAATTTGAAAAAGAGGAAAAAAAAATCATTTTCCTGTTTTTTCTTCATTTTCCCCCAAAAATGAGAGCTGCAAAATACTCACCATGCCTCTCAGCAAATAGATTGGAGTGTCTAATTTGCAAAATGGGGTCATTTGGGGGGGGGGGTTTGTGCCATCTTGGCTTTTTATGGACTTCAAAATGTGATAGCTAGTAAGGAGTGAGATCAACAATTTACGCCCTTAGAAAGCCAGAAGGGGCGGATTGGTTTTCCGGGTCCTGTACGCACACATGGGGTATCTCTGTACTCAGGAGAAGCAGCAGAATGTATTTTGGGGTGTCATTTCACATATACACATGGCATGTGTGAGCATTATATCATTTACTGACAACTTTGTGTAAAGAAAAAAAAAATTATTTCCCGAAACTTGTGGCAAAATATAAACTATTCCATGGACTCACCATGTTTCTCAGCCAATAGCTTGGAGTGTCTACTTTGCAAAATGGGGTCATTTTGGGGGGGTTTTGTGCTATCTTGAAATTTCAGGGCCTCTGAAACTGTGACAGGTAGTCAGGGGTAAAATCAGCAATTTACGCCATTAGAAAACCTGAAGATGTGGATTGGTTTTCGGGGGTCGCGTACACAGCTAGGCTGCCAAAAAGTCTCACACATGTGGTATCCCTGTACTCAGGAGAGGCAGCAAAATGTATTTTGGGGTGTCTTTTCACATATACCCATGGCATGTGTGAGTAATATATCATTTAGTGACAACTTTCTGTAAAAAAACAACAAAAAAAAAAGAATTAATAATATTGCCGACACTTGTGGCAAAATATAAAATATTCCATGGATTCACCATGCCTCTCAGCAAATAGCTTTGGGTGTCTACTTTTCAAAAAGGGGTCATTTGGGGGGTGTTTGAACTGTCCTGGCATTTTATGCTCAATCTTATCCACACATCACCCACTCTTCTAACCACTTGAAAACCAAGCTTTTTCTGTGACTTTTTGTTTACATGAAAAAATATTTTTTTTTTACTAGAAAATTACTTTGAACCCCCAAACATTATATATTTCTTTAAAGCAGAGGCCCTATAGAATAAAATGGTTGGGGTTGCAAATTTTTTTGTCACACATTATTTGCGCACAGATTTTCCAAACGCAATTTCTGCAAAAAAATACATTTTTTTAACATTTATTGCACAAATACACTATATAATTCCAATTTGTTTGGTAAAATTTAAAAGATGATCTTATGCCGAGTACATAGATACCAAACATGACATGCTTTAAAAATTGCGCACGCCTCTGCAGCGGCAACAAAGTACGTACATTTTTAAAAACCTTTAAAAGTCTTTACAGGTTACTACTTTAGACTTACAGAGGAGGTCTACTGCAAAAATTACTGCACTCAACCTGTCGTTCGCGGCAATACCTCACATGCATGCTGCAATTACATATGTCACTAGACCAATGCTTGCGTGCGCCATTGCGCGCAAGCACGGGGGGACAGGGGGGGGGGCTTGATTTTTTTTTTTTTTTTTGCTTTTTTATGTTATTTTGACACCTTTCCTTTCATTTTTTTTTAAATCATTTTTATTGTTATCACAGTGAATTTAAATATCCCCTATGATAGCAATCTGTAGTGACAGGTACTCTTTTTTTAAAAAAATTGGGGTCTTTTAGACTCTAGATCTCTCCTCTGACCTTAACGCATCTGACCACACCAAAATTGGTTTGATAAAATACTTTCCCAATTTCCCAATGGCCCTGTTTATTTCTGGCGAAACAGAAGTCATGAAATGCTCGTAGCTTCCGGTATCTTAGGCCATAGAGATGATTGGAGCCATTCTCATCTCCAATTAGCTCTATGGTTAGATAATTGAACCACCGGCTGCACTCTTGGGTTAACCGGTGGGACAGGAGAGCCAGAGAAAAAACACGGAAGTCTGCGGAAGGCGGTGGTGGGGGGGGGGGGAAGTCCCCTCCCACTGCATGTAAAAGCAGTCTTGCGGCCAATTACCTGCTAGGATTGCTTTTACATGTAAGCCGACCGCTGGCTGTAAAAAACGATAACTCTGCAGGCATCATCCTGGTATAACCACTCAAAGTCCAGCAACGTACCAGTACATTGCTGGTCCTTTTTTGGCATATAGGTTTTTTTTTTTTCATGCAGCCTGTGGGCTGAACGAAAAAAAAGAGAACCTATCAGAAATCAGCACAGGAATAATGCGTAGTATTACTCATCATTAACCGTCCAAACAACCACCCACTGAATTTAATGATGGGTACACACGACACTATCCACATATACCAAAATAGGATTTTAACTGCAGTGCTGAAATCAGAAAATCACCACAGCTGCTGCCAGCAAAGGTATCCATATATGCTGAGCGCAAACGCTGTTTGTGTCAGAATATATAAAATCAATGTCATGGCAGCCGACGAGTACCTGCAAGAGAAACAGGTCACAAAAGAATGAAAAAACAAACAAAGTACATTAAACGTACAGTAGGAAGAGTAGAAGAACATATAAAATGACTGACACAACAACAGTTTTGGATCCTTTTATTTTTCTTTCTAACTGTTGTTCCTTGATTTGGGACTGCGATCTTCCAGCTTGGGTCTCTCAAAATGTCGATGGACATCCAACATCTTTCGAGACCCTGTGTTTGTGTGCCCTACACTGTGTCATGCTGTACCCTACACTAAAACTCCACTAGTGTATGGTAGCGCTCGAAACATTCCCCGATGCAGAGACCAGGTTGGTCAGGACATTTGGGACAATAATAACGGGTGTCACGCCTACATCCGCGCCTGCTACAGACACGACATCGTCTTTGGGGTCATCTTTGGGTAGGGGTACTCGGGAGGACATAAGGAAAATGTCTCTCATGCAGCCGGCTCACTGCATCTGGAAGGGGAAGTTGGGCAGGCATGCCTCCTGGGCACAGGTAGGCAAGGATGATCACTTCCTGTAATTCCCGGAAGGATCCAGTTCGTCCTGACGCCTTGTATAGGACAAAGGCGTTCAGCATAGTCAATTGGTAAAGGTAAACAGACACTTTTTTGTACCAGCGTCTGGCTTTACGGGCAACTAAATACGGTGCCAAAAGCTGGTCGTTAAGGTCCACCCCCCCATATTAAGGTTATATTCGTGGACACAGAGGGGTTTCTCCATAACGCCAGTTGCCGTAGGGATTTGGATCGTTGTGTCTGCGTGAAGGGAGGACAGAACATAAACATCCCGTTTATCCTTCCACTTCACCGCAAGCAATTTGTCCGTTTTCAAGCAGGCTCTCGCCCCCCGATTAAGACGGGAATTTACAAGCCGTTGGGGGAAGCCCCGGCAATTAAGTCGCACGGTGCCACATGCGCCAATTTGTAATTCAGAAAGATGACTAAATAGTGGCACGCTTGTGTAAAAGTTGTCCACGTACAAATGGTACCCCTTTCCGGATAAGGGTGACACCAAGTCCCAAACAATCTTGCCGCTGCTCCCTATGTAGTCTGGGCAGTTGGGGGGCTCCACACAGCTATCTTTTCCCTTATAGACCCGGAAACTAACTGTATAACCTGTGGCCCTGTCACACAATTTATACAGCTTGACCCCGTACTTGGCACGCTTGCTGGGGAGGTACTGTTTCATAGCAAGGCGGCCAGTAAATTTAATCAGGGACTCGTCAACGCAGACAACTTGTTCAGGGGTGAACAAGGCTGCAAACCGCTGATTGAAGTGGTCTATGAGGGGCCGAATTTTGTGGAGCCGATCATATTCAGGGTCTCCCCGAGGACGACAGAGTTCATTGTCGCTGAAATGCATAAATCGCAGAATTTTCTCATATCTCACCCTGGACATGGAGGCAGAGTACATGCGCATATGGTGAACTGGGCTAGTGGACCAATATAGCTGCACTTCACTCTGTTTAGTTATGCCCATGTGATGGGAAAGGCCCAGAAAGATTTTAAAATCGGAAACCGTTATAGGTTTCCAGCCGAATGGTCTGGCAAGGGGTGAATTTGGGTTGGCGGCGATGAATTGTCGTGCATATAAATTTGATTGATCCACAATAGATCTGTAAAGATCTTCCGTGAAGAACAGCTCAAAAAAGTTCAGGGCGTAAAACCAGCTGTCTCTACGTAGATTCCAGGTTGGGCAGTGAATGGGGGAAGTTCTGGCGCTGTAGAATCAGTGGGTTGCCAATTGGGATATGCCAGTGCATCAGGGAGGGCACTATGGGCTCTACGGGCCTGTCTACGAATACGCGGTGGCTGCGGGCCACTACTTGTGCTAGCCACCGCACCAGCTTCAACTGCACTTAGGGGACTCGCCACGTCACCAGGTGATACTACAGTGCTGGTTGTACTAGGTCCAGGGTGTACTGGGCCGCTGGCGATTGCCAGGTCGCCAGAAGGATGAGCGGCACTAGTAACCACACTCTGCTCCATACGAGCACCCTGCGATTCCTGCATCTCAACAACTCCAGAATGGGGTCGGTACGCCTAGGTCTAACAGGGACCCATCTGTCGTCGGAGCTATCTGTCAGGGAGCCGCTGCCGTCATCTGGTTCATATACTCACCCTGATTCTGCCAGTGTAGCTTCCCCATCGCTATCATCTGACACGGCCAGTATATTATATACCTCTTCACCACTGTACCAACGTTTGGCCATTTTGGTAACTAAATTTACTGGTACAGTGGTGCGACTCACAGGTAATAAAAGCACCTGGTTGTCAAGGACTATTTCAAGCGCTTCCAAAAAAACTGCTAATGCTAGCAGGGATCAGGGCTGACTCTGCTAACACAGCAGTTTTGTGTGTTGTGTTTTTTTGTAAGTGACAGTAATCTATTGATTACTACACTTGCCTGGGTGAAAGGGTTAAACGCAGGCGCTGGCAGGAATCAGTGCTGACCGTGCAAACACCGCGTTTTGGGAACCCTAAACTATGGGGGCGCTAGTATTTTCTGATCAGATCAGATATTGATCTGATCAAACACTATACTAGTAATGGAAGTGTATGTGTGCGTATGTGTGTGTGTTTGTGTGTGTGGTAATCAAGGGGTTATTTCTAACTATGCGACGGGGATCTGCGGGGACCCTAAACCTCCTTTGGGATAGAAACTAACTCGCTAGCGCAAACTCAAGTCACAAGCACAACTTAGTGTTGAATGTGACAGGGGGTAGGGGTTAACTGGCGGTGATCAGGGGGGGATCAGGGGGTTAAATCTTTATTGGGGGGGTGGCGGTAATTTAAGTGGAAAAGGGGGGGCCGCAAGCGCTACACCTGACCACAAATCACACTTATACGGGTATATAGGAAAATGCTATATACTGTATACAGTGTGTGTTGTGGCAGGGGGTGTAGGGGTGATCAGGGGGGGGGGGGGGTCAGGGGGTTAAATCTTTATTGGGGGGGTGGCGGGGACCCTAAACCTTCTTGGGACAGAAACTTAGTCGCCTGAGCTAATTATGATCACAATCACACTAATACAAAAATACAAAAACACCGTATATTACGTTTGTATTAGTGTTGAATGTAACAGCGGGGTAGGGGTTAACTGGAGGTGATCAGGGGGAGATCAGGGGGGATAAGGGGGTTAAATCTTTAGTGGGGGGTAATTTAAGTGGAAAAGGGGAGGGTCGCAAGCGCTACACCTGACCACAAATCCCACTTATACAGGTATATAGGAAAATGCTATATGCTGTATACAGTGTGTGTTGTGTCAGGGGCTGTAGGGGTTAATTGGGGGGTGATCGGGGGTTAAATGTGCCTATCTACCTGTGTGTGGGTGTGCTTGGTGCAGTACTCACAGTTAGATGTGCTCTCCTCTCACGCTGGATCCAAAAAGAACGTTGGGAGGGGAGGGCACATCTTCTCTAAGCCTGTGTTTACATTTCACAGGCTTAGAGTGTCATTTGATTGGGCAGGACCGATCAACAGGTCCAGGCCAAAAATGATTGGCCTGGACCTGATGACTGATCGGTTCTGAACCCAATCGAGTCATCGGCGGGACCCGGGAGCGCGCGCACGCCATTGCGGCGAAGGCTAGTGACGTACCGGTACGTCACTTTGCCTGGCCGGGGCTGACCGCCGCAGTATATGTACTTGCGGCGGTCGGCAAGTGGTTAAATAAAATTGCCGTACCAGATCCAAATCCATACCAGACCCAAAGGGACTGGGGGGGGGACCCTAAGCCGTTTTTTTCATGTTTTTCTATCTCTATTGCCGGTAGCAGATAATCCATTACAGCCGTGAACAAGTTTAAATGACATTTTTTCCTTTAGAAGTGTCAGTATCACTGTAGCAGGCTACATACATCGTACAAATGCGCCACTTTACAGGCACATCAAGGGGAACCTCCCAGCACGATATTTAAACGAATTCTTCATTTTTATTGTTTCACTTTAAACATCAATAAAATCACTGCTTCTTTAAAAACGACCGTTTTAAAAAAAAAAAATTTCCTTTGGTACATGTCCCCCAGGGCAGTACCCGGACCCCATATACTTTTTTTGGGCAAAAACCTACATTTAAGCCTTTAAAATTAGATCTTTTGATTTTTCATGTTTCGAGTCCATTAGAATTCAATGGAGTTCGAATGTTCTAACAAACTTTTTCCCTGTTTCGGTGTTCTGGTGCGAACCGAACCTAGGGGTGTTCGGCCCATCGCTAATATTTGGATATGTATAAAAACAAATGCCAGGAGCCTAGCTAGTAAAATGGAGGAATTGGAACTGTTATTACACCAAGACGACATAGACCTTGTGTGAATAGCAGAAACTTGGTTTGACCCGTCACACGACTGGCTGGCAAATATTGAAGGGTATTCTGTGTATAGGAAGGACAGGGAAGGCAAAAGAGGGGGAGGGGTATGTCTCTATATTAAAAATAACGTAAGGGTGGTAGAAAGGAGTGACATTATGGAAGGGACAAGGGCGGAGGGGGAATCCGTGAGGGTATAACTCCATAAGGATAAAGAAGGGGGAAAGTAATAGTGGGGGTATGTTATAGACCCCCCAACCAAAGCGAGGAGGTAGAGCTGGAATTTCTTTCACAGTTGGGAATAGTGGCTAAGCAAGGACAAGTCATTGTAATGCGGGACTTCAATTATCCCGATATTGACTGGGAAGAGGGGACAGCTCACTCAGTAAAGGCCCGTAATTTCATGAATGTCTTACAGGACAACTACATGTCTCAGATGGTAGATTCTCCTACTAGAAAAAAAGCATTGCTAGATCTATTAATTACGAGCGTTTCGGGTCTAATCTAAGATGTAGAAGTATGGGACAACTTGGGTCTCTCTCAAAGTCATAAAAATGACTTCGAGAGAGACACAAAGCAGAGGAGAGTAAAAAAAAAACCTAGGAAATTCTTTAAATACATTATTAGCAAAAAAGCGAGCTCAGAGCATGTTGCACACATAATTAACAATGATGGGAGGATGGTTACAGAGGACACAGAGAAGGCAACTGTGCTAAATACTTTTTTTACACATGAAAAGGAGGGGTATACTGACCAAGACTGTATGGTTAGCACATCATCTCAAGACTTGCCGCAGTGACTAACAGAGGGCGAAATCAAGAAAAGACTTGATAACATTAACACTAATAAATCACCAGGACCGGATGGCTTGCACCCGAGAGTACTCAAGGAACTTAGTAGGGTTATATCTAGACCGTTGTTCCTAATCTTCGCACACAGTAAATTGACGGGAACTGTACCAGGTGACTGGAGGAAAGCTAATTTGTTACCAATATTCAGAAAAAGGAGGAGGGATATTGGGACTATATCAAAGAATTTGCTAAGGTCAACAGTATCATCAGCAGTAATCAGCACAGGTTCACAAAAGGACGTTCTTGCCAAACCAATCCGTTAACATTTTACGAGGAGGTGAGCTGTGAGCTAGAGAGGGGGAGACCTGTGAATGTGGTGTATCTGGATTTTTTTAAGGCATTCCACACAGTTCCCCACAAACGCTTAATCTTCAAACTAAGGTCTGCAGGCATCGACCTCAAGGTTTGTTCTTGGATAAAAAACTGGTTACATGGGCGTGTCCAGAGGGTGGTGATAAATAACACGTACTCAGACTGGTCTGGAGTGGTAAGTGCGGTCCCCCAAGGCTCAGTCCTGGGACCAATTTTGTTCAATTTATTTATCAATAACATGAAGGATCAAATCAGTAGCTCAATCTCAGTTTTTGCGGATGACACAGAAATATGCAGGGCAATAACTTTTCATCAAGATATAGAAATCTTACAGAATGACCTGAACAAAATAACAGTGTGGGCAACTACGTGGTAAATGAGAATGTAGAGAAATGTAAGGTATTGCACTTGGGGGTAAAAAAACAAATGCAAATTATGCTCTAGGGGGGAACCTCTGGGGGAATCCAGGATGGAGAAGGATTTGGGGGTTCTAGTAGAAGATAGACTAAGCAATAGCATGCAAAATCAAGCTGCAGCTGTCAAAGCCGGCAGAATATTAGCATGCATAAGGAAGGGGATTTATTCCAGAGATAAAGCTATAATCCTACCACTTTATAAAACCCTTGTCCAGCCACACCTGGAGTATTCTGTCCAGTTTTGGTCTCCAATCCTCAGAAGGGATGTGCTGGAACTGAAGAGTAGAGATGGCCTTGCGGTTCGCCCGGCGGTCGGTTCGCGGCGAATTTTGCTTGTTCGCTACCCGCCAAATTTGCGGACACATGGCGTCACTCGCGGTGGCCATATTTGTTTACATTGGGGAGAACTTTGACCCTTTGACAGCCGTCAGGTGGAACGGGACAGCCAATTAAAACATTCCAGCACATGGACAGTCCCCCCTATCCTATAAATAGACCCGATCTGGCGGCCATTTCACATTACGCTTTTTGCCAGTGTAGGGAGAGGTCTGCTGTGCTCATCAGGGAGAGTTTGCTAGACACATATAGCGCTGTGAAGATCCACAAAAGTCCTTTTCAGGGCTGGTATTGGTCTACTAGTATCTTTTGAGCTTAGGTAGAGGTATCCAGTGGTTGCTTTAGGGGCAGTTAGAGATCGGCTGCAGTCACACACAAATCGCTCTGTCAATGTCCACAAAAGTCATTTAAAGTGCTCCAATGTTCTTCTAGGGTCTATTACAGTCTCTTTACTATAGGGAGAGGTATCCAGTGGTTGCTTTAGGGGCAGTTAGAGATCGGCTGTAGTCACACACAAATCGCTCTGTCAATGTCCACAAAAGTCATTTAAAGGGCTGCAAACTTTTTGGTATTGCTGTGCAGTGCACTAAAAAGGGGGGTGGGGGAGGGGGTTAATCCACAGTATAATATACTTTGTTGAAAGCATATTATAGTGGATTAGTAGTATTATTGTGCACTGTGCAGCATTGTGACAGGTGTGGTGGTGAGACTGAGCGTTTCTGCAGCAACACTACACACAGTGACAAAAGCACTTATAATGTATTATAACTGGTGTGATAGACCAGTGGCCCCCCCAATAGCACATATTGATGTTATCTGAGTATACTTTTACAAGTGTATTTGTGTCCTGCAACAATATTGCCTCTTTTGCTGTGTGAAGTCTGATACACACAGTGCCAAACTCACTGGCCGATTTTTTCAACAACTGGTGTGATAACCAGTGCCCCCCCAATAGCACATATTGAAGCGGGGTGTTATTTAACAGTATACTTTTCTAAGAGTGTATTTTAGTCCTGCAAAAATTTGGCCTCTCTTGCTGTGTTGACTGTGCTACACACAGTGACAACAGTTACTGGCCAATTATTTGTAGAACTGGTGTGATAGACCAGTGGCCCCCCAATAGCACATATTGAAGTGGGGTGTTATCTGAGTATACTTTTACAAGTGTATTTGTTTCCTGCAACAATATTGCCTCTTTTGCTGTGTGAAGTCTGATACACACATTGCCAAACTCACTGGCCAATTTTTTCAACAACTGGTGTGATAAACCAGTGGCCCTCCAATAGCACATATTGAAGCGGGGTGTTATTTAACAGTATACTTTTCTAAGAGTGTATTTTAGTCCTTCAAAAAATTGGCCTCTCTTGCTGTGTTGACTGTGCTACACACAGTGACAACAGTTACTGGCCAATTATTTGTAGAACTGGTGTGATAGACCAGTGGCCCCCCAATACCACAGATTGAAGGCGGGGTGTTATCTGCCTTTTTCCAGATATATTGCGATTCTCTAGAGACTTTTGTCACAGGGTAATTAAAAAACATGACAGGCAGAGGAAGAGGCAGAGACGTACGCAGGGGTGGTAGGGGTAGGACAGGAGCAGTAGGCCGGAGCCTAACTGTGAAGTTTCAAAAGCCGAGTGCAATTATGACATAGGACGCACCAGACTTGGTTGAGTGGGTCACTCAGCCTTCCTCTTCTGCACCCTCCCCATCCTCTCTATCTGCACCCTCTTCACGCTCTGCTGTGTGCACCCCCAAAGACACCACCACCACATACCCTCACTGGAATTATTTTCCGATCCATCACAAGACGTATGCGATGCGTAGCCATTGTTGGCATCGGATCAGGAAGAGGAGGTAGCAACAGCCACCACTCAGCAGTCTGACGACAGTACCCAGATCAACCCAAGGAGGTTGGTCCCCGCTGTTGCTGCCTACTCCGAGATCTCGAATGTTAGTGGTGGGGAAGGTGACGTCGATGATGATGAGTCTATGGACATCACGTGGGTGTCCACAAGAGAGGAAGAGGAAGGGAGTTCAGAGGGAGAGACGGACCGGCAGATAGGGAGGAGAGGCAGGCAGAACTTGCATTGCACAAGAGGTAGAAAGCAGACTGCAAATGTATCAGGAGTGAGCCATCAACCATGTAAGTCACATCTGGCGCTCCCAGGACGCCGACACATGGCTCCGCAGTGTGGGCTTTGTTGCTGACAACAGTGTTGCCATCTGCAGCCTTTGCAGTCAACGCATAAGTCGCTGTAAGCCCAACACTCACCTAGGGACAACCGCCTTAAGAAGGCACCTTAACTCCCATCACGGAGCCCAGTGGGAGCAACACCATCAGAACCCACAAAGCCACACTCCCGGCTCTCACCATCCAGCCCCTTCTCCTTCTCCTCTCTCCTCACATTTGCCCTCCACTCCACCTTCCATGATGCCGTTGTCACGTTGTTCTGGAAAAAGGCAGGCTTCTGTGGTTCAAATGTTGGAGCGGAAAAAAATGATGACGCCAGATAACCCTTTTGCCCAACGTTTGACTGCTGGCTTGTCGGAACTGATAGCCAGCCAACTACTGCCATATGTACTGGTGGACTCGGAGGCCTTTCGTAAATTTGTGGCCATTGGAACACCACAATGGAAGGTCCCAGGCAGGAAATATTTCTTGCAAAAGGGCATTCCAGAGCTGTTAAGCGGCAAGTGAATATATCTCTGGCACAGTGTTGGTGCCAAGATACATCTGACCACAGACACATGGTCTAGCAAACCACGGGCAGGGAAGGTATATCACTTTTACTGCCCTCTGGGTGAACCTTCTGACGGCCGTTAAGCATGTAACCCGTGGCACCCGTGTAGATTTAGTTGTACTGCCACGGATTGCAAGCAGGCCTGCCTCTTCTTCTCCTCCTCCTCCATCCTCCCTCTCCTCCTCGGCTGACTCCTCCTCTTCCGCTGCTATCTTCTCTTCTCCTGCGCCGCCCAAGATCCCCAGAACCTATTCCACATGCCAGGTGAGACGTTTCCATGCTGTGCTGTTTCTGTTGTGCCTGGAAGCCAAGAGCCACACTGGTCCTGCACTCCTTTCAGCTTTGCGTTCACAGGCAGATCAGTGGCTGAGACCGCTGAATTTGTTAGTTGGTAAAGTGGTGTGCGAGAACGGTGGCAATCTGATGAGTGCGCTGAAACAGGGCAAAATAACACACGTGCCATGCATGGCACACGTTCTGAATTTGGTGGTGGAGCGATTCGTTGGCAAATACCCTGGGGTCCAGGACGTCTTGCGGCAGGCCAGGAAAATCTCAGGCCATTTCTGAAGATCTTACCCTCGTATAAAACACATAAAGGCCAAGGACCAGTACTGGGTGGCAACGTACTTAGACCCCCGGTACAAACACAAAATGGTGGAAATGTTACCACAATCACAGAGGGCGGTCAGAATGCAGCACTTCCAGGCCTTGCTGCGGGAAATGCTGCATTTTGCTTTTCCGTGCGCTGGCAGAGGAATTTCCAGTCACAGAGAGACAGTTGCGGGTAGCAATCCAACAGCGCCTGCAAGAAGAGGGCAGTTGGAAGATGTCTTGGTCACTTCAGATATGAGATCCTTTTTTCAGCCGAACCATCTACAGCTGTACTCCCGATCCAGCATGAGGGAACGCCTAGACCGACAGGTGTCCGACTACATCGGGTTAATGGCCGATGTGGACGCTCTGAGGAGTGATGAACCCCTTGACTACTGGGTGGGCAGGCTTGACCTCTGGCCAGAGCTTACACAATTTGCAATGGAAATGTTGGCTTACCCCCGTCCAGTGTCCTGTCCGAAAGGACGTTCAGCGCAGCAGGGGGGATCGTGACCGATAAGCGCACTCGCCTAGCTCATGACAGTGTAGACTACCTCACATTTATAAAAATGAATGAGGCATGGATCTCTGAGGAATTCAACACATGTGACCAGTAGACCAGGTTTCATCGAAATTCCTCATGCCAGGCCACAAATATCCGCCAGACCGCCATCCACCCACAACAATTCCTGGTCCTTGGCTTTGCTACATACAGCGGCATAAAAGGCATTTCATGTCCATTGAATGGCAAATTTTTGGAGCCTTTCAGGGCCGACAATTATTTTTTCTGTGAATGCCTAATGTACCTCTAGCCACCAAATACTAAGTTCTGTGCTGTCAGTTCAAACCATGTGAGCTAATTTTTGGAGCCTATACAGGCCGACACTTACTTCTGTATCCTGTGAACGCCTACCGTACCTCTAGCCTTTAAAAACAAAGTTCTTTGCTGTCAGTTCAACCCATGTGTGCTAATTTTTGGAGCCTATACAGGCCGACACTTACCGTTCTGTGTACTATGAACGCCTACCGTACTTCTAGCCATCAAAAACAAATTTCTTTGCTGTCAGTTCAAACCATGTGAGCTAATTTTTGGAGCCTATACAGGCCGACACTTACTTCTGTATCAGAGTTAATTTCGTCGACTAAAACCGACTAAAACATTTCCGTCGACTAAATTAAAACAGTTTTAGTCGACTAAAATACGACTAAAGCTAAAACAATTCAGATGACTAAAATACGACTAAAACTAAAATGGCATTTTAGTCTTAAGACTAAAATACGACTAAAACTAAAATGGCATTTTAGTTAAAAGACTATACCTAAAACTAAATTGAAATTTGCTGTCAAAATTAACACTGGTGTAGTGCTGTGCTAGTGCATGCTCAAAGCTTAATACCATAAATAACATATTCGATTTTTCACTCCAGGACCAGCAGTAGTATATAATGAGTTTGGAAATTGTAGAGAAATGCTTAAATAATACATTACAAGTTACAATTGAACTACACCCATTCGATTATAGATGACTAAAATGAGTTTTAGTCGACTAAAATGTACTAGAGTTTTAGTCGACTAAATACGACTAAAACGAAAACACTTGCAGAAGACTAAAATGGAACTAAAACTAAAATGCCATTTTAGTCCTAAGACTAAGACTAAAACTACATTGAAATTTGCTCCCAAAATTAACACTGCTGTGAACGCCTACCGTACCTCTAGCCTTTAAAAACGAAGTTCTTTGCTGTCAGTTCAACCCATGTGAGCTAATTTTTGGAGCCTATACAGGCCGACACTTACCGTTCTGTGTACTGTGAACGCCTACCGTACCTCTAGCCATCAAAAACAAATTTCTTTGCTGTCAGTTCAAACCATGTGAGCTAATTTGTGGAGCCTATACAGGCCGACACTTACTTCTGTATCCTGTGAATGCCTACCGTACCTCTAGCCATCAAAAACAAAGTTCTTTGCTGTCAGTTCAAACCATGTGAGCTAATTTTTGGAGCCTATGCAGGCCGACACTTACTTCTGTATCCTGTGAACGCCTACCGTACCTCTAGCCATCAAAAAAGAAGTTCTTTGCTGTTAGTTCAAACCATGTGAGCTAATTTTTGGAGCCTATACAGGCAGACACTTACTTATGTATCCTGTGAACGCCTTATGTACCTCTAGCCATCAAAAACGAAGTTCTTTGCTGTCAGTTAAACCCATGTGGACTAATTTTTGGGGCCTTTTATGGCCGACACTTGTATCATGTGAATGCCTTATGTACCTTCAGCCACAGAAAACTACATTCTTACCTGTTAGGTAAACGCACGTAGGCTTTTTGGGGCCTGGAATGGCCGACACTTACTTCTTTATACTGTGAATGCCTAATTTTCAGACTGGAAATGAAAAACAATGGGTCTGTACAGGTTTCTGCCAAATTGTGGAATGGATGCGGACCCATTTTACAGATGTGTGAATGGACCCTATATGTATTAGACAATGTATTTACCGGCTGCTGTCAGTTCTGGCTCATTTATGAAAAAAATATATATATTTTATTGCTGTAAAAAAAAAAAAAAATTTAGGGCAACTTTTTCAATTGCAATACGTCTGTTATGACATTGTCCATGTGCTAGGACTATTTGTGCACAGCTAGTACGTCTTTTGTGGCTGCAAATATGACCTAAAGGTTTTTAAAGTTCACCTCCCATTAAAGTCAATGGGGCCCGCCGCGAACTCGCGGTTCGCGGACTTTTGAGAAAATTTGCGGCTGGCGTTCGCGAACCGCCCCGGCCGATGTTCGTCCATCACTACTGAAGAGAGTCCAAAGAAGGGCAACTAAACTAATTAGGGGATTGTAGGACCTTAATTACGAGGAGCGATTACAAGTGCTTAATTTAACTTCTGGTTCCGGCGCCACATGTGAGGGAGCGAGAAGCGGCGGCTCCGGTCACGGACTTATACAAAATCGGCTCCTGAGCCTGCTCTTGGTGAGACTCCTGCCCCCCCAACCCCCGCTGCGTCGGGGGTACACCCCAAATTGACAGATTCCTGATCCACAGCCCAGCCAGCTCTTTCACTGCCTCTCGCATGGATCGCTCACAGACAGGCCTCACCTCAGCCAATACGGCACAGAGCTAGGGACTGCTGCCCGGCCAGCAGACCCCCATGCCTGAGACAGCAGCCATGGCCCACTCACAAGATCAGCTCCCCCTCACTCCCCCTGGACCAGTACGCGGGGATAGCGCAGGCAGTGTCTGCCCTGCTATCATCCACCATCACGGCGGCTGCAGACAGAGCTATGGCTGCTGGCATAGCCCAGATAAGGAAAGATCTGGGGAACACGCCATGCAGCTGACAGAATTAGCGAGCAGGGTGGCTGAAATAGAGGAAGAAACACAAGCCTCATTAACCCCAGACCAACAATTGAGACAGACCTAGCAATATCTTTTGGATAAGATAGATGACCTGGAGAACAGGTTTAGAAGAAATGGCGCAAGGTGCTCCAACCTGTCTGCAACGCCTTATACCAGCAAGGCATAAAATTCACCCTAGCCTACCCCGCTACGCTCCGATTCACGGATTCATCTGGAGAACCCAAATCGTTCACACACCCAGATGATGCCTAGAATTACCTTCACTCCAACCTCCATTTACCCATGGATATTGAAAATCACCTTTTTGATAACGTCTTCTCGGACGAAACGCCGTTAGGTCACGGCGTGCTGACGCCATCTCCGGAAGCTTATCGAGGGAACGGATGCGCCTTGCCGTCCGGCCGGCGGCTCTACATCCTTCGCTAATTTTCTTCTATGTTTGTAAGTACACTACCTATGTAAATAAAATCTGTTGGAAGTTTTTTACACTATTGGCGCCTTCTCTTTCCTTTATCGGCTGGTCTGGCGTTGCAACCCTGAGAAACACAGTGGCTCAGCTTGTGGCATAGGGGGTCTGAGAGGCCACTTAGGCACATTAAGCGGTACATCGTGGTACTTATCAGTGATTTGCCCGGATTGTCATTGGGACCTTGAAGTTACCTCTCCATTGGGAAAATATACCAAGTGTTATCGAGCATTTTTCTTGTGGTCTGGTAAGAGGCTTTATGCGCTCTTGGGTGGCTTGTTGATATTGGTGCATGTGGATTCAATGTTCTGCTGGCTTTTCATTTCCATCTGGTAAGAGGCCTTATGTCTGGTGGTGGTTCACCTTTTCTATACTTGGATAGAACACATCTATAAAGATCTATCTGGTAAGAGGCTCTACGTTTGGTGGCGGTCCTTTTCTTTTGTTTTGATTACATGCCTTTTCACTAGTCATTTGGTAAGCGGCTGCACAATTGGTGAAGGATTCACAGTATTTGTAGTCCTACACAGTTATATTATTGACAATTTTTTACGGTATCACGCTATGGATTATTATTTTTCCTTCACATGATACACGACCACAATATTGGGAGTTCCTTACGCTAGAATTCCATTGGATCACCTGGGCTCGTGAACTCATCACATCACATGAATCCTGCAATTTAAAATTGCCGTTCTGGTAAGCACAATTCCTACGGGATCTTTTGGAAGCAGCACAAGATTTCATACATCACCAGTCACTTTATGTTATTTGGGACTGTAAACAGTTGGACATTTATTTGTTTATTTTCAATTTAGCGCGACTTATACAATATATATTACCCATGGATATGTCTGCCCCCCACACACACTCTCAACGAGTACAAGGCCCCAGGGATCAAAGGAGCCCCCGAAAAGACCCAGCCAAAAAGTTTGTTTATCCAACCTATCGGGGAGGCACAAACCAGCCTAAGATGACCTTTCATCCCTCAATCCACAGGGGATGCACCGCTCTTAAGCACCACCGCTTCTTCCTTTGCAGCACTCATAAGTATTTTATCGTTTGTTCCGCTATGTTGCAACTGTTTTTCTCTTTATTTATATGCGTAACGGTCAGGTAAATGCCATATTTTGTTTTGGTATGTTTGACACGTTGGTCACAGACTACTCTACCTCTGCTGTGCTCTCATTTCAGGTCTCATTTTTGCAGCACCCACTACCCTCGTCTACGGTGCTGCCGCAAGTTGCCCTAGTCAATCGCCAATCGAGGAGCCTCACTCGCCGACTGCGTAAGCTCCTGGTTCACTAGAAGCTACCTCGCATACTACACCACTACAAGTAACGCCGTACCTGTAGAACATGTGGAAAAAAGCGAAGTGCTGGCTTCCATGGGTATATAGATACCTTTTCTTTATTTCTGCCTTGTCTTATTTGGTTTTGCCATTTCATCTCCACACCCCTACCTCTGCCGTCCCATCCCCTCCCTTGGTCCCTATTAAGTGCTTAATTTATTCTCCTTGGAGAGGAGACGCCTGAGAGGGGACATGATAGCAACTTACAAAATACCTCAATGGTGATTCCAGCATAGGAGAAAAACGATTTAGTCTCAAGGAGTGCAAGAGGACACGTGGCCACACAATGAGATTAGAGGAGAGGCGGTTTAGCCTAAGCTGCATAAGGGGTATTCACTGTAAGGGCGGTGAGAATGTGGAACTCTCTTCCACGATTGGTGGTAGCAGCGGGGAGTATAAAATACTCTTGGACATGCATCTCACAGATCACAACATTCAGGATATGGGAAATATTCAAGCCACTGACACATACACACACCTGTACAGGTTGAACTGAATGGACTGTTGTCTTTATTCAACCTCAACTACTATGTAACTAAGTAACTATATTGTACTTTTTCCACACTCAGCTATATAACAATCTTTTGGTTCAGTGGCTTTTGGGAAAGGGAAAAATTAGGAACAGACTAAAAGATGTACTCCTTGAAGACAGAATAAGCAATTTACAAACCTAAAAGACAATGTTATGTTGAGTAAATAGATACCAAACAGGTTACAGTGCATCCGGAAAGTATTCACAGCGCTTCACTTTTCCACATTTTGTTATGTTACAGCCTTATTTCAAAATGGATTAAATAATTATTTTCTTTAAATTTGTACAAACAATACCCTGTAATGACAACATGAAAGAAGTTTGTTTGATGCTTGAGAGGTCCCGCAAAGAAGAATTGGAGAAACTTCCCAAAAATAGGTGTGCCTAGCTTGTAGCATCATACTCAAAAAGCATTGAGGCTGTAATTGGTGCCAAAGATGCTTTAACAAAGTATTGAGCAAAGGCTGTGAATACTTATGTATATTGGATTTGGATTTGTTTCGTTTTTTATTTTTTTAAATTTCAAACAACCGTCTTGTTGTCATTATGGGGTATTGTTTGTAGAATTTTGAGGAAAATAATGTTAATCCATTTTGGAATAAGGCTGTAACATAACAAAATGTGGAAAAAGAGAAGCACTGTGAATACTTTCCGGGTGCACTGTACACTTTAAAATTGTGCATGCCTGTGGAATAACAACAAACTATGGTATCTTAAATTATGCATAGGCAATGCCTAAAAGCCCATACAGGTTACCAGTTTAGAATTAAAGTCTGGCCCTAGAATTATAGCTCTCACTCTGCTGTTCATGGAGATACGTCATATGTGTGGTGTGATTACTGATTACATGCATGCAGAACCTACATATGCATTTGCATTTGGGCGTAAGCACAGCAGGGTGGGGCACTTTACATTTATTTATTTTAATATTTCATTTATTTAATTTTTTTTTTTTTACACTGTCTCTTTTATTTTTTAATATTACATTGTAATAGCAATACAATTGACAATCCAATATAAGCTGTCTGCTGGCCATTTTCTTTCACAAATTCATGAATTCTTTGCAGTCTTTTTGGCTTCTCCTCTGCTCATTTATTTGGTTTACTTTTAATTACTAAGGGCTACATATCTCATGGTACTATGCTGCAAGGAACTGGAAGTAGATATGATGAGGTGTGTTTCATGTACAGGCTGTGCCTCCTGTAGTTCAGAAGGCAGCTTCTGTGAAATGTGAGACAGAAGCAGTTCATATTCACTAGGTATAATAAATATGTGTCACATAATTTGAGTAAGGAAATGTGTGGGCTTCTTCAAAAACTAGGTTTAAAAACTTCAAGATCATTCAAATCAGTAGAAGTAGGCTGGAAAAAATAAAAATTGAATGTAAAAGTAACCATAGATACACTTTAAAGTTGAAGTCCAGGCTTTTCCTAACCATGCATAAACCTGCTCCAATCCCCATTCTAACTCTTACTCTACTTCCCTGTGAAAGGAAGATGTGTATACTTATAACTATTCTGAGGGCGCTCTGGTCCAGTCACGTGATCTCCCCAGGGTCCGGCTTCAGGGGAGAGGAGAGATCACAGATGGATGGAATGCCTGGGTAGTGACATCACTCATAAGCTTGCTATGGGGCATCAGTTCTTCCTCCTCTATCCTGAAGCTGCCATTGGGAGTCGATCAAGTGACCAAACTGAAGTGCCCTCAAAATAGGTAAGTATTCACGTCTTCCTTTGACAGGGTAGTTTGAATAAGAGTTAGAATAGGGGTCGGAGCAGGTTTAAGCATAGTTAGGAAAAAGATGGACTTCCACTTTTATCTTTCAATAACTAACTAGATTAACAAATATTTCTATATAAATTATGGGCCTAAATATTTCTGTACCAGCAACTATATTTTTGCAAAATTGTACAAATTTTATAGCTAAAGAGGTAATGATCCAGAAATATATACATAAAACTAAACAATATAGGCCATATCTATAAAAATCTACAATTAGAAATATATTATTCACATAAGAAGCATTTTAGAAATGTAAGTTTCTTGTGCCTGTTCTTGTTTTTTATTTAAATGTTGTTTTTTTGTTTTTTTTTAGCAAAAAGCATCAAAATTTTGTGGAAGTCACTGTAAGACTATTTTAATCTGACCACAATTACAAAACAACTCAAATGAACTAATAGTGAAAATAAATAAATCTAGTGCGCTCAAAGAATGAATAACCAAGACTAGTTCTCCAATAAATTACAAAGAATCATGGAAAATATAAACGTAAATAATAAATATAATGTGGTGTGCAACGTCACCAGTGCACAGTGATATCATACAATATGATAAAATATAAGGTGAATAAGTCCACAAATCATGGTGAAGATGACAAGTGCTGAACTTTAAGAACCAGTTACCCATCACTTTTGATACATTTTCAGTGGATCAGCACTTGTCATCTTCACCATGATTTGTGGACTTATTCACCTTATATTTTATTATATTGTATGATATCACTGTGCACTGGTGACGTTGCACACCACATTATATTTATTCTTATTTACGTTTATATTTTCCATGATTCTTTGTAATTTATTGGAGAATTAGTCTTGCTTATTCATTCTTTGAGCGCACTAGATTTATTTATTTTCACTATTTGTTCATTCCAATAAGGTTTTTGGAATCCTAGTTGCTGCCAATTTCAAACCCATCAGTGCACCCTTTCTTTTTATTTTTATTAGATATCACACTTGCACCACTCACACACAACACGTACTGACACATCAATACAGCATACATAATGTACCCATATTCCAAAGACACTAAATACACACTCTACCATGATCGCATACAGAACATCTACAAACATATGCTACATGCCCCACATACACAACAGACATAGTATCTACAGGGTCTGGGAGAGGTGATCCAATGCATAGAGGGTCTTTCCAACCTGCCACTCCTTCCCCCTCACCCTTTACAAGCAATCTACTGGAACTTGTGAGGTTTATTACTGTAATAGCTCAGGTTTTGTCTAACTTTTTCAAAAGACATTCTCCTGCCTGAAGCACTGTGGCTTACTAAAAATGCATATTATCCAATTGCAGTTCTGAATTTTTATGTTTTTGGTTCAACATTGGAGTCCTGATGGGTTTCTTCTTTATGCCCACTGTCCCCAGGGCCATCTTACTGAATGGGCACATTGGGCAGTTGCCCCACTTGCTGGGAGGGCCCCACCTGCCCAGCGACCCAGCCCTAGCCAAGCATTAGTCCAGATTCCCATGTGCATCCCACCACCAAACTTAGCAGGTGGCAATGCCTGTCGGCCCTGTTCTGCTGTCAGGCCACTTGGGCCATGGAGGGGGAGCCCACAACTGCAGGAATGCCTGTCCGCCTACACGGGAACAGGCACACACAGGACAGTCGAGTATGACTCCCGTCCGTGTGTGTGTGTGTGCACCGGACCCAGCCGCTGAACTTGGAAGCTGTCATTAGCCTAGCACTGCTGTACCAATAAATATCGCCTAATGCATTTTTATTCTCGTGGGTGATTGTTTAGTCAGGGCCCCAGTGCACTGCATTGCCCGGGGGCCTATAATGCTCTTAAGATGGCACTGACTGTCCCTGTGACAAGTGTTGCAATTAGACACTGATCTATTTTGACCTGGTAGTTCATATTGTATATTCTCAGAAATAACCTGAAACTAATAAAAGTAATTGGCATTGATCTTTGTTTATGCTATATTTAATAAAAATAAGACTTTTCTTTTTTTTCCATTCCTCTTCTCTCTTGTAGAGAAGTTGTAAGGAATGACCAAAGTGTGAGTGATTTTACAAACAAAAAAAAAAACAAAGAAAAGAAACTATATACTTTTCTTCTGCTTTTTGAATGAACAGAACATTCTAAGAAACTAAAATGTTATGAGCAAAAATTATGTAAACTTAGCCTAATTTTTTTTGCACAACAGACAGCTGACAAAGTCTCCTCAAAGGAGTCTACCATTAAGCCCAAAACTTGTTTTCGGACATGGATTAAGACCCAAACCTGGGCCTGAAAAGGCCAGGCAAGTAAGTCGAGTGTCAGAAGTTTGTCCTGGGGCAGGAAGGTCCTAGATAGTGCCTTTTTTTCAATTTCAGGCCCAGGTATACTAATTGGTGAGTCAGTTCCAGCAATGACTTCAGATGGTTAAGGATCCAAGTGATTCTCTGCAAAGTCTTTAATTATTAGTATTATTATATAGGATCTATATAGCTCCGACAGTTTACGCAGCGCTTTACAACTTGAGGGTAGACAGTACAAATACAATACACTTTAATACAGTTGGAATCACAGGGCCCTGCTCATTAGAGCTTACAATCTAAGAGGGAGGGTCAAGAGATACAAGAGGTAATAACTGTGGGGGATGGGCTGATGGAGAAAATAAAAGTACAGTTGTTAGGCAGTTGCCAGATAGATTTCTCTGAAGAGATATGTTTTCAGGGAACGTCTGAAAGTGGACAAAGTAGGACATAGTCGGACAGATTGGGGTAGAACATTCCAGAGAATAGGAGAGGCTCGGAAGAAGTCCTGGCGGTGAGCATGGGAAGAGGTTAAAAGGGAGCTAGAGAGCAGGAGGTCCTAGGAGGATTGAAGAGAATGAGTTGGTTGGTATTTTGAGACCAGGTTAGTGATGTAGTGTAACGCTCTGGCGTTTGTTTTAGTGAACTGGATTTGCAGCTGCAGAATTTCCACTCAGTAGTCCTGTAGAGATGTGTTGAACCACCATATCCAACTCTCCAGACTCATCATTGTGGCCCAGCCTGCTTCAGCATGCACATACACAGATACTCAGATAAGATGTTCCTGGAGTGATAGATTGTATGCGATAGTATAGAGGTGATATACTGAAGGGACAGGCGTGAGTAGTGATAGCAATGATAGGCACTCAGGTAGTAATGTTCAGGAGTGTTAGCAGATGGTGATAGATAGTATGCAGGTAGGTTAGCAATCATGTACAAGTAACAGGTGGTAGGGGACAGCAGATGAAGTGTACAGGAGATGCTAAGTTAGTGCAAGGATATAGATGGTAGTAGGCTCAAGAGCTAGCAATCTAGGTAACGGTGCAGATGATAGATATAGCAGTGCATAGATCCTAGAGATAGCAACAGTCTTTAGTATGCAAGAGTAGATAGTGTAAGTTGATAGGAAGGAATCCCCTGCGGGGTACTTATCACTAGCTGGTTTAGCGAGGTGAGGGGTCCGGTAGTGAGGTAAGGATCTTGTAGCGAGATACAGGATCAGGTAGCGAGATACAGGATCAGGTAGCGAGATACAGGATCAAGTAGCGAGACTCCGGTCACTCCAGGTATTGGGAAAATAGCTGGAGGATTCGGCAGCGTCAGACAAGGCTGTATAACAGGCGGTTTGCACGAACACCTTGTGAGTGAAAGCCGGCGATTGAAATAGCCGCTCAGAGCGGCGCCTAGTGATGACATCATTCGGTGTTTAAAGAGATAGGCAGCTATATGCGTTCCACCTAGCTGAATGGTGGAACGCAATGCGGAAGAAATAGGCTAGAAGGGTACCGAAGGTACCAGAATCTTACAGTACCCCCCCTAAGGCCGGCTCCGGAAGGCCTATAGCACTGGTCTCTCCGGGTATTTGGAGTGGAACATTCGTATAAGCCTGGGTGCGTGAACGTCAGAAGCATCCAACCAGGTGTCGTCTTGGGGTCCATAATTTTTCCATCTTATGAGATATTGGAGTTTTCCTCTGTGGATACGAGAATCCAAAATCTCCCTAATCTCAAATTCTTCTCCGCCTTCAACTTGTACTGGAGGTGGAGGCGAGATGGTAGGTCTTGTTCCTTGGTTGGGTATATATGACTTCAGTAGAGATACATGGAAAATGGGGTGTATTTTAAGATCTGCCGGTAAGGTGAGTTGAACTGCAGATCCCCCAATGAGCTTTTCGATTGGGAAAGGTCCCAGAAACAGAGGTCCAAGCTTTTTACTGGGGATTTTTAACCTCAAGTTTTTGGTAGATAGCCAAACAAGATCCCCAATAGCATATTGAGGAGAAGGTCTTCTACGAAGGTCATAGTACTTTTTTTGTTGGCTATGAGCATGTGAGATGGTGGTGTTAAGTAAACCCAGAGAGTCTTTTATTTGGGTGAGATAGTCAGAGGCTACTGGGTTACTTGATGGTAGGATGCGTGGTGGAAGAAGTGTGGGATGAAACCCATAGTTTAGGTAGAACGGACTTTGCTCAGTAGTACTGTGGGTTGCATTGTTATAAGCAAATTCTGCCAGAGGGAGGAGGTCCACCCAATCATCCTGTAGGTATGAGGTGTAGCAAGGCAAATATTGTTCAATACACTGGCTGACTCTTTCAGTCTGTCCACCGGTCTGTGGGTGATAGGGGGAAGCAAGTTTTCGTTCAATACGTAGTATATGACATAGAGCTTGCCAAAACTTAGAGATGAACTGTGAACCCGGTCAGATAAAAGAGTCTTTGGAATTCCATGTAGTTTGAACACATGTTTCACTAGCAATTCCGCTATTTCCTTAGATGAAGGTAGTCTGCAAATAGAAGTGAAATGTGCCATCTTTGTCAGATGGTCCACTGACACTAGGATGGTAGTAAATCCTTTGGAAGGTGGTAATTCCACTATGAAGTCTAAAGACACAACTTCCCATGGAACTTTGGGTATTGGTAGACTGCAAAGTAGACCAGATGGTTTTGTAGTGTCAATTTTGGACCTTGCACAGATGTCACATGAGGAAACTAATTTTTGTACAGACGTCTTCATCCCAGGCCACCAAAATTGCCTGGTGAGCAAATTAAATGTCTTAGTCATACCCATATGTCCTGCCATAGGTACGTCATGTGATAATTCCAAGATTTTAGTACGCATACCAGGAGGTATGTAGAGTTTGTCGTTAAAATAGAGGAAGCCTTCTACATCAGCACTTAGTTGTGGTGGTGGTGAATCCAGTCCTAGACTGTGCAGAATCTCTTCCTTTAAGGAACGAACAACACCAATAATACGGTCATGGGGTATTATAGGAAGTGAAGGGATTTCGGCACAGTTATCTTCGGTTAACCGTGATAACGCATCCGCCTTCTTGTTTTTGTCTGCAGGCGTGTAGGTCACTAAGAAGTTGAATCTTAGGAAGAATAATGACCAACGTACCTGCCGGTGGGAAAGGGTCTTGTTGGTCTGAAGGTATTGGAGATTCTTATGATCTGTATATATGAGTATTGGCAACCGGGTACCTTCAAGTAAATGTCGCCAATTTTCTAGTGCCAGTTTTATGGCAAGCAACTCTTTTTCACCCACTGGGTAGTTCACCTCTGGGCTACTTAGTGATTTAGAGAAGAAAGCAACTGGGTGGAGTGGTGAAGTATTCGTTGGTTGTTGGGAAAAAACTGCTCCTACAGCCATATTTGACGCATCTACCTCTAGGATATATTGGAGGGATGGGTCTGGATGGCGTAGTATGGGAGCAGAAGTGAAGCTTGATTTTAACAAGCGGAAAGCTTTGTTTGCTTCTTCAGGCCATTTGAATGTTTTTTTTACACTTGTAAGTTGTGTGAGCGGTCTCACAATAGAAGAGAAGTTCTTGATGAACTTCCTATAGAAGTTTGAGAATCCAAGGAATCGTTGTAATGCCTTACGAGTTGTTGGTACAGGCCAATCCAGAATACACGATATCTTGCTCATATCCATCTTGATGCCGTTCTTAGATATGATGTATCCTAGGAATAATACTTCTTCCTTATGAAATAGGCATTTCTTCAGTTTTACGTATAAATTGTGTGCGAGTAATCTGGACAACACAAGTCTTACATGTCTTACATGTTCAGACAAGGATTGGGAATAAATGAGTATATCATCCAGA
This sequence comes from Pelophylax lessonae, assembly GCF_965119305.1. Lineage (NCBI taxonomy): Eukaryota > Metazoa > Chordata > Amphibia > Anura > Ranidae > Pelophylax > Pelophylax lessonae. The sequence continues at coordinate 56,910,094 of NC_138771.1, read as the reverse complement.
TATACCACAACACAAACATCGAGTAGGTCTCTGAAGATGTCATTTATGAACTGCTGAAATGCTGCGGGAGCATTACACAACCCAAAAGGCATCACTAGATACTCGAATAGTCCGTATCTAGTTCTGAATGCCGTCTTCCACTCGTCCCCACCACGGATGCGAATGAGATTGTAAGCCCCTTTTAGGTCCAACTTTGAGAAGTAAGTGGCTCCACGCACTTGTTCAATAAGTTCTGGGATGAGAGGTAAAGGATAGCGATCCTTTATTGTGATAGTATTTAATTGCCTATAGTCAATAATAGGCCTGAGACTTGAATCCTTGTTGCGGACAAAGAAAAGTCCTGCAGCTGTGGAAGAAGTAGAGGGTCTAATAAACCCTTTCGCTAAATTCTCATCCAAGTATTCCTTGAGATGAGAAAGTTCATCCTGAGAAAGAGGATAAACATGACCGAAAGGTAGTTTACTGTTAGGGAGTAGATGAATAGAACAATCGTAGTCCCTATGGGGAGGCAATACTTGAGCATTTTTCTCAAGGAAGACTTCAGATAGATCCTGATAGCATGATGGTGGTGTAATTTCATCTGACACCATGGACAGGATTTTTTTATAAGATTGGAGGTTACACGTGGTCTCGCAATAGTGAGAGGGGAAGGTTAGAGTCCACGTTTTCCAATCAATGATTGGTTGATGTATGTGTAACCAGGGAAGTCCCAAAATAATGGGAAAATGTGGTGAAGATAATACATCAAAAGTGGTGGTCTCAACATGAGACTCATTAGCAGTAGCAAGAAGTGCTTGTGTCTGATTGGTAATTGGACCAGAAGTTAACGGAATACAGTTAATTAAACTAACAGAGACAGGTTTAGATTTTGAAATAATAGGTATTTTATTTAAAGCAACAAAACTAGTGTCGATGTAGTTCCCACAAGATCCAGTGTCGATCATAGCCTTGGTGGAGATCCTATTTTGGTCCCACTGTAAGAGCAAATGAATAAAAAGATAGGGATTAGAAAAGGAAGTCGTTAATCCCCCCAGTAATACATGTGAACACTCACCCTCTTTTTTGCGGACAAGGGGACAGACGCTTATCAGATGATCTGCGGAGGCGCAGTACATACAGAGATTTTGAGTTTTCCTCCTGGCACGTTCAGCAGACGATAATGGTGGGCGTATGGTTCCTACCTCCATAGGAGTAGGGTCAAAGGAAGAAACCCGAGAAGGATTGGGTAATGGTATTCCCATTTTCTCAGCCTTCCTTTCTCATAATCGTCTGTCAATATTGATGCTGAGTTGTATCAAGGCATCCAAAGTGCCAGGTAAATCCGCTTGGGCGAGCTTGTCTTTAACGGCTTCGGATAACCCGAGCCTGAACTGGGTTTGCAGAGATGCATCATTCCACCCTGAATCAAGGGTCCATCTCTTGAACTCTGCTACGAAATCTTCAACAGGTCTCCTTCCTTGTTTTAAAGCCCTCAATTGGCTGTCAGCAGTACTCTGCCTATTTGGGTCTTCATATAGGCTAGAGAGCTCTGCTAGAAACGTAGGATAGGAGTTGAGAAGAGGGTCATTTTTCTCAAAGAGAGAGTCTGCCCAAGCCCGTGGATCACCTGACATATATGAGATAGTGGTGCAGACTTTGATTTGGTCTGTATTGTAAGTACGAGGTTTTAAATTAAAAAGCAATTGACATGCGTTTTTAAATTCACAAAATTTTTTCCGATCACCTGTAAACACTTGGGGAGGGTTTATTTTGGGCTCACGAGGTTGAGTAGCAGTGAGCTGTGAAACACGGGCTATCTGCTGTCTCAAAGTCTGATTTTCATTTTTCACTTCGGTAAGAGAAAGGATTAATGCATCTACCTTTTGTGTTAGTTGCATCACATGAGTGGCTAATTCTGCTGAATCCATTTTTTTTCTTTTCTGGTTCGTGCAATCTGTAACGCTCTGGCGTTTGTTTTAGTGAACTGGATTTGCAGCTGCAGAATTTCCACTCAGTAGTCCTGTAGAGATGTGTTGAACCACCATATCCAACTCTCCAGACTCATCATTGTGGCCCAGCCTGCTTCAGCATGCACATACACAGATACTCAGATAAGATGTTCCTGGAGTGATAGATTGTATGCGATAGTATAGAGGTGATATACTGAAGGGACAGGCGTGAGTAGTGATAGCAATGATAGGCACTCAGGTAGTAATGTTCAGGAGTGTTAGCAGATGGTGATAGATAGTATGCAGGTAGGTTAGCAATCATGTACAAGTAACAGGTGGTAGGGGACAGCAGATGAAGTGTACAGGAGATGCTAAGTTAGTGCAAGGATATAGATGGTAGTAGGCTCAAGAGCTAGCAATCTAGGTAACGGTGCAGATGATAGATATAGCAGTGCATAGATCCTAGAGATAGCAACAGTCTTTAGTATGCAAGAGTAGATAGTGTAAGTTGATAGGAAGGAATCCCCTGCGGGGTACTTATCACTAGCTGGTTTAGCGAGGTGAGGGGTCCGGTAGTGAGGTAATGATCTTGTAGCGAGATACAGGATCAGGTAGCGAGATACAGGATCAGGTAGCGAGATACAGGATCAAGTAGCGAGACTCCGGTCAATCCAGGTATTGGTAAAATAGCTGGAGGATTCGGCAGCGTCAGACAAGGCTGTATAACAGGCGGTTTGCACGAACACCTTGTGAGTGAAAGCCGGCGATTGAAATAGCCGCTCAGAGCGGCGCCTAGTGATGACATCATTCGGTGTTTAAAGAGATAGGCAGCTATATGCGTTCCACCTAGCTGAATGGTGGAACGCAATGCGGAAGAAATAGGCTAGAAGGGTACCGAAGGTACCAGAATCTTACATGTAGCTGGGCGCCAAGTTATGGATGGCTTTGTAAGTTATGGTTAGTAACTTGAATTTAATTTGTTGGTTGAGTGGCGGCCAATGGAGGGATTGGCAACGAGGGGTAACAGACACAGAGCGGTTTGCAAGGTGGATGAGCCTGGCAGCAGCGTTCATGATGGACTGAAGGGGGGATAGCCTTTTTAAAGGTAAGCCAATGAGAAGGGAGTTGCAGTAATCGAGACAAGAGATGACCAGGGAGTGGATTAGAAGCTTTGTGGTATCATTGGTTAGGAAGGGGCGTATCTTGGAGATGTTGTGGCGGTTGAGGTGGCAAGATTTAGCCAGGGTTGTAGCGGTCAGGGCTGAATTCTGTGTGTAGTGAGGGGAGCAAGCTTGTCTAGGGAGGATGACAGTGAGCTGTTATAGATGGAAGTGGCTAGGTTGGGGCATGCCAGGGGTGAGATTTTGTCATATAGATGGTCAGTAGCAGAGTAGAGCATAGAAGGGTTGAGGTGGCAAAGGTTTTTACAGGTAATTGTTAGGCGGTTGGAGGGAAAGGAGGAGGAAGGCAGGGAGAGTGTGAAACTAATAAGGTGGTGATCTGAGAGTGGGAGAGGTTTGTTGGAGAGGTTGCATGGAGTGCATAGATAGGAGAAGACAAGGTCAAGGGTGTTGCCAGTGGAGTGTGTAGGAGCCGGCATCCATTGCTTCAGGTCAAGGGATGCGGATAGCCTAAGAAGTTTAGAAGCAGTATTAATATTAGCATTAACAGGGATGTTGAAGTCATCAAGAATGATTGTGGGGATTTCAGAAGACAGAAAGTAAGGTAGCCAGGCAGAGAAGTCATTAAGGAAGGTTGATACCAGTCCAGGGGGCCGGTAGATGACAGCGATTCTTAAAGAAGCAGGAGAAAATAGACTAATGCAATGTGCCTCAAAAGAGGAGAATGTCAGTGAGGGAGGTGGGTGAAGTGCTGTATGGGGCTAGAAGGATTCCCACTCCACCTCCCTTCCATCCACTTGGTCTAGGGGTGTGAGTCCAGAGAAGGCCGCCATGGGAGAGGGAAGCAGGAGAAGTAGTATCGCAATTATGAAGCCAGGTTTCGGTGATGGCGAGTAGTGATGATCGAACGGTTCGGGTCGAATATCGGTTCGACCCGAACATTAACAGTTCGAGGTTCTGCCGAATTCAAAACTTTTTGCGGAAAAAGTTCGGAATTCCGCAACCAGAACCGACCAAAATGCAATGGGACAGGAACTGGGCTTTAAAAGCCTGTGATTGGACCAGAACCATCAGTAAAAGCCAATTGAGGGGGCAGGAGGATGCTAGGAATGTGATTGGAGTGACTAGGGGGCCAGATCAGAGGCCAATCATTAGTGAATATGCCCCCCAGTATATAAGATAGCCCCGCCAAATCTCTACCATTTTAATACAGGGCTGTGGAAGAGAGTGGAAGCAGTTCTGTTACTTCTGCTTCAAAGTGTCATTTAGCAATTATTAGTGTGAGGAAATGGATATCTAGTGTAGTTAGGGTACTATTTTCCACTATAGTTAGATTTAGTAATCTAGTTTCTGTAGGGAAAGTGTAAAGTGTAAGGGGACCGTAGTGTAGTGTAGGGTTAACTGACTCTGACTGCTATAGCTGGGTGACAAAACCCTTCCATGTCAGGGTGACCGCTATAGAGAAAAGATAATTTCTCTTAGAATACTTATAGAACCAGATAGTGGTTTCGCCCCTGTCACCCTGCTTTTTGTTGCAGGCGTTTATAGGGCTTTTTTGAGGACATGTTTGGAGACAGGCATGACATCTGAACTTCTGTGTAGGGGTATATATACACACACACATGTATGTATATATACACATACACATATATAGGTGGGAAAGTAGCAGAAACTTATGCTTGCGCTAATTAAATAATTAACACCCATATGGCTTCTCTGCTATAACACCTATATATGTGTATGTGTATAAATACATATAAGTGTGTGTGTATATATGCCCCTATACAGAATTTCAGATGTTTTGCCTGCCTCAAAAGACCCCCAAAAAATGCCCAAAAAAAAACGCCTGCTGCAAAAACACACCTGGGCATTTTTGTAGCTGCCGTTTTTTTGGGCATTTTTTGGGCGTCTTTGGAGGCAGGCATAACATCTGTACTTCTGTGTAGGGATATATATACACACACACACACACACACACATGTATGTATAAATACACATACACATATATAGCTGTGAAAGTAGCAGAAACCTATGCTTGCGCTAATTAAATAATTAACAGGCATATGTCTCCGCTCCTATCACACCTATATACGTGTATGTGTATAAATACATATAAGTGTGTTGTATATATACCCCTATACAGAATTTCAGATGTTTTGCCTGCCTCAAAAGACCCCCAAAAAATGCCCAAAAAAACACCTGCGCCAAAAAAAACGCCCAGGTGTGTTTTTGCAGGCGTTTTTTTGGGCATTTTTGGGGGTCTTTGGAGGCAGGCATAACATCTGAACTTCTGTGTAGGGGTATATATACACACACACTTATATGTATTTATACACATACACATATATGGGTGTTATAGCAGAGAAGCCATATGGGTGTTAATTATTTCATTAGCACAAGCATAGGTTTCTGCTACTTTCACACCTATATATGTTTATGTGTATATATACATATGTGTGTGTGTGTGTGTATATACCCCTACACAGAAGTACAGATGTTATGCCTGCCTCCAAAGACGCCCAAAAAATGCCCCAAAAAAACGCCTGCAACAACACACCTGGGCGGTTTTTTTTTTGGCGCAGACGTTTTTTTGGGCATTTTTTGGGGGTCTTTGGAGGCAGGCAAAACATCTGAAATTCTGTATAGGGGCATATATACACACACACTTATATGTATTTATACACATACACATATATAGGTGTTAAAGCAGAGAAGCCATATGGGTGTTAATTATTTCATTAGCGCAAGCATAAGTTTCTGCTACTTTCACACCTATATACAGTATGTGTATGTGTATATATACATAAATGTGTGTGTGTATATATACCCCTACACAGAAGTACAGATGTTATGCCTGCCTCCAAAGACGCCCAAAAAATGCCCAAAAAAACGCCAGCTACAAAAACGCCCAGGTGTGTTTTTGCAGCAGGCATTTTTTTGGGCATTTTTTTGGGGGTCTTTGGAGGCAGGCAAAACATCTGAAATTCTGTATAGGGGTATATATACACACACACTTATATGTATTTATACACATACACACATATAATTGTGAAAGGAGAGAAGCTATATGGGTGTTAATTATTTCATTAGCGCAAGCATAGTGTTCTGCTACTTTCACACCTATATTTGTGTATGTGTATATATATACATACATGTGTGTGTGTGTATATATACCCCTACACAGAAGTTCTGATGTTATACCTGCCTCCAAAGACCCCCAAAAAATGCCCAAAAAAACGCCTGCTACAAAACCGGCAAGGTGTGAAAATAGCGGAGCCACTATCCTGTTCTAATACAAACAAACTTTTTTTTTCTGGTTCTGGACATGCTACAGAGCTGAAACTTCACAGGTACACTTTTTAGACCCTAAAATCAGACACTAAATCCAAAGAAATCTCATTTTTTTTTTTCAATAATTTTTTCAATAATTGGCTTTCTATCAAAAAAGACAATTTTTAAGAACTTTTTTTGTGTGATTAATAGTCCCTGGGGCATGACCCAGAACCCTAGGCACTTTTTAGGGGCATTTATTGGGTTTTAGGGCTTCAAAATGGTGTTTTTTGTTTTTTGATTACCGAAGTTCGGGTCCCATTTATTTCAATGGGGTTCTGAAATCCGGGCCGAACTTTCGGGAAGTTCGGGTGTTCTGGTCGAACCGAACTTTTGAAAAGTTCGATCATCCCTAATGGCGAGTAGGTTAAAGGAGTTTGTGATGAAGAGGTCATGGAGGGAGGTGAGTTTGTTACAGACAGAGCGGGTGTTCCAGAGGGCACAGGAGAAGGGGAGGCTGGTATTGGTAAGAAGAGGAATGAAGACTAGGTTCTGTGGGAGCGTGGTGAAAAGCCAAATAGAGTCCCTGGGTTTGGGGATATGTCACCAGAGGCAAGGAGAAGGAGAAGGGTGAGGGAGATAATGTGGGAGTGCAATTTTTAAGAAGGGACATGCCCCAGAGTCCTGGAGGTTTTCTCAGTATGTGGATGTAAAATGAGTTGGTAGGAGCAGTAATAGCGAGAGGACAGAAGACAGGGTGATATATATAAGCGGTGGGGGGGGGGGGGGGGAGGAGGGGTGAAGGTGAGTGAGTTTGAGAAGAGAGGACACAACTGTCAGCAGGAGTGGTAGAGAGTGCATGTTACAGAGTGTGAAAAGAGCTAAATAGAGAGACAGTGTCACCTGCAGCCTGAGTGGTGCTTGTTGGTGTAGTTTGATGTGTATTCTCGCCTCGTGTAATCGCTGAAGTGCAGAGCTTGAAGTGCATTCAAGTGATTATTTCTACAGTGACTTGTAGAAATAATCACCTAGACTAGAGAAAGAAGCCTTGAGGAAATATGTCCTGCAACGTGCTCCTCCAGCAACGTGCTGACCCCTTAAGGGTGCACTAAATTTTTACTGGTATAAGGGGGGGAGGGTGGAAATTGGTTAATTAATCATGAGTGGACATAAGGATGCCTAACAGGGTGGACCTTTCACTTCTAAAGTCAGAAAAGTAAGGGGCAAGAATGACTATAAAGATGAGGCCTACTCATAAAGCATTGTAAGACATTTCAGAACAACAAATACATCATATTAATGCACACAGGGCAACAGATGTAAAAAAAGGCACATACCAAAAAGCACAGATACACAGAGAGAATAAACAGGTTCCAGTTGCAGTTAAAGGTGGATGTCTATTAGCAGCTTACACATACCTGTGGAGGGACAGAGAAAAGATGTTCAGATGAAGCAGAGCTGAAAGTGCATATTACTTGTAGAAAGAATCACTTCGAGAAAGAAGCCTTAACCACTTGCCTACAGTGCACTTTCACCCCCTTCCTGCCCAGACTGATTTTCAGCTTTCAGCGCTCTCACACTTTGAATGACAATTGCTCAGTCATGCAACACTGTACCCATAAAAAAATTGTGTCCTTTTTTTCACACAAATAGAGCTTTCTTTTGATGGTATTTAATCACTACTGGGTTTTTTATTTTTTGTGCTATACGCATTTTTCTTTGTTTCTGTCATAAAATTTAGCAAATGAGTAATTTTTCTTCACAAATTTTGGCTAAAATTTATACTGCTACTTATCTTTGGTAAAAATAACCCAAATAAGTGTATATTATTTGGTCTTTGTGAAAGTTATAGAGTCCACAAGTTATGGTGCTAATCATTGAAAATTGATCACACTTGATGTACTCTCATTTCTTGAGACACTAAAAAGTCAGGAAAGTACAAATACCCCCAAATGACCCCTTTTTGGAAAGTAAACATTCCAAGGTATTTAATAAGGGGCATGGTGAGTTTTTTGAAGTTGTAATTTTTTCCCACAACTCTTTGCAAAATGAAGATTTTTTTTTTTTTACAAATTGACGTATTAACCTCCCTGGCGGTGATCCCGAGCGTGACTTGGGGTTGATTTTTTCCATCAGGAGCGGTAACCCCGAGTCAAGCTCGGGGTAGATGTGCAGAGAGCACAGCGGTGTTCTCTTACCTTCTCCTGGCGATTCAGCGATGATCTCTCATTGCTGTGACCGCCAGCCAAGAGTCCCGCCGCTCCTCCGTCGGTGTGATGACTTCCTAGTTCCGTTCCCTGCAGCAGCAATGCTGCATGGGAGCGGAACTAGGGAGGGAAATTAAAAAAAAAAAAAAACGTTGCACCAAACACAAACACATAACACATTTTATATTATATATATATATATATATATATATATATATATATAAATATATATATAAATATATATATATATATATATATATATATATATATATATATACATATATATATGTATATATGTATATATATATATATATATATGTATATATATATATATATATATATATGTGTATATATGTATATATATATATATATATATATATATATATATATATGCACACACACACACACATATATATATATATATATATGTATATATATATATATATATATAAAATTATATTATTGATTCAATTATAATTCATGCGTTATATATTACATACAGTGGGTACGGAAAGTATTCAGACCCCCTTAAAGTTTTCACTCTTTGTTATATTGCAGCCATTTGCTAAAATCATTTAAGTTCATTCTTCTTCCTCATGAATGTACACATAGCACCCCATACTGACAGAAAAACACAGAATTGTTGACATTGTTGCAGATTTATTAAAAAAGAAAAACTGAAATATCACATGGTCCTAAGTATTCAGACCCTTTGCTCAGTATTTAGTAGAAGCCCCCTTTTGATCTAATACAGCCAGGAGTCTTTTTTGGAAAGATGCAACAAGTCTTTCACACCTGGATTTTGGGATCCTCTGCCATTCCTCCTTGCAGATCCTCTCCAGTTCTGTCAGGTTGGATGGTAAACGTTGGTGGACAGCCATTTTTAGGTCTCTCCAGAGATGCTCAATTGGGTTTAAGTCAGGGCTCTGGCTGGGCCATTCAAGAACAGTCACGGAGTTGTTGTGAAGCCACTCCTTCCTTATTTTAGCTGTGTGCTTAGGGTCATTGTCTTGTTGGAAGGTAAACCTTCGGCACAGTCTGAGGTCCAGAGCACTCTGGAGAAGGATATCCCTGTACTTGGCCGTATTCATCTTTCCCTCGATTGCAACTAGTCGTCCTGTCCCTGCAGCTGAAAAACACCCCCACAGCATGATGCTGCCACCACCATGCTTTACTGTTGGGACTGTATTGGACAGGTGATGAGCAGTGCCTGGTTTTCTCCACACATACCGCTTAGAATTAAGGCCAAAAAGTTCTATTTTGGTCTCATCAGACCAGAGAATCTTATTTCTCACCATCTTGGAGTCCTTCAGGTGTTTTTTAGCAAACTCCATGCGGGCTTTCATGTGTCTTACACTGAGGAGAGGCTTCCGTCGGGCCACTCTGCCATAAAGCCCCTACTGGTGGAGGGCTGCAGTGATGGTTGACTTTCTACAACTTTCTCCCATCTCCTGACTGCATCTCTGGAGCTCAGCCACAGTGATCTTTGGGTTCTTCTTTACCTCTCTCACCAAGGCTCTTCTCAGTTTGGCCGGACGGTCAGCTCTAGGAAGGGTTCTGGTCGTCCCAAACGTCTTCCATTTGAGGATTATGGAGGCCACTGTGCTCTTAGGAACCTTAAGTGCAGCAGAAATCTTTTTGTAACCTTGGCCAGATCTGTGCCTTGCCACAATTCTGTCTCTGAGCTCTTCAGGCAGTTCCTTTGACCTCATGATTCTCATTTGCTCTGACATGCATTGTGATCTGGAAGGTCTTATATAGACAAGTGTGTGGCTTTCCTAATCAAGTCCAATCAGTATAATCAAACACAGCTGGACTCAAATGAAGGTGTAGAACCATCTCAAGGATGATCAGAAGAAATGGAAAGCACCTGAGTTTAATATATGAGTGTCACAGCAAAAGGTCTGAATACTTAGGACCATGTGATATTTCACTTTTTCTTTTTTAATAAATCTGCAACAATGTCAACAATTCTGTGTTTTTCTGTCAGTATGGGGTGCTATGTGTACATTCATGAGGAAGAAGAATGAACTTAAATGATTTTAGCAAATGGCTGCAATATAACAAAGAGTGAAAAATTTAAGGGGGTCTGAATACTTTCCGTACCCACTGTATATATATATATATATATATATATATATATATATATATATATATATATATGTGTGTATATATTTATTTTATTTATTATTTTTTATTTTTTACACAGTTTTAAAAAAAATGTTTTGATCATTTTTATTCCTATTACAAGGAATGTAAACATCCCTTGTAATAGAAATAGGCATGACAGATTCTCTTTATTGTGAGATCTGGGGTCAAAAAGACCTCACACCTCTCAACTACACTAAAAAGAAAAAAAAAAAAAAATGTTGAAAAAGAAAAAAAAAAAAAAAAAAAAAAAAGCGGCCCTTTAAACCGGTTGCTAGGCAACGACTTTTGACGTAGCTCCGGTCCTCCAAGACCATAGAGTCGAGTGAGGGCCATCTTGCCCTCACTCGACTTCCTGTCTCTGAAGATCCGGGATCGGATAGTTTTCCCCGCTGCCGGCGGGTCCGGTAAGCTGGGAAAACGTCTGGGACGCGGCGGGAGGGGGGGGGCACCTCTTCCCCTGCACCGTAAGGGTAATTCCGCGGCGAATCCGTCACTGGGACCACCCTTATCTGAAAGCCGACCGCCCACCGTTTAAAAAAATACCGGGGTTATGGCAGCTATCTGCTGCCATAACCCCAGTATTTAGCTTTTAATGGCCGACGCATATAGTCGTTAGGCGGTCGGTAAGTGGTTGCATGTATATGGCAAACAGGTGACGATGACTGATGGGGTGACAGGTGATGATGACTGATGGGGTGACAGGTGACGATGACTGATGGGGTAACAGATGACGATGATTGATGAGGTGACAAGTGACGATCACTGATGAGGTGACAAGTGACGATGATTGATAGGGTGATAGATGACGATGACTGATGGGATGACAGGTGACGGTGATTGATGGGGTGACAGGTGACGGGCGATGGTCACTGATGGGTGACAGGTGACGGGCGATGGTGCACGGAGGTACTGATGGCAGTCTCTGGTGACCAGTGAACTTTAGGCTATGTTCACATGTGAGCGTAGCGATCGCGGGCAGAAACACTGCGATTTCCGCCTGCCGAATCGCGGTAACATTGCTCAAACTACGCATGACGCCCCAAGGAAGCTCTTGTACCTTTTTTGGGAGTCATGCGTTGTTTGGGCGATGTTACCGCGATTCGGCAGGTGGAAATCGCGGCAACATCGCACATCGTTTGGGGTGCTATTGCAAATCACGGGCAACGCACAGGCGTCCCGCAATTTGCAATGATTTCCGGATCGCGGGCAGAATCGCGGTGATTCTGCCCGCGATCGCTACGCTCACATGTGAACGTTATGGGTGTCAATTTCTGGGCACTGATGAGGTGACTGTTGGGTGACAGGTGCAATTGAGGGGGGGGGCTGAGGACTGTGTGGGGACATTTATTTGTGTGATTTTACTTTGACAGGTGTACAGAGCAGTAACTCACTATTTCTAGCTCTGCTCTCCTGACACTGGAAACTGTGTAAGGGGAGAAGAGATAGTAACAGTGAGTTACTGCCCTGTGTTTACATTTTGTGATCGGCTGTGAATGGATTCACAGCCGATCACATAGTAAACAGTCACTGCCAGTGACTGTTTACTACTGCCGGTGACTAGCTGTGTTCCTAGGGAACACAGAGCCACCGACATGACCGCGCTGCGCGCTCCCGATCGCGCATGCGCGGTCTTCTCCTGCTTTCCTCTATTGTGATCGGCTGTGTCATTGGAACACAGCCGATTACGTGGGAAACAGCCATGCCCATTGGCTGTTTCCCCCCTGCCGGTGACAAGGGGTGTCCCGGGGACACGCCGACACCGGCAGTCCAGGGCGGCGAACACGCGATTGCGCGCCTGCCCTGCTGAATGGGATCACGTCATATGACGTCTTCCCAGAACAATGGCCACACCGTCCTGCCATCAATTGACGGTGGGCGGCAAGTGGTTAAGGAAAGATGCGCTGCATTGTGCTCCCCCAGCAATGCGCTGACCCCTTAAAGGTGCACTAAATTTATACTGGTATAAGGGTGGTGGTGGAAATTGGGTAATTAATCATTAGTGCATATAAGGATGCCTAACAGAGATCTCCCTTGAAGAGAAGCTGCTCAAGGAATTTCTTGCATGAGAGTTCCTCTGACAAGCTTTTTAGCCATAGAATCTGCCACATTTGGATGGAGAGAAGGCTCATCCTGCAAATCTGGCAAAGACTATCTAACAAGCCATTCACTCAGTAGCGTAAGACCATAGGTAAAAGCTATAGGTGGTAGTGAATAGAGGGTCAATAGATGAAGCTAGGGTCAGCCAATTAAAATATGGCTCCAAAGAGGGCTTCTAAACTTTTGTCCACTGGGTCCTTAAACACGGGATTATCCTCCACAGGGACTGTTAATGTAATGTCTTGTGAAAAAAAGAAATAGCTAGATCCACCACAGGGACTGTCCATTTCTGCATGAAAACATCTTCAATAGGACATTGTTGTGAAATGTTTAAGAGGAGCAATGGTTTTACAGGGGGAAGACAGTAACCGTGAAAGAGCTAATGGACTGCAAAGGTCTTAGCAGATTTGGTAAATTTAGAGAACCCATGCTGGAGAACTTATGGTGCACAGACTTAGGCTGCTCTAAAACTAACCAGATCATACCACATCAATAAGGATAGCAATGGTATTCTTAAGCTTGGATAAAATCTCAGCTGATGGTGTCTCATCTTTATCCGTTTTCACTGAAGAAGAGGGGAGATATTCTTGTCTACCTCCTCAAGCAGTGTATCAGCCGCAAGAGCAAATTCAATCTGAGCTAGCAAGGCCATCTAACCCCTTGTTTCTATGCTTGTAATCTGCCATGTTCGGTGTGAAATGTCCCCTAAGGGGTTCTTGCAATCTTTGCTGCTGCATAGGGTAAAGAGTCAAATCTCATGTGGCAGACACTATAGGCTGCTGAACCCAGGAAGGATCGCTGTGCTGCACTGAGTTAGCTGGAAGCCAGATGCCAGCTGAGAGAGCGTGACAAGAAAAAGAGAATGGCATGGGCATGTGGAGTAAACTCACTAAAGCTGAGGCTGTGCAGACTTGTGACCGAAGGCCAGTGGAAAATAGTGGCAAATCTAAATATCCGGTGCTCCCAATCTATGGCTGCGGAATATAATTTTAAGTGTCAAAGCTTACGATCTGCTGAAGCCAAAGTCACAGGCGTGTTTGCTCCCTGACACAGAGAAGGGCACATGTCCTTGTAATTGCTGTGGCAGTGGTGGCTTTGAAAGCTGGTATTGGAATAAACCGAGCTGTCAGCCAACAACCAAGTTGACCTGATGGGAAACTGGTCTCTTCGTTCCCATGCTGACTCTGCCTACCACTTGTACAAAACACCTTGCTATGGAGGGAGTACACTGAGAAAGGAGTGTCCTGTATATACACTGACTGCGGGCATCGACAGGTACATGAATCAGGCACAAGCGTTGCCACATTAGGTGTTGTGCCCTGGTGGATTTCTACATGGTGTCTACAACACCCTTTATGAATTCTACATGGTGTCTACAACACCCTTTATGAATTCGCCTGTGTATGTCTGACATTAAACATTTCCTAGACTTCACTGTGCTATGAATGTCTTATGAAATGAAATATTCTGAGAAGACCAAAACTATGCATTATTTCTATGTGAAATAAGGAGTTAGTGGAGGCGTCATGCAGAGGAATAACAGAGTTGCATATATTTGCTCACATGGAAAAATAGCTAGACTGTACAAGGTTAGTTGCAGCTGTGGCAGTCTTTTGGCATTTAGACCCAGGTTCTTTGGTCACCTTACTACTACCGCAACTAGTTCTAGGTTTGTATAAAAAAAGATTAGGTATTTCTTAGTGTATCTTTAATATGTTCAAACAAGCTAGACAAATTATATAACCTCATTTAACCTAACATCTGGCACGTCAGGCTGAACCAGATGTTCTAGGAGCTGTTCTCGTCACATTCTTATTTTGAATCCTTTTCTGTAAAAGAAACAATAATTATTATTATTAATATAATTTGCAGAAACCATTGATTAAAATGAAACTCTGCAATATTCTAAAGGTATTCTAAAGGGACATATGAGGAACTTTGGCCTGCATTTTAGTCTCTCTGGGTATTAAAGCAGAATTTAAAATATATTTAATGACAAAACCTTTTTTTCTTTTTTTATTTTGGACAGGGTAAGGAATGGTTTAAACCACTGAAATCATTTTTTTTTGTTAACTGTGTCTCATTAGAGGGATTTCATTTCCCTTCCTCTTTAGTAGGCTCAACAGGAATTTAGAGGACATCCTTCTAAAGTGAGGCAAATCCTCTCTTAGACAGTTGCCATGGGATCAAGTGTCTCAGTTGGGAGATTTTTCCTCTATTCCTGTTCTGGTAGCAACTCAAGATTTTAGATTTTTCCTAACTTGAGGCCCCTTTCAGACTGATCGGGTCTACCTGTAGACTGAAAACAGATGGATGGGGACCCATTCCCCATCCATCTGGCGGATCAGATCAGGTAGGAGTTGGATGGAAATGGACAGGCAGTTTGTTTCCATCCGGCAGCTCTATAAAGAGCAGTGGGCAGTGTCTGTGTCCGCTCTGCATCAGCGGAGCGGACACTGACCTGTTATCTGCCTGCTCAGTGGGGATCAGTGGAGAGATTCCCTTCTGAGCGGGCGGATCCACTGAGGGACACTGCCAGTGTGAAGGGGGCCTTAATTCCGTCTGACATTGTTTATCAGGACAATTAGGGAAAATAAATCTCCCAAATGGGACACAAACAATAAAATAACCTGAGAGTGGTTCTAACCCCTCACCACTCTATCCAAGTCAGATGTAAAAGTGACGCCTTTAGTTACACTTTAATCAATTTTTTGGAAGAATAAGAACCTCTGTTGGGCTGGTATTGCTGTCTGCGTCCCCCGCCCCCCTCTCCTAGAAGGATTTTACTGTCATTTTTTGTTTTTTGTGGCACTAGTTAGCAACTTATTATGAATGACAAGTTGTTATTGTGGGTAAAGGCTATATATGGTACTTATTATTTGCCAAACCACACTTGCTTAGTAAATTCCTATGCAGTTTTGCAATGTTTTTAAAGCAAATATTGTCAAACAACAAAAGTCATGTGTATTCTTATAGGATTTTTGCTGTGTGTTGAGTGTTTTTTTCCAGATATGTGCAGTAATCCAGTGTGAGGTTGCTTACTGTTGCTCTTTCTATTTGTGCAGGGTGACTTGTCTTGTCTCCAACCCTCCAGTAGTTTTCTGCAGGAAACCTGTAGTTGGTGGACCTGCTTGGTCCCTCCCACAGCTCTGCTCTCTGCTCTCTGATAAATGTCACTGCTGCTTTTACAAGGTAATGGATGAAAAGAGTAGTTAAAAAACACGAAGAGCATGGACGGAGGGCCAGCATGACAGGGGTTAAAGGGTCTGGGAGCTGTAGGCTTAGGTCTATATTTTTTTTTTTTTAAACTTCAAATATTTAAAACAATTTAAATAATAAGACCCAGTCTACAAGAAAGTTTTGGATTGGGGACAAGTCTGGGAGGGGTGGAGCTGTGGGGAGTTGTTAGACTGAGTGGGGGGTAGGGATCTCCAGTCGGAAGAGAGACCAGCAAAGAAAAACTTCCCTATCGCCTGCCCTGGTAAAATTATTGTTGGGTTAAGGGTTGTTGGGGATGATTGTTGTTAAGCAGCTGCCGGGGTGCAAGGTCCTGTTAGGTTACTGTGGGCACTAAAAAGGTACTTGGTAGGGACTCGTCTGAGGTATGGCTCCCAGTTGTTCTAATGGAGGTATCTGCGGCTGGTTGTCTCCAAGTCGGTGGCGTTGCGGCTGGAAGCCTGTTTTAAGTAGGTTTCAGGTATTTTTCTTGTGAGTGATGCCTACTATGACCTTGAGGCTCCAGTTATACTGTATTTACCTTGTATTTAAGTTGTTATGTTTTGTTTATGTGTTATGTATTACTTTGGTTAATAAAAGGCTGCTTTGGCTATTGTCCGAGTGATTATTAAAAGGGTTGGAGGGTGTGGTAAAGGTCAAAGTGGAAGGAGACAAGAGGTCTTTAGTACCCTAGTCAAGGCATTTGGCACACACAAAGTGGATTTATATCGGTTGTGGCTATTTAGAAACGTTTTTTTTAAATAAAAGTTTTTGTGCCTGGAGTTCAACTTTAAATAAACTTTGCATCAGATATATTTTTTCTTATTAAGTGCATGCATGCTACATAATGGGGGAGATTTACTAGAACTGGGACTCAGCTGTTAATAGTAACCAATCAGCTAAATTCAATTTGTTCAATGAAGCTTTGACAATAACACCTAGCAGCTATGCACAGTTGCACTAGATTCTCTGTGCTCCAGTTTTAGTAAATCAACTTCAATGCATAGGTGTAACGCGTACAGGTATGCATTACCTCTCATAGGGATCACAGTACTCCCCTTCATCTGGTTTACCTATCATAAGGAGGGCAAAATCTTAGTTTAGGTGTCATTCAATTTTAGCTGTGGTGGTTGGTTATGCCTGTGGGGAGAGGGTATCTTTGCTGGGGATGAGGGGGATTTAAGACTGGGGATGCTGCTTGCGGGGAAATCTTTTTGGTTAAGGGTTTTTTTTTTTTTTGCTCGGGTGTGGTTCTTTTAGAGGAGAAACATTTTGGTTTAGGAGCTAGTTTGCTTCCAGGTGAATTTTTTTCCTAGGAGGGTCAGCTTGCTTGCATTGATTTTGATTTTTGCTTGTGGGGGGAGTATCTTTTTTTTCTGGGGGGGGGAGGAGTTGCGTGGTAGAGGTAAAATTGTTGCGTGTGGAAGGTTTTCCCAGGGGGGCTGTGGGATAATTTAGGGAAGGAAATTCTTGTTTGGAGCAGTAATTTTTGCTGGGGGAGTTGCTTGGGGGGAAAGAAGAGTGGTGGATGGGACAATGTAGGCTTAAATTTAAGATTTTTTTTCTGGGAAGGGGAGAAGAGGAAGGTTTGTACTTTGGGGGATGGAGATTTTTGCTGTGGTGTGGCCTCTTGGTGAAGGGGAGGGAGAAGGAAAATGTTGCTTGGAAATGGCTATGCCTGAATACCATCAGCCCTTGGTGTTTGTTAGACCTCTGTTTGCTGCTAGTGAAGCATTCATGAGTGAGCAATGTACATCACAACATATAGAGTTCAGACGTCAGGAGTATTTAAAGTACAGCACAGTATAGAGAGGTCAGGATTATGCAACATACCATGCACATTACATATGCCTGACTTCCAAAATCTTTATGCTGTACAGTATATTACCTTCACTATATAGCTCTGTGTTACATACTTATGGGAACTGCATTCTGTACACTTGAGTGTACCTTGCATACTTCCATTGCTGAATCCAGTACATTAGGATGTACGGTACATATTCCAGACCCCTGCACTCTGTACTCTGGGCTATACGCTACCATATAACCACAGCATTTTGTACTCAGGAATGACCACTGCATTTTTATGCTGGGCTATAGGTAACATTATCCGGATTTGAATGCTAAGACTGAAGCAGTCAGAAGTGTGCAACGTACAGCACAGTATACACAGCCCAGCGTTAACAGTGCAGTGGTCAGGAATATGTAACATATGCTACAGCATGCAGGTGCATTAGTCAGGATTATGTAAACTATAGAGGACACTGAATCTATTTTGCATAGATATATAGTTGGTAAGGTTGAATAAGGACAGTTCTATGTGTGTGTATGTTTATGTCACTACTTATTTTCAATATCCTTGTACAATGTGCTCACTAAGAAATACATCTAGGTTTCAAAGTTTTTTAACCTAATCTAAATCCCCTGCTGACCACCAAATGTGGAAGGGAGTTCCCCAACCTCACTGCTCTAAAAGTAAAGAACCCCTTATGCAGTTTAAGTTTGAACGGCTTCTCATTCAACTTCATTGTGAGGCTTTGTGTCTTCTTTAGAGACCTTAGGTTCAATAGTTTCCTCCCAATGATGCAATCATCATTCAAATATTTGAAGAGTGCGATTATATCGCCTCTTACGTGTCTCTTCTTCTGAGGAGAATATGTTTAAAAAAGTAGGGACAAGGTGCTTTGGGGTGGGGGGCTGAGACCCTCCTGCCCTAAAGCATCCCCCCATGTTGAGGCCATGTGGCCTGGTATGGTTAAGTATAAGGGGGGGGCTCACTTGTCCCCCCCTTTCCTGGTCTATTGGGCTGCATGCTGGCATGGGGTTCCCTTTAAAATCCATACCAGACCCAAAGGGCCCAGTATGGATTAGGGGGGGACCCACACTGTTTTTTTCCAGAATTTTCCCCATTCTTCTGTTTAAATTTCAACTTTCCCGGCCCACTCCTTAACAACCAGCTATTTTCTTCTCACAGAATTGGAATCAGTCAATCATTTTTCGATCAATCCGAATTCAAATTTTTCCGAAAATTTGGAATTTGTTAGAGAATTAATAAAGTAAACGAAATTAAACAAAACTAAAAGAATTACCAAAACGAATCAACAAAAAAAAAATTTGTAACATAACTAATCTTTCCGAAATAAAAAAAAATATTAGTATATCCACTCTACACATGTCTACCATGATCATCTTTTATGGGGCAAATATGTCCTGACCTAAACTTTTTCTACTATTAATATATTTAAAATAATATTCTGTGCTATCTGGTACATACCTTTTACTGTCATATGTTACATACCTATGGATGCTGTTGAGCTGTATGTTGCATGCTTCTGCCCACTGCATTCAGTATGCTGAGCTGTATGTTATGTACTTCTTACCCTGAACCCTGTACATTATATACTCCTGACCTTGTACAAATGACCATACTGGGAGCTGTGTTTTGTCCTTCTGCTACAGGGAAACCATATGTGAGATGTGTAAGATAACTCTTATCTTTGACAACCAAGAGGTTACTAAAAAGTTATTTGATTTACTAAAGCAGAACTAAATTTTCCTAAACAGAAAATCACTAGAGGGTAGATATGCAAAGTCTCTTTTACCAATATACCTTTTCTCTGGTTCCTGGTGTATTTTTTGCGTACACTACACAGCACATGTTCCATGCAGTTTACAGCCTGGGTTTATTTTCGGCATACCCAGATATGAACCGGGTTTAGAAGGCAATGTAGCTTCTGTCCATTTACATAATCAGCAGCTGCTTGATGGCCAAAGAGGAGTGTCGTGGGATCTGGAAGAATTGGATGTGGAGATGCAGCTGTAGCAGAATCCTGGACCCATTATTGCTGGACAGCACAGTCGGTGGTAGGTGTGATCTGCAAGTATGCTGTTCATACTTTCAGGTCATGGCAAAAGCTCAGCCCCACCGTCAGTTTACTTCCCAATTAGCATTATTCTTGCCTCTCTAATTTATGTCTCCTCCCTACCTTTGAGAAATCCTGACACGATCTACTTAAGTTTTGGTCTGGTTTATAGCAAAATTTGCAAATCATCCAAGCAAGTCATCAATAAGTTCCAGCAGTTATGTAAACAGACTTTCAGGGTCTGACATAATGCACGATGCTTACCGCCAATAAGGCTAGATTCATAGCTGGATTGCTTACCTTTGTTGAAATAAATGTTGCGGGGATTCTAAGGTTCCAGCAGGGTTGTGATAACATTCAGGTGAGGAAGCCGCCAACCATGTCTGGATCCATTAAAAAGAGCTTGTTTTTCATTGTTGTTACAGTCAAATTATGTATTTTAAAAATATATATATATATATATTTCCACATTTACTAGGGTTTTTTTAAACCTCCGTCCAATTTATTTTTATGCAACGTTTATGTTTAGCCTTCAAGTTAAGAATTCTTGACATTTACCATTATTTT
The DNA here is from genome assembly GCF_965119305.1 of Pelophylax lessonae. NCBI lineage: Eukaryota > Metazoa > Chordata > Amphibia > Anura > Ranidae > Pelophylax > Pelophylax lessonae. The sequence goes on along the minus strand of NC_138771.1, from coordinate 56,889,674 downwards.
TCAGCCTTCCTCATTCGGATACAGGGTAACTCTGATAACACAGATAAACAGCTATTTGGATCCAAGGCACAAGGATGAAGTGCCATCCCACTGGAACTGGAGTATGCTGGTAGCAATTGTGGAGGTGTTTCCCACGATAGATGGGTCTTTTGGGTAGTTGCATGCTATTGGGGTCTCTGGCCCAGCTATCCACACAATGGTTCTGACAGTGGGGGGCCTTCACACTGGCTGCAGATCACTTGCCCAGCTAGCTCTACCTCATCAGTTGTGGTCTCCTGGAGCATTTAAGGGAGAAAAGCACAGAACAGTGTCTTCCCTAAAAGGGGCTTGCTCCTGCATCTTAGCATTGTGAGTAAAAGGCACTCCACTACATGAGAATTAGGATACCGCAGAGGATACAGCAGTGTAAAACTGGCCAGTAGCAGGGCAGTTTTCAGGGATAATTTGTCAGAATGTCAAAACTGGAGCTACAGTATATGGTACAGGCAGGGCTTTACTACAAAGTTAGGAAAAAGCAGCACGCACAATATTTGATATACCATATAAATCAACACTAATATAGACTAAGTACCATGCTAACCCCCTAGTATCAAAAACCAAATGTAGCACAGACCCCAGACCGGGCTGGCTGTTTTGTCCCAGGTTCCATTCACTACGAGGCACACAGCATCCAGGCACACAGCAGTTCCACAGTTTCACAGCTCAAGAAACAGGCAGTGCATGTTTTTTGTAGCAGAATGCCGGTTGAACTTGGTAAGGCTCAGGGTTGAGCCTTGGGATACTCCAAATTTAGTGCAAAATATAATGGAGGACACTCTTTGGCTATGACCGACTTTTTGGGGTGAAACCCCTTTTAAGATTAGTAATAGGTGAACTACAGCTCAGTAATTTCTAATGCACAAGCAAACCTGAGCAAGCAAATATGGAACAGCTTGTCCAAGGGTTAACATGGACATTTTCTAGGATCTCTCTCTCTCTCAGGCCTGTACAGGACTGTGTCCTGTGTACTTGAATGCTTTTCTGCAGTACCAGCAAGCTTCTGTGCTGTAAGCCTCCAAGCCAGACCCTCTGTAGACTTCCTACGTCCTCCAAACTGCTCCCACCAACTTTAGACATGGGTTCCTTAGCTCTCCCTGAGCTTGGACACCGATGGCCTCCTTCAGCTAAGTGATCCAGAGGGTCACAACCCCGGGGCTGGGTCTTCTCCAATAGGAGAAGGACCCTGTTGTTCCAGGCCCCAGCCTATTTATACACACCTCAGCAGCCTATTGGTACCTAAAGGGATTGGCTGTATGAATATGTAAGTTCAGGGTCTGCTTCTTCCAACCCACTAAATTCTAAAACTCACTAGAAACCAGGGGAAAGCAGTTGAGTCTGAAACCAGAGGAATCCAGACCAGCTAAAAAGCAATCAAACTTTGCTCTACTGGCTACAGAGAAGCTAACAAAAACGAAATTTGCTTTAATACTACTAGCAACCTAACTAGAGGGGGGCTCCACACAATGATATGTGGAACATAATAAACATATACTATAATCAGTGCATATTACTGAGTGAACACAGTGACAACACTATAAAATATCTGTATAGATCAAATTAAAACAGCGCTGCCACATTAAATAAATTGTTATATAAATATGAGCGATAATCAACTTCTATTTAAATAAGGTGCAAAGTGTCCAAAATTATGTGCAAATTTTATGCAGCTGCTGTGCATCCAAGTGAATCTTGGAGAAAATGTGAAAAATAAAGTTAAAACAGCGTTAGCATCACATGAAAAATTGACATGAAAAAAATTCACTATTTAATAGAAAATACACAAGTAATAAACCGGACTTATTCTTAGCACCGGATATTACGATGGTCCGGACGAGATATAAATAGACCAACAGTGCCCGGAAATGATGTCTTTGAAAACGCCCACTTTACGGGTGAAACGCGTTGACGTAATTTCCGGCACACGGGTACGCATCGTCACATCCGGTTTTACTTCCTGGAATCAGTGGAACGCACGCCGTCAGCGGCGCTCCTTACCTTTTGTACACATTCAATGCGAGCTTTGTTCGTTCATCTTGTAAGTACAATTCATGTTTTGCGGGAATAAATTTTAAAGAACGTATTACACTATTGGCCCCTTCTCTTTTCTTTCATCTGGGAACAACGGAGACCTTTTGGAGCGATCCTAAATAAGGCATTCCTTTTTCCCTGGGATTATCCATATTGAAGCCTGGCCATCTAAGCCTTATATGATCCTATCAAGCGTGTCTGATACATATCTGTGGTGAGTAGGGGACCTGGAGGGACGGGCCACTCACTTGAGCACTGCTTGATCAGACGGTTTCTTCACCTGAGCACCTTATTTTTATTACACCAAGATTTAAGGACTTTTTTAGGAATATTTATTGTGATCTATGGTGATTCATTACTAGTCCATATTTATTTATATATATTTATTGTGATTTATTGCTGGTTCACATCTATATTTATAACATTTTTTTATATATTTATATTGATCACCTTGCACTTTTAGAACCATATTACATCCACTAGTCAATTTTTCATGTGATGCTAGCGCTGTTTTAACTTTATTTTTCACTATAAAATATCTGACATCAGCCATTAAGTGCCAGTGAGAATTAAATTTCAAAAAAGAAACTTATGTGTGACTGTTTGAAACCAGTCAATCCTTCTTGATAGATGTGCTCCTCCTAAAGAATCCACCCCCCCGCCTTAGTGCCAAGTGAGTGCTTACCTGTCATGGTCTTACCTTGCCTTCCTGTTGGCAGTCATCTTGGACAAGTGCAGAGTGCTGTCTTTTATAAACTGTTTGCATCATCACTTGTCTGCTGCCTGGGCGTCTCTCAGTGATAATGTTGCACACTTGAATATATATCACCTGAGGGCTTGCAGTCTTTGCCCTTGTGTTTGTGCTCCAAGGTGCATCACTGCTAGCAGTCTTCTGTTCTCCGTGTTCCTCTGTGTATGACCTGGCTTGGCTGATGACTTTCCTGGCTCTCGATTCCAGACGACCCCGCATCGGCAGACAATCCAGCATCAGCAGACTACCTGCTACTTGACTCGACCCCGGCTTGGATGACTACCTGCTTCTAGACTCAATCCCGGCTTGGGTGACTACCTGCTTCTCCAGCATTGGCAGACTACCCGCTACTGGACTCGACACCAGCTATGGAGGACTACCCACTTCTAGACTCGATCCCGGCTTGTATAACTACCCGCTTCTGGACTTGACCCCAGCTGTTCCTGATTTTGCTCCTCATTCTTGCTGTGCGTTTATTGTTGCTGTCCTAATAAACTGCTTGATTTTACTTGCATCTTCGTGTGGTCTGTTTTTTTTTTTCATGGTACCCTGACATTACCATAAGGATATGGCCCCCAATCCCTTAGTAGTCATATTAGGCATTGGTGTTATAATGCTTAGATGGCTTTATGGGGCTCCACCACTTCACTTTAATAGAAGTCTCCAAGACAAAGACAGGAATGTTTCCAATAGTATATATCCCGTAAAAACAGCTTTATTACAAAAAGTTAAAAACACTCACATTTGATATGCATAAATAGAGCTTATTCAGATTACAATGTTGTAATCGGCATGTATGGACGTGCATGGTGACGTTAGCATTTCTGACTCCACTCAACACGTTTCATCATAGGTAACCATTAGATGGCTTGATAGTTTAGGTGACAACAGAAGCAACTGTGACAGTTATACGCGACATGCCCTGAATGTAATTGTTTGAAGAAACAGATAAGTTGCTGGGTTTAGTGCTATTTTAACGTACAGGGGTTGGTTTACTAAAACAGAAAAATGCAAAATCTGGTGCAGCTGTGCATGGTAGCCAATCAGCTTCTAGCTTCAGCTTGTTCCATTCAGGGTCGGACTGGCCATAGGGCAGATCGGGCATATGCCCGGTGGGCCGAGGCTTCTGCTCCGCGCGCATGATTTTCACTAGTGAAGTGTCCCTCCGCTCTGATGCCGGTTGCCGCTGGCCTCTCCGCGGCCGTTTCCGCGGAGAGGGCCGGCCGCCGCATTACCGGCCGGTGGCCGCTACCGCATATTCTTCTAGCCGCCCGCCCCGGGTTACGGGTATGTCCCGACTCCCCGTCACTCCTAAGGCACTGTTTGGGCTGGCCGCTCGCGGCGGCCGTCTCCGCAGCCACCCAGCGTAGCTATGGAGGGGTGGACCAGGTGACCGTGTCTCACTGTGAAGGGGTGGAGCTAGAGGGGACCCCTTCTGCCTGTCGGGTTGAGAAGAAGCGGGAACAGTGTCTCTGGCTCTGCAGCCGCACGCACCGCAGACAACACACCACCCAAGCCAAGGGCCGGCTGCAAGGTAAGGAAAGGGCATCCCATCCCTCCCACCGCCACCCCTCTCCTGGATCCCACCATCCCTCCCACCGCCACCCCTCTCCTGGATCCCACCATCCCTCCCACCGCCACCCCTCTCCTGGATCCCACCATCCCTCCCACTGTCATCCCTCTCCTGGATCCCACCATCCCTCTCACTGCCACCCCTCTCCTGGATCCCACCATCCCTCCCACCACCACCACTCTCCTGGATCCCACCATCCCTCTCACTGCCACCCCTCTCCTGGATCCCACCATCCCTCTCACTGCCACCCCTCTCCTGGATCCCACCATTCCTCTCACTGCCATCCCTCTCCTGGATCCCACCATCCCTCCCACCGCCACCCCTCTCCTGGATCCCACAATCCCTCCCACCGCCACCCCTCTCCTGGATCCCACCATCCCTCTCACCGCCACCCCTCTCCTGGATCCCACCATCCCTCCCACCGCCACCCCTCTCCTGGATCCCACCATCCCTCTCACCGCCACCCCTCTCCTGGATCCCACCATCCCTCTCACCGCCACCCCTCTCCTGGATCCCACCATCCCTCCCACCGCCATCCCTCTCCTGGATCCCACCATCCCTCTCACCGCCACCCCTCTCCTGGATCCCACCATCCCTCCCACCGCCATCCCTCTCCTGGATCCCACCATCCCTCTCACCGCCACCCCTCTCCTGGATCCCACCATCCCTCTCACCGCCACCCCTCTCCTGGATCCCACCATCCCTCCCACCGCCACCCCTCTCCTGGATCCCACCATCCCTCTCACCGCCACCCCTCTTCTGGATCCCACCATCCCTCCCACCGCCACCCCTCTCCTGGATCCCACCATCCCTCTCACCGCCATCCCTCTCCTGGATCCCACCATCCCTCTCACCACCACCCCTCTCCTGGATCCCACCATCCCTCCCACCGCCACCCCTCTCCTGGATCCCACCATCCCTCTCACCGCCACCCCTCTCCTGGATCCCACCATCCCTCTCACCGCCACCCCTCTCCTGGATCCCACCATCCCTCCCACCGCCATCCCTCTCCTGGATCCCACCATCCCTCTCACCGCCACCCCTCTCCTGGATCCCACCATCCCTCCCACCGCCATCCCTCTCCTGGATCCCACCATCCCTCTCACCGCCACCCCTCTCCTGGATCCCACCATCCCTCTCACAGCCACCCCTCTTCTGGATCCCACCATCCCTCCCACCGCCACCCCTCTCCTGGATCCCACCATCCCTCCCACCGTCATCCCTCTCCTGGATCCCACCATCCCTCTCACCGCCACCCCTCTCCTGGATCCCACCATCCCTCTCACCGCCACCCCTCTCCTGGATCCCACCATCCCTCTCACCGCCACCCCTCTCCTGGATCCCACCATCCCTCCCACCGCCATCCCTCTCCTGGATCCCACCATCCCTCTCACCGCCACCCCTCTCCTGGATCCCACCATCCCTCCCACCGCCATCCCTCTCCTGGATCCCACCATCCCTCTCACCGCCACCCCTCTCCTGGATCCCACCATCCCTCTCACCGCCACCCCTCTCCTGGATCCCACCATCCCTCCCACTGCAACCCCTCTCCTGGATCCCACCATCCCTCTCACCGCCACCCCTCTTCTGGATCCCACCATCCCTCCCACCGCCACCCCTCTCCTGGATCCCACCATCCCTCTCACCGCCATCCCTCTCCTGGATCCCACCATCCCTCTCACCACCACCCCTCTCCTGGATCCCACCATCCCTCCCACCGCCACCCCTCTCCTGGATCCCACCATCCCTCTCACCGCCACCCCTCTCCTGGATCCCACCATCCCTCTCACCGCCACCCCTCTCCTGGATCCCACCATCCCTCCCACCGCCATCCCTCTCCTGGATCCCACCATCCCTCTCACCGCCACCCCTCTCCTGGATCCCACCATCCCTCCCACCGCCATCCCTCTCCTGGATCCCACCATCCCTCTCACCACCACCCCTCTCCTGGATCCCACCATCCCTCTCACCGCCACCCCTCTCCTGGATCCCACCATCCCTCCCACCGCCACCCCTCTCCTGGATCCCACCATCCCTCTCACCGCCACCCCTCTTCTGGATCCCACCATCCCTCCCACCGCCACCCCTCTCCTGGATCCCACCATCCCTCTCACCGCCATCCCTCTCCTGGATCCCACCATCCCTCTCACCACCACCCCTCTCCTGGATCCCACCATCCCTCCCACCGCCACCCCTCTCCTGGATCCCACCATCCCTCTCACAGCCACCCCTCTTCTGGATCCCACCATCCCTCCCACCGCCACCCCTCTCCTGGATCCCACCATCCCTCCCACCGCCATCCCTCTCCTGGATCCCACCATCCCTCTCACCGCCACCCCTCTCCTGGATCCCACCATCCCTCTCACCGCCACCCCTCTCCTGGATCCCACCATCCCTCCCACCGCCACCCCTCTCCTGGATCCCACCATCCCTCTCACCGCCACCCCTCTTCTGGATCCCACCATCCCTCCCACCGCCACCCCTCTCCTGGATCCCACCATCCCTCTCACTGCCATCCCTCTCCTGGATCCCACCATCCTCCCACCGCCACCCCTCTCCTGGATCCCACCATCCCTCTCACCGCCACCCCTCTCCTGGATCCCACCATCCCCCCCACCGCCACCCCTCTCCTGGATCCCACCATCCCTCCCACCGCCACCCCTCTCCTGGATCCCACCATCCCTCCCACCGCCATCCTTCTCCTGGATCCCACCATCCCATGAGGCAGTGGTGATGGGGGGGGATAGGGATGACATCAGTAGCGGTGGTGGTGGGGATAGGGATGACATCAGTGGCAGTGGACGTTGTCATTCCTATCACCACCACCACTGCCACTGATGTCATCCTTATCCCCACCACCACTTGCCACTGATGTCATCCTTATCCCCACCACCACTGCCACTGATGTTATTCCTATCCTTACCACCACTCCCACTAATGTCACCCCTATCCTCATCATTCCCACTGATGTCATCCCTTTCCTCATCATTCCCACTGATGTCATCCCTATCCTCATCATTCCCACTGATGTCATCCCTATCCTCAACACCGCCACTGATGTCATCCCTATCCTCAACACCTCCACTGATGTTATCCCTATCCCAACCACTGCCACTGATGTCATCCCAATCCCCACTATCACTGATGTAATTCCTATTCCCACTGCCACTGATGTAACCCCTATCCCCACCACCACTGCCACTGCTGTCACCCCTATCCCCACCACCACTGATGTCACCCCTATCCCCACCACCACTCACTGCCACTGATGTCACCTCTATCCCCACCACCACTGCCACTGATGTCACCCCTATCCCCCACCACCACTGATGTCACCCCTATCCCCACCACCACTGCCACTGCTGTCACCCCCTATTCCCACCACCACTGATGTCACCCCTATCCCCACCATCACTCACTGCCACTGATGTCACCCCTATCCCCCACCACCACTGATGTCACCCCTATCCCCCACCACCACTGATGTCACCCCTATCCCCACTGCCACTGATGTCATCCCAATCCCCACTACCACTGATGTCATCCCAATCCCTACTACCACTGCCACTGATATCATCCCAATCCCCACTACCACTGCCACTGATGTCATCCCAATTCCCACTACCACTGCCACTGATGTCATTCCTATTTCCACTGCTACTGATGTCATCCCTATCCCCACCACCACTGCCACTGATGTCATCCCTATCCTACCACCACTACTGATGTCATCCCTATCCCCACTACCACCACTGCTACTGATGTCATCCCTATCCCCACTACCACCACTGCTACTGATGTCATCCCTATCCCCACTACCACCACTACTGATGTCATCCCTATCCCCACTACCACCACTTCTACTGATGTCATCCCTATCCCCACTACCACCACTGCTACTGATGTCATCCTTATCCCCACTACCACCACTGCTACTGATGTCATCCCTATCCCACCAATACCATAAGAAACTACATACACATTTTGGGGGCGCCTGTGAACAAAAACCTTGATTTTACTACACGTGTAATATATGACCCTGCACACTGGAAATAGAGCAATAATTATAGGATCATTATTCATGGTTAACTCTGAACTGATGACCTCTATGATCTTTAATAGCTTTGCCTATGGAAAATATAGGGTACTGAAATGTGTTGCTATTTTCGGGCATGCATAGTCTTAAGGTTTGACATGTTGGGTATTTATTTACTTGACACAAACAAATCTTTTATATTTTACCCAAAAATTCGGTAATATATTTTTAATGTACCCTAAAATTACCATTATCTCTTAGCCTGGGTTCACACTAAATGCGGACTGCATCTAAATAGCAACCCGTCCATGCAAACAGATTGTGGAGTGTATGTTAGATTAACGACACCCCGCAATCGGTCTTCAAAACACAGTGCGATTTGCAGAATCAAATCGCATGGGTGTGCAGGCTAAATATAACTAAAAAACATAGAGAAACCGGTAGTTGTTCATCATTGGTCATTTTGTTTTAAAAAAAAATAAAAAAAATGGGCTGCTCAGCCTAAAATGCCCGGGCCTATTTTATGTCCCAGTCCGGGCCTGGTTCCATTTAGCTTTGACAATAAAATCCGGAAGCTGATTGGTTCTATTCAGAGCTACAACAGATTTTGAAAACCTTTCAAGCCTGCTGATCATAGTTCATAGGCCATGCAGGGCATTAAAGTAAGAAAAAAAATGATCCCAGGTAATCCGCATACACTATATTACCAAAAGTATTGGGACGCCTGCCTTTACACACACATGAACTTTAATGGCATCCCAGTCTTATTCCGTAGGGTTCAATATTGTGTTGGCCCACCATATGCGGCTATAACAGCTTCAACTCTTCTGGGAAGGCTGTCCACAAGGTTTAGGAGTGTGTCTATGGGAATGTTTGACCTTTCTTCCAGAAGCGCATTTGTGAGGTCAGGCACTGATGTTGGAGATAAGGCCTGGCTCTCAGTCTCCACTCATCCCAAATGTGATCTATCAGATTGAGGTTAGGACTTTGTGCAGGCCAGTCAAGTTCCTTCACCCCAAACTCGCTAATCCATGTCTTTATGGACCTTACTTTGTGCACTGGTGCCAAGTCATGTTGGAACAGGAAGGGGCCATCCCCAAACTGTTCCCACAAAGTTGGGGGCATGAAATTGTCCAAAATGTCTTAGTATGCTGTCGTCTTAAGAGTTCCCTTCACTGGAACTAAGGGGCAAAGCCCAATCCCTGAAAAACAACCCCACACCATTATCCCCCCCTCCACCAAATGATTTGGACCGGTGCAGAAAGCAAGGTCCATAAATAAATGGATGAGCGAGTTTGGGGTGGAGGAACTTGACTGGCCTGCACAGAGTCCTGACCTTAACCCGCTAGAGCGGAGACTGCGAGCCAGGCCTTCTCTTCAACATCAGTGCCTGACCTCGCAAATGCGCTTCTAGAAGAATGGTCAAACATTCCCATAGACATACTCCTAAACCTTGTGGACAACGTTCCCAGAAGAGTTGGAGCTGTTATAGCAGCCTGGGGTGGGCCAACTCAATATTGAAACCTACGGACTAAGATTGGGATGCCAGTAAAGTTCATGTGAGTATAAAGGCAGGCGTTCCAATACTTTTGGTAATATAGTGTAAATCCACCAGGATCTGATTGCAAACCCACAAGATTTGCACTAGACCAATGTTAGAAGTGCAGAGAACCTCAATGCTAACGTTATCCGTGAAAGAATCTATTTGCCAGGTCTATGTGGAGGATATTAGTTGGCCTCCATCACTTGTGCAATGTATGAGGATCAGCGGTATGTTTGTTATTTTACATACCAATGTTTTACATTTGTTCTGTGACGCTGTTCTCCTTGTATCAGCATAAACTGTTTCTGATGTTGCTTCTGTAATATACACTAGAACGCGATGTTCCAGGATTTGCTTCTTAGGAGGAATTACGTTCTCATATGCTAAGCACTAACGGCTGTTTATTTTGAAAGCAGGCCCTCCAGCCTTAGGATGTGATCTATAGATATACTATACTGAAATCACCTACAAAGCAATGTCCTCAATGAACTCCCCAACAGCAACATACAAATATTCTTTAATAGGAAACCAGAAGTAATACAGTGGTTTGAAAAAAGCATCAGATCATACCAATCTTGGTATGATTCAAAGCGTTTAAGGGCAGAATAGACCCGAGATCTAAAACTAAAAAGTACCTGTCACTACCTATTGCTATACCAGGGGATATTTAAATTCCTTGTGATAACAATAAAAGTGCGCAAATTTTTTTTAAAACGACAGTGTAAAAAACAATTTAAAGCGCCTCCTGTACCGGGCACAAAGGCGAACGCATGTGTCGGTCCTGCAGCGATCTCACCACACATGCCAGTTATCACCACGAACATCAGATCAAGGGCAGTAATTCAAGCACCAGACCTCCTTGTAAATCTAAATTGGTAACCTGTAAAGGCTTTTAAAATGTTGCCTATAGATAATAAAATTGACATAGTTTGTCGTAACGCATGCGCAATTTTAAAGCGTGATGTGTTTTTATCTATTTTCTCAGCGTAACATCATCTAATACCTATTGGGTATTATTATTTCTTTTTTTGTGCATTCAAATTCAAAAAAGTGTATTTTAAAAATAAAAATATAATCTTTGAAAAACGACTGCGTGCTGTACAAATACTGTGTAACATAAAAATTGCAATGCCCACCATTATATTCTCCAGTCCTTCTGCTTAAATATAAAATGTTTGGGGGTTCTGGGAAATTTTCTAGCAAAAAATACTGAATATTACATGTAAACAAAAAAGTGTCACAAAAGGTCTGGTCTTTAAGTGGTTAATGCATTCCCTGCATCAAGGTAAAAAATGTTTCAGTATATGTAATGGCCCCTCATCTGCAGCAGCTCTCTCCTCTTCTTCCCACTCTCACATGCTTTGCTGAAAGCAGCACAAGCTATTGGTTGCCGTTACTGTCAGTCCTGTGACAAGGGAGTGGACTGACATACTGGTTTATGTATGCACATGATGGAAGGGGTACATGCAATTTAAGAAAGTCATGTTCAGCTCTTTCACTTTCTGTATAGTTTTGGTTATTTTTAATTTTGGGCTGGCTCTTATTTGTTTTCCTTAAAATTGGGCTGGCTCTATTATTATTATTATTATTTTTATTTTACGGAGAAAGTTTATGCCCAAATCTCTGCAATCGGCAATCCAGGCTAATTACTTGTTATACACATCTTATAAAGATCTGCCATTATTTACTTTATCCCGTAGAAAAGCAATGAGCACTGACCTTAACCACTTGCCGACCGCCCACAGTATATTTAATGCGGCAGTCAGCCTCTCCTGGGCAAACCGACATAGTACGCTCGCCCAGGAGCCTGTAGGGGGCGAGCGCACGCCGCCAGAGGCGCGCTCCCGCTCGTTCACGGCCATCCCCGCACGAGTGACCGGCGGCTCCGATGTCCGCCGGCCACTCACGATCGCTGGAGAGGGAGAAAGGCAGGCGGCTGATGTAAACAAAGCCGCCTGTCATTCTCCCCGGTGTAACTGCAGAGACTATACGATCCTGCTATGTAGGATCGTATGTCTCTGTGGTTACATCACAAGCCACGCCCCTTGACAATTAGAATCACTCCGCTAGGGATACATTTAGCCCACTGATCACTAATAAAGTTAACCCCTTCCCTGCCAGTGTCATTTTTACAGTAACAGTGTATATGTATAGCACTGATTACTGTAGTAACGTCACTGGTACCACCAAAAGTGTCAAAAATGTTAGTCAGGGGTCTGATCTGTCCGCCGCAACGTCGCAGTCCCGCAAAAAAAGAAAAATCGCAGATCGCTGCCATTACTAGTTAAAAAAAAAAACAATAAAAATGACATAAATCTGTCCCGTAGTTAGTAAACGCAATAACTGTTGCACAAACCAATCAAAATACACTTATTGCTATTTTTTTTTACCAAAAATATGTAGCATAAAACAAATTGGCCTAAAATGTTAAAAAATTTAGATTTTTACATTTTTTTGGGGGGAATTTCATATAAAAAAAATGTGAAAAATATTGTTATTTTTTCAAAATGAAAGCTTTTTTTTTTCTATAGCGCAAAAAATAAAAATCGCACAGGTGATCAAATACCACCAAAAGAAAGCTCTGTTTGTGGGAAAAAAAAGGACGTCAATTTAATTTGGGCACAGCGTCGCACGACCGCGCAATTGTCCCTTAAAATCACGCAGTGCCGAATCGCAAAATAGGCCCTGGTCTTTGAGCAGCCAAATCCTCCGGGGCTTAAGTGGTTAAAGTCGAAGGCGGAGGGTGTGCTTAGCCTTAGCTGAGAAAACCCCTCCTCCCCTCCTCCAGATAAAATAAAAAAAATGTGCATAAAGACTCCTGGGATGTATGGCATCATTTTGGCCTAGGCCAGAAACCAGGAAGAAACTGTAGAAATGTAGAAGTGTTGTGCGTCTGACAGGGCTGTGCGACTCAGTGTTGTGCGTCTGACCGGGCTGTGCGACTCAGTGTTGTGCGTCTGACCGGGCTGTGCGACTGAGTGTTGTGCGTCTGACCGGGCTGTGCGACTTAGTGTTGTGCGTCTGACCGGGCTGTGCGACTCAGTGTTGTGCGTCTGACCGGGCTGTGCGACTCAATGTTGTGCGTCTGACCGGGCTGTGCGACTCAGTGTTGTGCGTCTGACCGGGCTGTGCGACTGAATGTTGTGCGTCTGACCGCGCTGTGCGACTTAGTGTTGTGCTTCTGACCGGGCTGTGCGACTTAGTGTTGTGCTTCTGACCGGGCTGTGAGATTGTGAGTGTTGGGTGACTGACCGGTGTCAAGTGAGTGGAGCGGAATACCAGAGGGTGAGAAGGTAGCGTTAGGAAGCCAGGAAATAGCCACATAGGATAGACTTAAATCGCTGAATCCCCATTAGATTAGATAGTAGGTACAATGCCCGGCGGGTGTGGAGATGCGACTCGGTGTACATCTTGTGATATGTATGCGTTCCTCGGTCATGCGATCGAGGGTGAATACAAATGCGCAAAATGTGAGCACGTTGCTTCCCTGGAAGCTCAGGTCCTGAATCTAGGGAAGCAGCTGGCAACACTGAGACGAATGTCCATACCGGAGGAGAGCCAGGATCGTACCAATCAGGTGCAGACAGGGGCCTGCACAGAGGTGGGCGGAGTATCGGAGGTGCAGGCATCAGAGCAGAGCAGAGGGGTGACAGTTAGGAGGGGTAGAAGGGGACAAGGCAAGGAGGCTGATCCTGGGCTGGAGCACCCCAATAGATACGCCCCGTTGTGTGATGTTGGGGAAACCAGTCAGGGACCAGCATTGCTGGAGCAGAGCGACGCCCCTAGCTGCCAGGGGACGAACTCCTCCAGTGAGGCCGGGAGAAAGGGAAAGGAAAGACAGGTGCTGGTGGTAGGGGACTCAATTATTAGAAGGACAGATAGTGTAATCTGTGACAAAGACCGTGTGCGCCGAACAGTCTGTTGTTTGCCGGGCGCTCGGGTTCGGCACATCGCGGATCGGGTGAACAGATTATTGGGTGGGGCTGGGGAAGACCCAGCTGTCATGGTACACGTGGGTACCAATGACATAGGCAGAGGAAGACGGAGAGTCCTAAACGATTTCAGGGACTTAGGCGCTAAGTTGAGGACTAGGACCTCCAAGGTAGTATTTTCCGAAATACTACCTGTACCTCGAGCCACACCAGAGAGGCAGCGGGAGATTAGGGAAGTTAATGAGTGGCTGAGGAGCTGGTGTAGTAAGGAGGGTTTCGGGTTCCTGGAGAACTGGGCCGACTTCTCAGTCGGTCACCGGCTCTTTGGTAGGGACGGATTGCACCTAAATGGGGTGGGTGCAGCCGTACTGGGTGCAAGGATGGCCAAAAAGTTAGAGGGGCTTTTAAACTAGGGAATGGGGGGGAGGGTACAGATGTAGAATTAGCCAGTGGAAAGCAAGTTTCAGAGGGCAGAAATGGGGGCATTAGCGGTAGGGTGTTCGGAGCTCCTATACCCAGGGTGGGTACGGGGAAAAATCAAGAGAGCAGCCTAAAAACATCAAAATTACGAGGCTTATATACCAATGCCAGAAGCCTGGCCAACAAGATGGGAGAGCTGGAGCTGCTGATGTTTGAGGAGGACTTAGATTTTGTGGGGATAACTGAGACTTGGTTTGACAGCTCTCATGACTGGATGGCGACCATTAAGGGGTATTCCCTTTATCGCAGAGATAGAGAGGGTAAAAAAGGGGGAGGGGTATGTTTGTATATTAAGAACAGTATACAGGTAAATATGAGGGATGATATTAATAATGGAGCTATGGACGAGGCAGAATCCCTATGGGTAGAGCTTCAAAGGAAAGGCACGGTGGGGAAGGTAATATTGGGCGTATGCTATAGGCCCCCAAACCAGAGGGAGGAGGGTGAGGTGGACCTCATGTTACAGATAGGATTGGCAGCAAGGATGGGAAATGTCATTATAATGGGGGACTTTAATTATCCTGATATAGACTGGGCAGAAGGAACCGCGCATTCAGCCAAGGCTCGGCAGTTCCTAAATGTTTTGCAGGACAATTTCATGGGTCAGATGGTGAATGCACCGACAAGAAACAATGCGGTACTTGACCTACTGATTACCAACAATACAGACCTGCTCACGGATATAGAAATACGGGACAACTTAGGGAACAGTGACCATAGGTCAATTGGTTTCAGTATTAATTACAGTAATAGGAAACACAAGGGTAATATAAGGACACTGAATTTCAAAAGAGCCAATTTCCCTAAACTGCGCTCGCTGCTAGAAAATATCAAATGGGATAGAACCCTGGGAACAAAGAACACGGAGGAAAAATGGGAGTGCTTCAAGAGCATACTTAACAAGGGGGTGGGCCAGTGCATTTCACAGGGAAATAAATTTAAAAGAGCAAAACTAAACCCTGGGTGGCTAAACTCCAACATAAAAATGTATATTAGAGCTAAAGAAAAGGCCTTCAAAAAATACAAGACTGAGGGGTCATTGGCAGCATTATTAAAAAAAAAAAAAATGTCGATCTGGCATTTTGAATACTTTGAAGTGCAGAGGAGGGATTTGGAGTCTTTTAGACCCCCAGATCCCTTCATAAAGAGTACCTGTCACTGCCTATTAGGCTCGGTTTCCACTAGTGCGACTTGCGGTGCGACTTGACACATGTCAAGTCGCACAGCAAGTAAAAACCCATTGTTTTCAATGGGGCACGTTTCCACTGCCGCGGCTTCAGTTGCCGCGACCTCAAAAGTAAATCGTGTACTACTTTTGAGCGCGACTTCCCTCTATATATGAGGGACAAGTCTAACTGAAGCCGTGGTTTACTTTTGCTACGAAGTCGTGCTAGAAGTAGCACGACTTCGTAGCCGCACTAGTGGAAACCGAGGCTTACTGTCACAAGGGATGTTTACATTCCTTGTAACAGCAATAAAAGTGATCATAATTCTTTGTTTTAAAGAGACAGTGTAAAAAAAAAAAAAAGAACGCATTGTAAGTCATGCCCCCAAAAATGTAAACAGTGTTCAAACCACACATGTAAGGTATTGCAATCGTTAGAGTGAGAGCAATAATTCTAGTGCAATACATTCTCTGTAACTCTGAACAGGTAACTGTTAACATTTTTTTTAAAGCGTTACCTATGTAGATATTTAAGTACTGTAAGTTGTCGCCATTCCACAAGTGTGTGCAATTTTAAAGCGTGACATGTTAGGTAGCTATTTACTTGGCGTAACATCATCTTTCACATTATACAAAAAAATTAGGCTAACTTTACTTTTTAGTTTTTTTTATTCATAGAAGTGTATTTTTTTACCAAAAAATTGTGTTTGAAAGACCGCTGCACAAATACAGTGTGACATAAAATATTGCAATGATCGCCATTTTATTCTCTAGGGTCTCTGCTAAAATATATATATATATATACATATATATATATATATATATATATATATAGAGAGAGAGAGAGAGAGAGAGAGAGATATATGGGGGTTCTAAGTAATTTTCTTGCAAAAAATACTGATTTTAAATTGTAGTCAACAAATGTCAGAAATAGGCCTGATCTTCAAGTGGTTAAGTATAATAAATGTATAAATATAATGGTTTTATAAAGAGCGTGGTTCATTATAAATAAAAATGCTGTATCCATACTTGCCAACTTTCTGAAATGAAAAACTGAAGCAAGCTAGGTCAGAACCGACACACCCAACGTATGTGCCATTTCAGTTAAGCTTGCCAGTACTAGGCTATGCCATGCCTGTTTTCCAGATTGTTTTTTTTTTTTAATAAAATTTGACTGTTATAAGTAAATGGACAGTGCAATGGAAGTAGAAAGATGTCCACTTTCTGATGTAGGGAAGGTGAATATCATACTGGGCATACTTTGGTACTTAAAGTGGGACTGAACCCGTCAATTTAACTGTCTCCCAAAAGAGTTATATTCAAGTCATGCCATGAATGATAACTGTTACAGCTGCTTCAGCTCTCAACCATGAAATATACAAAATAAATTGCTAAAATGGAGATAAGAGTCTGCTGTCCAGGCAGATTAGTAAAAAGACCACTAAAAGGAGGCAGCCATCCTCAGAGTGTTTCCACAGACTCTGTAAAGCATTTGGAAAGCAGAGAGGGGTAGGCGCCAACTAAGTGTAGTATTAAAAGGTAATTTATTGTACTAGATTAAAAAGACTTGCGAGAGTAAGGCCAGTGGAAGGAGCTGTGAGCTCTGAGCACGTACCCTCTATGACAGATAGCCCTTTGGTTTGACATCCGCCCTGCTCCAGTGACATCATTTCCACGCTCCACGCTGGTTAGCGTGGAGTCCCTGGCCAACTCTGGACAGATGGGCACTCCATCCAGCTCACATCTTCCCCAGCCTGAACTGTTTGTGGAACCTGCAGGATCCCTAGGACTGAACAGTACCATGATGAGCATGCATTTCTCTCACTTCTTGTAAGTCTTTTTAATCTTGTGCAGTAAATGATGACCTTTTAATACTACACTTAGTTGGCGTGTTCCCCTCTCTGCTTTCTGCTCTCAACCGAACTGTCAAGTCATCAAATTGTTGGTGTCACAAATGATCACATGCTCAGCACCATAGAAACTGCAGATCAAGCAGAGACTAAAGCCTCGTACACACGCAATGATTGTTGGCCGTGAATTTTCGGCCAACGTCCGATCGGCCGATTGTCGGCTTGTTAGTATGATGATTCCGACAACCGACTGCGACTTTTCGGCCGAACAAAATCTGGTGTGCATGCTAAAAAAATTTTGTTGACCGCCACCACAACGGCCGATTTTTCGTCAGTCAGTACAGATTTCGGCAGACAAACATCAGATGAGCAAGACTGGGCATGCTCAGAGAAGAAAAAACACACGGAAAGTAAACCAGCACATGTCATCACTTCTGAAGTTGGTTGTTGTTGGCCGAGAAAATTAGCGTGCGGTCTAGAGCACATTTCAACCAACACAACACCACTGGACAAAAGACGGACGATCGGTCGGCAAACAATCGTTGCGTGTGTACGAGGCTTAAGATTGCAGCTTCCTTGACTGTAAAGGACAGGAGGATTTAGTTCCACTTTAATTGAATTATTTACAAACCTGTATAGAAGGACCTAGAGAGAGAGCAATCAATCAATCAATCTGTACACCACACTCTTTACTAATAACAGCAGCTTTCACATTAACTTCTGGACTCAGATTGCATACAAATCGAGTCTATAATCAAGCTGCATTTTTTTCGCACTCTAGGGGGTTGATTTACTAAAGAAAATAGACTGTTAACTTTGCAAGGGAGTTTGCACTTTGCAAGGAAAATTTTCCCAGAGCATAGTGAATGTAAAGTTCCACTTTATAAAGAATGCCCAATCATGTGCAAGGAAGCTAATAAACCAACACATGCTTGCACATGATTGGATGATGGAAGTCAGCAAAGCATCATCTCATTCACTAAGCCCTGGGGATAATTCTGCCGCAAAGTGAACAATCTACTGTAGATTCCTTTAGTAAATCAACCCCCTTTCATAAGGCCGTTCGGTTCAGATTTTCCTGTCAGTTTGCCAGGTGGATCTGAACAGAAGCTCCATGTAAGCAGAGATGTAAAGTAACTAAGTAGAACTACTTCCCTACTGTACTTAAGTACAGAAAGGCGATATCTGTACTTTCCCAGAGTAGAATTTTTTTCTCCTACTTCCACTTTTACTTCACTACATTTTTTCAATGATTTCAATACTTCTACTCCAATATTTTTTTTTTGTGCTGCATAGTTACTTGTTACTATTATAAAAATTACCACTGCCAGAACAGTAGATGACAGGTTTCATGAAGCTCAAAACACGTGTATTATCAGCGCATTAGAAAATAAAAGCTACTGTATGTATAAATAAAAGCTGCATTTGAAATAATAAAAAACAATATGATGTTCAAACTTTTGACTTCTTTCTCTAATAACTACGTAACACAGTACTTGTACTTTTACTTTCAGTACTTGAGTAGCAATTTTTTTTTTCAAAACTACTGGTACTTTTACTTTCAGTACTTGAGTAGCAAAATTTTTAAAAAAACTACTTGCAATACTTAAGTACAAAAAATGTTGAATACTTTAGTACTTCTACTCAAGTCACTTTTTGATCGAGCACTTGTACTTTTACTCAAGTATTGGTTTTGAGTACTTTATACAACTCTGCATGTAAGTCTATTGGCAGGGGGGGGGGGGGGGGGGTGTAAACAGAACCTCTGAATTTGCTAAGGTCTGATAAAAAATGGAAAATGTTTGCGTGGTCTTTTTTTGTTTGTTTTTTTTTTTATTGTTTTTGTTTTTTTGGGGTCTTAAGGTATTACTTAACCCAGGACCCTGCATTTACTACATCTGGTCTCCCACAGTATATGTTAAATACTGTTAAATACCTTTTCTCATCAGCAGTATATAGCAGTCTTTTGACTTCTATCAGTGTCTGGTTAACTACTTGTCGTCCGCGCTATAGCCGAATGACGGTTAAAGAGCGGACTTGAATTGCCGGGAGGGCGTACAATGATGTCCTCTCGGTAACGAGCAGCGTGCGCTCTCCCTGCGGAGTGCGCCCGGCTTGCTCTGTGATTGGCGAGTCCATGAGACTCGCCTGATCACAGATCGGAGATCGGGAGCGATTCGGTCCCCTTACCACGTGATCAGTTGTCAGCCAATGACAGCAGATCATGTAAAGTAAACACCAGCCGGCAATCAGCTGTTTTTTTCTCCTTACACTGTCAGTGTGAGGAGAAAAAAAGAGGGACATCGGTCCCGAAGAGGAGAGAGATAATTTGTGCCCCCAGTGCCACCTACCAGTGCCCAAAAGTGCCCACCAGTGTCACCCACCCGTGCCACCTGCCAGTGCCCACTAGTGCCACCTACCAGTGCCCACCAGCACCACCTACCAGTGTCACCCATCAGTGCTCACCAATGCCACCTATCAGTGCCCCATCATAAGTGTCCCCTACCAGCCTATCATTGCCCATCAGTGCCACCCATCAGTGCCACCCATCAGTGCCACCTATTAGTGCCCATCAGTGCCGCCTATTAGTGCCCTTCAGCGCCACCTACCAGTGCCCTTCAGTGCCGCCCATCATTGCCCATCAGTGCCACCCATCAGTGCCGCCTTATCAGTGCCGCCTTACCAGTGCCGTATTATCAGTGCCACCCATCAGTGCCGCCTTATCAGTGCCGCCTTACCAGTGCCGTATTATCAGTGCCCATCAGTGTCGCCTATCAGTGCCCATCAGTGCAGACTACCAGTGCCTATCAGGGCCCCTCAGTGCCGCTTCATTAGCACACATCAATGAAGGAGAAAAATTAACTGTTTGCAAATTTTATAACAAACTATAAAAACTGTTTTTTGTTTTTTTTTTTTAATTTTTGGTCTTCTTTTTTGTTTGTTCAGCAAAAAATAAAAACCCCAGTGGTGGTTAAATACCGCCAAAAGAAAGCTCTATTTGTTTGAAAAAAAATGATAAAATGTAATTTGGGTACAATGTTGCATGACCGCGCAATTGTCATTCAAAGTGCTGCAAGCTGAAAATTGCCCTGGGCGGGAAGGGGGTTTAAGTGCCCAGTAGGCAAGTGGTTAAAGCTTGTAGGAGGAGTTTTCATACTGCACTGGCTGTCCTATCAGGATGCCTGACCCCTGACCCTCTGTCTGGACGGTGCTGATTGGCCCCCGTGCTGATCACATGCACCCTCACAAGAAAAAAAAATCTCTCTAGCAATACAAACCAAACTGAGCATGTGCACAGTGCCCCCAGTAACTCTGTCTCATCCGGACATGTTATGGGGACAATGAAAAAAGAGGAGTATCTGTGCATACAGGATCAAACAGCCTTTTTACACAAGGTGGAGGCTTAACCCTTTAGGTTCCACAGTGAGTATAACAAGCATGCTTTACTACATATACAGACTGATTTTACTGTTGTGGGTTTAGTAACACTTTAAACCTGATGGATCTGAGGTAGTCAGTGTAGCCCACAGACCTAACATGGGTCCATTAAGATCCAAACAGGAACAACTGAATTGACACAGATGTGACAAAATGACATATGTACTGTTCAGCTCTGGGCTCTGTTCATTGATCCCCTGCTGATCAGAATAGAAATGGCCGGTGTGAAATGGGCCCGTGACTTTATGTGACTTTGTTGTAGCCCTTTGCACTCCATTCAACACATATACTTATAGTGAGTGACATCTCATGAAGACTCCTGGGATATATGATATTATTTTGGCCTAAGTCAGGAACCAGGAAGCAACTGAAGAAATGTAAAAAAAAGTTAAAAAAACAGGTAATTATAATATACAGTACCTTCATAACTATTTAATATGGCTAGCAGCATAAGAATTAACCACTTGCTGATGTCCCCACACAGATTTACTGCGGCAGGGCGGCTCGGCTGTGCATAATCACATAGATCTACGTAATTATGTGCACGCAGTCTCGGCGGCACGCGGCACGCTCCCACTGTGATTAGACACAGCAGGAGGAGTGGGCTCGATCGCTACCGGCCTCCTGCGATCTTCGGGGAAACTGACAGGAGAGCAGCCTGCCTATGTAAACAAGGCAGTCAGCTCTCCTGTCACACAGACACAGTGAGATTGTGTATTTCAGCTAAGCTGAAACACCGATCTCTGTGTGCCTTTCACAGAGCCCTCCCCCCCCCCACAGTTAGTAAACACATTTATGCTTATATATAACACCTTGATCACCCCCAGTTTTAACCCCTTCTCTGCCAATGTACTTTATACAGTAAGACTCCATTCACACTAGTCCGACTTGGACCGCGACTTGTCAGCCTGATAAGTCGCGGTCCGTCGCGCTCCCATTGTTCGGTACAGGAACCGTTCTAATAGGAGCGACACAAGTCGCTCCGACTTAGAAAAAGGGTCCTGTACTACTTCGGGGCGACCTGGAGCGACTTGCATAGACATTCATTTTATGAAGTATGTGCAAGTCGCGCCGAAGTCGCGCTGCACGCGACTTCACAGGTCGCCCCCGAAGTCGGAGCGACGTGGTGTGAACCGGCACTGAGCCCTGGTTCACACTTGTGCGTGTGCGGGGTTCGCATGTAATGTCGGAGCGCACTGCTCCGACATTACATGCGATCGGCTGTTCGGTGCGAGTTTAGCCATACACTTTGTATGGCTAAATTAGCACCGCAGCCGCAGCAAACACGCACAGGGACCCTTTTTGGCAGCCGCATCAGGATCGGATCGCACAGCGGTTCACACTTGTGCGATCCGATCCTGTGCGAACTGCACGATCGCACTGCGATATGCGATCAAACTGGGGGTGTCGTTAACATTACATTGACACCCCCAGCGTATCGCATATGGCAGTGTGAACTGCCGGGGGTGCGTGTGCGATGCGGGAACAGGCTGCGGATTCGCAGCCTTCCCGCATCGCATAAATGTGAACCGAGGCTAACAGTGCATATTATTTAGCACTGATTACTGTATTAATGTCACTGGTCCCCAAAAAGTGTCACGGGGTGTCAGATTTGTCAACCGCAATGTTGCAGTCCTGCTAAAAATCGCTGATCGCCCCCATTACTAATAAAAACTAAAAAAAAAAAAAAAAGTCCATAAATCTATCTCGTAGTTTGTAAATGCTATAGCTTTTGCGCAAACCAATTAAAATACGCTTTTTGGGTTTTTTTTTTTACCAAAAATATGTAGCAGAATACAAATTGGCCTAAATTGATAAAAAAATTGGATTTTACATTTTTTTTATTGGCAATGTTTTATAGCAGAAAGTAAAAAAATATTGTGTTCTTTTCTAAATTGCTTCTCTTTTTTTGTTGATAGCCCAAAATCTAAAAACCGCAGAGGTGACCAAATACCACCAAAAGAAAGCTCTATTTGTGGGGGAAAAAAAGGACATCATTGTATTTGGGTACAGCGTTGCACGACTGTGCAATTGCTATTTAAAGTAATGCAGTGCACCGCAAAAAATGGCCTGGTCATTAAGGGGCTAAAACCTTCTGGAGCTGAAGTGGTTAAAAATAGTTAAAAGACAAGTATGCAAATGAAGGCCCTTGAACCTCCTTTACGGAAAGGGAGCCCTGACTGCTGGAAGCATGGCATTACTGTGGGTCTGAACCTAAAAGAGAAGTTAACCAACTTGTAGCCTGCCCACTGTCAAATGACAACGGAGCGGTGCAGCTATCGTTCTGGGCCACCTCATTAGTGCAGCCTATCAGTGCCCATCAGTGAAGGAGAAAAATTACATATTTTCAAAATTTACTCACAGAAAATAAGAAAAAAGTTTTGTTTTTCAAGATTTTCTGTCTTTTTTTTCTTTTTTTTTTTTGTAAGAAACAAAAAACCCAGTGGTGATTAAATACCACCAAAAGAAAGCTACATTTGTGTGAAAAAAATGATAAAACTTTCATATGGGTACAGTGTAGCATGACCGCGCAATTGTCATTCAAAGTGTGACAGCGCTGAAAGCTGAAAATTGGCCTGGGCAGGAAGGGGGTGAAAGGGCCTCTTAGGATTGGCTACAAAGACCTGAGGTGAGTGGGTGGAGCCTGAACTCTGGAAAAAGGCTGTGCTCGGCCACATCCAGCTGCTCTGAGGAGATTCATCTGTCACAGGAGTTGTGAGGTGAGTATTCCTCCTCTGTTCCCAGGCCCCTCACTACTAAATGTCACAGGAGTTCCCCTTCCCCAGCGTTCCTCTACCATCATGGACACAGAACTTTTATCCAGAGTTCAGCCTGACTGGCTGCTTTCTTTTCTTATGGAAAGACTGTCCCCTCCGACACCTGCTGACCATCCCCCGCTGCCAGGCCATCCTCCTCCAGGGTCATTCAATGCAATTTCCCTCCTTCCAGACTGCTGGATAGACACTGTCTCTGTATTCTCTCCCTGTTCCTTATCTTTCTCTTCCAGACAGAATTTTTGTTTTATGGCACTGCTGAGACGAGTCACTCTCTAGCTTCACAGGCATCCCCTTATTTTCTCCAATATCTCTCTTTTGTTCCCCAATGTAGTTGTAAACATATATGGACCAGGGCCGTCTTTAACATGGAGGGAAAAGGGACAGCTACAGTACCTCAGGCCAGGGCCGCTGATAAGCCAGTACAACCAGCCCTGTTGTACCGGGGCCCTGAGTCCTCAGCTCAGCAGGGGGGCCCGGGCAATCTAAAAATCAAACACATAGTGCAGAATAAAAAAAAGCCTTTCTGAATTAAAACCAGGCAGCACCTCCTAATGACTTAGCTGGGTGAGTTTTTCCTTTTTCTGGGCCCCTCTGCAGTGATGTGCTGTTAGGTGTGGCAGGGACTACTTCTCCTATTTCGGGCGCATGTCAATTCAGTGCCTGCCCTGCATAGGATTCTCTGTATATTGCCTTCCCTGCCCTGGCGGAGTGATCTATCTTCCCCTGCTCACAGCACTCAGCTCTCCTCCCCGTGGAAGCTGTGAGGTGGAGAGGAAGCAGCTCAGCCGACATTTCTCCACAGGAAGCAGCACTTCAGGAACTGAGGAGGTTGGTGATGATGGGGCTGCCAGTGCCTAAACAGCAGAACAGGTGTGTCAGAGGCGTAACTAGAACCTTCAGGGCCCTGATGCAAGAAACCATGAAGGTTCCCCCAGACCCCTAGCCGGGGCCCTTACCTTCAAGCCCAGGGCTCTTCCCACTAATCCTGGGGCTCTTTACACTTGTTGCATGGCCTTTTATTACGATCCCGCAGCAGGATTCTTTCACAAGTTCTGCAGTGGGCCCCCTTCCTGCAATCTTGGGGCCTCCCCACAGTGGTGCAATGCCAGGGTCCGGTCGCAAGTGTGACCTTTGCGATCCTGGAAGTTCACCCACTGGTTTGCTACCGGGCCCCCTGGAGCATGGGGCCCGGTAGCAATTGCAACCCCTGTAGTTACGCCCCTGAGGTGTGTCTGACTGTCTGAAGACACATTTATTTCACATAAAGTCAGGCAGGGCTATAAATTCAAGGAACGTCCAGATTGTCTCTTTATTTATTTAACTTTGTGAACATTTGCAGGATTGCTGTACCTAAATATGTGTTTGCCTGTTATTTTTTCCCAAGTCAGCCTAAGGCCCCTTTCACACTATTGCGACGCAATTTTACTGCGATTTCGCGGCACGATTTTTGCCGCGATTTTGAAAGCAATGGCAAGGCTATATGCCTCAAAACACATTAAAATCGTGGCAAAGTAGTGCAGGAACTACTTTGAAGTCGGTGCGACTTCAAAACGCACTGATATGAATGGGGCTCATTGAAAATAATGGAAAACGACTTGTCATGCGATTTTGCAGTCCAAAATCGCGGGACAAGTCGCACTAGTGTGAATGGGGCCTTAAGGCTTCTATAGTAAATAGAAAAAAGTTATGCTTTGACATGTGTGCTTTTCAATCAAGCTGTCTGAAAACAGAAACGTTTTTTTTTCAGTTTGGAAATAAAATGCTAACTAACCATATAGCAGTGTCATTGACTGCATCCTGTCACTTCTGTTACAAGGGAAAGTATCAGGAATTCAATATGTAATGAATGAACAAAGAGGGTTCTCTCTGCCAGAGGTGGGAAGCATTATGACACGGCCCTAAAAATCACTGCTTTCACTTTATCTAAAAACTCTGATCCCAGAGAGAGAGAGAGAGAGAGAGAGAGAGAGAGAGATGGGGAGAGAGAGGCTGAGAGGAAAAGAGAGATAGATATATAGATGGGGAGAGAGAGACTGAGAGGAAAAGAGAGATAGATATATAGATGGGGAGAGAGATGGAGAGACAGAGAAAGAGAGATGGAAAGAAAGAGATGGAGAGAGACAGACAGAGAAAGAGAGAGAGAAATGGAGAAAGAAGGAGAGAGAGAGAGATGGAAGGGGAAAGAGACTCTGAAAGCCACAGATAGAGAAAACAAGATATAGAAAGAATTACAGCTGGAGGGGCAGAGAGAGAGAGAGAGACAGATAGATAGATACATATAATATATATTGTAGAATATAAGATAAAGATGGAGAAAGAAGCAGAGAGGTAGGGAGAAAGAGAGGGGCAGAGAGAGAGAGAGATAAAGAGAAGAGAGAAAGAGGGGCAGAGATGAAGATAAAGAAAGAGACAGAGAGATAAAGATTATATAATACAGAATAAAGATAGATAGAGAGAGAGAGACTGAAAAGATAGAGATACAGCAGAGAGAGAGATAGAGAAAAAATATATATATAGAGAGAGAGATGGACAGAAAGGGAAAAAGAGAGAGCAGAAAGATATATGAAGAGAGAGGAAAGGACGAGATAACGAAAGAAAGAAAGAGGAACAGAGTAAACAAATAAGGGAGGGAAGAAGAAAGAGGAACAGAATGAATGAGGGAGGGAAGAGAGAAAGAAAGAGGCAGAGAACAGAAGAGAGTTCAGAGAGGAGCAGTGAGATGGACTGCAAAATCTATATACAGTATCTGAAGCATCAGCTTTTATCAAGAGAACATTAACTTGTATAGAAGGCTGTATATGGTGGCACCTGTAGCTCCTCGGGTGCAGACATTTTATGCCCAGCTTATTTTTAGCCTCCATGTATATGAGGCCTGAGTTCCCATCACCACTGCTTTAAAATGGGGTAGGGATAGCACTGGCGGCAATTTATTTCAGAGCCACCCCAGTGCAATTTCAAAACAGCTAGCTTACCCTCAGCATTTTCTGTGTGCCCCCCTTTGGATTTAGTAGGAGGCCCAAACAGGGAGGGGGCTTAGTGATGAACTCTTCCTTCAGCAGCTGAAAGCTGGTCTCACCCTGCTGCCAGCTTTTATCTTCTGAGAAAGAGATTTGTCCCTCACTAATCCCCCTCCCTGTGTGGGCCCCCCTCCCAGCCCTGGCTCTAATGTTAGCTCTGCTCCTGAGTTTGTTATCTCTGTACCTTTGTTTCTCTCCCTCTGTCTCTCTGATCCAGAGCTCTAACTGCCCAGCCTTTATATTTTTTTCATCTCATCTTCATTTTTATTTATTAACTCAGTTTTTTCTTTTAGATTTAGCTGGAATTCAGTGAGTTATGTTGTATTTGTTTCTGCTAATAATGATTTTATTGTATTTTTAGCTAAATATAGCTTTAATATTTTCTTGGGGGCCCTGTCAGGTAGTCTGTGAGGGGCCCTGCGATTTCTATCAGCAGCCCTGCCTCAGGCCCAGTCATTATTGTGGGGCCCAAAGCAGCTGACCTTCTCCTGTACTACACCTGCAGTCTCTGACCCTTTGTTGTACTACGTCTGCAGTCTCTGACCTCCTCTTTTAGTACGCCTGCAGTCTCTGACCCTCTCCTGTACTACGCCAGCAGCCTCTGACCCTTTGTTATACTACGTCTGCAGTCTCTGACCCTCTCCTGTACTACGCCAGCAGCCTCTGACCCTTTGTTGTACTACGTCTGCAGTCTCTGACCCTTTGTTGTACTACGTCTGCAGTCTCTGACCCTTTGTTGTACTATGTCTGCAGTCTCTGACCCTTTGTTGTACTACGTCTGCAGTCTCTGACCCTTTGTTGTACTACGTCTGCAGTCTCTGACCCTCTCCTGTACTACGCCAGCAGCCTCTGACCCTTTGTTATACTACGTCTCTGCTGCAGTCTCTGACCCTCTCCTGTAGTCTCTGTCAGGGCTGGGACAAGGTAATTTGGTGCCCAGGGTGAAGATGGCAAACTGCGCCCCCCCCCCCCCACTTTTTGCGATTCAGCACTGCGTTACTTTAACGGACAATTGCGCGGTCGTGTGACACTGTACCTAAAAAAAAAAAAAGATTTCCCACAAATAGAGCTTTCTTTTGGTGGTATTTACTCACCTGTGCGAGTTTGTTGCACTATAAACAAAAAAAGAGCGACAATTCTGAAAAAAAAAAAAACAATATTTTTCACATTCTGCGATATAACTATAACTATATATAACTATAATTCCCCAAAAAAAATTTAAAAATCTTAATTTTTTTTAACATTTTAGGCCAATTTGTTTTCTGCTACATGTTTTTGGTAAAAAAAAAAAAAAAAAAATCGCAATAAGCGTATTTTGTTTGGTTTGCGCAAAAGTTATCGTGTCTACAAACTACGGAAAAGATTTATGTAATTTTTTTTTTTTTTACTAGTAATGGCGGCAATCTGCGATTTTTAGTGGTACTGCGACATTGCGGTGGACAGATCGGACCCCTAACTGACATTTTTGACACCTTTGGGGGGATCAGTGACATTACTACAGTAATCAGTGCTATAAATATGTACTGTCACTGTAATAATGACACTGGCAGGGAAGGGGTTAACACTGTGGGTTAACAAGGTGTTAAATGTGTACCTAGGGTTGTGTTTCTAACTGTATGGGGGGTGGGCTTGGGAAATGACCATAGAGACCTGTGCATCTATATAGAAGGATCACAGGCGCTCTGTGATCATTCCAGAGAGAATATCGGTCAGCTGTGTTTACAACATGCGACTGTCCTTCTCTCTCAGCGGGGACGATCGCGGGTGTCAGGCGGCAATCGGAGTCCCTGCTGACGTCCCTGGGTCGCACGCTCACCCCCTAGCTGCAGGCATGTGTTCAGTATACCTACGTTGGTTCGCGCAGGAGGGCCGCCCTGCCGCAGTATAACTGCAGTGGGCGGTCTGGAAGCGGTTAATACTTACAATGGTGCCACTAATGCAGCACAAAGTGCTGCAGTGACCAGGGGCAATACATTAACCCCCTCATGCTACATTTTAAAAATTAACACCAGTGGCAGTAATAAACACAAAGACCCATGCTGCATATTTATTTCAGAAATTAAATACAATTGGTTAACCTCCTCCTCTCAGCCAGACCTCCCCCCCCCCAATCTAAATAGTTGACCTGCTCTCAGCCAGCCAGATCCCCCCTAATCTCAGCCAGAACCCCCCTCCCCCCA
Organism: Pelophylax lessonae; assembly: GCF_965119305.1. Taxonomy (NCBI): domain Eukaryota; kingdom Metazoa; phylum Chordata; class Amphibia; order Anura; family Ranidae; genus Pelophylax; species Pelophylax lessonae. The sequence goes on along the minus strand of NC_138771.1, from coordinate 56,860,865 downwards.
CTGATCTGAATAGTGTACTGTACCTCCTCTCAGCCAGAAACCCCCCTCCCCCCCCCCACTGATCTGAATAGTGTACTGTACCTCCTCTCAGCCAGAAACCCCCCCCCCCCCCCACTGATCTGAATAGTGTACTGTACCTCCTCTCAGCCAGAACCCCCCCCCCCCACTGATCTGAATAGTGTACTGTACCTCCTCTCAGCCAGAATCCCCCCCCCACTGATCTGAATAGTGTACTGTACCTCCTCTCAGCCAGAATCCCCCCCCCCCCCACTGATCTGAATAGTGTACTGTACCTCCTCTCAGCCAGAAACCCCCCTCCCCCCCCACTGATCTGAATAGTGTACTGTACCTCCTCTCAGCCAGAAACCCCCCTCCCCCCCCACTGATCTGAATGGTGTACTGTACCTCCTCTCAGCCAGAATCCCCCCCCCCCCACTGATCTGAATAGTGTACTGTACCTCCTCTCAGCCAGAACCCCCCCCCCCCACTGATCTGAATAGTGTACTGTACCTCCTCTCAGCCAGAATCCCCCCCCCCCACTGATCTGAATAGTGTAATGTACCTCCTCTCAGCCAGAATCCCCCCCCCCCACTGATCTGAATAGTGTACTGTACCTCCTCTCAGCCAGAAACCCCCCCCCCCCCACTGATCTGAATAGTGTACTGTACCTCCTCTCAGCCAGAACCCCCCCCCCCCCCACTGATCTGAATAGTGTACTGTACCTCCTCTCAGCCAGAAACCCCCCCCCCCCACTGATCTGAATAGTGTACTGTACCTCCTCTCAGCCAGAATCCCCCCCCCCCACTGATCTGAATAGTGTACTGTACCTCCTCTCAGCCAGAATCCCCCCCCCCCCACTGATCTGAATAGTGTACTGTGCCTCCTCTCAGCCAGAAACCCCCCCCCCCCCACTGATCTGAATAGTGTACTGTACCTCCTCTCAGCCAGAACCCCCCCCCCCCCACTGATCTGAATAGTGTACTGTACCTCCTCTCAGCCAGAACCCCCCCCCCCCCACTGATCTGAATAGTGTACTGTACCTCCTCTCAGCCAGAAACCCCCCTCCCCCCCTCTGATCTGAATAATGTACTGTACTTCCTCTCAGACAGAAACCCCCCCCCCCCCACTGATCTGAATAGTTTACCTCCTCTCTGCCAGAAACCCCCCTCCCCCCCTAATCGGAACAGTTGACCTCCACTCAGCCAGACACCCCCTCCCCCATCTGAATAGTTACCAATTTGTTTTCACTTCACCAGGCAGGCTTCACACTGCTGCAGACAGAGACAGTGCCTGTGCTGTTCTGCTTTCCCCTCTCTTCGGCTCCTCGAGGTAGTGGCGGGAGCAGGAGAGCATGAGCTCCTCCCATTCAGGTCGGCTTCTCAGTCAATTACGCCATGGTCGGGACTACAGAGTGCCTGTGGGGGGGTTCTCAGCTTCCCGACAGAAGAACAGAAGCAGAAGGGAAGGCTTCAGGCTGTGCCGTGTGCAGGAGCGCACTTGGCACATTGCAGGCAGCTAGAGGCTGGCGGCCAGCAATTAATTTACACATACAGTCAGCAGCCAGTGTGTGAAACAAGTTGTCCAGCAGTGGCCCCCCCTCTCTCCAATAAATGTTTCCGCCCAGGGCATCCGCCCCTTCCGCCCCGCCCTTTTACCGGCTCTGGTCTCTGTACTATGTCTGCACTCTCGCATGCACACACAAATACACACACGTTTTATGATGGTACTGTTAGTGAGAGATTGGTGTTAAAAAGGCCTACTCAATAAAAAGAATTGCAGGGAATTGTGATGAGAATTTTAAACTTTAGGCAGAAGTTGCGCAGCTGAATGGGAGAATTATTCCAACTCTGCTACTTTGGCCTTAGGTTTGAAATTCCCTTTTAAATTTCCTGTAATTCCCTCTTTTTTGAGTAGACCCTATAATCTGATGATAAGTAGGCAGTGATTAATTATGCAGAGTGGGCGGAGCTTCGGGGAAGTGGGTGTGGTAATTGATAGCTGTACTGCAAAGTGTCCCTGGAAATTTTTTTTACATGTTGGCAACTATGCTAGCTCCACTCCTTCTCTGCTAGGCCCTCACTCTGACTTCATTCCCCTCACTATTCCCACCACAGCCATGCCTGTAATACAGCATCTGCCCCTGGTAATGGACACCGCCTGCCCCATTCTAGGATTCTCAAAGCACCGCCATCACTTGTGAATGGACCTCGGATGCCTGCAGAATCTCCTTCCCTGGATTCTGTCAGTGACACTCTGCAGGGCAGGAACTGAGCTATACTGTCAGCTCTCATCCCCTCCAGCATATTACTCATCTCCTCTCACTGCCTGTGTGAGGGATCAGGTTTCCATACAGCAGGAAGCACTCATCATTAACTTTTTGCATCTCTGCCTCAGCCTGCATGCCAGCCAGCTCTCCTCTTCTTCAGCAACAGGTGATTTCAGTGTTATAGCCTCCCCAAGTGACATGCCCAGTGTTGTATCTTGGCCTAGGCCCACAAGGCCAAGGCCTAGGGCAGCACTTTTCAGGGGGGCAGCAAAAAAGCATCCCCACCTCCCTGCTTCCACACAAAAACTGTCCCCACCTGGCTTGCACTACACTTTTAGTGTAGTGCCAGCGTTATGGGGTAGACTGAGCTGGGGGGGGGGGGCAGGGACTGGCGCCCCCATAAAGCGACTGCACTGTTGCTACTATAACAGGGCTCGACAAATCCCAGGCGCCAGGTCGCATTGGCGACTAGAAACTGAGTCCGGGCACCTAGGATTTTAGCCGTCTGCTGTCAGGCATCGGGACGCCGCTTCGCTGATCCAGAGATTTGAAATCCCTGCGGCTCCTATCCATACTTCCCAGTGTACCGACAAGAGGCATTCTAATTGGTCAGCGCCGTCACATGGATGGCGCTGACCAATCAGAACCGACTGCCTCTTCTCCACTTTCAGCACATCCATATGGATGTGTGCTGCCCGACTTCTGCTACTGTGAACCCTCCTCATTGCGGTCATCCGGCACACATCTATTCTGACATCGCGTAAGAGTGCCAGGTCCGGCTGAGCGCTGTGTGAGGTGGGTAAATGGTGCTCTGCGCAGAATTTCATGTGTCAGCCGCTCCCCATCCCACTGCTCCAATCTGCCTGCATGTCACTGCTTCCTCAGCCCCTGGGGGAGGTGGGAATGTAGACTGAGCCCATCCTGCCGTGGCTGAGGGAAGGGCATCAACTACAAATAGTTGGGGGGCACAGTTTACCTTTAATTGGCCATGTGTGGGAGACTCCCCCCCCCCCCATAGACACGTGTGTAGGGGAGCAGATCAGGCCATTTTCTGGGTGTATGTGAGAAAGGTGGAGGTGGGGAGGTGGGGGGAGTGCCACACTTCTGGAGGATTCCTCTGTACACACCATAGAGCTGAGGGAACCTCACTGTACATATACACATATGCCTGAGACTATCACTCTCTCCCACCATTTATCTCCCTCCCCTCTCTTTCCTTCTCTCTCTCTCTCTCACCCCCCCCCCCATCCTCTTCTCGCTCTCCCCTTCTCCTACCCCCCCCCCCATCTCCCCTTCTTTACCTACTCTTTTTTTTCTCTCTCTCTTTTTTTTCTCTTCTTTCCATTTCTTTCCCTATTATTTCTTTCTTGCTTTCTTTTTTTTTTTTTTTTTTGGACGCTGGGCAGCTGATTTGAAAAACTGGCTCCTAACTTTTTTAGCTGGCTCCTAGATTCAAAGGAAGTTTGTCAAGCCCTGCACTATAATAATACTGCCTGGTGACTGGCAAGACCAGCCGCACTTAATACAACTGGTGGAGCCTAATGCTCCTCCTACCCTCCTCCACTGCATCCTTGGGATATGTAACTTCCTCCCGGGCTCTGTGTTAATAGAAGAGAGAGGAGGAGGGGAGCCCCCAGGTATGTGGTGATGGCAGAGGCACAGACACACACATGATTATTTCATTTCTTTACAAAGTGAAGCCTTTGGATCAAGAGTAGACCAGTAGGCCTAATCTATGAGATTAGGTTTGCTTCCGAAAAGGTGGAAGATGTTATATTTTCTCCCTTTGCTTTGAACATGTTTGTATCCTCCAATACAGATGTAAGATGCACACCTGAGATTCCAGTTGTCTTATTTTATGCGAACAGCAACAGTAGTAGTGACTAGTGAACCCAGCTGTATGGTTATTAGTCATAAAGAAGAAATTGGATTTATTGTATGTTATTGTTTGATATTTTATTGCATTATAATGTATGTGGTGCAAATGTTTTTAGTAAAGAAAACCATGTCAAAAATAATTTACAGTAAAATATCCCCCCCCCCTTCAGGACCAGGCCATTTTTTGCGATACGGCACTGCATTAAATTAACTGACAATTTAGCAGTCGTGCCACACTGTACCAACACTGTACCAAATTACAATTTATGTCTATTTGTTCTCACAAATAGAGCTTTATTTTGGTGGTATTTAATCACCTCTGCGATTTTTATTATTTGCACTATAAACAAAAGAATACCGGCAATTTAAAAAAAAAATATATATATTTTTTTACGTTCTGCTATAAAACACAGCCAATAAAACAATGTAAATTAAAAAACGAATTTCTATATCAGTTTAGCCCAATATGTATTCTGCTACATATTTTTGGTAAAAAAATCCCAATAAGCGTATATTAATTGGTTTGTGCAAAAGTTAAAGTGTCTACAAACTATGGGATGTATTTATGGAATTTTTATTTTTTTATTTTTTTCACTAGTAATGGCGGCGATCAGTCACTTATAACGGGACTGTAACATTGCATTGCACAAATCAGACAGTAAGTACCGGTTCACACATATGCAATTCGGGAACCCTGCAAAACCACTGCGGTTTTCCACACTGCATTCAAATCTCAGGCAGTTCACACTGCCATATGCGAATCGGGGGGTGTCAATACAAAGTTAACGACACCCCCAGATCAGTTCGCATTTCACAGTACAAACTGTCAGTTCCGTCATGAATTAGATCGCATAGATGTGACCATCCGATTCTGCTGTGGACCCAAAAAAGGTTCCTGTGCGTGTTGTGTCCGAATGCGATGCGAATTCAGCCATACAATCTGTATGGCTGAATTCGCATTGCACAGACATCGCATGTGGTTTTCAGAGTGGTGCGCTCCGAATCACATGCAATGTCTGTCATCGCACTGATGTGAGCCGGGACTAAGACACACTTTTTTGGGAACCTAGGACACTAATACAGTGATCAGTGCTAAAAATATGCACTTTCACTGTACTCATATCAGATACGCATCTTTATGTAAAAATGTGTGATGACTTGGAAGCACAGTTGTCCTTCTTGCACTCTAATGGTCATTCTTTGATAAATGGAGGAAATGCTGAACTCACAGCTGGACTTTTACAGGGCTGCATTCAGCTCCTATAGCTTTGGCATTTCTTCCAGGGTGACTGGTCAGCTGAACCTTGGCCGGCCTCATGGGCCCAACTCTATTTGTTGTGTAACATGATGCTATTAGAGCTCTTTCCCAATGTGGTGACAGTGGAATTATCGGTGGAAAAATTGCAGAATAGGCGAGTGGTTTTATAGACTGATGAGTGTGGTACAAGTGGTTAACTGCCCCTCTGCACTGCCCCTCTCTAGCCTTGTTTCTGACTCCTATTGGACCCCGTCTGTGTTTTCCCTCCCAGAATTCTTGGGTAACCTGCCACTGAATTTGGGACAAATTGGTGCCTTCACCCGACGAGAAGTTCTCCTTTTCCCCCTGGGGGACAGGCAACTGGCTCTTTTCTCCTACCTCTTTACCTGCAGGATACACAGTAGTTGTGGCTGGTTAGACGGTGGGTACCGCTCTCTCTCTGCTGTATTGTTTGTTTCAGACTATTCAGCTAGGAGGACATCTCCAGAATTTTCTCATCCAGAGGGTTTTAAAGGGTTTATAATTATCTGACTTGCTTCCCTGATTCGCGGCACTTGTCTTCTGTGCACAACCGAAAAGGCATCCTCTCCGTTTGGCCCTCTGTCGGTTTTTTTGCATTTAGGGCTCTCTTACTTCTAGTTGCCTTTTCTTGGGCATTCTTCGGCACTTTTAGGATTAGTGAACTTGTCACCAAGGAGAAACGCTCAGTTGTGCTGGTTACAGAATTATTTGTTTTTAATCTCATGCTGATTCTTCCAACTTCAGCAAATTCCAATATTTTCGGGTCTTTCACCTTTTCCTTTCCTCCTAATGATTTTTCCAACATACTCTTTCCTCATTGGCGCAGAGATGGCTTTGTCCCCTTTTCTGATCTTGGCCCATCACATACTTTGTTCTTGTTTCTAGTTCTTATTTGGAGCTTTTTCACCGCAAGGTGAATGCCTAGGTTTTCAAAATTGTCCATTGGTGGCATTGTTTTCCGCCACAGGGGTCTTGGGGGAGATAACAGTATTTATGGAGACCTTATGGGGTTCAGTTAAATGATTGTCCTAAACATGGTAATCTCGGCCTACAATCCGGTGTCGAGCAGGTGCTGGCATGCGGCGGGGCGCTCGTCAGTGTACCACTGACTTGCGTGTGCCAGTTTTGACCTTTCTAGCAATTGATGTTGCTTTATGGGCTATACCCTCAATTTAAATTCTGGGGTCAGTCTAATGTCTGTCTGGCACTGATGGTAAGGACAGGCCTCTTAGACTATGTGAGTTTATGTTTTATGGGTGCTAACCATAGAACTGTCACTGGCATTGTTGTTTGGTAAATTTTTGGGTCAGTCTAATGCCTGTCTGGCACTGATGGTAAGGCTAGGCCATTTTAGACTACGTGAGTTTATGTTTATGGGTGCTCACAGTATAACCGTGACTGGCATTGTTGTTTGGTACATTTGGAAAGTTGTTACTTTTGCAAAGTTCAATAAAGCTGTGGCCTTGCCCTATTTCCAACTTAATTAGCTTCGCTTCTGTGTCTTTTTGGGGGGCAAGGTATTGGTTTATTAGTTGGTCATAAATGAGCCTATGCTTCTCAGCAGTCAAGCTTTTGAGGCTATGCTTCTGTTCATCCGACTTTATGTGACTTTTGTAGCTCTTTGCACTCTATTTACCACATAGACTTATACTGACATCTGTGGGCCTCATAACACATGCAGATAAGCTTCCTGACTTCAAGGATCACAGTGAGGTCCTTGGCTCAGTTTCCCTCCTCACGTTCTCTGTATATACTGCTGCTCACACCAGTCTTCAAAAAGGGGTAGTACGTAGCAGATCGCATTTTACTAAAAGTACAAGTCAAAAACATCTTTAGATAAGATAAAAATAACTAGCAGTATACTTGAAAAGCTTCATTAGTTGATGTTATCAAAGGATCATGTTGCACTCACATCTGGTGATCATCTTGCCCCTCTTGTAGAGTTTATTTGCTCCCGGGGTGTACTGTATTGTTAACTTTTTCAAAGATGGTAAATGTACAATTAACCAAATCATTTATTTTCAGCTCCTGCTTCTTGGCTACTGTATATATCAGATATTGTTTCAATTGTGTGAATCGAAAGGCTGCATAGAAGGATGAACAGACATTTAGGATTATGGCCCAAGCAACATAAATGGTTTCCAACATGAAAGCAAATGTGAAGATTGTATCTACAACAGATAGTAAATCTGGAATAAAAAAATAAGTCATTACTACTCATAATATATAGCTGAATCTCTTAAAATTGTGGCATACAATAAGAGGTTGTCATGTTAATAGACTTCTCATTTTATAGTAAAAAAAAACAGCCTTTTCTGTATTTGCAAACCCGGAACATTTAGGAGCCAAGAGACTGAATTTTACAGCAACATTCCAAGCTAGATTTCTAAGGCCAACATCAGAGACTGCCAGGAAAAAAAGTGACATAAATTATTTTTCTCTTCAGAAAAACAGTAAAAGTGAAGTTATATTTCAAGCTGATTCACCACAAACATATTACACAAAGCTTTACAGATCACACCATTATAAGAGTCCAATTATTCTCTGCCAGGGGCATTGCTAGACCCAGCACCTGGGGAATATAAACCAAGAGCCCCTGATCTCCTTTGTAGTAAATAAACATAAGTATACAGTAGGTTTCCCGAACTTTGGTCTTCCTATTTTCTTGTACATCCTTTCTTATGCATAATTACTTTTCACTTAATAGAAAGATGATTAATGATTAACAATGACCTTATATATGATAAACATTGTGTTTTTGAAACGCCATTGAGTTTATTAAATTTCACACTTCAATACCTCTTTGTTGGATTTTTGAGAATAGGCCAGTCACAAATTGGTATATGTGTGAGCAATTGGTTAACACAACAATACATACATAGATTATCTACAGTATACATAGACACCAAATAATGTAGAGAAGACGTGAACATTGAGATTTAGGATGCTGGTATTCTTGCATATTATCAAAGTCATGGCTACTCTGCCATGGAAAAGGGGATGCAACAAGGGAAGGGGAGAACAAAGAGGAACAAAAACCAGTCCGCGTCTTGAGAAGCATACAAGTCAACATCCTTAAAGTAGTTGTAAAGTCAGAAGGTTTTTTATCTTAATGCATTCTATGCTTCAAAATAAAAAACCATCTGGATGTAGCAGCCTCCTCAGCATCCCCTAATTCCTACCTGAGCTCCATCTCTGTCCAACGATGTCCACGAGTCCCTTGGCTGTCCAGGATTCTCCCTCCTAATTGGCTGAGACACAGCCACGGCACCATCGATCTGCCAATCCCCACTGAGCAGGTGGATGAAAGCTCCGTCTCCAATCTATGTGCAGAGACAGAGCTGTCAGAGTCCCGCTCTCCTCTATGGGGAGATCGTATGAGAACGGACTGCCTGTACGTTCTCATCTGATCCTCCAGACGGATGGAAAATTGGGTTTCCATCCATCCCGATTTAACGAACAGGATCGGCTCGGATAGCAGCGGGTGTCAGCGGAGATGCGGAAAAAAAACACACAAGACTTTACAATCACTTTAAACTGTACATCTAGAGTTACACAACCACAAAGACCAGGTGGAGGGGACTTTCATAGTTACATAGTTAGGTTGAAAAAAGACACAAGTCCATCTAGTTCAACCAATAAAAGAGAAATACAAAGATCATACAATCCGATATACACAATCCTATACCCGCTGTTGATCCAGAGGCAGGCAAAAAACTCCAGCAAAGCATGATCCAATTTGCTCCAGCAGGGAAAAAAAAATAATTTCTGATCCCCGAGAGGCAATCAGGTATTCCCTGGATCAACTTTACCCTTAAATGTTAGTATCCAGTTTTATTATGAACATTTAGAAAATAATTAAACTCCTTTCCAATATTTTAAAGTGCAATCATTTGTCGCATTGCACATTGAAAAATCAGATCTTTAATAGTGTGAGACTCTAAGAGATACTAAATGTAAATGTATATTAACAGATCTAAGGGCAAGGAGAAGTTCAAAATCAGTTTTTAATTTATTCCTTTTTTTTTTTTTTAGGTAATGATACATTTGATTTTTAATATCAGGCCTTATTTTTATGAATTTACAGTTATGAGAGGAATATATAGCCACTCTCCTGTCGTATACAGTATTAGAGTTTGTTTCTTTATAATGTAAGTATTGTGCATGGAGAATAATTTTAGACCTTTGTTATAGGCATGCGTGTCTAAACTGATGACACATAATTGTATTTACTATCATGCACTGGCCACTACAGCTACAGTCTGTTTAACTAAACCACAAAATAGCAGAAGGCATTGGTGACTGAACTTCAAATGTATCTAAAACCCAAAACAAAAATGTATTATATTGCAGCTTACCAATCCTTAAAGTGATTGTAAGGGATCAAGTTTTATTTTTTAAAAAGAAGCTATTATACTTACCTGCTCTGTGCAATGGTTTTCTCTTCTAGGGTCCCACGCGTGACGCTCCTGGCTCCTCCCCCGCCGAGTGCCCACCTAAGTAAGCTACTTGCTATGGGGGCACTCGGGCTTGCTCGCTCCTGAGCCAGCTTTGTGTGTCCTTAGACTCACAGAACATGACTCGGCTCTGCCTCTGCTCCCTCGTCACAGGTTGTGATTTACAGCAGTGGGAGTCAATGGCTTCCACTGCTGTCTCTAATCCAATGAGAAGGGAGAGTGCTCAGAGAATCTCAGCTCTTGTGAACAGCACTGGAGATCAGACACAGTTTTGCACAGCCCCGATCCTCTCCTTCTGGGGTGCCCCGCCAGCGATTTAGTCCTCTCCTCTTCATCGGGTGCCCCCATGGAAAGCCACTTTATCTGGGGGTGCACCTGTGCAGGCTCGCTCCATTGACACAGACACCGGGACTTGCCCCCCACTCTGCAAATTTGATTAACAGCAGCAGGGGCCAATGGCTTCCGCTGCTATCAATCTGTCCAATGATGAGAGAGACAGTGGCTGGAGCCTCTGCGCTTGTGCACATCGCTGGATGGGATCAGGCTCAGGTAATAAAAAAGGGGGTTATAGGCAGGAACGAACAATAAAGCTGCCCAGGCCCCCCTGTCTTGCTGATTAGGCCCGATACAACAGGGCTGGTTGTACTGCCCTATCAGCGGCCCTGCATGTTGTAAGTAATATATACTGTATCTGCACTCCTGTTAATCTTGTCAATAAATTTGCTGGTTCTAAAATGTTCTAATAATAACCAACCAACCTACCTACTGTAAAAGGGCTAAAAGAGCATTGCCTTTGTTTCTTTCCATTAATATTCCCAACTTTAGCTAACCCTGTTGACCAACTTACTGTTGTTTACTAGTGAATCAAGCAGATCTGAGAATTGCTGTCTATATTTGGATACTGCAGGGCAGTGGTGGTCAACTTTCTTGATATGGGGGGCCTCAAGTGAATCTCCTAACATAAAAGGGCCACAAATAACATTAAGGCTGGGTTCATACTGATGCATGGAGCAGCTCACAGCAGGGGTTCCGGTGCATCCCTGTTCACCGTTTCAGGTCCGAATTTTTGGTTGAATTCGGACCTGAAATGGACCAGAAGATGCTCAGGACTCCTGTGCAATTCGCTCCAGAGTCGGCCCTGAGATATTTGAACCGGCTCCATAGAGAGCTTGTCACAATCTCCTGACATGCGAATGGGATACAGAGAAACTCGCATCCAATTTGCAATAGTGTGAACCCAGCCTCAGTGTACATTCAGTGTCAGAGACAGCAGACACACAACAGGATATAGTCAAAGCATATGAGCATGAATGTATTTTTTATAGGTATTTTTACAGCACTAAAATATTATTGTAACACTTTATATACAGTATATTGTACATTATATCAGTCCCTGCCCTCAATGAGCTTATAATCTAAAGCTGGCCATAGGCAGTTTGAATCTCGGCCAGTGCAGCAGGGACCATCCAAGATTCAAACTATGTATGGGCAGGCTGACTGTATTCAAGTTGATCAATCGATCAACTTGGGTACCACCAGCCTGTTTGATTTTTCATGTGATTATTGCCAGCGGCTACAGCTGAAAGCGGTACTGTGTGTTCTCCTAGTCGGGGCGGCTGCATAGAGAACATGCAGCCTCCATGCAGGTAGTGTCAAGGTTGGGATTTGCACTGGCAGAAGGTCTAACCACAAAGCCACTGTGCCTGTGCTGTTCAATCATTGTTCATGGAAAGTTTCTCCTGGATAACAAATGTGGCCAGCTGGGATAGAATACTCTAATAAAGCTTACTTTTATAAAGATGTGGCCTTAAAGCATACCTTCCCTCCTCCTTATGTGAAAGAATCAGCATTACAGAAATCAGTTTGCTAGATTCAATACATAAACTATTATTGCTTACCATCATCCATTGCATGCTTTCCTTTTTATATATACTGTTTTGCACTCCCTCCTGTAAAACCATGCTGCAGTCTAAAACCTGACATTATTGGTGGCCGGCTTTTTTTTTTGCATTTTTTTTTTAACCGGCCCACCAATACCGTCGGTGCCAGATCTTGTGATCTAAGAGAAAAAAATGCCTTTCACCTGAGATTTTGGGAAATATTCTGTTTTGCAGATGAAATATCCCTGGAAGGCATTGATGTAACCTTCCCAGGGTGCAGCTCTGAGGCCTTGGCTACGTCACCAGTGCCTTAAGGAACCAGGAAGTGGAAATCGACTAAATGTGAGTAACATAATAAAGCTTTGATGTAACAAATGTTTTGCAGATGTTTTGGAGATGCTGCAGAGATGGTACACATGTTCATGCACCATGAAACTTTACTGTTGGGAGGGAAAAGTTCACTTTAAAGCCTAGATTAGGTTATGCCTGATGTAACAGATCAACTGGCACCCCGACTGGGTACCTCCGTTGACGGATGCTCCTAATGCTTCCTGAGGGCTCCAAGCACTCCAGACACCATAACCACCACAGACCCCAGGAACCGCCGCAGCTTGGTTGGGGTCTCGCCGTCTCCTAACCACCCTGGACCTACAACAAGGCTCCAGGTTCCAGTGGGTGAACCTCTATTTTCCCCAGAGAGTGAAGTAGGAACAGGAACAAGCTCTTACAAGAGCTTAGTGATTATCCAAGGGAGTATGAAGAGCATAGCAATCCCTTGTAGCAAATTCCCCCAATAAGAGACAGGACTCTAGATTGAGGATGAAGTAGAACTCCAGGTTTAATGATACAGCTGCTCTTTTATACAGTTTTCCCCCACAAGGTTACCGCCCAGGTGGACCTTGTGGGGAACAGGACATGAAATTCACAATCCAATAAAAACTGAGTTTTACACTCAGTCACTCCCATACAGTGTACACACTCCCTCCCCTCTACCTGATTACATTATCATATGCAGATGAAATTGTATACAGAAACAGAATTAACCTGAACTGATTATCTAGCCATCTGGACAGAACAATGTGAGGTCATTAACATTTAACAATGGGATAGGCAGACTTAACACAATACACATTATCTCAATACATGAACAATAGGGAGAGCCTTTCTGACATTGAAGGACATGGAACAGAAGCCAATGTGATTACTTAGCTCTTTCAATGAACATGTTCAGAATCAAACAGCTGACAAATATTACTGTCCCACTTGAAGCGATTAAGTATCTGTCTTTCACTCCCAATGACGGTAAATACCGTCACACCTGGCTTGATCAGTCTTCCAATTACATATGAAGGCAAGAAAAGTTATTGAGGTAAGACAGGGGAGGACTGGGCTGGGGGGCAGGAGGCATTTGCCATCTGAGCCAGTAAAAGTAAGATATGATGGGCTGGTGTGTTCTGTGACCAAAGCACCTTTTTAGAAGAAAATCTTCCATCACTGAATTCCTCTGAGATGTCATGTGATTTAATTCCAAGAACTGCAAAGGAAGCTTTAGTAAATCAAACCCCTCTGTGTCTTTTCCTCTTCCATTGCAAATAAAAAGAAAAAAGAATTAGTGGTGAACAGCTTTGTAATTTAATGTTCTGAATTCATCCTGTAGATGTGCCTATGAAGTTTGGCCTTGCTGACATTGCTACAATTATTCATTATAATTCACCATCTGCCTTTTTATGATTTTGTTTGAAAAATCCCTCCTGCTTTCCAAAGCAAACAATGTCTTGTTGTAAGTAATAAACAAGTATATTTGCAATCCGGCGATAAGTGCGGGAAGGTTCTGGCCAGGGCCCTTAGGGACCAGTAGGGCTCTTCCTAGATCCCTTACGTTACAGGTGTGAATGGCCCTAAATTGCATCTGCCCAGGGAAATTTCCCAATGGTTTGGGGACTTTTATTCGGCCCTGTACCACTTACCCCGAGACCCATCTCACGCTGAAGCCGTCACTTCGTATCTTGAATCGGTTAATCTCCCATGTTTTTCGTCACTGGAGAGGGATGCTATGGAAGAAGCATTTACCATGGAGGAGCTCTCCATGGCCCTCGCGTCGGCGAAAAGGGGTAAAGCCCCTGGCCCAGACGGTCTGCCGATACTGTATTAACAACAGCTGCAGCCACACCTCCTCCCTCATATGCTTAAAGTGTTCAATGCGATTGGACATTCCTCCACCTTCCACGCGGACTCCCTGCTGGCCCACATTTCGGTCATTCCTAAGGTCGGGAAGGACCCCGCGGCGTGCAGGAGTTACAGACCGATATCCTTGGTGGCATCCCGGCTGCAACCTCTCCTCCCTGATCTGGACCACCTGGATCAGCTGGGGTTCATCTCCACCAGGGAGGCCAGGGATAACACCATCAAAGCCCTGAATCTGATCCATCTGGCCAAGACCACCTGCACACCGACCGTCTTCTTGAGCACGGACGCCGAGAAGGGTGAGTTGGACATTTATGTTTGAGGTGTTGAGACGTTTTGATGTTGGCCCTCGCATGTTAGCCAGGATTACCAGTATCTACTCCTGCCCCCGAGCGATGGTTAAGGCGAACGGGGTGTTTTCTAAACCTTTCCAGATTTACAATGGCACCAGACAGGGTTGTCCCCTCTCGCCCCTCCTTTTTGCCCTCTCCTTGGAGCCCTTTCTGTCCAAGGTACGCCTGAACACTGATATTTTCCCTGACCAATCCCCTAATCTCTCTCCCTAATCTACTCCGCAAATTCGAGCTCTACGGGACGGTCTCACACCATAAAATAAACTACCATAAACTAACATAAACCGGAGGCGAAATACCTGCCCAGCTCCAGGACTCCCTTCACCACAGCTTTTCCTTTAAGTGGAATTCGACGGCCCTGAAATATGTGGGGACACTACTGCCACCTAACCCGGCTGACGTTTTACGACTAAACCCCCCCCCTCCTATCCACCACACGTACCCTGCTAGACAACTGGTCAACCGGCCTTCACTCTTGGTTCGGGCGCTGCAGTATCCTCAAAATGTCTATTCTGCCGAAGTATCTATACCTGTTTCAGACCCTGCCAGTGTCGATTCCTGCTGCTTTCTTTAAACAGGTGAACGCCATTTTCACCAGGTTTATTTGGGCTGGCCGCCATCCCAGGCTCAGTGGGAAGATACTCAAGGCCTTTGGCGGAGTGGCAGCCCCTGATGTTTAAAGGTACTACCTGGCGGCCCACTTGAATAGACTGGTGGATTGGTGCAGACACTCTCACCTGAAATTATGGACTACTCTTGAAATGTCCCTCTGCCCGATACACCTCCCGGGAGCTCCGTGGAGCATTGGCTCCGTACCGACGACGATGGTGAGCCCGACCCTTAGGGTTTGTTCCGCAGCTCTATCTTTGGACAAATCACGGACCGTGTCCTCAACCATGTTCCCGATTTTGGGGAATTGGGCCTTTCCGATGGGATGTGTAACAATCTTACAGGCTCACCTGAGTCAGAGGACTGCTGGCCGGAGGTAGGAGTGGAGCCCAGTGGCAAAGACCGCAGGCAGGTAGTAGGTGCTGGATACCGGATGGACACCGCGTAGTACTCTGATGAGGACACGGGTTCACCTGAGGTGCGGAAACTAAGTGCTAGCTGGTTTTCACTAGAGCCCCTGATGGTGGGGATAGACTGCGCTGCAAGCTAACACCAGGACGCGGTCCTCAGGATCACCCAGCCAGGCAGAGTGCAGGTTCAGTCCGAAGGCAGAGGAGCAGACAAGGGATAACCAGAGAGAAGTCAGACGAGCCAAAGGTCGGGGCGGGCAGCAGTAAGCGTGGTCAGACAATCCAGGTCGGCAACAGAGGTAGCAGTTCAGTAGGTAGGGACAAAGCAGAAGAGTAGTCGGTAGTCAATTCCTGGTCAGCGTTGGATTTGTGGTAGTAGATAAGAGCAGCAGCTGAGGAGTAGCTTGATCAAGGCTCAGGAGCTCAATAATCAGCACGCAGTGCAAGGGGCTGGACTTATATAGGGAAGTACCAGGTGTGGGGAATCAAGGGTGATGAGCAAGGCTTGGCAAGACTAAGGTTGAAATAATAGACTTCAGGGAGGAATGTTCAGGTAAGAATGTCCAGGTAAGAATGTCCAGGTAAGAATGTCCAGATAAGAATGTCCAGATAAGAATGTCCAGAGAAGAATGTCCAGAGAAGAATGTCCAGAGAGGACGGTAGCCTAGTAAGCAGGGGATGTGGCTGGTCACAGGTTCAAATCCTGACAGTACCCCCCCCCCTTCCAAGGTGACCTCCGGGCACCGCAGGGGCAGGCTTACCGGGGTGCCGTTGGTGGAACTCTTTTACCAGGTTGGGGGCGGCGTGGACGTTTTCTTCTGGTTCTCCGGAGTTATGCTCGGGAGGGTAGCCCTCCCACCCAATTAGGTATTGTAGTCTTCCCCGGTGGATCCTGGAGTCGAGGATCTTTGCGACAGCGTATTCTTCTTCACCCTGTACCCTCACGGGTGGTGGAGGGGGTGAGTGGCGGCCTGTGAAGGTGTCCTCCACGTATGGCTTGAGGAGGGAGCAATGGAAAACAGGGTGCACCCTAATGGAGTCCGGAAGATCGAGCCGGAACGTGACCTCGTTAATTTGCGCAGAGATCCGGAATGGACCCATATATTTTTGGGCCAACTTTTTGGAGGGGACCTTCAATCTGAGGTTCCTGGTGGACAGCCACACCTTGTCTCCCACATGGAAGCCCGGGGTGGGTCTGCGGCGTCTGTCTGCTCCCTGTTTAAAGCGCCTCTGGGCGAGCTGGAGGTTGTTAATAATGTCCTTTTGTGCCTCCTGTAGGGTTGTTAGGTGTTCGGCCACTGCTGGGAGGGTGGAGGCGACGGGTAGGTGGGGAATGAATACCGGGTGCGAGCCTGTGTTAGCAAAGAAGGGGCTGTGCTTGGTTGAGCTGTGCTCCGTATTGTTGTAGGCATACTCGGCCGTGGGGAGATGGTCAAGCCAGTCATCCTGCATGTGGGAGCTAAAACAGCGTAGGTACTGCTCTAGGGTCTGATTAGTTCTCTCCGTCTGCCCGTTTGACTAAGGGGGGAAGGCGGAGGACAGGTTTACTTTAACCCCGAGCGCCAGGCAAAAGTTTTTCCAGAACTTAGAGGCAAATTGTACGCCTCGGTCGGAGACCACGTCGTCCGGGATCCCATGCAGCCTGAAGACCTCTCTGAGAATAAGATCGGCCGTCTGTTTGGCGGTGGGTAGGCCTTTGTAGGGGATGAAATGGGCCATCTTGGTGAGGCGGTCGACTACGACCAGGATGGTGGTCATCCATTTTGAAGGAGGAAGGTCTACCACAAAGTCCATGGAGATCGAGCCCCAGGGGCGGGAGGGAATCGGGAGAGGTTGTAATAGACCCACGGGAGAGGAACGAGGAGTCTTATTGCGGGCACAGACCGTGCACGAGGAGATGTACCTCTTGATGTCCTCCTTGTATGTTGGCCACCAGAAGGAGCGGGAGAGAAGCTCCTGGGTCTTTCTTGTGCCTAGATGGCCGGCCAGCTTGGAGTCATGGTTGAGTCTGAGTACTTCGAGCCGTGCGATTTCTGGTACATATAACTGTAGGTCCTGATGAAACCAATGACCGTTCTTAAACGTAAGGCTGACATTCCTTGTGGGATGGGCAAGGAAGGGGTCATTTTCGTATCCTTCTTTGATTGTGCCCAGGAGTTCTTTAGAGTAGGTGACCCCTACGACCCTTCTCTCGGGTAGGATGTTGTTTTGGCCCTTGTTACTCTACGAGGGCTCGGAAAACATTCTGGAGAGGGCGTCAGCCTTACCATTCTTTGATCCGGGGCGATAGGTGATGAGAAAGTTAAAGCGGGAAAAGAATAGGCTCCATCTGGCCTGTCTGGCTGAGAGTCTCTTAGCGCTGCGGATGAACTCGAGGTTCTTGTGGTCAGTTAGTACGATTATGGGGTTGGTGGCTCCCTCCAGCAGGTGTCTCCACTCAGAGAAGGCATCCTTGATCGCCAGTAGTTCCTTGTTCCCGATGTCATAATTCTTCTCGGAGGGGGACATCTGGCGGGAGAAATATGCGCACGGGTGTAGTAGCATCTTCTCCCCTGTCCGTTGTGACAGAATAGCCCCCACCGCGGAGTCAGATGCATCCACTTCGACTGTAAATGGCAGCTCGGGGTTTGGGTGGATTAGGATTGGAGCGGAAGTGAAGAGGAGTTTCAACTTGGTGAAGGCCTCCTGTGCCTCTGGTGTCCAGGAGAAGGGGACTGATTTCTTGGTGAGTTGGGTAATTGGTGCTATGATCTTGGAGAAGTTCCGGATAAACTTCCAATAGAAGTTGGCGAAGCCAATGAATCTTTGTATCTCCTTCTCGTTTCTCGGAATTGGCCAGTTCATCATGGCTTGGACCTTCCCCGGGTCCATACTTAGGCCCTCTGGGAAGATGATGTATCCGAGGAACTGAGTGGTGGTTCGCTCAAACTCACATTTCTCTAGCTTGATATAGAGAGAGTTCTGTCAGAGTCTCTGCAGTACCCTGCGGACGTGTTCGCGGTGCTGCTCGAGGTCTTCAGAGAAGATCAAGATGTCGTCCAGGTAAACGACTACAAACAGATCGAGCATGTCCCTGAGGACGTTGTTAATGAAGTGCTGGAAGGTGGCGGGAGCATTGCAGAGTCCGAAAGGCATGACTAGGTACTCGAAGTGACCATAACGTGTCCGAAAGGCGGTCTTCCATTCATCCCCAGGGCGGATTCGGACGAGGTTGTAGGCCCCTCGAAGGTCAAGTTTGGTAAAAATCTTCGCTGCCCGGAGTCTCCCGAGGAGTTCTGAAATCAGTGGGAGTGGATACCGGTTCTTTACGGTAATGTCATTAAGCTTCCTGTAGTCAATGCAGGGACGCAGGGAGGAGTCTTTTTTCTCTACAAAGAAAAAGGGGCTCCCGCAGGGGAGGTAGAGGTCCAGATGAACCCCTTCCTTAGGTCCTCGTCCAGGTACTCTTTCAAGGCCTTGAGTTCAGGCTCCGAGAGGGGGTAGATACTGCCAAAGGGTATTTCAGCCCTGGGCAACAGTTCTATAGGGCAGTCGTAGGGTCCGTGTGGTGGCAGCTTGTCTGTGTTTTTCTTGTCGCAGACATCCTGGAACTCGCGGTATTGAGGGGGTAGCAGATCCTTGACAGATAGTTCAGAGATGGTGGTGTCTTCGGGTGGAAGGATGGGTTTATGGGAGCAATTTAGCGAGCAGAACTCGGGACGGGAACCGTATGCAGCGGGTTTCCCAGTCCACCGAGGGGTTGTGGGTGGCCAACCATGGGATGCCCAAGATCACCGGGAACTTCAGGGAGGCAATCAGCGAGAAGTGGATCTTCTCATGGTGATCGGGTTCTATAAGGAGTTGTAGTTCGATGGTCTCCTGAGTTGCCGGCCCCGAGGAGAGTGGGGATCCGTCAACGGTTTCCAGGTCAACAGGGGCTGCCTTGATTGTCAGTGGAATGTTCTTTTCGCGAGCAAAGGTTAGGTCCATGAAGTTGCCTCCCGCCCCGGAGTCTAACAGCGCAGAACAGGGGAGTTGTCGCCCCTCGATGTCGATGAGGATGGGGATGATGAAGTGGGATCCATGAGCCACCGTATTGTTATCTTCAGGGGCTGCTGGCGGGGTTGGAGTCTGTGATTGCTCCTTTAGCTCCGTGACGGCAATAGTTCTTCAAATCTTATTGGGACATTTGATGGCAAAATGACCCGGCTCTCCACAGTAGAGGCAGAGATTTTCGGCCAGCCGTCTCTCCTTCTCAGCTGTGGATAGAGACCTCCGTAGTGCGTCGACCTGCATAGGTTCAGGTGCTGACTGGGGGTCGCGCTGGGCGGTAGAGGAGAAGGAGTAAGTGGGTCTGTGGTCCGAGGACCAGAATCTTTCCCTCTTCCTCTCGGAGAGTCTTTGATCTATCCGGATGCATACTTGAATAAAGTCATCCAGATCGTCCGGGGCT
This sequence comes from Pelophylax lessonae, assembly GCF_965119305.1. Taxonomy (NCBI): domain Eukaryota; kingdom Metazoa; phylum Chordata; class Amphibia; order Anura; family Ranidae; genus Pelophylax; species Pelophylax lessonae. The sequence continues at coordinate 56,841,117 of NC_138771.1, read as the reverse complement.
TCAACTCTGGCGAGTTCGTCTTTTATTGCTTCGGACAGGCCTCGCCGGAATTGGCTCCTCTGTGCTGCTGGGTTCCAGGTGGTGTCCGTGACCCAACGGCGAAATTCGGCGGTATATTCGGCGACGGAGCGTCTCCCTTGTCGGAGACTATGTAGTCGCGCCTCGGCCGTCGCACAGCGGTTGGGGTCATCAAAGACTAGGCTCATGGCGGTGATGAAGTTGTTTAGGTTGTTCAGGAGCTGATTGTTAGACTCCACGTATGGCGACGCCCATGCTAATGCTTCATCCGTCAAGAGATTGATCATGAATAGCACCTTCTTTTTATCGGTGGTGGAGGGGGCCGGGTTCATCTGAAAATAGATGCGGCATTGGTTCAGAAATCCCCGATACTGGCGTCTGTCACCATCGAATTTTGATGGGAGTGGCATGCGGGTGTCTGCGGCCGCGCCGCGGACGTCTAGGAGTTGCCTCTGTAGTTCAATAATCTCCTTCTGTTGGCTTTTGACTACTTCTTGGAGCTGGGCAAATTTCTCCTGATACATAGTACCAAATTCTTGAAGTTCAGTGACCTGTCTACACAGAGTGGTCATTGCGGACTCCATAGTTGGGCTGATTATTCTGTAACAATCCTACAGGCTCACCTGAGTCAGAGGAGTGGAGCCCAGTGGCAAAGACCGCAGGCAGGTAGTAGGTGCTGGATACCGGATGGACAACGCGTAGTACTCTGATGAGGACACGGGTTCACCTGAGGTGTGGAAACTAAGTGCTAGCTGGTTTTCACTAGAGCCCCTGATGGTGGGGATAGACTGCGCTGCAAGCTAACACAAGGACGCGGTCCTCAGAATCACCCAGCCAGGCAGAATGCAGGTTCGGTCCGAAGGCAGAGAAGCAGACAATGGAAAACCAGAGAGAAGTCAGACGAGCCAAAGGTCGGGGCGGGCAGCAGTAAGCGTGGTCAGACAATCCGGATCGGCATCAGAGGTAGCAGTTCAGTAGGTAGGGACAAAGCAGAAGAGTAGTCGGTAGTCAATTCCTGGTCAGCGTTGGATTTGTGGTAGTAGATAAGAGCAGCAGGTGAGGAGTAGCTTGATCAAGGCTCAGGAGCTCAATAATCAGCAAGCTGGAGTGCAAGGGGCAGGACTTATATAGGGAAGTTCCAGGTGTGGGGAATCAAGGGTGATGAGCAAGGCTTGGCAAGACTAAGGTTGAAATAATAGACTTTAGGGAGGAATGTTCAGGTAAGAATGTCCAGAGAGGACGGTAGCCTAGTAAGCAGGGCTACCGCCTGGGATGTGGCTGGTCACAGGTTCAAATCCTGACAGGATGTGGGGGAGGCAGGTTCCGGGCCCTGTTGGAGTCGGGGCGTTTCCGGGTGTCTCATTTTGGCTCAGGGGCGACTTGGCCCTCTCTTATGCAGCTGACAGCAGTGGACGGCCCTTTTGTACTCACCCGTTGGCAGGCACTCCAGATGCTTCAATTTTCGTGATCTGGGCTCCCGTTCGTCCTTTGAGAGACCACTGACACCCCTTGAAATCCTGCTCTCGGGGGACACCCCTCTACCACATGCTTTATCTCAGATTTACGCCCTGCTTTCGGAGCCCCGGGGAGACTTTGTTCTTCCCGGTATCTTGAAGTGGGAAAGAGAACTGCAGAGGACCTTCACGGCCGCTCAGCGTCGGAAAATCATTCGTTTCTCTCTGAAGTCCTCGATATGTACTCGCCTTCAGGAGGTTAATTACAAGGTGCTGACGCACTTGTACTACACTCCGATGAGAATAGCCGGCTTTTTTCCAGAAGCGTCCGACAGGTGTTGGCGGTGTCATGGTGACCGTGGGTCCATGCTTCAGATGTTCTGGAATTGCCCAATATTGAGTGACTTCTGGAAGAAAGTGAGGAGGATTTCTCAACAGATGACTGACTATGCTCTCCAGAATGACCCCGCCCTCTTCCTTTTTACACCGCTCCTCGGTTCCGCCAGACCGCTACAAAAAAATCGGTTTTATGCCGTCTATTCAACGCGGCCAAGGCGTGCATAGGCGGGTGCCGGAAGTCCACCACACCTCCGTCAATACGGCTTTTGCTGTCCAGAGTTAAGCAAATTAATGATTTCGAGGACCTGGTGCTGACCTCGCAGGGCAGGAGGGAACTCTATACTATACATGGGGCTGTTGGAATATGTTCGCTTTGTCGGACGAGGGCAGAGCACTCCAGGGTATCACCTGATCTGCCGAGAATGCAGAGCTGACATTCCGCACGGGATCCATCAGGTCTCTCTCTACTCTTTTCCTTCCTTCCCCCATTTCCCACTGGGCCCTATGACAAAATAAGAAATAGGCTGGCGCTCTGATACAGTGTGATACGGTCAGTATGAAAGTATAACAATTGATCAAGATGGCTAAGATAAAAGTAAAAAGTAGCGGGTTACCTATGTGACAATAGGCAGAGGTGAAATGGAGTCCGTAGAGTGGATGGAACCACAAGGATAATGAGCAGGGAAGTGGATGAGACGATTGCACGAAGGGCCGGCTCTGCCGCACAGGAAGTCAATCTATGTGACAATAGGCAGAGGTGAAATGGAGCCCATACAGTGGATGGAACCACAAGGATAATGAGCGGGGAAGTAGATGAGACGACTGCACGAAGGGCCGACTCTGCCGCACAGGAAGTCAATCTGTGGACAAGGTAAAGCAAAGAACAGGCGGAGCGCCTCTAAGTGCAGTATGTTTATTACAGTCTAGGCATACAATAACATGGTAACACACAGGAAATAAAATGGTAATAGGCTCAAGTGTGGAGTCATAAGGTCAACTGTCCATAACGCTGCTGCAGAGAGGTAGGATGTGGTGGAAATCCTATCCGGTAGATGGATGACGGGGAGATGCCGGCTCTCTCTTCCGGGACCGACTCTCGAGGCAGGCTGGGACTCAACGTCGACCGCGTGACGTCAGCGAGGTCAAAGTGCACACGACGCGTTTCAGAGCATGCGCCAAGCTCATGGGGAGCATGCGTGCTCTTTTCTCAAGTGTAAATGCAGAGACCACTCAGAGCCGGAGAATTTATATACACGCAATTTGTGAATGGGAGTATACAGAGATCAAACGACCAATGGGATAACATGGTGGCCATATTGAAAGAAAACACAAACCCATGCAAACTACGAAATAATTATATAAGCATGATATATACTCTCATAATGTGGAAATAGAGCATGTAGTGATATAATAAGATAGAAAAAAGTATAAGTGGATATAAACCAAAGGACTGCAGTATATAAATAGCCATAGCACTGATCTCTCAATAAACTAATAACAAAGATTAGAAGATAAAATAAGAACATTATGTAATGAATATTGTAATAATCCCGGTAGTGATAAAATTAATGATAAATATCATTAATATATATAAAAAAAAAAAAAAAAACGAACTGAATAAAAAAAAATATATATATATAAAGAAATATATATATATAAAAGCTGATGGAAATATTCATGGAGATATAATCTCGCAAAGATCATGACTTGCCAAAAATTCGAAAAATAGAAGAATTATATAAAATATAAAATATATATAATATATGTTAAGAAACATATATATATATATATATATATAGAGAGAGAATGATAAATATTAAAAATGAGTTAAAAATGTATTAAAAAAGTTGTATGTTTGAATCTTAAAAAGGACTAAAATGGATAAAAACGTCAATAGAACCAAATAAGATTTGTAACAAAGGGGTATGTTACAATGTCAGGACACATATATAAATATACACATGACTAATATAAAAAACCTCTATAAAAAGTATTTATAAAATGGTGCTGATTTCAAGTTCCTCGTTCAGGCCATGGGGCTTTAACGTATTCAAAGAAAAAATCCAAAATGTCTCACGTTCACAGAGTCTAGAGAAACGTTGGGCCTCTGGTAATTTATTAGATATGGCCTCAATAATCCAAACTCGTAGCCCATCAGTGGATTTATTGTGATATTCTAAAAAATGTCTGGGGACACTGTGTTTGTCGGAACCTTCTTCGATGAGCCAATGGTGTTTGCCGAAGCGTTGGCGCAGGGGACATATGGTACGGCCCACATATAACAGCTTACATGGGCAAGTCAAACAATAGACCACATGATCTGTAGAACAATTATAAAAATTGTCTAAAGAGTATGTTTGGCCATCATGGGAGAAGGATTTTTGTCCATTATTATAAAATTGCATGTTTTGCACAGTTTTTTCCTACACGGATACATTCCCTTGAGGGGAATGAGGTACAAAGGTTGGGCTGTACGATTCTCAGGTAGTTTACTTGGAGCTATCTTATTCTTCAACGTTGGTGCTCTCCGATAGGTAACTATGGGACGTGGGTTTAAAGTTGTCTTAAGGTGTGGGTCTTGTAAGAAAATTTTCCAGTGCCTATTGAGTATCCCCTCCATATTTCTATACTTAGTGTGGAATCTGGTAATGAAGCGAGCTGGTGGGTCCGCTTCGTTCTTTATGGTCTTAGTGGGTTTGCCACTGGCATATGTATTACAAGCTTGGTCAACCAAGTCTGATGGATAGCCTTTGTCAATGAATTTATGTTTTAAATGGGAACTTTGGGAGATGTAGTCCTGGTCTCTGGTGCAGTTTTGCAAAATTTTCTTACAAGACCCACACCTTAAGACAACTTTAAACCCACGTCCCATAGTTACTTATCGGAGAGCACCAACGTTGAAGAATAAGATAGCTCCAAGTAAACTACCTGAGAAACGTACAGCCCAACCTTTGTACCTCATTCCCCTCAAGGGAATGTATCCGTGTAGGAAAAAACTGTGCAAAACATGCTCGTTAGACAATTTTTATAATTGTTCTACAGATCATGTGGTCTATTGTTTGACTTGCCCATGTAAGCTGTTATATGTGGGCCGTACCATATGTCCCCTGCGCCAACACTTTGGCAAACACCGTTGGCTCATTGAAGAAGGTTCCGACAAGCAGTGTCCCCAGACATTTTTTAGAATATCACAATAAATCCACTGAGGGGCTACGAGTTTGGATTATTGAGGCCATATCTAATAAATTACCAGAGGCCCAACGTTTCTCTAGACTCTGTGAACGTGAGACATTTTGGATTTTTTCTTTGAATACATTAAAGCCCCATGGCCTGAACGAGGAACTTGAAATCAGCACCATTTTATAAATACTTTTTATAGAGGTTTTTTATATTAGGGCTCTTTCACACGGTCCCCCTCCGCAGTCCGGCCTAAAGAAGGAGCGGAGCTCCGCAACGCGTCGCCGTTCTATCTCCCTGGTGTCTCGGAAGTGACGTCACGGCAACCCGACCGGAGGGTCCACCCTGCATCACCACCGCTGAGGATCAGCACGTCCCCTGCCTCGCAACAGGAGATCGCCGCTTACCCTCTACAGCATCAGCTCTACAGCCTGACTGGACAGCCCACCCTGGAAGTGACTTCAGAGACCCCTCATTGCTTTTAAGATGCCTGATTTTATACATCCTTTGTGAGTAAGATTCTTCATGTGTGTCCAATAAATTGCCTATATTGCTGCACTTAGATCGGCGCTTGGCCCTCTCTCTCTCTTTTTTCCCTTCCGCAGTCCGCCTGTCCGCTCTCATCCGATCCCATCCGATCCGATCCCCAGGACAGATGGAAAATAGGGTTTCCATCCGTCCAGATTTCACGGACAGGATCGGATGCGGATGGCAGCGGGTGTCAGCGGACATGTCACCGCTGACATTCGCTGCTCCATAGGGCTGAATGGGGCATCCGATCAGATCAGCCTAAAAAACTGACAGGCGGATCTGATCGGACCGCCCGTGTGAAAGAGCCCTTAGTCATGTGTATATTTATATATGTGTCCTGACATTGTAACATATCCCTTTGTTACAAATCTTATTTGGTTCTATTGACGTTTTTATCCATTTTAGTCCTTTTTAAGATTCAAACATACAACTTTTTTAATAAATTTTTAATATTTATCATTCTCTATATATATGTTTCTTAACATATATTATATATATTTTATATTTTATGTAATTCTTCTATTTTTTTAATTTTTGGCAAGTCATGATCTTTGCGAGATTATATCTTCATGAATATTTCCATCAGCTTTTATATATATATATATATATATATATATATATATATATATATATATATATATATATATATATATATATATATTATTTATATATATATATATTTTTTTTTTTATTCAGTTCGTTTTTTTTTTTTTTTTTTTATATTAATGATATTTATCATTAATTTTATCACTACCGGGATTATTACAATATTCATTACATAATGTTCTTATTTTATCTTCTAATCTTTGTTATTAGTTTATTGAGAGATCAGTGCTATGGCTATTTATATACTGCAGTCCTTTGGTTTATATCCACATCCTTCCTCTCGGCAGCAGCGTTATGGACAGTTGACCTTATGACTCCGCACTTGAGCCAATTACCATTTTATTTCCTGTGAGTTACCATGTTATTGTATGCCTAGACTGTAATAAACATACTGCACTTAGAGGCGCTCTGCCTGTTTTTTGCTTTACACTGGGCCCTATGATGAACAAGATGCTGGCATTGCTTACTGCCCTGCGCTGATTCCCCTCCTCTTCACCTTTTATCTATTCCCTATGTATCCCCATTCTTCCCGACCCCTTCCCACTCCTCCCCCTTGTTTTCTTTCCTCTCCCCCTCTGGCACTCTACCCCCCCCCCCGATCCCCCATCTCCCTTCTTTGTCCCATGTCCCCCCATGTGTTGTAAGCCCCTTTTCTCTAGTTCCCTGGTGAGAAATGTTCTTCAGCTACCTCTGCTCATATCCACTGGTTATATGACCACTTTGGTACACTACGTTTTGTATCCCCTGAAGATCTACTGTCGCGTCCCCTCATTCCTGATCAGAGTACTAATTTCACATGATGATTTGAACTGCTGGATTTCCTACTACTCACTTACTTTTCTGGTTAAGTATGTTGCTGTTTTATCAATGCCTTTCTCACTTGTTTATTGTACCTCAGATATTTGCTTCAACACTGTTATACTTTACTGTTTGTTGATGTTACCTATGTTGACCTCAATAAAGCTGAATTTGAAAAAAAAAAAAAAAAAGTATATTTGCACTCCTGGTAATCTTGCCAAAAAATTTGCTGGCTCTATAATGTTCTAATAATAACCAACCAACCTACCTACCTATCTACTGTAGTGCTACCCCCACAGGAGCCGCTTGAATAATTGTGCCCGAGTCTCTCACTGATTAATCCACAGCTAGTCACAGGGTATTTTCACACAGCCAGGTGCACCCACTCTTCCGCTCGTTGTCTCCAATAACCAGTCCTGGGGATGTGTTTTTTTGTATTTTATTTGTAGAACTTGGATAGGAAAAAGGATTTACTAGGATACTCCAAATTACCTATTCACATGCGAGGACAGCTTCTTCAATAGAACGGTGTAGCAGACTGTCAGTAGCTCTATGCAGCAGGCTGTACAGAATAAAGCAAGTCCTTTTGTAGCAGAAGAAATCTAGTGGACTTTGCATCTTCAAAACACTAGCCAGTGTCTTTTAGCTTACACCCAGTATGCTGACTTCTAGCACAAATAGGGGGATTTTAGCAACAACAGTCTCTGGGATCCCTTTAGGGGGTCTGTACTCACAAGTCCCTGGCCGCAGGTCACCTTCCTCCGTGATACCAGACTAGATCCGTGGACATCCTCCATCAGTCAGCTTGTAAGAGAACCATGGGTTTTAACTTCAATGTTTCAGGCCCTCCTCCTCCTCAGGTCTCCTATCTGAGGCCACGCAGAAACCTGTGCTGGGGAGAGGCAGCAACCCTCTCCCCACCTGGACATCACTCTGTAGAGGTGGGCTGGACCGGACTGAACTACGAGCACATGTGCTCCTCCGATATAAATACAGTCACCCAGCATGCCAGTCCAAATATATATGCAAAGTGCAAATAACAATTTAATGATGAATACAGCCAAAGTGTAGTGTTGGCTTCTTTAAATGTCACAGCCAGGTCAATACACTCCTCAAATGAGCAAGTTGCTAATAGACAAAGAAGTAGTGGTTGTGACACCCTCCGTGTTCCGCGGGATTAGAAGAAATGCAAACTCACCAAATGTTTTTGACCCCTGTTACCTTATGGCAACACAAGATCAAAACACACTTATGAGATTCCTGTGGTCTCAGGTCCAACGATCCATACGTCCTTGTAGAAGAAGTTGCTGTATAAGGATCTTATACAGACTGGTTGTGATGCTGATATTCTATATAGTTCTTTTTTCCTTTATTTATAGGTGATCACATATTCTCTGTTCTCAGCTGCATAAGAGCTGAACAGTGCACCTGCAAGGCTTCCTCTCCTTTCTCTTTGGCTGTATTCATCATTGGATTGTTATTTGCACTTTGCACAAATATTTGGACTGGTTTCTGTACATTTTCATATATATATGCCTTTTCACTATAAATGTATGCATTTTGGATTGAATTTACAATAATCCCCATTTATCCATCAATTACCCGAATTATGCATGTATATATTTATTTATTGCACTTGAGCACTTTATCACAAATGTATTTGCACTGGTATCAATATATTGTTTGTGGAGTCTGCACTGCTAAATTGCCCTTTTTTAGTGGCCTGTGAGAGTCTGCTTCTCCTTGTTGGCCTTTCAAGCATGATTGGGGATTTTTTTTGTTGGGGGGGGGGGGGTTATAACTTTTTAATATAAAATGTGGGATGGAAATATGATGCTTGGGTGCAATACTTTTGTGCTTGGTGCACTATAAACCATTTTTTTATTCTTTTCTATTTTTTGGGGGGGATTTTTATAACGTTTTATTATAGAGTGTGGGAAGGGAATATGGTGCTTGGGTGCAATACTTTTGTACTTGGCGCACTATAAACTGTTTTATTATATTTTTTATAATAAAGAAAAACAAAAAAAAAAGAAAACCCCTGCTGATGCAGAAGGAATAGCACCTACGACACAAAAGGGGGGACAGACATTATGCCCTAAATAAAATTAGTGCTGATACACCACAAAAAAAACCTGCTAGTGCAGAAAGAATAGCACCTGCGATGCAGAAGGCGGGACAGCAATTATGCCCTAAATATTATTCATGCTGCTGTGCCACGAAAAAAAATTCTGAATAAAAAAAACACACTGCTAATGCAGAAGGAATAGCACCTAAGACACAAAAGGTGGATCCAAGCTGTCCCAGCAGGAAGACTAAAGGAATGCTGTCAGTTATCCCTGTTTCCCCATGTCTCACCATATTTTGATCCTCCTCAAAGGGTCAAAAATTAGGCAGGTATCCTGGGTTAACAGCCACTGCCAAGAGAAAGAAACCCAATGGTCCCTCAGCCAGTTCTCCTCTCATGTTCACACAGGTTATTGTTGCAGCTATCTGTTGCCGGTACAACCTCAGCAGAATTCCAATGTCCAGGGGTGCTGCATGCTAAACAGTTGCAGGATACCTATAAAAAAAACTGTTGGAGGCAGCTGGTTTTGCTTTGCAGTTCCACCAGGTGATCTTTGGCTGGGTAGGTGCAGCATATACTGTATGTCTGCAAACCTTTCTGAACTGGTGTAGCAGGTCCAGTAATCCTGGATTTTTGTTTAGGATTACTAAATTGAGGATATGGGCCAGGGAAGGCATTATGTGTGATCTTCCTTAGGTGAAGGGCAACCAACCTAGCTGCCGGTGGTATGGATCACCTGGAGACAGATTGGCCCGAGACATTGTGCTGCCTGGGTCCAAGAATGAAATGCTGCCTCCCCACCCCCCCACCCCCCAAATTAGAAGATATTATATATACTGTTATCTTCTTCCATAACTCCCCACCGGACTGGTCCACCAAACACCCACTATCTGTCCTTAGTCCTTCTGTTGCTCCTGTGTTTGCTGTGCCCATCGCCCTAGAAGATCCAGTCTGCCATGCATGAGATGGACTGCGCTGATCTCTGACATCATTGTGCACACCCTGGTCACGTGAGGGATTTTCCCCGGAGGAGACACTCCGCCTCCTCATACTCATCAGATTGCACTAGGGGCAGCAGTATGAGAGGGGAAATGCCGCCCGTAACGCGCTACAAACTGAAAGCACACAGAATTTCTGGGAAAAAAATCTTGGAAGTCAGTTTGCTGCCCCTTTCCAAGTGCTGCCTGGGTCCAATGGACCCAGCGGGACCCATGGTAGGGCCAGCCCTGCCTGGAGAGCTGCCAGTGGCTTTAGTTCAATATTGCTCTTTCCCCTAGGCAGAAGAACAGGAGAATTTAATTTGGCTTTAAATGTGGCATAGGCCCTGGGGTCCTCGGAAGGGCCTGGTGGTGATGTTATAGAGGGGGTGTCACTGGGGAATGACTTACAGCATGAGGACAACAATGATCAAGAGTTAGAGCTGAAAGCCTATCCCAACAAATGTGTTGGCATCAAAAAATCAAGTGGTGTGCTCCTTGCTACATCCTTCCCAACCACAGCGGGTTCACGTAGTAAATGATGCATAGCATCTATGCCCACAATTGCCTGTTGGTGCTCATGTGTACCCTGCCTCTGACGGTGTGGTCCAGTGAAGTGGAGCGGGGGGGGGGGGGGAAGATGTGATGGTGTTCTGTGAGAAGGTAATGTAATGATAACAAAAAAAAAGTAGCTTGATGCACTAAAACTACGAACTATAGAATTTGTAGTAAGCACTTCCAAACAAATGGAAGTGAGAAAATAAGAAGTTCAGGACCTCACAGAGAACAATGTAGGGAGGCAGAAATACACAGTAAGAAACAATTTCATTACTACTAGATTACAGGTCCATTGAGTATTGGGAGCGTGTGGATTATTTTTGGAGAAGTAGGATAACATTTTGTGCCACTTTAGTTCAGCTTTAGACAGCTGCACCACAAACAGAATGCTAGATATTACATGTACATCGTCTATTAAAATCATATATAATCTTCTGTATATATTTTTAAAGATAAGACAAAATGGCTTATTGATATGTCATTTTATGTACTGCAGTCACACTAAAAAAAGTAGCTGTGCGAATGTATCAATGATTAGGGCTACTAGATGGGGGTTGGCAATCATAGAAAATAAATGCTTTAGGCAAATTACAGTAAAGGTTCATTAGGGCATTCATTGACACATTGGCACAGATAATTTTTTTATAAACACGTCACATACTGTATGTCGGAATGTACTGCTCCTATTTAATGCTGTGTTATTAGTTTAAATGCACATTGATAATGCATAACTATATATTGAGGGAGATATAACAAGCCAAAAGATTATAAGGGTAACCTGGGAGTCATCATCCACATAAACCTCCCCCACAAAACGTAACAGCAAAAGAAAACAAATATATATATATATATATATATATATATATATATATATATATATATATATACAGTAAACCCCCCTCCATTGCGGGGGTTACGTTCCGGACCCACCCGCGAAAAGTGAAAATCTGCTAAATAGAAATACCCTCTTTAAATACACCCTAGGCATGGTTTTATAACTTTCACTGTACTTTTAAAAGCATTTTAAGGTCTTTAAACACACTTTTAAAACAATAGAAACTCATTTAAACACAAAAATGATACCGAGAGACAGAGCAAGAGCTATGGAAAGCACAAAAATATTTAATTATCAATGATTTAATTAGTAAAATAACATTACAGAAAAAAACGCAATAAACCAGGACCGCAAAAACTGAACCGCGATATAACGGGGGTTTACTGTATACTATATACAGTATATAGGTTTAAAGCAGAGAATGACTTTATTGTGCCAGTGAACATACAGTGCCACAGTGGTAGGAGAGGTCCCCTCCCAGCTGGGCAAAGCCAAACAAAGACCATCGTATAGTTTCCTTTATGATCGGTGTTCTCCTTATTTGGAGGATGTCGTTCATCTATATGGCGGTTTTTGGTTTTGCCCAGCAGAGAGGGGACCTCTCCTACCACTGTAAGTGGTGTTTCTAGTTCATTGGTTCCTATCTTACATGTGGTGTTTTGGAAGGGCTAGTCCTCAAGAGGCCCAGGCAATATATAGGGAGGAGGTTAAGCTATATGATTCCTCCCTGGTGACAGCAACAGCACATGGCAGTGATCGAAGTATATGAGGATATTGGTGGAAGTTAGGTAAGAACTTGCCTGTGAATTAGACAGTTTAGTGGTAATTAGTGGGAACATTTACTTAGTTGATTTGCGTGACCTCTTGGGCTTTCTTTTCCAGTAGCTTCATATTTAATTATTCTTTTGTTTGTTATGCTCCTTATAGGGTTTGTGAGGATATTAGGGCTTTATGTTGGAGGCCCTGGTTTGAGAGGCTAGTGTGATCCCACTTCTCATGTTTAAAGAAGAATGAGTGATGATAATGTCTCAGTGTTAAGTGTGCAGTAGTTAGTCCACTATCTTAGTTACATAGTTAGTGAGGTTGAAAAAAGACATCCGTCAATCCAGTTCAACCTATGATGTGTGTGTGTTTGCTGTTAATCGTACATTGTATACCCCTCTATGTTGTGGTCTTTAAGGTGCCCATCTAATAGTTTTTTTAAACTATCAATGCTCCCTGCTGATACCACTGCTTGTGGAAGAGAATTCCACATCCTTAATGCTCTAACAGTGAAGAACCCCCTACGTATTTTAAGGTTAAACCGCCTTTCCTCTAGTTCTAGTGAGTGGCCACTTGTCTTATTGTATTCCCTTTCTTTGAATAGTTTGTTCCTTATGCTAGGGTCGCCAGTACAGTATTTGTAAATTGATATCATATCCCCCCTCAATCGTCCCTTCTCGAGAGAGAGAATAAGTCCAGTGCTTGTAGTCTTTCCTCATAGCTGATGTCCTCCATTCCCCTAATTATTTTTGTTGCCCTTCTCTGGACTCTCTCCAGTTCTAGCACATCCTTCCTGAGGACCGGTGCCGATGCTTGATAGATTACTTAACTTAATGGTGGTAAATTTGTGTTGCAATGGATAGTTACTCATGATTGTTGCTGTTACTCTCTGTAGGTGATACTGTCATTGGTGAAATCTGTTTGAACTATAGGTTTTCATTCCCAGATGGTTATAGGATGATTAAAGTTCTGTAATGTGGGTAAAAAATATCCCAAGCTTTGAACATCTCACAGAGCATCGTTCAATCCATTATCCGAAAATTGAGAGTATGGCACAACTGCAAACCTACCAAGACATGGCCGTCCACCTAAACTGACAGGCCGGGCAAGGGGAGCATTCATCAGAGAAGCAACCAAGAGGCCTATGGTAACTTTGGAGGAGCTGCAGACATAAACAGCTCAGGTGGGAGAATCCACAGGACAACTATCAGTCGTGCACTCCACAAATCTGGCCTTTATCGAAGAGTGGCAAGAAGAAAGCCATTATTGAAAGAAAGGCATAAGAGTCCCATTTGCAGTTTGCGAGAAGCCACGTGGGGGACACAGTAAACATGTGGAAGAAGGTGCTCTGGTCAGAAGGGACCAAAATGAACTTTTTAGGCCTAAAAGCAAAATGCTATGTGTAGCAGAAAACTAACACTGCACATCACCCTGAACACACTATCCCCACTGTGAAACATGGTGGCGGCAGCATCATGTTGTGCTTTTCTTCAGCAGGGACAGCAAAGCTTGTCAGAGTTGATGGGAAGATAGATGGAGCCAAATACAGGGCAGTCTTAGAAGAAAACCTGTTAATAACCTGTAGAGTCTGCAAAAGACTTGAGACTGGGGTGTAGGTTCACCCTCCAGCAGGACAACGACCCTAAATATACAGCCAGAGCTACAATCAAATGGTTTTGATCAAAGCATATTCATGTTTTAGAATCGCCCAGTTAAAGTCACAACCTGAATGGAATTGAGAATCTGTGGCAAGACTTGAAAATTGCTGTTCACAGATGCTCTCCATCCAATCTCAAGGAGCTTGAGCTATTTTGCAAAGAAGAACAGGCAAAATGTTACTCTCTTGATGTGCAAAGCTGGTAGAGACATCCCCAAAAAGACTTGCAGCTATAACTGTAGTGGAAGGTGGTTCTACAAAGTATTGAGTCAGGGGGGCTGAATACAAATGCACACCACACTTTTCACATATTTATTTGTAAAAAATTATGAAAAACATTTATCATTTTCCTTCCACTTTTTTTTTATGTACCACTTTGTGTTGGTCTATCACATGAAATCCAAATAAAATAGATTTATATTTTTTGTTGTAACATAACAAAATGTGTAAAATTTCAAGGAGTATGAATACTTTTTCAAGGCACTGTAAAACCAGTCCAGCTGGGTCTGGGGTGAGGGTTATATATGTTTTGCTTTATGGCGTGTTATGTTGTGTGTTTTTTTATTTTTCTTGGTTTTTATCTCTGTTTCAGACAGAAAATATTCTCTGTTATGATGCTGAGATCTCTGTGATACAGATTATTTGATCTATTGTTTTTTATGTATTTTTGGTATTGTTCTATAATAAATTAAATTCTTCTTTGATTAAAGATTATGATAAGTACTCAATCTACGCACACTCCTGGATGTAGTCCTGGAGAAGAGGACAACCCACAAAACACGTAGACACATTCGAACAAAGTGCTTTATGCAATATTTTATTGTTAAACTTTTATATGATTATGTAATAATTTTTAATCTGTGTAATATTAAAAATTGTAAATTTTATACTTTTGAATACCTACCTGGAGGTCATCCTTAAACCCCCCTTTTCTATATTTCATTTTTTTCCTGTCTTTAATTGTGCATTGACAGCTAAAACACCACAATAAAATAATTCTCTGCTTTCAACCTCTAAGTTATTTCTTTTATTGCATCAACATCATAACATAACATCTTCCTGATTAGAAAAACAAATGACAAAATAAAGGTTTACTATTAACATTTTATTTCTGCATTCTAATATGTAAAACAAAATAACAATTTTTCCCCAGTGTCTCTCTCTGGTTTATGAAAAGACGATATCATATTATTTACATAAAGATTGTAAAGGTATAAATAATGGTACAATATATTTGTTTGTTTTAAAAGAAATATACATCTCTTTAGGCTCTCAGATATATAACCATGTATTTGGTGAGGTCTATTAAGCAACATGGAATATGAATTGGTTCCAACATACCAGTTATTGTAGAGAGAGAATGACTTAGGTGGAGGTACCAGACACTTCTTGATCCTGGGATCTCAAGTCGGACGCAATATCAATATTGCTCATATATTTTCCCCTTAACACATTAGGGCAGCCTTTCTCAAGCTTTTTAACTTCCCAGGCTCCCCTGCTGATGATTACTATGTCAGAGGTTCACAGTACATTAATGTTAGTGTAATGGTAAATTACAAAAATGTTCCTTACATTTCTGGTCTTTGGTGCCAGTGGTTACTCATCTGAGAGGCAGAAGTTGCCATTTGTTCAAGGAACTCCTTGCAACCTCTGGAGGAACCCTAATTAAGAAAGGCTGCATTAGGGTATCCACCAACCTGGAAGGTTTATTGGACAGATGAAGCACTTCACAAGTCATATTGTAAACCAGGATTTCTCAACCAGGGTTCCTCCAGTGGTTGCTAGGGGTTCCTTGAGCAATGAGCAATTTCTGAAATTCAGATAAGTTCCCACTGACACCATTCATCTTTTTAGCTATCTGGAAAACGTAGGGACTTCTTGCCAATTGCCACAAGTGAAAGGAACATTCTTCCCACTGATCATCACAATTATGTATTATTAGTTGTATCTATAGTCATTTTTAGCAGGGGTTCTCTGAGAGTGGAACTTTATTTTAAGGGTTCCTCTGTATTGAAAGGGTTGAGAAAGGCTGCTGTAAACTGTAAAAGACATTTTGGGGTCTATATATAAAAAGTTTGCTGTGCGAATGACTTATGTTTTTTGCACAGCCGCCACAAATAATTAAATGTAATTTGCCTAATAGGTTTATTTCCTATGATCATCAGCTCCATCTAGTGGCCATAATGCTGTATTTTCCTGAAGTAGCTCAATCGGGACAATACAGCATTATGGCCAGTAGAGGGAGCTGACAATCATGGGAAATAACTAATTAGGCAAATGACAGTCACGCCTGGGCAACTGCTTGAGACATTTGCACAGCAAGTTTTTTATGCATGGACCCCATTGTGTTTGGGAATTTATGCACCCCCCACCCCCTCAATGGTGAAGACTGCTGGACTTTTTACATCAGCAATGGGAGCAGGAACAAGTAGGTAAGTAATAACACCCTGGGATTTAAGACCTGCCATTCTTCGTTATGTCAATGACAGGATTTGCTAGGAAGGAGACAATCCCAGAAGGCAGCATATGAAAACAGCTGTTCCAGTTCATCACGCTATGGTCATTCTCTCCTGCTTCATGTCATTTAGACCCCCTAACATCCTATATATAAGTGAGAGCAGGATCATTTTCCAAAAAAGATAAGCATACTGTTTAAATCCTGAGAAATAAGAGCAAGTTCCCCGCTATATGTACATGGAAGGTTTGCAGCAAATGTTCAAGTAAGATTTGGCAAAACGGGTTTCTCAGTCACTTTAGCAAGGAAGTTCATAGAAACCAATGACAGAATCGTGAACTAGCAGAAGGAATCAATGTAGATTATATCTTGTAAAAGACGTTGTAAAACCTCTTTGTTGTCATTGTGGCTTTATAAATTGTGGGGGGTAGCAAGCAGTCCTTGTCGGAGGCACGTGTGGCTGGTAAACTTGATCTTCACAAGTATCAGGTAGAGGTGACAGTATACACTTTTATGGCTTCACAGCATCTTCAAACCATTTCTGAACGATCGCTTTGTTTTCATTTACCCATTTGATGTTTGCCTTGGTCCTCTCTATTGATTGCTCCAGGGCTCGTGAGGCTGTGCCGAACCCAATTCCTTGATTATCCTTTTTAAACTGTTCAAGCTGGCGAGAAAGGTAAATGATTGCCATAAACGATCAAATAACAAAATCCTAAATGGATTCTTACACATCTATGTATTTATGACACGTAATGTGCATGGTAATATTTTTCATTTAATAAAAGTGACCTTCAGCCCCCGTTCACATTGACTGCGACTTTGAAATCGTGCTACTTCACCTGCATCTCAGTGTGACTTCAGGTGCGACTTTGAGGACATCAGTGCGGCTTCATGCACAGATGTCTATTGAAGTGGCACCAGAAATCACCAAAAGTAATGCATGTACTACTTTTTTAAATCGATGCGGCACCGCAAAGTCAGTGTCGCACCGTTTTGAACAGTGTCATCGCTGGCACCAGGGTGCTACTTGTCATGCTATTTGACCTGTCAAATCGCATGACAAGTCGCTCCAATGTAAGCGGGGGGCTTAGGCCCCATTCACACAGGTGTACCTGTCCATGCACCCATGCAAAGGCAGTCTTTGTCCGTACAGGATGCATAGGTATTCCATGCATCCATGTGCAGGCAATCCCATGCATGTCTATTTGTAAACAATGGCTGCATGGATACAGCTGCTAGTCCCAATGTGACTGTTATGCAGGTGTGGGTCGCTAAACGCAGACAATGTAACAGCCCTTTGCACAGATGTAAGGATAGGTATGCCCCTATAAATGAGGCCAGAGTGCCAACAATAACTGCATTTTCCTGCCACCCTCCTCCTTTCATAGAAGATGTACTGTGTATGAGTGGAGGAGGAGGAGCTTTTATTCAATCAGTCATTTTCCATTCATAGATTGTTTTTTTCACTGGAAAATGATGGCAGCGAGCATAGGGGAGAATAAGATGACTAAAGATTTCAACTAAAGGGACACACTGTAATGACTGTAATTAACCTCCCTGGCGGTATGATTATGTCAGGAATTCTGTACCAAAAGCGGTACAATTTTTTGCATGGAAATTTGGCGTTATGTATTATAGGCCTACAATTCTTAGTAATTACTGACGACTTAAACCTGAAAAAAACAAGAGTCTAGTAGACATCCAAGATGTGATAAATTTGAAACACAAACGCATGAATTATAATCTAATCAATAATATAATTTTATTATATAATATATGATATATATGTATATGTGTATATATATATATATATATATATATATATATATTGTATAATATATAATAAAATTATATTATTGATTAGATTATAATTCATGCGTTTGTGTTTTAAATTTATCACATCTTGGATGTCTACTATATGTATATACATATATAATATATAATATATATATATATATATATATATATATATATATATATAAAATATAATTTTTTTTATGTGTTTGTTTGGTGCAACTTTTGAATTTCCCTCCCAGTTCCGCTCCCATGCGCCATTGCTGCTGCAGGGAACGCAATCAGGAAGTCGGACGAGCGGCGAGATCATCGCTGGATTGCCAGGAGAAGGTAAGGAACCTCGCTGCAGGCTCTGCACATCTACCCCGAGCGTGACTCGGGGATACCGATAGTAGCATGAAAAATCCCCCCCGAGTCACGCTCGGGGGTTACCGCTAAGGGAGTTAATATCCCTAGTGTTGATTTTTTAAAACATTTTTTGACTAAACACAGACTTTAAACTGCCTGTTGATGGTGGCAAGTCAGTAGGCGACCATACTGTCTGGACAGAAACCCTGGGTCGAAGGAGGTATATCAATGCCTAAAATTGCATTTGAAACAAAACAAGTCTAAATAGATCATTGATCAACTTAGTTGTAAATGTTTATAATCTATAACAGGGATCTCCAAACTATGGCCCTCCAGCTGTTGCAGAACTACACATCCCATGAGGCATTGCAAAACTCTGACATTCACAGACATGACTAGGCATGATGGGAATTGTAGTTCCTGAACAACTGGAGGGCCATGGTTTGGAGACCCAAGATCTATAATCTATTGCAGCACAAATTTCTTCTTTTTACCTACTACTACTAGAGAGGCACCAAATTTTCAGCGGCCGAAACATATCGACCGAAAGTGGTGTTTTCGGCATTCTGCCGATAGAGAAAAAGGTGCCGATAATGGCTCTGAAAGCGCATGTGATTTTGCCACGATTTTGCTGCAATTTTACCACGATTTTACTGTGCTCATGGTGTGACCCAATTGAACAAAAAGGGATGCATTTTTCTTGAGCTTTTCTTGCACTAAAGGTGCCGATAATGGGCGACAAAAAATTCATATTCATTTAAATTCATGAGAATAATTAAAAAGTCGAATATAATACAATTATATATGAAAAAATATATAGATTTTTAAAAACTGTAATTTTCGATTTCGGCCAAGTGCATCCTGAATTTTCGTTACCAAGATTTAAATTCGGTGCACTTCTAACTACTACTTTAGAAATAAAATACCCACCTGTTGCAGGTCAAAATCAGTGGAGAATCTTCTAGTCACTCCTGTAATCAGGCTACCAAAGGAAGATATGGTGCCTGCAAAGCTAGAGAGAAAAAATAAGAACAAATTATTTTTATTATTATAAAGAATTTATATAGCGCCAACAGTTTAGGTAAGGCTTTACAACATAAGGGCAGAGAGTACAATTACAATACAATTCAGTACAGTAGGAATCAGAGGGCCCTGCTCATTAGACCTTAGAATTAATAGTTTTTTCTGCTTTACTTGGCAGGTAAAAAAAAGCAATGACCCAGAGAGTTCTCATTTTGTAAAGCTGGATACACACTATACAACTTTTGTGGTTAGATTTCCTTAAGATTTAAGCCCCTTACACACGTAGCGAATGTCGGCCGAACGATCGGCCGTCTTTTGTCCGGTGCTGTCCTGTCGGCTGAAAACTGCAAAAGACTGCACATGAATTTTGTCGGCCAACAACAGCTGACTGCAGAAGTGATGTCATGTGATGGTTAACTTTCCGTGTGTTTTTTCTTTTCTGAGCATGCCCAGTCTTGCTAATCGGCTGTTTGTCGGCCGAATTCTGTACTGACTGGCGAACAATCGGCCGTTCTGGTGTTGGCAAACAAAAATGTTAATGCCTGCACAACAGATTCTGTTCGGCCGAAAAGTCGCTGTCGGTTGTCGGAAGCATCATACTAACAAGCCGACAATCGGCCGATCGTTCGGCGGCCGAATATTTACGGCCGACAATCGCTACGTGTGTACGGGGCATAACCTTCAACTATGTAGTGCAAGGGCTTGCCTGATTGCATACTAATGGGCCATACACACTATAAGATTTTCTGAAGATTTTTTCCATTAGATTTGCCAAAACCATATAATATGAGTAGTGTTGAGCGAACACGGACTGTATTATTCGTGTTCGTACCGAATAATTGGATTTTTGTTACCCGAACCTGAAAACTTTACTGTATGTTCGGGTTTAAAATCCGTGTTCGGTCATTTTACTTCCTGTTTTGTATGTAATGGCACGCTTTTAATGGCGGGCTTTCAACAGCCAATCAACAAGCGTTTAGTTGGTGTGCCTTAAGCCATCCCAGCCATGCCTACTAATGTATTAGTAGCTGTGATTGGCCATCTGAAGCATGTGACCATGTCTTTATAAGTTCGAGACCCAGCGCGCTGCGTAATTCTGCTGTAGTATTAGGGAGAGAGCACACATCATACGTGCTGGCTGCTGATTAGGGACAGACAGTGAAAAATTGTATTGTGTCCGAAAAGAATGCAGGGACAGGTCGGAGTGCAGGCAGGGCGAGTTATTAGGGCATTTTAGGGCTAGGCTGGAGAATAGGCAGGGTCAGTGTTCTACATCGATTTTGCTGTGTGGGGGGTTGGTTGTGCAGTGCCAGTGAACGATCTTATCAAGAATATTAGGGCGAGGCTGGAGAATAGGCAGGGTCAGTGTTCTACATCGATTTTGCTGTGTGGGGGTTGGTGCAGTGAACACAATCGTTTTGCCCTCAGTTAAGCCCACTGAGGAGGAGGAGGAGGAGGAGGGAGAAAAAAATCTATTTTTATCAGTCAGTTGTGTGCAGTGTTTTTGCTTCAGTGCTGACTGTGATAAGACACTGCTGTGTTCACATGTGCTATTGAGTGATTTTAAATTTTATACACTTTTTTCTATTCCACTATTCAATATACACCCTTTTGGGTTAAAAAAATTAAATTGTGGCATAGTCCGTACTAATCTATTTAAAAATTACAAACTTAAAGGGGAATTTTCTTTTTTTTTTCCCTTCATAGCCTGCAGCAGACCTGACTGACATAAGACACTGCTGTGTTCACATGTGCTATTGAGTGATTTTCAATTTTATACACTTTTTTCTATTCCACTATTCAATATACACTCTTTTGGGTTAAAAAAAATTAAATTGTGGCATAGTCTGTACTAATCTATTTAAAAATTACAAACTTAAAGGGGAATTTTCTTTTTTTTTTTTCCCTTCATAGCCTGCAGCAGAGCTGACTGACATAAGACACTGCTGTGTTCACATGTGCTATTGAAAAATCACCAATTTTATATCATATTTTCTATTCCGCTATTTAATCTACACCCTTTGGGGTAAAAATAATTAAATTGCGACATTGTCAGTATCAGTACGTGTGAGATACACCTTTCCAATTTTTGGGGCTCATCTTACACCACCAAGGATTGCAGGGTGTTTCAGTTTGCCTCCTGCCGGTTCCGAACTCCTCCTATTCCTCATCCTGCCTTTGGGGTACAAAAAATAGTAATCGGGGCCTAGTCTGGGTCTGTATGTGTGAGATAGATACACCTTTTGATATCATATTTTCTATTCCGCTATTCAATCTACACCCTTGGGGTAAAAAGAATTAAATTGCGGCATAGTCAGTATCGGTACGTGTGAGATACACCTTTCCAATTTTTGGGGCTCATCTTACACCGCCGAGGATTGCAGGGTGTTTCAGTTTGCCTCCTGCCTGTTCCGAACTCCTCCTACTCCTCATCCTGCCTTTGGGGTACAAAAAATAGTAATCAGGGCCTAGTCTGGGTCTGTACGTGTGAGATAGATACACCTTTTGATATCACATTTTCTATTCCGCTATTCAATCTACACCCTTGGGGTAAAAAGAATTAAATTGTGGCATAGTCAGTATTAGTACGTTTGAGATACACCTTTCCAATTTTTGGGGCTCATCTTACACCGCCGAGGATTGCAGGGTGTTTCAGTTTGCCTCCTGCCTGTTCCGAACTCCGCCTACTCCTCATCCTGCCTTTGGGGTACAAAAAATAGTAATTGGGGCCTAGTCTGGGTCTGTACGTGTGAGATAGATACACCTTTTGATATCATATTTTCTATTCCGCTATTCAATCTACACCCTTGGGGTAAAAAGAATTAAATTGTGGTATAGTCAGTATCGGTACGTGTGAGATACACCGTTCCAATTTTTGGGGCTCATCTTACACCGCCGAGGATTGCAGGGTGCTTCAGTTTGCCTCCTGCCTGTTCCGAACTCCTCCTACTCCTCATCCTGCCTTTGGGGTACAAAAAATAGTAATCGGGGCCTAGTATGGGTCTGTACGTGTGAGATAGATACACCTTTTGATATCATATTTTCTATTCCGCTATTCAATCTACACCCTTGGGGTAAAAAGAATTAAATTGCGGCACAGTCTGCATCGGTACGTATGAGATACACCTTCCAATCTTTTGGGGCGCATCTTCCACCGCCGAGGATTGCAGGGTGTTTCAGTTTGCCTCCTGCCTGTTCCAAACTCCTCCTACTCCTCATCCTGCCTTTGGGGTACAAAAAATAGTAATCGGGGCCTAGTCTGGGTCTGTACGTGTGAGATAGATACACCTTTTGATATCATGTTTTCTATTCCGCTATTCAATCTACACCCTTGGGGTAAAAAGAATTAAATTGCGGCATAGTCTGTATCGGTACGTGTGAGATACACCTTCCAATCTTTAGGGCGCATCTTCCACCGCCGAGGATTGCAGGGTGCTTCAGTTTGCCTCCTGTTCCGAACTCCTCCTTCTCCTCATCCCCATCCTGCCTTTAGGGTACAAAAAATTGTAATCGGGGCCTAGTCTGTGTTTGTACGTGTGAGATACACCGTTTTATAAAAAATTTTCTATTCCGCTATTCAATCTACACCCTTTGGGGTAAAAAGAATTAAATTGCGGCATAGTCCGTATCGGTATGTGTGAGATACACCTTCCAATCTTTTGGGGCGCATCTTCCACCGCAGAGGATTGCAAGGTGCTTCAGTTTGCCTCCTGTTCCGAACTCCTCCTACTCCTCATCCTCATCCTGCCTTTAGGGTACAAAAAATTGTAATCGGGGCCTAGTCTGTGTTTGTACGTGTGAGATACACCGTTATATAATTTTTTTCTATTCCGCTATTCAATCTACACCCTTTGGGGTAAAAATAATTAAATTGCGGAATAGTCTGTATCGGTACGTGTGAGATACACCTTCCAATCTTTTGGGGCGCATCTTCCACCGCCGAGGATTGCAGGGTGCTTCAGTTTGCCTCCTGTTCCGAACTCCTCCTACTCCTCATCCTCATCCTGCCTTTAGAGTACAAAAAATTGTAGTCGGGGCCTAGTCTGTGTTTGTACGCGTGAGATACACCGTTTTATAAAATTTTTCCTATTCCGCTATTCAATATACACCCTTTTGGAGTGTAAAAAATAAATTACGGCATAGTCTGTATCGGTACATGTGAGATACACCTTTTAAATTTGTTTGGCGCATCTCCTTCCACCGCCAAGGATTGCAGGGAGCTTCAGTTTGCCTCCTGTTCTGAACTCCTCCTACTCCTCTTCCTCATCCTCCCTTTAGGGTACAAAAGGGGCCTAGTCTGTGTTTGTACGTGTGAGATACACCATTTTATATCCTTTTTTCTATTCCGCTATTCAATATACACCCTTTTGGGGTGAAAAAAATTAAATTTGCGTCATACTTTGCATATTTGACTGTGAGATACACCCGTTGTATTTGTATACTGTTTTTCTATTCCGCTATTTAATGAACACCCTTTTGGGGTAAAAAAAAATAAATTGCGGCATAGTTTGCATATTTGACTGTGGGATACACCCGTGCGATACTGTTGTTGTTTTGTTCCGCTATTCAATAAACACCTTTCTAGGGCAAGATCATAAATTACAGAAATATGAGGAGACCGTCAAATAGGGGCTGTGGCCTGGGTCTTGGTGCTGCTGGTAGAGCTCCTGTTGCAAGGAGAGGACGTGGTCGATCTGTGCCAGCTACACGCACAAGTGAAACACCTTCCTCAAGTGTGAGTAGGCGACCGAACCTGCAGCAGTATTTGGTAGGGCATCTCTAGAAGTGATGAGGCCAGAAGAAGTACAGGCGATAGTAGATTGGGTTGCTGACAGTGCCTCCAGTTCCTTCACATTGTCTCCCACCCAGTCTACTGCAGAAAGGTCAGAGTTGGCACCTGCAGCCAATGTCCAACCGTCTTTCACCTCACCCCCTTGCAAATCAGGCAAGCAGTCTGAGCCCCAAGTCATGCAGCAGTCTCTTCCTCTTTTTTATGACTCTATCAGCAGGGTTTCCCAGGGCCATCCACCTAGCCCTGCCCCAGAAGTGGAAGAGATTGAGTGCAGCGATGCCCAACCACTTATTTCTCAAGATGAGTACATGGAAGGACCATCGCAGCACGTCTCCGATGATGACGAAACGCAGGTGCCAACTGCTGCGGCACTCAGGATTGTGGAGACCGACAAGGAGGGCAGGGGTGAAGACTGGGTGGAAGATGATGTGGAGGACGATGAGTTCCTTGACTCCACATGGAATGAAGGTCATGCAGGTGACCTGAGTAGTTTGTTGGAAGAGGCGGTGGTCGCACAGAGCCACCAGCACAGCAGAAGAGTGAGCAGGGTGCAGAAGCGGAGCGGCTGTGCCCTAGACACTACGCCTGCTACTGCCCAACGCAGCAAGGGACCGAGCGCACCAAAGCCAGCTCAAAGGAGTTCTCTAGCGTGGAAGTTCTTCAGAAAATGTGCTGATGACAGGACACGAGTGGTTTGCACCCTGTGCAATCAGAGCCTGAAGCGAGGCATAAACCTTCTCAACCTGAGCACAACCTGCATGATCAGGCATCTAAGTGCAAAGCACGAGCTGCAGTGGAGTAGACACCTTCAAAACCAAGAATGGTCTCTGGCTCCTCCTGCTTCCTCTTCTGCTGCAGTCTCGGCCTCTCCATCCACCTCTGTAGTGATACCGGCACCTACCACCCCGCAAACAGACGATCTGTCAGCAACACCACCACCTGGGTCACCAACCATCTCCACAATGTCCCGTGGAAGCGTTCAGCTTTCCATCTCCCAAACACTTCAGAGGAAGAGGAAGTACCCTCCTACCCACCTGCGATCCCTGGCCCTGAATGCCAGCATTTCAAAATTCTTGGCCTTTGAAATGCTGTCATTCCGTCTGGTGGAGACGCACAGTTTTAAAAGCCTTATGTCGGTGGCTGTCCCACAGTACGTCGTGCCCAGCCGCCACTACTTTTCCAGGCAAGGCATCCCTTCCCTGCACAACCAAGTGGGGGGAAAAAATCAGGTGTGCACTGCGCAACGCCATCTGTGCCAAGGTCCACCTAACTACTGATACGTGGACCAGTAAGCACGGTCAGGGGCGTTATATCTCCCTAAAGGCACACTGGGTAAATGCAGTGGTGGATGGGCCTGAGGCGGATAGCAATTTGGTGCATGTCCTTCCACCACCGAGGATTGCAGGGCGCTTCAGTTTGCCTCCTGTTCCTAACTCCTCCTACTCCGCTTCCTCATCCTCTACCGCCTCCTCATCGGGTCAGCGTAACACCTTCACTACCAACTTCAGCACAGCCAGGGGTAAACGACAGCAGGCAGTTTTAAAACTTGCCTGTTTAGGGGAAAAACCACACACCGCGCAGGAGTTGTGGAGGAGCATGGAACAGCAGACAAATGAGTGGTTGCTGCCAGCGAGCCTCAAGCCCGGCCTGGTGGTGTGCGATAACGGGCGAAATCTCATAGCAGCTCTGGGCCTAGCCGGTTTGACGCACATCCCTTGCCTGGCGCATGTGCTGAATTTGGTGGTGCAGAGGTTCCTTAAAAATTACCCCGATATGTCAGAGCTGCTGCAGAAAGTGTGGGCCGTCTGTGCGCACTTTCGGTGTTCTCACCCTGCTGCTGCTCGCCTGTCAGCGCTGCAGCGTAACTTCGGCCTTCCCGCTCACCGCCTCATATGTAACGTGCCCACAAGGTGGAACTCCACCTTGCACATGCTGGAAAGACTGTGCGAGCAGCAGCAGGCCATAGTGGAGTTTCAGCTGCAGCACGCAAGCGTGAGTCGCTCTGCGGAACAGCACCACTTCACCACCAATAACTGGGCCTCCATGCGAGACCTGTGTGCCTTGTTGCGCTGTTTTGAGTACTCCACCAACATGGCCAGTGCCGATGACGCCGTTGTCAGCTTAACTATCCCACTTCTATGCCTCCTTCAAAAAACGATTCGGGCGATGATGGAAGAGGATGTGGCACAGGATGAGGAGGAGGAGGATGAAGAGGTAACATTTCCAAGGCTTTCAGGGCAGTCATTCGCAAGTGGCTCCGAGGGTGGGTTCCTGCACCCACAAACGCCAGGGACACAATTGTCCAGCAGGGGCACAGTTCTGGAGGATGAGGAGGAGGAGATGGAGGAGGAGATGGAACCATGTTCACAGCAGGGTGGCACCCAGGCCAGCTCATGGCCATCACGTGCGTGGCTGGGGGGATACAGAGGACACAGATGATATACCTCCCACAGAGGACAGCCTTTTGTTGCCTCTGGGCAGCCTGGCACACATGAGTGATTACATGCTGCAATGTCTCCACAACGACCGCCGAGTTGCCCACATTCTAACTTGTGCTGATTACTGGGTGGCCACGCTGCTGGATCCCCGTTACAAGGACAACGTACCGTCCTTAATTCACTCACTGGAGCGCGATTGCAAGATGCGCGAGTACAAGCGCACGCTGCTGCTGGCATTCCCACCTGACAGCGGGGCCACAGTGGAAGCACAAGGCCAAGGCAGAGGAGGAGGAGGAAGAGGTCGCCAACGCAACCAGGGCACCGCCAGCACCTCAGAAGGCAGGGTTAGCATGGCCGAAATGTGGAAAAGCTTTGTCAGCACGCCACAACAAACAGCAGCACCAGCAGCTCATATGGAACGTCTTAGCATGAGGCAGCATTTCACCAACATGGTGGAGCAGTATGTGTGCACACGCCTACATGTAGTGAATGACGGGTCTGCCCCCTTCAACTTCTGGGTCTCCAAATTGGGCACATGGCCTGAGCTTGCCCTTTACGCCTTGGAGGTGCTGGCGTGTCCTGCAGCCAGTGTATTATCTGAAAGTGTATTTAGCACGGCTGGGGGCCTTATCACAGACAAGCGCAGCCGCCTGTCCAGAGACAATGTGGACAAGCTCACGTTCACTAAAATGAACCAGGCATGGCTCCCACAGGACTTTTCCGTACCTTGTGCAGAATAGAGATGGATACCGACCTTACCCAGCCATTGTTCTACTTTTGATCTTTCTCACTCTTTTGGGGTGTACCCTCATTTAAAATGACTAAATGACTAAAAAAAAAGCAGTGTTGGCTACCTCGTCCTCCTCCACCGCTGCTTCCACCTACACCGCCACATCAACCTCCCTCCTACTCCATATGGGCCTTGACAGATGAAGACATTTTTTTTATTTTTCTGTTTTTTTTTTTTGTTTTAAGTTATTTCCCTATCCACATTTGTTTGCAGAGCACTTGCCATGCTCTTAACTACGTTTTGCTGCCATTTGCAGCACTCTAGCCCTTTCCATTGGTGTTTTAGAGCCATTTTAGTGCCTGAAAGTTCGGGTTCCCATTGACTTCAATGGGGTTCGTGTCCGGGTAAAGTTCGGAAAAAGTCCGGGACACGGACCCAGACTTTTTTTTCAAGTTCGGCCGAACCCGCCGAACACGGACATCCAGGTGTCCGCTCAACTCTAAATATGAGGTCAAACCTAAACACTTTCAATTGGTATGCAATCAGGCAGGCCCGTGCACTACATAGAAAAGGTAAATCTGAAGGAAATCTAACCACAAAAGTTGGATAGTGTGTATCCAGCTTTATTGAATGTGTTTAGATTTGACCTCATATTATATGGTTTTGGTAAATCAAAAGGAAAAAAACTAAAGACAATTGTATAGTGTGTATGGCCCATTAGTCTCATACATTTTAGCTTCCTAACTACATATCAGGAATCATTACGGTATATGGTGAAAAGTCTGTGGACATCTGACCATCACAGCTGTTTTAGGTTGTTGGACGTTCCATTCTAAAACCAGGAACATTTATATGGAGTTGACCTCATAATTGTGGCTATAACAGCCTCAACTCGTCTAGGAAGGCTTTGCACGGGATTTTAGAGAGTTTCTATGGAGATGTGGGCCCCTTAAGCCAAAAGAGCATTTGTGAGGTCAGATAATGATGTTGAATAAGAAGATTCGGATGGAAATCAGTGTTTCAGTTCATTCCCAAAATGTTAAGTTCCTCCACTCTAAACACATCCAACCATGTCTTTTTGGATCTGACTTTGTGGTCCCATGGGCACAGTCATGCTGGAACAAAAATGGACCTCCTCCAACCTGTTGCGACAAGGTTAGATGGTTTGCTCTGCCAAAAACCCTAAGTTCAGCTGTTCGCCACTGGTGCTGGCTGGCTGACTGCATGAGATTCCTCCAGCCACAATGCATAGCTTGGATGGAGGCGACTTTTAAAAAAAATCGAATAGTGAATGGCCAGCTACAAACAATTCTGAGCAGTGTTTCATGTCAGAGATAAGCTTTCCAATGACAGTCGCCCAGCATTCACCTCTAAGGCTTAACTATAAATCTGCAACAGAGTGCAAGGTGCTATACAAATTTTTAACAACCTTTCTTACCAGGTCTCAGGGAAAATTACTTTATCTACAACTCACAACACATTAGTGTGATGTGGGAAGAATGCTCCTTACTTTTGTGGTCATTGGGGAGAATTACCCCCTTACAGGCAGGGCTGCTGTTAGAAATGACGGGGCCCCATACAGCCTACATGCTAGGCCCAGTCCTGTGCCCCACCCGACCCAAAGTGACTGAGGACCTACATTTTTCAGTCCCTCTCTCTACAGCCTCAGCTGCACAGATGAATGGATAGGAAACACTGTGAGACTTCCAGCGCATATAAAAACGGAAGCATAGTAAACACAGTTTACTACGCTTCAGTGATGAATGGACACAGTAGTTATTATTACCGACCACTCACTGTGTTCATTCAGGAAATGATGGGGCCAGTTAATTACATCCCCCTGTGTGCCGGCAGCACTGCGGGGGAAAGGGGCACACAGGGGGGCCTGGATAGTAGACGGAAGGGGCTCATGTGCTAGAACCAATCCCTTTGCAGTGCAGCCAGAGGGAGGAAAAGGAGGAGAAGCGCACTGCAAAGGGAAGAGGAACGGTGTCCGCAATAAGAAAATACAGCTGTCTCTCCTGCTCATCAGATTCCTGGGCCCCCCTTTTGAACAAATGGGGCGCGGGCCCAGTACCAGAGGGCTGGCTGTACTGCCTTATCAGCAACCCTGCGCACAGGTAGCTAAAAAATATCAATGGTGTTAGTGGGAACTTATCTGAGAGGCAGAAATATCTCATTGCTCAAGGAACCTCTGGAGGAACCCTGGCCTCTGGAGGAACCCTGTTTGAGAAACCCTGCTCTATACAGTAACATTTGTATCTTTTATGGAATATGGGACATATTTGCTTTCTTTTGCTTCTCTTGATCCCCTTTAGTAGTGACCTAATTCCAACAGGAATAGTAGAACCTCAGCAATGTACGTCCTTTTTGCCTGCTTCTGTGATTATGTTATCTGCTGAGAAAAACGGATTGGAGACTTACTAGTCAAAAAATGTCCCCCAGTTGGCTCTGACAAAATCCCAGGCAAGAGTCTGACCAACTACATTGTTGGCAACATTTGAAACTGTGGAAATAGCGTCCTGTTTCCGAATTGTGCCATCCAGGGAGAATTGGAGCAGTCTGAAAAACAGTACAGTACAGATTATATGAATCGTCAGCGTTGTTGAAACAAAAACAGATGAAAATGGAAGAAACAAAGCATAAAAAAGAAAACAAATGCAGCAATCACAGCTAAGGATTGGTTAGCTGGAACATAGTACATTTTTGCTTTTGGGTTTAATGCTGCTTTAAGGATTTTTTTTGCACCAGTGTCAGCCTGTGCTAAAACATGGACATTCTTTATTGCCCCTGTATGGTTCAGCCCATCATATGCTGCTGCAAGGACTGTGCTAGGAAGTTTTGAGAAAGAGTTACATGTCCTCAGGTTGCTACGTTACTGGAGTATACCACCGTTACCCTAAACCCCATCCAAGTTCAAGCTATAATAAAGTATCAAAAAAGGATACCCCTAGACTATTTATTGAGCCAGAAAATTGACTGAGACTGTGTGCCTGGCTGCTAATACTGTACACTAGCTTGGGAGAGAACCTTGGGTCCACCAGCGGGTCTCTTAGGGAGTGAGCGCTACTGAAGAAGATGGGTTTGGGGATTTGGGGATTCCTGTGTAACACTGTAATGTTGTAATGGCAGCAAGTAAAACATTATTTTTTTTTGTCAGTTTAAGAAATTTATATCCTCTGACCAATTGTAGTAAAAAGATCAGTGGAATTCTAGTGGCAGAGTAATACAACCTCTGTCAGACTTTTATTACTGCCCATGGCCTCAGTTTACATTTTAAGTGAATAGTGAATAGAAATTTCTCCTATCGAATTATAAATGAGAGACAGAACAATCTTCCCTGTAGAGCCAACTATTTAAACAGAACTAGTCATGAATGGGCTTGTGCAAAAATCCAGAGTTCAATTGTTAAAATTTTACAGACTTACTGGTAAGAGATTTACATCGCCCCTAGATAGAGCTTAAAGCGGAGTTCCGGCCTCAAATACCTTTTTTAACTAAAAATACCCCTATAATACTAATCCATCACCCTTTACAGAACCGCTATTCTCATACTTACAAGGTGTACAGTATTGGATTTTAGTTAAAATCTTACTTTTAAAAACGCTGTCTGAGCGCGGCCATCTTGGATGTGGGCAACTGAAGCCTCAGTGTAATCTGCTGTGTCCTTCTTCCTGTTTCCAGGGAGTGTTCTGGGAGTTCTTCCTGATTCCAGCCTCCTGGGAGTGATGACAAACAGCTCCCAGGATGCAATGCAAAGGCGGAAGTGATGTCGGTGGCCGTGGCCACAGAGGGTGGAGAAGGAAGAAGTACAATCAAAAATGCCCTGAAAATAAGGTAAGGGATCCCCGAAAAAAAAATTGAAAATGCCCAATTGTTGATCAGCATAGTGAGCACTCCAGGAATAACTAAAGTTGCAAAAAAAGGTCGGAACTCCGCTTTAAGTCATATTCTCTGTATGTTGGTTTTGATGGTGCAGGCAAGTGCAGTCTACTTTCTCCACTGCAGGTGACGCTAAACTGCAGTGGCTTTGCAGGGGAGAGGAAATCAAGAGGAACATGATTCCTCAATGGTTTCCTGGGGCACTGGGGAAGCTATTTGATTGGATACTGCCTCCCCATGTAAAGCTAGCAGCCATTTTGGGTCAGGCAGAGTCTATTTACCCACTTGCCGACTGCCAGCAGTACTATTACTGCAGCAAGTCGGCTCTATTGTGTTGTTTCGTGCAATAGCCAGAGGGGGAGCCAATCAGCAGGTCCAGCGGACCGGCCACCCAGAGAGACAGAACAGCGGTCTGCCGATGTAAACAATGCAGACTGCCGTTCTGTCAGCTATGAGCACAGTGATTTTATGTTCCTGCTATTTAGGAACACAAATCTCTGTGTTCATCTAGTGAGTCCTTCCCCCACACAGTTAGAAAGCACCCCCTAAAAGCACACATAATCCTTTGATCGCCCCTGGTGTTAATCCCTTCACTGCCAGTGTCATTAGTACAGTAACAGTGCATATTTTTAGCACTGATTACTGAAGGAATGTCATTGGTCCCCTCAAAAGTGTCAGAAAGTTGTCCAGTCTGTCTGCCACAATGTCACAGTCCCGCTAAAAATGGCTGATTGCCGCCATTACTATTAAATAAAAATAAAAAAAATAAATATGCCATAAATCTATTCCCCAGTGTGTAGACGCGATAACTTTTTGCGCAAACCAATCAATATACACTTATTGGGATTCCTTTTTACTAAAAATATGTAGCAGAATACACATTGGCCTAAAATGATGAAAAATTCAATTTTTTTTATTTTTTTTTATTGGCTGTGTTTTATAGCAGAAAGTAAAAAATATTGTTTTTTTTTTTTTTTTAACATTGTCTCTCTTTTTTTGTTTATAACCCAAAAAAAAAAAACGTAGAGGTGATCAAATACCACCAAAATAAAGCTCTATTTGTGGGAAAAAAAGGACATCAATTTTATTTACAGCATCGCACGACTGCAGAATTGTCAATTAAAGTAACGCAGTGCTGTATCGCAAAAAATGTCCTGTTCATTAAGGGGGTAAAACCAAACCAAGCTGCTTGCTGTGGGGGCACTCAATAGGAGGGAGGGGCCAGGAGCAGGAAGAGGGACCCGAGAAGAGGAGGATCCGGGCTGCTCTGTGCAAAACCAACTGCACAGAGGAGGGAAGTGTAACATGCTTGTTGTTTATTTATTTATTTTTAAATGAGACTTTACAATCGCTTTAATATTTTACAAATGAATGAAGGCATGATAGCAACCCATTGTCATTCGGTAGAAGATTGTTCAGAATATTCCAATTAGAATTCTTACCTGTTAAGGACCCAAGGTTCCTTGCTACAGGCCAGGCCTGCTCTCAGTTTGTCTGCTTCCTGTGCATTAGTTGTTTTTTGGAATTGTTCCCATAAAAAGTTCCACTCATTAATTCCTCCTTTTGCTATTGCATTGCAGTAGATGGTGGTTCTCAGGTTTGGATGAATCCTGTGGATACACACAAATGATATTCATCTATAATAGATCAGTTCTAGATTTATATTCAGATAGGGTCATTGGCATTATGCCTTTAGGAGTCGTTTACACTTGGGATAGAGGGGCCTAAAAACGTGTGGCTGAGACTCATTTTTACTGCCCTTCAACTGCTCCTACTTAAGCTGCAAGGGCAGTGGAAGGGGGTGTACATATGTCATGGTAGCAATGCATGACAAAAAATAAAACTGTTTTCAGGTTCGGCAGGCAGTCCTGCCAACTGAATGGGAGTGCCCTGCAACCGCTTGCAGTATATGTGTTTGCTATTCAGAGGGCAACAGAGATGTAAACAAAGCCTTACAGTAATATCTAGGCTCCCATTTGGACATTTTTTTTTTTTTTTTATCAGCCTGGCTTGTAAAATAAAGAGAAGAAAGTGTAGACAGGTGCTGCTTGCTTGCGCATTCGGACACAACTCGCACAGGACCCTTTTTTGGGTCCGCACCAGAATCGGATCGCATGGGTGTTCACACCTATGCAATCCAATTAATGTCCAAACGGACAATTCGCACTGCGATATGTGAACTGATCTGGGGGTGTCTTTAACCTTGTATTGACACCCCCCGCGATTTGCATATGGCAGTGTAAACTGCCTGCTGCATGTGATGCGGGAACGCGCAGTGGATTCGCAGGGTTCCCGCATCGCATATGTGTGAATCGGGGCTCAGAGTGGGAATTTTACTTTTTTAAAAAAAAATTTTTATTAGCCTGGCTTGAAAAATAAAGGGAAGAAAGTGTAGACAGGTGCTGCTTGCTTGGCCGCCGCTGCTAAGCAGAAGAGTGAAGCTGCTGCTGGGTCAGACTGGCAGGAGTGAGACAGTGATTGTAAGATCCTTCACCCACTTTCTTTTTTGGGAAGTAATCAAATAAGTCAGGTGACTGCTATTAGGCCGGGTTCACATATATGCTGAGAGATTTGCAGTCCGGGGTCCGGTGTGTTTTTATCTACTGGTTAAGGTGCAATTCAGGTGCAAATTTTTGCCTGAATTCGCACTTGAACTAGACATGAAAATGCATAGGATCCTGTTTAAAACCACACCGTGGTCATCCTGGACATGTGTGGACCAGCTCCATTGAGAGCCGGTCACATTCACATGTCATGCGACTTGGATACGGTTTAAAATGCATCCAATACATATATGTGAACACAGACTTGCAAAAAAGTATTATGCAGACAGGTAGTAGCTCTATTAGAGTAAGCCCCTCATCCCTGAACAGTAAACACAATAGTGAACACAGACTTATTTATTTCGCCAAGGAAGTTTGTCTGAAGACTGGCATGTCCTCTGTACTGGACTCCCCGAGGCCATGTTGGGGGAGCCTTATATCCCTATTGGACACAACTTCTCCCTAGATTTTGTCGGTCATCTTGGACCCAGAGGAGATATATAAATACACTGCTGAGACCACATAGGGGCAACAGCAGTGTGGGAGCGAGGAACTTGTCTTGTTAGAGACATTAAAAAAAGGAGTTTCTGTCTCCACCAAAAAATTAAAAGTCAGTAGCTACAAATACTGTAGCTGTTGACTTTTAATGAACAGTGGCGGCTGGTGAAGTTTTAAGATGGGAGGGCGCAAGACCCCACCCTTCCATTTTGACCCCTCCCATTTCTCAGAAGCCACACCCCTTATAGACTCCACCCATTTTGTCCCCTGTATTTTGCTTGCGTGAACCAATTCTCCCAATATATCACATATATCTCTCAGTACTAGTATATCCCATAATAGGGAACAGGGGCCCTATTATGGGATATACTGTGAGAGACACCCTATTATGGGATACATGGACTGAGAGTGGCACAAACCCCACAGTACAGACCCCTTCAGCACAAACCCGCACAAACAACTCAAGCACAAACCCCACAGTACATGCCCTCTAGAATAAACCTCACAGAACAGGCCCCTAGCACAAACCCGCAGTACATGCCCCCTTCAATATAGTGACCACCAGTATAAATGCCCCCTTTCAATGTAGTGACCAGTATACATGTCCCCAATGCAGAGCTATGCGTGCGTGCCTCCAATGCAGTGACCACCAGTTTACATGTCCCCAATGCAGAGCTATGCATGCGTGCCTCCAGTGCAGCCAATAAACATGTCCCCAATGCAGAGCTATTCATGCTTGCCTCCAGTGCAGCCAGTAAACATGTCCCCAATGCAGAGCTATGCATGCTTGCCTCCAGTGCAGCCAGTAAACATGTCCCCAATGCAGAGCTATGCATGCGTGCCTCCAGTGCAGCCAGTAAACATGTCCCCAATGCAGAGCTATGCATGCGATGCGTGCCTCCAGTGCAGCCAGTATACATGTCCCTAATGCAGAGCTATGCATGCTTGCCTCCAGTGCAGCCAGTATACATGTCCCCAATGCAGAGCTATGCATGCGTGCCTCCAGTGCAGCCAGTATACATGTCCCCAATGCAGAGCTATGCATGCTTGCCTCCAGTTCAGCCAGTAAACATGTCCCCAATGCAGAGCTATGCATGCTTGCCTCCAGTGCAGCCAGTAAACATGTCCCCAATGCAGAGCTATGCATGCTTGCCTCCAGTGCAGCCAGTAAACATGTCCCCAATGCAGAGCTATGCATGCTTGCCTCCAGTGCAGCCAGTAAACATGTCCCCAATGCAGAGCTATGCATGCGATGCGTGCCTCCAGTGCAGCCAGTATACATGTACCCCAATGCAGAGCTATGCGTGCGTGCCTCCAGTGACCACCAGTATACATGTACCCCAATGCAGAGCTATGCGTGCGTGCGTGCCTCCAGTGACCACCAGTATACATGTACCCCAATGCAGAGCTATGCGTGCGTACCTCCAGTGACCACCAGTAATGTACCCCAATGCAGAGCTATGCGTGCGTGCGTGCCTCCAGTGACCACCAGTAATGTACCCCAATGCAGAGCTATGCATGCGTGCGTGCCTCCAGTGACCACCAGTAATGTACCCCAATGCAGAGCTATGCATGCGTGCGTGCCTCCAGTGACCACCAGTAATGTACCCCAATGCAGAGCTATGCGTGCGTGCCTCCAGTGACCACCAGTAATGTACCCCAATGCAGAGCTAAGCGTGCGTGCGTGCCTCCAGTGACCACCAGTAATGTACCCCAATGCAGAGCTATGCGTGCGTGCGTGCCTCCAGTGACCACCAGTATACATGTACCCCAATGCAGAGCTATGCGTGCGTGCCTCCAGTGACCACCAGTATACATGTACCCCAATGCAGAGCTATGCGTGCGTGCCTCCAGTGACCACCAGTAATGTACCCCAATGCAGAGCTATGCGTGCGTGCCTCCAGTGACCACCAGTAATGTACCCCAATGCAGAGCTATGCATGCGTGCGTGCCTCCAGTGACCACCAGTAATGTACCCCAATGCAGAGCTATGCGTGCGTGCCTCCAGTGACCACCAGTAATGTACTCCAATGCAGAGCTATGCGTGCGTGCGTGCCTCCAGTGACCACCAGTAATGTACCCCAATGCAGAGCTATGCGTGCGTGCCTCCAGTGACCACCAGTAATGTACTCCAATGAAGAGCTATGCGTGCGTGCGTGCCTCCAGTGACCACCAGTAATGTACCCCAATGCAGAGCTATGCATGCGTGCCTCCAGTGACCACCAGTAATGTACTCCAATGCAGAGCTATGCGTGCGTGCGTGCCTCCAGTGACCACCAGTAATGTACCCCAATGCAGAGCTATGCGTGCGTGCGTGCCTCCAGTGACCACCAGTAATGTACCCCAATGCAGAGCTATGCGTGCGTGCCCGACTGAGAGTGCACTTACCTGTGAGTCACGGCGACTTCTCCCTCTCCTCTTCTTCGTTCGGCGGCGGGAAGGTGAGCGGCGCTTCTCCCTCTTCTGCGGCGGGTGACCGGCGCGGGCTTCTTCTCCAGACTGGACTCCAGGTCTTCGGCGGCGGGAAGCTGACCGGGCGGTGACGGTGAGTGACTGATGCCGCACCGGCACCGCCCCCATTGTGACGTCAGCGGCGTCGCAATCGGATGTCCTGGATGATGATTGGTCCAGGCTGGAGACTGGACCAATCACAGCCAGGAATCCACGAAGTGGGGGTGTGCAAGCGCTGTGCCCCACGCCCAGGTTACGCCCCCAGAAGGCAGCCAAACGGCGCCTCTTGTGGGTCGTAACCCCACCCCCCCACCCCCAGCCTCCACATAGGCCGGCGGCGGCGAAGTTTGCGAACGCAATTTTTTTTTTTTTAAACTTTATTGCTCATTTTGTCTTTTTTTTTTTCTTTTTTTAGGGGGGGGGGGGCGGCGCCCTGGCGCCCCCTATGCACGGGCCACCACTGTTAATGAAAGGACACTTACCTGTCCGGCGATCCTCACCCAAGCCGGTTCTTCACCGGTCTTCGGGTACCCGACACAGGCATTATTGCTAAGGGTGGAGGTGAACAGTTATAGCTGGGAGCGTCTTAGCAACATCCTAACAACAAGGCAGGATGGGAAGATGTGATCTCTGGGAGTTTTCCAGTCAGGGTTCATGAGGTACATAAATGGCCTACACCCATAGAAAAGGACATTATTCAACTTTAGTCAAAGCTGCACAGTTTGTTTTTATCTACAGATGCCCCTTATCCGCATAGGCTTTTGTTTGGTAAAGGTGAACTGTGCCTTTTAACCACTTGCTGACCGCCGCACGACTATTTACGTTGGCGGTCAGGGCGGTAGGGCTACGTCGCTAGCCTGTGAGGGTCTAGGGAGCCAGCGTGCGCCGCCGGAGGCCACCGGGCATTCGCGATCGTCGGGTGGAGAGGGAGAAAGTCAGGTGGCTAATGTAAACAAGCCGCCTGTCATTCTCCCCTGTGTAGGAATAGTGATCATACGGTTCTACTATGTAGGACCGTTGATCACTGTTCCTACACCTCAAGCCACAGCCAATCACAGTTAGAATCACGCCCCTAGGGACACACATAACCCCTCCCTCTCAAAAAAATTTAACCCCTTCACTGCCAGTGTAATTTTACAGTAACAGTGCATATATATAGCACTGATTACTGTAGTAATGTCACTGGTAACCCCAAAAGTGTAAAAAATGTCAGTCAAGGGTCGCAGTACCGCAAAAAAAAAATTGCAGATCACCGCCATTACGCGTTGAAAAAAAAAACCAACAAAAATCTTTCCCTTTGTTAGTAAATGCGATAACTTTTGCGCAAACCAATCAAAATACGCTTTTTGCGATTTTTTTTTACCAAACATATTTGGTAAAATATACCAAATAAAACAAATTGGCCGAAAATGTTAAAAAATGTTGATTTTTACATTTTTTTTGGGGGGGGAATTTCATATAAAAAAATGTGAAAAATATTGTTATTTTTGCAAAATTGACGCTCTTTTTTTGTTTATAGCGCATTATCAAAAAATCGCACAGGTGATCAAATACCACCAAAAGAAAGCTAGGTTTGTGGGAAAAAAAGGACGTCAAATTTGTTTAGGTACAGAATCGCATGACCGTGCAATTGTCCGTTAAAGTCACGCAGTGCCGAATCGCAAAATAGGCCCTGGTCAGGAAGGGGGTAAAATCTTCCGGGGCTTAAGTGGTTAAAGACACAGGTCTATAGCAGTCAGCCCAATGCATACAGTAAGTGTGGTATTCTGTATTGCTGAAGACATTTCTTGCCTGGAACATTAGGGGCCTTGCCTTTGACACCCATTTGAACATTTATTGTAATGATCATTTTTGACTGCCAGCTGACTATTCGGTAGAGTCAAACAGCAAATCTTCCGCTGTCTGATCCCTCTGCCCCATAGCCACATGCAAGCTCTGCCCACGTGCCAATAAAAATGACTGGCTCATTCATTGCAAACTTCCTTCACCAAGATTATAAATGTTAAAAAATTATATATTTTAAAACTGCAGGGTATAGCGTAGTAGGCTGTTTATGAAAGGCACAATTTCTTTGTATTTGGTAATACGTACTTGTTTATACCAGTGGCATGCCAGTCTCTGAATTGTGAAACTGCTAGCTCTTCACATTCTGTAATACCATAGGTGCAGGCTGTGCTGACTGCATTAATTTCATTATATCTGTGAAAAAAAATATACAAAAATAGTAAGCCATTGTGGATGTGGAAAGCTATATAGTTTACTTTTTGAGTCATGTCTGAGAATTTGTGCATATGCAGCCATGCCCCATGTGGGAGTAAAGTCCGCTGTAATTTTTTTTTTCTTTTATTTAAGGCCCCCCAGGTGGGTTATGCCATAAGGTATTAGTATGCACAGCATATTAGTACAATATGGCAGACTTACCTGTTATATGGTGTCCTCCTAGCACAGCACTGGGACAGATCCGGCGGGTCCCCAGTGCTTCCATCTTTGCCAGCTCTTCCTTCTGGCCCTGTCCCTTCGGCCACTTGATAGGCAAGGCCGCGATAATGCCACTACCGTGCATGTGCACAGAAGTCACATTACCGCGGAACGGATGGGGGCCGATCAGGGCCATAAATGTACGATGAGCTGCACATGCGCAGATCAGTGAACATGACAGCTGACAGGTAGAAGGATGCATTTATGGCAGAAGAGACCAATAGGGACTAACCTTACACTCTTGATTTTGGGTTTAGATATGCTTTAGGACTTATCCATTTGCAGTATGAGCAATATTCAATTCCATATTATAAATGGCATATTAGTGTGATAAACACCTTTGCCTTGTTATGTGGAGTCAGAAACTTATGTGCAGAAAATATGTTTTAGTGCATTTAAAGTAGAGAATTGTACTGTGTGTGGTAGGCTACGTCTTCCATGGATTCTTGAAAGGAAGACTGCCCTAGGGATTTTTTTTATTTAAACTTGTCATCGAGTTAGTGATTAGAAAAGTGTGCCGCAGTCTATTGGCCTAAGACCTCTAGTTTAGTTCCTGAGTCATTTGCATCTTTTATAGAACCAGACTAAGTATTAATTTATTACAGGCATTTATCCAGTATAACACCGCCAATTTACACAGTGCTTTACTTATAGATCATATATTCACACCAGTCACTGCCCTCAAGGAGCTTACAATCTAAGATCACTATCCCACATATACACACATACTAGGGCCAGTTTAGACAGGAGCCAATTAACCAACCATCATGTCTTTGGAGTGTGGCAGGAAACAAAAGCAAGCACAGGGAGAGCATGCAAACTCCATACAGATAGTGTGCTGGCTGGGATTATGAACCGAGAATCCCCAAAGCTGCAAGGCAGAAGTGCTAACCACAAAGCCACTGATAACTATTCAATTGTACTTACTGCTCTGTTAAAGTATCTGGTCTTTGGGTCCAGTTATTTGTCTTGTTCTTAAAGTATTGAAACAATGGTCCAACTTGCTGTACCATGTAGCTCTGTAAAGAAATATTATATTATTGGCTTATATAAATAAATATTGTGCTCACCCGCTACCTTATCCCTATGTGACTTGTTATTATGCAGCCAACTGACACTGTCATGTGTTCCCACACTAACAAATGTATAAAGCAGCCATTCTCAGCTATAGTTCCGTGGAACTCTAGTGTCCCTCCAGAGGTGGCTACTGGCTAGGGGTTCCTTGAGCTTTGGCTAAGTGACCTCCCATTTAATGGTGCCTGCATACTTCCGGGTCCAACTCCACTTGGTAGAGCCAGCGGCATAACTGCAAGAGTGTCATTCTGGCAACCCCTGTAAGAGGGCATTCTTCCCTCCTACCACCAATGTAAGGGCCATTTTTCCAAGGACCGCCAATGGACTAAACTTACCAGGGATTTCCTGAGACCTAAACATTATTTCAAGGGTTGTTCTGGGGTGAAAGGGTTGAGAAAGGCTTGTATAAAGTATTAAACTCTTGTCGTACTGCTAATATTGACAAAAAATACTCCCTAACTAAATCACCATATGCTTATGCATCATTATACAAACATAATATCAATCAACAATATCAATGCATGAGGGTTTAGATTTTGCATATAGGATATGCTGTATGTAAGGAGTATGTATGTATGTAATTATACATGTATGTATAATATTATATTATTATATTATTATTATTATTATTATTATTATAATTAGAAATATTATAATATTATGTATAATATTATACATGTATGTATGTATGTATGTAAGTATGTAATTTTATTCATTTGCATTACAATTTTTATTGATATTGTTTATTGATATTATGTTTATATAATTATGCACAAGCATATGGTGAGGTAGAGAGGACTATTTAGTCAAAATACTGGGAGCACGGCACTGGTTTACTACTTTACTATAGGTTTATGCTGGACATATGTCATGTATTATTGGCTGGTAGTAAAATAATAATAAATTACATATAACTACTATATATATAATATAATAGGCATAATATAATATATACTATTATATACAATATAATATAATGTAAAAATAATAAATATAGTAAAGTAATAATAATACTATAATAATAGTAATATAATCTGATAATTATCAGGTCCTTTAACTGCATTCATGTTGGGAGGATAGAATGTGGAGATTTTGGTCCTGGTCTTTATTCCATAATGCATTCCATGCTAGTTAGATATACATGCCCTATGACTAAGTTCTCCTAAATGTGAAATATTTTAAACATTTTTTTTTTCTGTACCATAATTTGGTCATCATCCTTCTTTACAAAGATAAAAAATAACGGAATTTTTGTAAAATCTTACCGTAAAATTCTGAGTCCTCCGACAGTCGCCGCCACTTCATAATCTTCACTAATGGGGTATTGACCTTTGCACCGTAGGAGTAGCTAGGCAACAAGATTTGTTAATATAAAAGCTTTTAGCATATCACACCCCTAGAGGGCGGTCCCCTCAGTCAATACCTCCCTGCTTCCTGCCTTCTCAACTCAGTTTCAGTAGCATAGCAGTAGAGTACATAAACAAACCCCAAAAGAGGGGCGGGGGCGGCCACTGTCGGAGGACTCAGAGAAAGGAATTTTACGGTAAGATTTTACAAAAATTCAGTTTTCTCTTAAGTCCTCCGACAGTCGCCGCCACTTCATAATCTTCACTAATGGGGACGTCCCAGAGCAGTGTAGACATGAGGGGTGGGAAAAACGCAGCCGCGCCTAAAGCAACGCAGTACCCACATCAGAGAAAGGAACCTTACCAAAGTAAGAGAACCAACTGGGCAACAGGAAAAAACGTGCTCAACAGGAGCAACAACCCAGGAAAGAACAAGTAACCTAGGGGTAAAA
This sequence comes from Pelophylax lessonae, assembly GCF_965119305.1. NCBI lineage: Eukaryota > Metazoa > Chordata > Amphibia > Anura > Ranidae > Pelophylax > Pelophylax lessonae. The sequence continues at coordinate 56,799,030 of NC_138771.1, read as the reverse complement.
ACACCCCAACAGCCAAGGGCCCAAACAAGGGACCCTAAGGCACTGCCGCACTAAGAACTTTACGGCCAAAGGAAGCATCTGCCGATGCCTGAACATCCACTTTGTAAAATTTGGAGAAGGTGTGAACGGACGACCAAGTCGCCGCCTTACACACCTGGGCCACAGAAGCCTGATGACGATAGGCCCAAGACGTACTCAGAGACCTGGTAGAGTGCGCCTTCACAGGGAAAGGAGGAACCTTCCCCTTCAAAGCATAGGCTTGCACAATGGTCTGTCTGATCCATTTTGCGATGGTCGCAGCCGACGCTGCCATGCCCTTCTGAGGACCCTCTGGAAGGACAAATAGAGAATCCGACTTGCGAAAGGATTTTGTCGATGACAGGTAAACCCTGATCGCTCGAACAACATCCAAGGAATGCAAAGCCACCTCATTTGGATGCTTAGGCTTCGCGCAAAGCGAAGGCAAGACAATGTCCTCATTGAGATGAAATTCCGAGATTCTCTTCGGAAGAAAAGAAGGGTTGGGTCGTAAGACCACCTTATCCAAATGGATCACCAAGTAGGGAGAGCTGCAGGACAAGGTTGCCAGCTCCGACACCCTGCGAGCCGAAGTGATCGCTACCAAAAAAGCAACCTTCTTGGACAACAGAGACAACGAGATCTCCCTGATCTTCTCAAAGGGAGCATGCTGTAACACGGACAGAACAAGGTTCAAGTCCCATTGAGGTAAAGGATCCCTCCGAGGAGGGACCAAGTGTCGCACCCCTTGAACAAAGGTGCTAACCAAGGAATTAGACGCCACAGGGCGTTGAAAGAGAACGGCCAGCGCAGAAATCTGACCCTTAATCGTGGCCAACGCCAAACGCTGGTCCACGCCTGTTTGAAGGAAGGCCAACACTCTCGATACCGAGTATGAACGAGGAGAATACCCCCTGGACTCACACCAGGCAAAATACGCCTTCCAAGTACGGTAGTAAATCTTCCCCGAAGAGGCCTTTCTAGCCTTGATCAACGTGGGAATGACCTCAGGGGAGAGACCCCTATCCTTCAGGACCTGGCTTTCAACAGCCAGGCCGTTAAAGCCAGCGACTGTAAAGCAGGATGGAATATCGGTCCTTGAGACAGGAGATCTTCCCGAAGGGGTAGACGCCACGGAGCGTCGACCGCCAGATTCACGAGGTCTGCGTACCAAGACCGGGGAGGCCAGTCTGGCGCCACCAGAATCACCGTGCGTGGTTCCGAGGCCAACCTGCGAAGGAGCCTGGACAGCAGCTGAATCGGTGGAAAGGCATACATCAGACGATACTGATGCCAGGGCGCCACTAACGCGTCTGAGGCGTCCGCCCGAGGATCGCGCGTCCTTGCTACGAACCTTTCCACCTTGTTGTTTAGACGAGACGCGAACAGGTCCACATCTGGGGAACCCCACTTCGCGCACAACATCTGAAAGACACCTGGGTGAAGGGACCATTCTCCCTGGTCCAGGGTCTGGCGACTCAGATAATCCGCCTGCCAGTTCTCCACTCCCGGAATGTGAACTGCAGATATCGCCGGGACGTGCGTCTCGGCCCAAGACAGAATGTCGGCTACTTCCCGAGCCGCTCGGGCACTCCTGGTGCCCCCTTGGTGGTTGATGTAGGCCACCACTGTGGCATTGTCCGTCTGCACCCGAACCGGACGGCCCTGAAGCCTGTCCGTCCAACGCAGAAGGCAGAGACTTATCGCTCGCAATTCCAGAATGTTGATCGGAAGGGAGGATTCCCCCTCCGACCAAGTTCCCTGGGCGGACAGAACGCCCAGAACACCACCCCAGCCCGACAGGCTGGCATCCGTGGTGATTACCGTCCACGACAAAGGACGAAAGGACTAGCCCCCCGACACCGCCAGGGACTGGAGCCACCATAAGAGACCCCTTCGGGTGAGGCGGCTCAATGAAATCTGCAGATCCAGAGATCGCGGACGCCCATCCCACTTGGCCAGGACCTCCGCCTGAAGATCTCGCGTGTGAAACTGGGCGAAGGGAATCGCCTCGAAAGCCGAGACCATCAATCCCAGACACCTCATACACGTCCGGAGGGACGAGCACTGATTGTCCCTGAGGGACCTGACTTAGTTCTGAAGTGTCCGAAGCTTGTCTTCCGGCAGGAAGACCTTCGCTTGAACAGAGTCCAGGATCATCCCCAGGTAGGGGAGACGAGCCGACCGACACAGCGTTGACTTTGGAAAATTTATCGTCCAACCGAACTCCTGCATAGTCTGCATCGTGATGGACAGGTCGTTCACCAGGCCCTGACTGGTCGCAGACCGAATCAAGATATCGTCTAGATACCCCAAGACAGAGATGCCCTGGGCTCTCATCAAAGCCAGGACCGGTGCAAGCATCTTGGTGAAAACCCGTGGAGCCGAAGCGAGACCGAAGGGCAACGCCACGAATTGGTAATGATCCTCCGCAATGGCGAATCGAAGGTACCTCTGGTGACCCTCGAAAATGGGGATGTGAAGGTACGCATCCTTCAAGTCGATGTAGGCCATGAATTCCCCCGGAACCAGGGCTGCCACCACCGAGCGCAGGGATTCCATGCGAAACTTGCGAACCCGCACAGAGCGGGTCAGAGCTTTCAAGTCCAGAATCGGACGTACCTTGCCCTCCTTTCTGGGCACAGTGAACAGATTGGAGTAGAACCCCCGAAATCTGTTCCGATGAGGCACCGGAACCACCACTCCCTGGGCCCGCAGGTCCCGCACCGCCAGGTGCAGATCCTGCAAACGCTCCGGAGACAGTTGAAGATTTGAGGGAAAAAATCTGCTCGCCGGCCGAGAGAGAAACTCGATCTTGTAACCAGATCGAACGATTTCCTAAACCCACCTGTCCCGAATGCGGGCCAACCAGGGTTGAAGAAAACTGAGCAAACGTCCCCCCACCCCAGAGCCGGGTGAGGGCGCCCCTTCAGGCCGAATTGGCATGGGCAGCGGACCCGGACTGGCCGGACTTCTGCTTACCTGCCCACGGCATCTTCTGGGAGCCTTGGCCCTTGAAGGGCTTGCCCTTGTACTGCGACCTAAAGGCACGAAAGGACCCCTGAGAGGGCCTAAACGAGGTATTCTTCTTACTGCGAACAAACTTATTCTTGTGAGATTGGGCTAAGAGAGTGCTCTTACCCCCGGAAATTCCCTTTATCAGCATATCCAAAGACTCGCCAAAAAGGCGAGAACCCGCGTAGGGCAAATTAGAGTTGAATTAAAATTAGAGAATTAAAGTCTTGCGAGATGATTGGTCAACCGGCCAACATTTCAGCCATATTAGGCGACGGTTCAATACCGCCACACTTGAGAGGCGTGCAGCCAAAGGGACTAAATCCAAGTCCGCATCACACAAATACATGACACCCTGATGAATTTGATCCACCATAGCCAATGTTGTCGGCGGAGCAGAGTCAGCCACCAGGGTGCGCCTGAGCACCTGCGTCCAATCCGCAATAGCCTGGGCTGCCAAAATGGAAGCAAAAATAGGCTTCAGCATAGAACCGGCAACCGTATAAGCATGACGGGCAAGAGACTCCAATCTCCTGTCCGTAGGGTCCCGGAACACAGGGTATCCTCAGCAGGGATCGCAGTAGATTTATTCAAAACCGCCACCGCGTGATCCACCTGAGGCGGCACACACCAACGCTCATCAGTGGTGGGTGTAAATGGATAACGCAGCCTGAACTTACTTGGCACAGTAAAAGGCTTCTTCAAATTGCGCCATTGCTCATCAACAGCGCGCTGAAATTCCGCAGGGCAGGGAAAAACCTGCGCGGTTTTGCGCTTCCTTTGCGTCCCATAAGAGGACATCAAAGCAGGAGGACATGGTTCATCCTGCAAACGCAGTGTTTCCTTGATAGGAGCAACCAACTCATCCATGAGTGCAAGCTCTTCAGGCGAGCCAGGGGGAGAATTATCAACCCCTTCCACCTCAGCCTCACCCTCAGACCCCCCAAGGTCCAGAGATGAACGAGACCCTGAGAAGGGCACTCCAGTCATAGCAGCCCCATCGCCCTCTGAATCAGAGGAAATAGACAATCTGGGCCGTTTTGCGGATCGATCAGCCATTAGCATCTGCACCTGAGAAGCCAGGTTCGCCACAATAGCAGCCAGATCAGCCCCCTCGGGGGATGCAGCAGCCCCTTGGCCCCCCACCAAGGTGGGAGGAAAATTGCAATCCTGAGAATCCATGCTCCAGCAATAATAGGAAAAAAGGAGTACTGCCCCTTTAAGACCGCGGCGAGCGTAGCCCACCGCACACTACAGTATGTACTGACCCCCACAGGGATAAAAACACTGAGCAGGGAAATACAGGATAAGGAAAGGTAAAAACCTGGAGAGACCACACAGGCTGCTGCCACCGATCGCTGTCCCAGAGCAAAAGGAAGTGATGTAATGACTGACCGCCCTATAAAGCCTATGCAGGCTACACAAACATGGCCGCTCGGCTGAGGCAGTTTTGGGCAATGAGAAAATGGCGCCGACATGTGGTTGTACGATCGATCGCCGCCAAAATGGCGGCGTTTGGCGCCAAAACACCGCACCCTACCACACAGGGCCGGTCACCACAATTTTGCCGCAAAAAAATGGCGGACCGCAATAGCGGCCGCCGCACAGCATGTCTAAGCCCAGTCTGCCCACACAGTACACATAGCAGAGCGGGAGAGCCCCCCCCCCCCCCGCAGCCCACAGAAAGGCAGCTATTCCACACAGGAATCCGACAGGGAGCTCAGCATATACACAGACATGCAGGGTCACACAGTCACAGACCGACACCCAAAACAGACAGGTCCCCACATAGAATTTGCACTTACCAGTCCGGATGGCGTGGGGAGCCTTCTCCAGCGACCAAACCGTTGTACTGAGGACAGGGAGTGTCGCAGCCAGGACACAGTGAAACTGCGGTGCGAAACCGCAAATGGCGTCCGGTGAGGTAGCCACCTCACAGGCAGCATCCCTGCAGCGAACAGGGATGGGTCGTTCAATATGCCAGGGAAACCTGACTGAACGCTCGATGGCAGGCTGGGGAACCCCTGGCCCTGAGCCCTGGGATCCATGGTGGCCAGTCCGAGACCCAGCTCCGCATGATCATCTTCATCCGAAGAAACTAAACTAATGCTGAGAAAAACAACAGCTAGTAAAAGAAAGAGAAAAATACTCAAAACAAAATCAAAAAGAGGATAGAAGGCTGAGACTGAGAGCCCCAGCACAGGATCAGCTAGCTACTCCTAAGCTAGGCATTAGAAACTGAGTTGAGAAGGCAGGAAGCAGGGAGGTATTGACTGAGGGGACCGCCCCCTAGGGGTGTGATATGCTAAAAGCTTTTATATTAACAAATCTTGTTGCCTAGCTACTCCTACGGAGCAAAAGTCAATACCCCATTAGTGAAGATTATGAAGTGGCGGCGACTGTCGGAGGACGTAAGAGAAAGTACATTTGCATGGAATAAATTTAAGGTATACAAAACCTTCCTGCTAGAAGTAAGAGGATAAAAAGGTGCAAAAGTTCAGAAGCTGTCCTAAGTAAATTTCAGTGTTCCTATTAGTAGCTGATTGGTTACCTTCATCGGTCCGTACACCTCCGTACGATCAAACATCTGTACAAAGTAGCTGAGACTGCTCAGGGTTGCCTGCCAAGGCATGTACTCAACCTCCTTGGATAGGAATTTGGTGGTGTCAAGGGCTCTTGTCGTAGTTACATGTTTAGCTCTAAAATACAGTATAACACAATCACACTATGTACATTACATTCTACAACTGCAAATCTACCAAAAACATTACATTTATTTGCATCACACCAATGCTGTCAGACTGGGGTGTCAGGGTCTCACCAGAACAGTAAAAGTGAGGGCCCTTTAACAATTAAAGTGACAATAAATCCTCAGGTTATTTTTTTTTGGACTTTAATTTATTCACTTAAGCTGGATACACACTATACAACTTTTGTTGTTAGATTTCCATAAGGCTTCATGTACACGGGACGTTATTAAAAGTCCCTTTGAATGCTGGAATTTTTAGGACGTTTTAAAACGTCTGTTAGGTCGCGTTTGCACCCGCGTTTAGCGGGCGTTTGTGGGTGTTTGCGTTTAGAACCGTTCCTAGAGGTCAGAAAAATCATTCCCCTTTAAAATGGAAAAACGAACCCGTCAATTGTTATGATTGGCGCACCCCTCAGTTCCCATGTTTGGGGGTATGTATACATTGTACTCTTATTCCCTTATGATGCATTCAGCATCAACATGAATAACCCCCCCTCTCCTACCTCCCCCCCTCCTCTCCCCTCCCTTTCCCCTATTTCTGTATGTTGTTTCTCCCTAGCCTCCTCAACAGTGCACCTGCGGGAGATACTTGCTCCATGATGTTTAACCCGCATTGTATTCAAAGTTCAGACTACCTGCATATTGCACGATACATTGTACTTTGTTGTAAAGTTTGAAAATCAAATAAAAACTTTCTTAAAAAAAAAAAAAAAAATGGAAAAACGCGAGCGCTAAACGCGGGTCATCGTGTTCGGCCGCGTTCGGTCGCGTTTGGTCGCTTTTTTGCGTTTTAAACGTCGGGAAACACACGTTCGAACGCAAATAATTGCTTTCCAAAAAATGTCCCTGAACTCAACTGACCCTGCAAATGACTGTAAACGACCCTGTGTACATGGACAGATAAGATAACATGTAGGTGGGTTCAGGGGCTTCTGAAAAAAATGCCCAACTGCTCCTAAACTGCCATTTGCAACGTCCCATGTACATGGAGCCTTAGATTTACCTTCCACTATGTAGTGCAGGGGCCTGCCTGATTGCATACAAATTGAAAGTGTTTAGAGTTGACCTCATATTATATGGTTTTGGTAAATCTAAATGAAAAAAAATCTAAAGACAATTGTATAGTGTGTATAGCCCATTACTGCGTATGCATCTTTTTTATCTTTTAATACTTGCTTATGTTCCAGTTTTAAACTGGTGCCATAACTTCTGCCCCAGGTTTCCTGTTTCAGGGTGACTCCTTTCTCTTGCAGCATCCTATGGAGCCACCTTTGCACACAGGGACAAGAGTTGTGTCTCCCTACACTGTGTGCACCAACAGAAAAATACAGCCCTTTAACCTAGGAAGTCAAGGACCTCCCTTGCTTTGCCCTCCTCCTCCCTTCTCCAAACTAACAGATTGGCTGTGGTGACTGGAAGTTCAGGTAAGCAGCACTGAGAGTTCAATTTAGGGAAGCAGCATTGAAAACTGCAAGTGTTGTTGTAAAAAGTTTAACATCTAGTTTACTGGGGGGGATGTTTATTTTATTGTGCTCAGTGTGTTAAAGGAGAAGTATGGCCAAAGCTCTTTTGGCCATACTTCCCCTTTAGTTTACAGGAGTGCATATAGTTCTGCACTCCTCTGACCCAGATTCAGCCAACAGTGGGCTAGTGCCCGCTGTCAGCTGATGTCACAGAGCCGGTCCAGTCTCAGCCCGGATCCTGACAATAATTCTCAGTATCCACTCAGATGCCTGACTGGCAGCTGGCTCAGCCTCTCAGCGGTGGGCTCCCCCCTCCGCAGCCCAGCAATCCAGTGAATGTTGGAGAGGCAGAGCACAGAGCCGGTGACTGACAGTCACCACTCTGCTCTCAAAGCAGACCCAAAAATGAGCAATCAGCAGTCATGTGATCGCTCAGTTCTCGGTGTAAAGCCAGCAGGGGATAGCTGCAGCGTTGCATGAATGCTGTAGTCATCTAGGTGAGTATTTTTTATTTTTAATTCCCTCACTTTTCTTAAACTATATTATGCTATAATATGTGAAGTGAAGTGTGGCAGAATAAGAATGGTAGGAAAGAAATATTTAAAGGAAAACTGTTATGATGTTCAATATTACAGCCAGCAGCTTTCATAGTCAGATAAAGGTTAGAACTGGCAACACCTGTATATCCCTCATGACAGGTTTACTTCAACACAAGGCCTCAGGGGGGCCTTTTGTTAAAAAATACAGACTTACTCATCCTGTGAAACTTGCATGTACAATTGTTCTATGTGGATGGGGGCAAAATTGGATGTTTCTAGGTTATTTTCTTGAGTGGTTCAAGAAAACACCATATTATACCACTAGAAGGAGGCAGAGGCATAACTAGAACCTGCAGAGCCCCAGTGCAAGAAACCACGAAGGGCCCCCCTGACCTTCCCTTCAAGCCTAGAGCTCTTCCCACTCATCCTGGGGCCCTTTACTCCCATCGCAGAGCCCTTTATTACGGTCCCACAGCGGGACCCTTTCACAAGTTCTGTAGTGGGCCCCCTTCCTGCCATCTTGGTGCCTCCCCACGGTGGTGGAATGCCAGTGCCCGGTCGCAAGTGTGACCTTTGCGATCCTGGTAGTTCACCCACTGGTGTCAGTAGTTTTTAATTTTTGTTATTTTCTTTCAAAGAATTTTTATTGTTTTATAACAGAGAAACAGAAAAAGAGCATAGACGTTAATGACATTTGGGTGTCTCACAAAACATCCATTTTCATAACAGCATCACATTAAACATGTGAGGATAGACTCATTTCATTTAATGTTGACAGCAGAAGAAAAGTGAACTGGATAAGAGGGGCGGTGGGACAGCATATAGAGAAATCAATCGCCTCTATTTTCCTCCTGCAGCTACAGGAGGAAAACAGAGGACAGTGGTTCTTCTAAATTATGTCCCTCCTATCCAGGTGTACAGGGGAGCCACACAGGCCCCCAGAAGAATGGGGCCAGGTTGCAATTGCAACCCCTGTAGTTACACCCCTGGAAGGAGGTGATGAGCAAAGCAAACAAGTATTTATTTGCTATGATCATCAGCTCCGTCTTGTGGTAGTAATGTGGTATTTTCACAATTCACTTTATTCTGTGTAAATAGATCTACAAAATGTTCTAAAGTTTTGTAAATCTATAGATCCCAATCTTCTTGAATTGTAAATGAGAAAGTGGTTAGGGAAGGAATCTTATTTTGTGAAGTGTAAGACGGCAGTGAATTGTCAAAGAAAATATTTTCTGCAGAAATATTTATACTTTATGACTGACCTGGCTAAATTAAAGGCATCATCAATGATCTGTGCACGGTTGATAAGAGGAATTTTCTGCAAAGAAAAATTAGACAACATTTAATACATGGTCAGAAACAATTCTTTAGGTAAACTGTATACCTTTAGTGAATCAACCCTATAAATTGTATGGATGTAGGCTCATTTCTATAAAGGTCATTATAATCATTTGAATGGTTTTATTTCATCACATAAAGGCTCTGGACTAAGAGAAGGGTAATTTGGAGGACCTGGATTAGGAAGGAGGGTGCTTGGAGATCCTGGACTAGGAAGGAGGGTGCTTGGAGTCCCTGGACTAGGAAGGAGGGTGCTTGGAGACCCTGGACTAGGAAAGAGGGTACTTGGAGACCCTGGACTAGGAAGGAGGGTGCTTGGAGACCCTGGACTAGGAAGGAGGGTGCTTGGAGATCGTGGACTATGAAGGAGGGTGCTTGGAGATCCTGGACTAAGAAGGAGGGTGCTTGGTGACCCTGGACTAGGAAGGAGGGTGCTTGGAGATTGTGGACTATGAAGGAGGGTGCTTGGAGACCCTGGACTAGGAAGGAGGGTGCTTGGAGACCCTGGACTAAGAAGGAGGGTGCTTGGAGACCCTGGACTAGGAAGGAGGGTGCTTGGAGATCGTGGACTAGGAAGGAGGGTGCTTGGAGATCCTGGACTAAGAAGGAGGGTGCTTGGAGACCCTGGACTAGGTAGGAGGGTACTTGGAGATCCTGGACTAAGAAGGAGGGTGCTTGGAGACCCTGGACTAGGAAGGAGGGTGCTTGGAGACCCTGGACTAGGAAGGGGGGTGCTTGGAGACCCTGGACTAGGTGACGGTTGTCTGGAGGCCTCAGACTAGGAGGTGGGGTGCCTGAAGACCCTGGGCTAGAATAGAAGGTACCTTGGAGGCCCTGCCTAAAGGGTGGACTGAGGGAGAGCATTTCTGGTCACTGGAGGATAAGGCCTGGAGTCGGTGAGTTCACAACATATATGGGCACATTTAGCTATTGTGCAGGTAAACGCCTGTGCATAGACAAACAGCTGGCGTTTATACATTGCTGGCAGGGGAAGAAGGTGGCAGGGGGCAGGACCAATTAAAACTATTGCATGTGCCCTCACAGCGATGTATAATTCAGTTTTATTATACACCGCTGTGGGTGCACATGTAGTAGTTACAATTGGTCCTGACCCATGCCACCTTCTTCCCCTGGCCAGCAATGTATAAACGCTAACTGTTAGTCTATGTACTCCTGAACCTTGCACTCTGTATGAAACACACTCCTATACCTTGCACTCTGTATGAAACGCACTCCTGAACCTTGCACTCTGTATGAAACGCACTCCTGAACCTTGCACTTTGTATGAAACGCACTCCTGAACCTTGCACTCTGTACAAAACGCACCCCTGAACCTTGCACTCTGTATGAAACACACCCCTGAATCTTGCACTTTGTACAAAACGCACTCCCGAACCTTGCACTCTGTATGTAAAACACTCCTGAACCTTGCACTCTGTACACAATGCACTACTGAACCTTGCACTCTGTACACAATGCACTCCTGAACCTTGCACTCTGTACACAATGCACTCCTGAACCTTGCACTCTGTAAAAAACGCACTCCTAAATCCTTCCACACTTAGCGTAACTCTTTCATAGATTGTGCAAAACCATTTGTAATGGAAGCTTTTTATTCTCCGTGAGACTCCAGCTTGTGGCACAGCAATCTAAACATATTTTCTAAGTACAAGGAAGCACTTTTTTTTATTTTAACCACGCCCCTTCAGCCCCTCCCACTCTTAAGCATTAGGCCACACCCATTTTCCACGCTACACACGCCCCAGGTCACTTCCTCCCTCAAGTGTCCCTCATTCTGAAGTTCAAAGGTTTGGAGGTATGCCAAAGTAAAAATTTTAGAAATGCACTGCAACCGGTTTGCTTTGTTGCTTTGTACCACGTGATCCGCACTGCATTTGGGGTGTCATTGGGGGTTACTGCAGATCGCAAGGGCAGTGTGCTTTGAATGCTGTGTGGGGAACCTGAACGGATTGCACTGCATTCTAGTGTTAACCAGAGCTTAGGAAATCAACCCTACTAAGCATAGTCAGATGTAGTACTACCCAATCACTAGGATATCGTGTACTTACGGAACGATCATTGTCTAGCTGTTTCAGAAGGTTGTCCCAATTCCTGTCATCATAGTTAACTCTGTAGTATCCGGTAACATCAAGGTTAACCAGAATCCACTCATCTTGAGTTACGCTAAATGCATTATCTCTATCTGGAATATAGAAGAAACACAAATTAGATGTTTTGATGAAGTTATTTAGGTAAATCATATTCTACCCTTTAAGTGCGCCTGTGACCAGACTATGGACTTCAAAGTATTTTTTTTTTTTTCAATCTGTGAAACCAGCCATCCCTGACTTCTCTAACTGCATCTTCAAAGTTTACAACAAAAGCACTGAAATCAGAGCTCCTCTACATTTTTTTCTGATTTAAATAATTGAGAATTATTTACTCCACAGTGCTTGCAGCTACATTGGTCAGTAAGGGCTTGTTTTAAAGGCTAAGTTCACATTTCTAAAAATGTTACATGTTAATCCCATATTTATCTACCTCCTTTCTCCCCCCAATCCCCCCCTTTCCTGTGACAGCGGGGAATGTTCTCCCCGCACCCACTGTCCAGATTTTGAAAACAAATGGGCATGTCATTCATTCACAGTTTCTGTGAATGAACAGCCTATAAGTACCATCATCTATGGCGGATGACAACTTGCAGTTCTCAAAGAAACTGCATAGTGTCTGGTGAGCTCTCTCGTGGTTCATTGACCTTCCTGCTCTCAAGTAACTGCCTGCCTGTATTGGAGGTACTGACAGAAAGCTATTCTGAGAGTCTGCAGGAGCCTGACATTTCACCTACAACGCTCTGCAGGCTCGTAAAAAAATAAATGCCCCTTTTGTTTTTTACCTGCAAAGAAAATGTGCATTGATTTTTTTTTTTTTTTTTTTTTTTAAAGATAAACGTATTAAAGCCTGTTTAGAGCCTGCAAGTCTATGAGAATGCAAAACCCATTTAAAACAGGTGAGAAGGAGGTCAACTGCAGGTTGAATGCTTTGTCAGTGGATTCTGGATGGTTTTAAAGAGAATATGTAAATACATTTATGACTAAAGCCTGGGAACAGGTACTCTACAAGGCTGAAGTTTAGTATCCTCTTTTTCTTGAGGGGGAGGGGGGGGGGAGTGGGGTTATACAGAACCATACACATTAATTATGTGTAATGCTATATATCCTGTTACTAGCAGGCAGGTTCTTCTGCTACAAATCTTCCTCCAGTGCCTCATCCAAGCCGTGGCCAGTGCCGGTCATCTAGAGCCCAGGGCGAACATGCCAAAATGCCCCCCAAGATGTATGAGCATTGTGTGTCAGCAAAAACCCTCCCACAAAAACACTAAGCACTAATCTGCATGATTCCCACCCCCCAAATCCCCTTAGCTCAAATGCCCCCCCCCCCCCCAAAATGTACCCCTCCTAGTAAAAATCCTCTACCCCTAAAATGTGCCCTCCTGGAACTCATCTTCTCTCCCCCACTTCAAATTTCCCCCTCCCAGCACAAATTCCCCCCCAAATCCTCCCGCCTAGCACAAACCTTCTTCCCCCATCCCCTGCCTAACACAAATCCCCCTAAATCACCACTTCCCAAAAATTTCCTCTCCTAGAACAATACTTATCTCCTGCTGCCCCAGATTTCCCCTTCCAACATAAATCCCCCCCCCAATATCCTCATGGTCCCCCCTCACCTCACATGATAGCACAGTGCCCAGGGCAGCCATCCCTTCTGCCCACCCCTTGTCCTGGCCCTTGCCAAGGCTACACAGAAAAGTTGCACCGCTCGCCCTTTTTTCCTTTCTATCTGCTATTTGCAAAACTTGTTTTATTTCAATCCCACAATGCTTTGTGTTCTGTGAATGGGTGATGAAGCAGTTGACTGACAGATCTCCTCCTCCCATTCACACACAGTGATGCAATGTGGACTTATAGTAAGACGAATTCTATAAAAAGTAGAGAAGGCCGAGGGGGCGGGCCGCGCAACTTAACTGTGTAGCCAAGGCTGCAATATACTTTTATAGCACCAGAAGACAGTTGTTGAGTATCAAGCACCTTTGAGGAGGAGAGATATGTAGCAGACAGACACCTGCAGGTAAAGGGATACACGCCATTACACATTATTATTACTATTATTATTACACATTATATGTGTGTATATATATATCTATATATACATATATATATATATATATATATATATATATATATATATATATATATATATATATATATACAGTATATATACTTTATATAGGCAAATAGTCTGTGCACTTTTCAAAGTGCAGTTGCTCCAGACCTTAATAAATGAGACGAAGCTCTGCTGATTTCCACCATCCAATCATGTGTAAGAAAATTTTTTATTTTTTTTATTTTTCATGCATGTGATCTGGTATTCTTTGCAAAGTGAATCTTTACCTCATTTACTAAGCTCTGGAGCAATTGCAGTTGCAGAGTGCAAATGCACTTTGCAAAGTGTACAGTCTATTTGCATTTAGTACATCACCCCCATTACGCCATTACACATTACTAATGTGTATGATACTTGTATTCCCCCAAAAAATGTATACTAAACTTCAGCTTTAAAGGGAACCTGTGCTTTTGCCCAAGCAGTACAAAGCAACAGGTACAAATTAAAGCATCTAAAGTAGCTTATGCTAAACATCTCCTTGCTTGTCTGCATTCTGTTCATGGGACAGGAGCAAGGAGAAATATCCCTGTGTAAGCTTCACGGCAGTCCTAATCAGAATTTACACAGAAATCCACCCATCCTCATGTGATGGCGCTGGTGCCTGAGTGGCCAATTGGCAAGCAACAGAGCTGGCACATAGGAGGGAAAAAAATGACATGCTCCCCTGTATCTGGAAGTAGCAGGTATTTCTCTTTTGTTTCCAACACTAAATGGAGTGTCGTGGGAGCAAAGGAAGTATGAGCAGCTGCAGGAATCGAAATGATAGTGGAGCAGTTGCTTTGGTTTGCCAATGTTGTGCATTTCTCCATGCAGAATTTTATATCAAAGGCAAAATGTTTAAACATTGGAAAATACATTGATTGTAATGTAGCCCATTCACTCCAACATGTTGCACTTAAGCTGACCATAGACTGTTCAAACCATATATGGGCAGGCTGAATGTACCTAAGTTGATCGATTAATCAACTTGGGTACAACCAGCCTGCAAGATTTACATGCGATTATTTCAAGTGGCTGTTATAGCCACTAGCAATATTCACTGGGTTCTCCCGGCAGGGACGGCTTCCCCTGCCCCAGCAGTGGGAGAACACAATGGTTCAACCAGTGGTTGCAGGAAAGAAATTTGCTTCATCTATGGCCAGCCTTAGGTGCATGATGCATGTGTTGGGTGTTTATGTGCTTTTTGGATTTGCATTAAGCACAAATATGGAGGAATGCAAAATGGGTGTTGTAGACACCCTTTAGAGATCCTTCAGGGTGTCAGAAACAAGTACATGAATCTGTCCATGTCTGCCCCAGGACACACTGGGCACTCCCTCCTCAGTGCCCTCCCTTTAGCCCTCTCTCCCCAGCCTCTGCACCCATCACATTAACAGGCACCTGGCTGATGAGTTTTGCACTGGGGTGGGTGGATCCTGATAGGGAAATGAGAGACTAATTCCCCATCAGGCCTGCTTTACATATGATTAACAGTAGTTCAGTAACAGCTTTCGAATCCACTCACTGCCTTGCGCATTGTCCATATTTGGGTAATGACATCACCTGTATCTCCATTTACGATGAGCTTTGGGCCAGGGAATCTCCATACAACAGTTGGAATGGGGCCAGGGACATAGCACTGTGTGGAAGCTGTCAGATATATGACACCATCCCAAGCACAGACATGACCTGATACCTTCTGTACGCCAGCTCAGAAATAGGGATGATCGAACTTTTGAAAAGTTTGGTTCGACCAAAACACCCAAACTTTGGTAATCAAAAAACACAATTTTGAAGCCCTAAAACCCAATAAATGCCCCTAAAAAGTGCCTAGGTTTCTGGGTCATGCCCCAGGGACTATTAATCACACAAAAAAAAGTTCTTAATAATTGTCATTTTTGATAGAGAGCCAATTATTGAAAAAATTATTGTAAAAAAAAAGAGATTTCTTTGGATTTAGTGTCTGGGGGGTCTAAAAAGTGTACCTGTGAAGTTTCAGCTCGGTAGCGTGTCCAGAACCAGAAAAAAAGGTTGTTTGTATTAGAATTAATATAGAACAGGGATATGGCTCCGCTATTTTCACACCTTGCCGGTTTTTGTATCTGGCGTTTTTTTGGGCATTTTTTGGGCGTCTTTGGAGGCAGGCATTACATCAGAACTTCTGTGTAGGGGTATATATACACACACACGTGTATGTATATATACACATACACATATATAGGTGTGAAAGTAGCAGAACACTATGCTTGCGCTAATGAAATAATTAACAGGCATATGGCTTCTCTGCTATAACACCTATATGTGTGTATGTGTATAAATACATATAAGTGTGTGTGTTTATATAGCCCTATACAGAATTTCAGATGTTTTGCCTGCCTCCAAAGACCCCCAAAAAATGCCCAAAAAAAACACCTGCTGCAAAAACACACCTGTGCGTTTTTGTAGCTGGCATTTTTTTGGGCATTTTTTGGGCGTCTTTGGAGGCAGGCATAACATCAGAACTTCTGTGTAGGGGTATATATACACACACACATGTATGTATATATACACATACACATAAATAGGTGTGAAAGTAGCAGAACCCTATGCTTGTGCTAATGAAATAATTAACAGGCATATGGCTTCTCTGCTATAACACCTATATGTGTGTATGTGTATAAATACATATAAGTGTGTGTGTATATATACCCCTATACAGAATTTCAGATGTTTTGCCTGCCTCCAAAGACGCCCAAAAAATGACCAAAAAAACGCCAGCTACAAAATCGCCCAGGTGTGTTTTTGCAGCAGGCGTTTTTTTGGGCATTTTTTTGGGGTCTTTGGAGGAAGGCAAAACATCTGAACTTCTGTATAGGGGTATATATATACACACACACTTCTATGTATTTATACACATACACACATATAGGTGTTATAGCAGAGAAGCCATATGCCTGTTAATTATTTCATTAGCGCAAGCATAGTGTTCTGCTACTTTCACACCTATATATGTGTATGTGTATATATACATACATGTGTGTGTGTGTATATATACCCATACACAGAAGTTCTGATGTTATGCCTGCCTCCAAAGATGCCCAAAAAAACACCAGCTACAAAATCGCCCAGGTGTGTTTTTGCAGCAGGCATTTTTTTGGGCATTTTTTTGGGGTCTTTGGAGGAAGGCAAAACATCTGAACTTCTGTATAGGGGTATATATATATACACACACACTTCTATGTATTTATACACATACACACATATAGGTGTTATAGCAGAGAAGCCATATGCCTGTTAATTATTTCATTAGCGCAAGCATAGTGTTCTGCTACTTTCACACCTACTGTATATATGTGTATGTGTATATATACATACATGTGTGTGTGTGTATATATACCCCTACACAGAAGTTCTGATGTTATGCCTGCCTCCAAAGACCCCCAAAAAATGCCCAAAAAAATGCCAGCTACAAAAACGCTCAGGTGTGTTTTTGCAGCAGGCGTTTTTTTTGGGCATTTTTTTGGGGTCTTTGGAGGCAGGCAAAACATCTGAAATTCTGTATAGGGGTATATATACACACACACTTATATGTATTTATACACATACACACATATAGGTGTTATAGCAGAGAAGCCATATGCCTGTTAATTATTTCATTAGTGCAAGCATAGGGTTCTGCTACTTTCACACCTACAGGGAGTGCAGAATTATTAGGCAAATGAGTATTTTTGAGGATTAATTTTATTATTGAACAACAACCATGTTCTCAATGAACCCAAAAAACTCATTAATATCAAAGCTGACTATTTTTGGAAGTAGTTTTTAGTTTGTTTTTAGTTTTAGCTATTTTAGGGGGATATCTGTGTGTGCAGGTGACTATTACTGTGCATAATTATTAGGCAACTTAACAAAAATCAAATATACAGTATACCCATTTCAATTATTTATTTTTACCAGTGAAACCAATACTGTATAACATCTCAACATTCACAAATATACATTTCTGACATTCAAAAACAAAACAAAAACAAATCAGTGACCAATATAGCCACCTTTCTTTGCAAGGACACTCAAAAGCCTGCCATCCATGGATTCTGTCAGTGTTTTGATCTGTTCACCATCAACATTGCGTGCAGCAGCAACCACAGCCTCCCAGACACTGTTCAGAGAGGTGTACTGTTTTCCCTCCTTGTAAATCTCACATTTGATGATGGACCACAGGTTCTCAATGGGGTTCAGATCAGGTGAACAAGGAGGCCATGTCATTAGCTTTTCTTCTTTATACCCTTTCTTGCCAGCCACGCTGTGGAGTACTTGGACGCGTGTGATGGAGCATTGTCCTGCATGAAAATCATGTTTTTCTTGAAGGATGCAGACTTCTTCCTGTACCACTGCTTGAAGAAGGTGTCTTCCAGAAACTGGCTGTAGGACTGGGAGTTGAGCTTGACTCCATCCTCAACCCGAAAAGGCCCCACAAGCTCATCTTTGATGATACCAGCCCAAACCAGTACTCCACCTCCACCTTGCTGGCGTCTGAGTCGGACTGGAGCTCTCTGCCCATTACCAATCCAGCCACGGGCCCATCCATCTGGCCCATCAAGACTCACTCTCATTTCATCAGTCCATAAAACCTTTGAAAAATCAGTCTTGAGATATTTCTTGGCCCAGTCTTGACGTTTCAGCTTGTGTGTCTTGTTCAGTGGTGGTCGTCTTTTAGCCTTTCTTACCTTGGCCATGTCTCTGAGTATTGCACACCTTGTGCTTTTGGGCACTCCAGTGATGTTGCAGCTCTGAAATATGGCCAAACTGGTGGCAAGTGGCATCTTGGCAGCTGCACGCTTGACTTTTCTCAGTTCATGGGCTGTTATTTTGCGCCTTGGTTTTTCCACACGCTTCTTGCGACCCTGTTGACTATTTTGAATGAAATGCTTGATTGTTCGATGATCACGCTTCAGAAGCTTTGCAATTTTAAGAGTGCTGCATCCCTCTGCAAGATATCTCACTATTTTTGACTTTTCTGAGCCTGTCAAGTCCTTCTTTTGACCCATTTTGCCCAAGAAAAGGAAGTTGCCTAATAATTATGCACACCTGATATAGGGTGTTGATGTCATTAGACCACACCCCCTTCTCATTACAGAGATGCACATCACCTAATATGCTTAATTGGTAGTAGGCTTTCGAGCCTATACAGCTTGGAGTAAGACAACATGCATAAAGAGGATGATGTGGTCAAAATACTCATTTGCCTAATAATTCTGCACTCCCTGTATATATGTGTATGTGTATATATACATACATGTGTGTGTGTGTATATATACCCCTACACAGAAGTTCAGATGTCATGCCTGACTCCAAACATGTCCTCAAAAAGCCAAATAAACGCCTGCAGCAAAAAGCAGGGTGACAGGGGCGAAGCCATATCCCGGTTCTATAAGTGTTCTAAGAGAAACAATCTTTTCTCTATAGCGGTTACTCTGAAATGGAAGGGTTTTGCCACCCTGCCATAGCAGTCAGAGTCAGTTAACCCTACACTACACTATGGTCCCCTTACACTTAACACTTTCCCTACAGAAACTAGATTATTAAATCTAACTATAGTGGAAAATGGTATCCTAACTACACTAGATATCCCTTTCCTCACACTAATAATTGTTAAATGACACTTTGAAGCAGAAGTAACAGAACTGCTTCCACTCTCTTCCACGTCCCTGTATTACAATGCTAGGAATTTGGCGGGGCTATCTTATATACTGGGGGGCGTATTCACTAATGATTGGCCTCTGGACCCCCTAGTCACTCCAATCACATTCCTAGCATTCTCCTACCCCCTCAATTGGCTTTTACTGATGGTTCTGGTCCAATCACGGGCTTTTAAAGCCCATTTCCTGTCCCATTGCATTTTGGTTGGTTCTGGTTGCCGAATTCCGAACCTTTTTAGCAAAAAGATCGGAATTCGGCCAAACCTCGAACAGTCAATGTTGGGGTTGAACCGATGGTCGACCGGAACCGTTTGATCATCCCTACTCAGAAATAATCCTAAATACACAGAGATGTATAGTAACTAAGTAGAACTACTTCACTACTGTACTTAAGTACCGAAAGGCGGTAGCTCTACTTTCCTGGAGTAGAATTTTTTTCTCCTACTTCCACCTTTACTTCACTACATTTTTTCGATGATTTCAATACTTCTACTCCAATATTTTTTTTTTCGTGCTGCATAGTTACTCGTTACTATTATAAAAATTACCACTGCCAGAACAGTAGATGGCAGATTTCATGAAGCTCAAAACATGTGTATTATCAGCGCATACGAAAATAAATGCTACTGTATTTATAAATAAAAGCTGCATTTTAAAGAATAAAAACAATATGATGTTCAAACTTTTGACTTCTTTCTTTAATAACTACATAACACAATACTTGTACTTTTACTTTCAGTACTTGAGTAGCAATTTTTTTTCAAAACTACTGGTACTTTTACTTTCAGTACTTGAGTAGCAAAATTTTTAAAAAAACTACTTGCAGTACTTAAGTACAAAAAATGTTGAATACTTTAGTATTTCTACTCAAGTCACTTTTTGATCGAGCACTTCCACTTCTACTCAAGTCACTTTTTGATCGAGCACTTGTACTTTTACTCAAGTATGGGTTTCGAGTACTTTATACAACTCTGTAAATACAACCAGTTTCCTAAATTGAGAACTGGCAGTAATTCAGTAAGAATTTGTCGCTGCCATAGCAAAAGATCATTAAAGTACAGTAGTAAGTACTACCTGAAGTTTCTGCATGTGTTGGTAATGCTTGTCCGAATTACCCCTGATAGTATGTTACATACCTCTGTCCCCGATAAGCCAGAAAGTTCCATTTTGTCCATTATTCTTAAGATATGAAATAGGTACCTTCCAGATGTAACTGAAAAAGATTTAAAACATTTCAATTAAACTTTAGTAAACTACAGCCAGGTTTGTTTATGGGAATATTAAACATATTATTATTATACAGGATTTATACAGCTCCAACAGTTTGTGCAGCGCTTTGCAATATAAATGGGGGAAGCACATTTACAATACAGTTCAGTACAGAGAAAATAGGAGGGTCCTGCTCATGAAACTTACAATCTAAAGGGAGGGGGAGGTGGTACAAAAGGTGATAGCTGCAGGGGATGATTTGGTGTAGGTAACTCAAGCACAGTTTTTAGGTGGAGGTTGGATAGGCAATGGGTTTTCAAAGATCGCCTAAGGGTGGACAGGGTAGGAGCTGACCGGACACAGGGGTAGGTGGTTCCAGA
Organism: Pelophylax lessonae; assembly: GCF_965119305.1. Taxonomy (NCBI): domain Eukaryota; kingdom Metazoa; phylum Chordata; class Amphibia; order Anura; family Ranidae; genus Pelophylax; species Pelophylax lessonae. Next base: position 56,778,441 of record NC_138771.1, on the reverse strand, counting down.
GGATAGGAGAGGTTCTAGAGAAGTCCTGGAGGCGAGCATCGGAGGAGGTGATGAGGGAGCTAGAAAGCAAGAGGTCTTGGGAAGAGTGGAGAGGATGATTTGGGTGATGAGGTTGGTGATGTAGCTGGGGTCGATGTTGCAGATAGTTAGTACTTTGTGGTTAGTATTTTGAATTTTATACAGTGAGCTAGTGGAAGCCAGTGAAGGGACTGGCATAGAGGGGCAGTGGTCAAGGATCAGTGAGTAGGGTGTATAAGTCTAGCAGCAGCATTATTATTAGACTGAATGGGGGATAGCCTGTGTAAAGGCAGGCCAGTGAACAGGAAGTTGCCGTAGTCAAGGTGCGATATAACCAAGCTGTAGATAAGTTGTTTTGTGGGGCCATTAGTAAGGAAGAGGTGAATTCTGGAAATGTTGCAGAGGTTGAGGCTGCAAGATTTAGCCCGTGATTATCTGTTTGATAATCCTATTTAAACCGTAAACCACCTAATACTGGTGAGGTTAAGATTTAAACCATATCTATGGTCAAAATTTACAATCATCTATTCATTTCTACACTGATTTTCAATCATTTCTAGCCTACTCCTATTATCTTGAAGTTTGTACACCTACTTTGTGAAGATCCCACATTTTTTCTTTCTTTGACACGTATTCATTATGCACTATGAGTAGGCACTGCTTTGCCACACATTTCACAGAGCCTGCCCTCTGAACTACAAAGGTGCTGAGAGGAAGAGTTTCAGAAGACGGAGTCAGTAAAGAAATTAAAGCTTTGCCGGCAGCAAGGTGCCATGGGATATGTAGTTCTTAGAACTTAAAGGAAAACAAGCATGCAGGAAATCCATGAAGTTGAAGAAAGATGGCCAGCAGACAGGCAGAAGTCAACATGTATGGAGCGTTTTCATGTAAGCTTAAATTGGATTGTCAAAAATAACTAATGTTTGTATTGTTATTACAATGCTGATTTTATTTTTAGAAAAGTTTATGATGCGACCATAGATTTAATTTAAATATCAATTGGGTTTTTCCTGCTATGTGGGACCCCGGTGGCAATATGACCAGCCACCCTCATGGCCATAACAGAGTCAAGTTTTTAGATGGTCCTCACATACTTCATTCCCGTGGATATAATAGAGACACTGACACCAGAATAAAGAATATCTTTTTTTTTTTTTTTTTTTTTATACATATTTAGAAAAAAATATAATAAATCAGCATTGCATAACAAATATCAGCCCAGGTTGTAGTTTTCAAAATAAGCTTGATTTAGCATTATACTCAGGGCATTTATATTATATTTACAAAAAAAAAAAACAGAGATAAAAATAATAGTGGTTAAATAGACCCCTTAAAACAGTTAAATATATTTTTGGAATCAGAAAGCCTAAAGCATCAGCTATTTAGTGAGATATTTCTATTTTGTACATATACTAGCGAAACATGCCATGAATATAATTGTAAAGATCACTGTGAAAGAACACACCACCAAATAAACCAGTCACTGACCATTCATCTACAGCAGTATTTATCAACTAGGATGCCACGGCACCCTGATGTTCCATTTGGGGTTGCCAGGGGTGCATGCTGGGTCCAGTAGTTTTGCACAGCATCACAGGTGGGCCAGCCACCAGTTCAATGGAAACACACCAGGGCAGATGGCATTTAGGGCAGCAACAGCATTCAGAAGGGGATGGAAGTCTGCCTCTGTTTAAACCTTCTCTACTTCCCGCCCACTGCCATACTGCCACAGCTGTGCTGTGATGAAGATCGGAAGGTACAAAATGTTTGGGGGTTGGGGGGAGCTGAGAATTATGATGTTAAAAGGGGGGGGTTGAGGATTCTGATGTGAAGGGGGAGGGCTGAGGACTCTGATGTGAAAGAGGGGAGGGTGGAGGACCCTGATGTGAAGGAGGTGAGAAAATAAATAACCAGAGCAAATACTGTCCTTTTATATGTTCATGTAATAGTGCTTTATTTGTTACTATTGGAACCTCCTCCATGAAAATATTATATTTACAAACTATAGAGTTATAGGCTGGAAAAAAATGAGAGAAAGTTCGAAGGTTAAAAGGGCCTGGAGAAAACTAAGACATGGCAAAGGGACCATATAACAGGGTAGAGGGAGTGACAGGCAGTTATATGGTTAAATGAGAATTCAATTTTTTGAGGGTCTTTGAAGGCATGTTTTATTGTCAAAAAAAAGTGGGTGGAGAGCCGTCTAAGAATTCAGGGATCAGTGTGGTCCAATTGTTGGTCCACCTGCTTGGTTTCCCTGGGTGCACGCGCCCAGCAACCTGGTTTACCATGTCTCATGGGCTTTATGGTCCAACAGAACCCTCTGTGGACCGAGCCTGGGTGCATTGGAGAGCCTCTCATAAGTGTGTAAGCATATGATTCCCTAGGGTCAAAGTGCAACGGGAACCCTGACAAAATCAGTGAACCGGAGGGATGGGTATTAGAGTTTAGGACCTGCCTTCACTTAAAATATTACTGCAGGCCTTGGCATGGGAGCTGGTTTAACAACCCACAGAAGAGGGTGCTACAAGCTTTCTTCTTTTTCTTCCTCTGAACATTTCTATTATTTATTATTCTAAAACATAATTACTCATGCATTAGTCTATTTTTTTAAAATGCACCCACTTACTTATATGGTGATGGACGATCCACGACTGATTCTGGATCTAGAAGGAAGTGCCTCTGTTGTAAAGCACCTACTGTTGTATCCACTGTTACCACCGGGAAACCCATTTGCAAGACCCAGGTGTCCATAATTTGACTAATATTCATACCGTTAAGATTTACCTTGTCTTGCTTATCTACAGCCTAAAAATAAATGAAATATAGGCTCTGTTACTGATACTGCACAATGTAATTTGTTGGCTTTCCATCACAAAAGAAAAAGAAACAAACATTGAAAATGAGCTAGGTAATGGAAAAGTCAGCGGGAATTTGTCCCAGTTGCAGTTTTGGTTCAGGTATATTTGTTTTGGTCCAAAGACAAATGGGTGAGATGTTCATTTATACCCATTAGATAATGTTGTCTCCCATTGGACTAAATGCAAAAATCTTAAGTATCAGATGCTATGATGTTACTTTGCTTGTTATATTGAGTTTGCACTGCAAGGCATCAACCATTTGTCCAGCATTTGGCAGACTTTGGGAGACAACACACTTTCCTGGTACATGTTCTATAGCTTATGCTCTATGGTTATGCTAAGTGTACATTGTGCTCTGCTAAGAGCTCTTATAGATGCAGGGCAAATTAAAGGCTAACTCCACATTTTGAAGCATGTTTACATATTACAACCATATTTAGGGTATGCTATGTAACATGGTGCCAAACTGCCCACCCCCTAAAAAACAACCCCTCTTTTGAGAGCATGCAGGGGTTCTTCTTCGCATCGTCAACTGACAGTTTTGAATTTTGTGTAACTGTGCAGGGCTTCGCCCTGCCAGCTCTATCATTTATTTACAGAGATCTGTGAATGAACTACAACTCCTATTTGGCAATGCGGAGACAAACTAGTTGCCAGAGTAGTTATCAATGAAGCATAAATGCGGTGACTACCTCACTCATAGTCCATTGACACACCCTCCGGGTCTCTAACTGGAAGTCTAAACCTTGGTTAGGGCAAGGAGCTGGAGGAAGAGTTTGCAGGATCCATTTGAAAAAAAAAATTACAAATGCAAATTTTTTTTTTGTAAAGGGTGGATTTAAAAACTATTCCTATTTTATTTTATCAGCCTGGTTCACAGCTATGCATTTTTCAGTGTGTTTTTGCAGAAATGCTCTACAGTTCATTTAAAAAGATTTCCTATGGTCACGTTCACATCTATGCCTTTTCCACCAGGGCGTATTTTGGAAAAGGGTTAGGGACTTATTTTTCCACAGCAGGTTGCATTTTGGTTCCAAAGACTTCAATAGAAAGCATTAAAAATGCAGTGCTTGCATTTTTGATGCGTTTATGCTGGTTTATCCCGCAACGGACACCTCCCAGAAAAGCAAAACGCATTTTAGAATACAATAAATACACGTCAAAGGTGCATGTGAAAAAATGCAAAATGCATTGGAAAAATACATCAACCACAACATGCATAGGTGTGAACCAAGTCTTAAGTGTTTTGAGGAGTGCAAAAGCAGAAAAAAGAGAATCTTGGCTTCAGTGTTTTACACTCATGAATGAGACTGTGATGCCTATCACCTGGCAAGGGTAGATTTAAAATGGTTGTAAACCCCTCCCCCCACACTAAAAAATCAGTAAACATCCCTAAAAATATTTAATATTTATTCTTTGCTTTTAGATAAATGATGTGTTAATTCTGGCAGTCAATATATCTTCCTTGATGATCTGCAGGCTCATTCAGCCTCTGCAGCGTTGCCACCAGCAGTAGTGGCTGGTGCTAAAAAAAATTTGGGGGGGGGTGCAAACAAACTGAAAAATTAAACTGCTAGCAATACAAGACTGCAAATAGCCATCCATAAAGTGACCATGCATCATCACTGCCAGGCAAGATATAGTAAATGTCAAAGTCAACTGTCAAAGAATGCAACAAATGCACCATGAATCAGTGCATCCGAGCCCAATGTGGACCCACTACCAGCAGTAGCCTTATCATCAGTAACAGCCCTACAGCAGTACTATCAGCATGAGCCAAGCAATCAAGGCAATCACTCACGTGACCACCCGACTGATGCTGAATCAACCCTGTCAAAGCTTCCCCATCCTCCCCTTCTCCTCTTCATCTGAACGCCCCATAAAGGGGCACTGCTACAAAGACAAAACCGAACCTTCATCCACCTCGAGACACCTCGCCTGCCTCCACATTGACCAGCACTTGCCAGTCAAACGACAATCTGCTAAGCGGGAATGAGACTCACTGAGAACAGTCTAATCACAGGAGACCAAAACACAAAAACAACATTGATTCGCCAAAAAATAAAAAGTGGGAGGACAATCCAAAACAAACCAACCAGAGCTCAGCCTCAAATCACATGCACATTAAAAGTCTACGGACCCAATAGGCACCCATTAGTCCGGCGCCCTGCACACACATATGATATGAATGAAATACAGTTTCCAATCCTCTCATTTTTTAATAAATGACAACATGACCAACAGTGGAGTAGACTAGTACGACTAAACTACATCCCCTCGTTATCAATTTGCGATATATCTTTAACCAACTTTCAACATGTCAAAGTAGCCCTCCTCCCCGGTAAACCCCAGAGGGGGCGGCACCCCTGCATCCCTCATTGACCGGCTGCTACTGGTTGCCACCACCCGGGGAGGAGGACGTGTTCTGCTGATGAAGCTTAGCTCCATCTACCAAACCGCGCAATGTGGAGTGGGGAGGAAAAAAAGTGGCCACATGACCAGCAGAATAATCATTTAAAAAAGTGTTTGCTATGTTAACCAATTGCTAGTGATGTGTCCTATCCTAAAAAAGGTCAGAATATGTCTGGGTTTACATATCTCTAACACAGGCCTTCCTGAGATAACGTGGTTCTGTCGGAGCAAACCAAACTATTTCCAAGGTTGTAATCATCTCTGTAGTTTGCAAGTATGACCTTGCATTAATTGTATTTGGTATGTTCTATTACATGTATGAGGTTAGAACAATGTCTTTAGAACTACTGGGTCTCATGACTATTTAGCAACTGTAACATGACAAATGTGTTTATCCCAAGACTCATGATCCACAAACCAGCTTGATATTTGTGGCCCATAAAACTTTCTACTGGAACAATCTATGGGTTTCATATTGAATATTCACAATGAGTTCTTCAGTTCTTATACGCACTACAATAAAGAAGGTTAAATTACCGCCTGTAGATGATTCCATAGATCAGTGTATACCGTATTAGCATTTTCAAAAGCTTTCAGGTAGGTCTACAAAAAATAAAACAAAGTCAGTATTAGTATATAGTATATATAGGTGGCATGAAAAGACTTTGAAAACTGATAGGACCCATTCTCACCATTCTGCTACAGTGCATTAATTGTACATACATTTACTCCCTTTGATATGCGTTGTATTAGGGCAGCTCATTCATTTGAAAAGTAATTCCTGAACCCAGAAGCAGTGACATAACTCATTATCTCATTGGTAATTTTTTTTTTTATACTTTGTACTTTTGGAAATGCAATCAACCAGTTTTTGAAGCTGAAAATGCCAGAACCAATTATGTGGGATACTTTTGTTATTTGGTTTAGATATGCTTTAAATATCCCTTTACAAAGGTTAGACAAATTAGTTCAGTCTTTACTCATAGCCAAAGTTTCTACGGCCCTTTAGAAATGTAGTTATCCTCCAAACATCTTTCCAGTCCATGAATTTTATAGATAGAAACCGATCGGGGGGGGGGGGGGTCTAGGGGTGGCTGCATATGTAATAATCTGGTTGAACGACTCTTCATAGACAATATGATCAGATCTAAGAATTATCAAAACACTGTGTCATTGATTGATTTTGTGCAAAACTGATCAGCATATGGCCAAACAATCTTTTTGCTCTTTTGCTCTTACGATCATATTTTTCTCCTGGACAGTAAAGCGATATAATACAAAAAAATACACATGTATTAAAAATGGTTTCTATTTATAACCACTATAATGTCCAGTCAATGTATCTATCGATGGGTGGACACCTCAATAGTATTTCCTGTCTATGGCCATCATAAAAATTGCATTTGTGAATGTGAATAAACTCAGCTGAGAGACGTTTGGGTGTTTTTTTTTTTTGAGAAGCAGATCTGGCAATATCTTTACACCTTTACCTTAAAAAAGCACAGATTATGAATGTTTTACCATATTGATCATTGATAGGAGATACTTACTTGCAGCCCTTCAACAAAAAGAGGTTCAGTGAGAAATGAAGACAACATTCTAATAACTGCTGCACCCTGCACAAAACAGAAAATAAGATGTATAAGTGTTAATTAGAAAACATGCAACATTAGATTTAAATTGTTGTTATTATTGATGCTTCTATTTTTATAATTGTGATTACTATACTGATTTTTTTCAGCCCTGACAGTAAAATCATAGAAATGTAGATTGTAGAGGGATGGGAGGAAAAAAACATTTCCTGTTGGCCCCTTCCAGTTCCAACATGACTGTGCACCAGTTCACAAAGCAAAGTCCATAAAGACATGGATGAGGAAATTTGGGGTGGAGTTGCCTGGCCTGCACAGAGTCCTGACCTCAACCCAATAGAACATTTTTGGGATGAATTAGAGTGGAGACTGTGAACCAGGCCTTCTAATCCAACATCAGTGCCTGACCTCACAAATGCGCTTCTGGAAGAATGGTGAAACATTCCCATAGACACACTCCTAAACCTTGTGGACAGCCTTCCCAGAAGAGTTGAAGCTGTTATAGCTGAAAAGGGTGGGCCAACTCAATATTGAACCCTACAGACTAAGACTGCCATTAAAGTTCATGTGCGTGTAAAGGCAGGCGTCCCAATATTTCTGGTAATATATATATATCTATATCTCTATATCTATATATCTATATCTATATATATATATATATATATACAGTATAGATAAATATTTATTTTTTATCTTTTTTGTTGAATCCACTTACTGTTGGCTCACTCACTGCCTCTTTTGCTCTTCTGGAAGTCTATTTCCAGCATTCACTATTCTTTCAGTAAAATAAAGCTTTCTAAGATTAGCTTTGAATGTTCCTCCTGCTAGTTTGAGGTTATGTCTCTGTGTTCTTGATCTCTGCTTCATTACTGCCCACTGAACCTTATTCATGCCCTTGATGTATTAAAAAGTTTCAATCCTCTTGTCCTCCTTTCCTCCAGACTGTACATATTAAAGTGATTGTTAACTGCCGGTTCACACTGTTCCGACTTGTCAGGTTCCTGCACCTTTTTTTTGCAAAGTCGGAGCGACTTGCATTGACTTCCATTATGTGAAGTCGTTGCAAGCCGCGCCGAAGTCGCGGTGCACGGGCGACTGCATTAGTCGCCCGAAGTCGTGTCAGATCAGTGTGAACCGACTCTTAGTCTCATGTTTTTTTTTCTTAATAACAAACATGTTATATTTACCTCCTCTGTGTAATGTTTTTTCACAGAGTGGCCCCGATCCTCTTCCTCTCGGGTCCCTGTTCGCTGCTCCTGGCTCCTCCCTCCTGTCGAGTGCAGCTTGCTATGGGGGCACCCAAGCCGAACTGCAGCTCCGTGTATCCATTCAGACTCAGAGCTGTCGTTCAGCACTGCCCCTCTCTCTCCTGATTGGCTAACTGACTTTGATTGACAGCAGCAGGAGCCAATGGCAATGCTGCTGTGTCTCAGCCAATCAGGAGTGAGAGTCCCAGACGGCCGAGGGACTAGTGGACATCGCTGGATAGAAATGGGGCTCAGGTAAGTATTAGGGGGTGCTGGAGAGTCTGCTACACCCAGAAGGCTTTTTATCTTAATGCATAGAATGCATTAAGATAAAAAAAAAAAAACTTCTGCCTTTACAACTCATTTAAGTTCCTGAAGTCTCTCCTTATATGTTTTATCCCTCAAACCTCTCACCATTTTTGTTGCCCGTTTCTGGACTTGTTCTGTCTTCTTGATATCTTTTTGTGAGTGGAATCTCCAGAACTTGACACACTGGGGTTGATTTACTAAAACTGGGGAATGCAAAATCTGGGGCAGCTCTGCATAGAAGTCAATCAGCTTCCAGGTTTTTTTTGTCAAAACCTAATTAAAGAAGCTGAAGTTAGAAGCTGATTGGCTGGCAACTGCACAACTGCACCAGATTTTGCAATCTCCAATAATAGTAAATTAACCTCGGTATTCTAAGTGGGGTATAACTAAATATCTGTAAAGAAGAATCGGGACCTCCATCCTACTGCTGGTGATTCCTTTAATGATAAATCAATAATATTCAACACCTATGTCTTGATTCTGGTGCCTTGATGTCCAGTGAAAGCTTGAACATCTACAAAGCTACACTACTTAAAAACAAAGATAATATCCATTATTAGCAATCATCTGTAGTAGGCAGATCCAAAGTGGAACTCCATGCAAACAGCTAAGTCCTCAGTCAAATACACCAATTTTAACCATTATACTTTCCAAGCTTTCACAATTCTGTTTAATCACCCTTGCCATACGTTTTAGCCAGGAATATGACTCCACTATTTCCTATTTTTTCTTTATAGCTTCTTGGGTCATCAGCTTGGTCATTACACCTAGATGATAATGCTGTTTAAGACCAATGAGAAGACTGGGGTTAAAAGAAAAGAGAAGACTGGATTCAGAAAGGTAACACCAGAAGCTGCAAAGCAGAATCAAAAACTCGGGCGATCACCTACCTAGATTTGCGGGTTGGAAGAAATATGAAAATGACAATAGCTTCTGGTTAAGCTTACAAGTTTTTTAAAAGGTACAACACATCAACTGTACAGTTAGCAATTGTCTAGATTTCCATATTAAGAGAAGAACTAGAATTTGGATTGTACTTAAGGAGGGTGTTGCAGATGCTTCTTGATCTGGAATTTTCATAAATAAGGCATAACATTACCCATAACAGCATGATAAAAATGAATGTTCTTTAGAATAGAACATACATTTCACATTAGCAGTTATACTACAAAAAATGGTGTGTGCTGTAAATTGCCTCCACAGTTGCTCTTGTTTCTTTTTGCGAGAGGCTGCCATTTTGATGAAGCTCAGAGTCTCTGAGCAGCAGTATATCTTTAGGCTGTCAGCAGATCGCCCTCTAGTGGCTCTAATTTTCGGACCAGTGCCAAAAAATAGAGAGCAACTGAGCATGTGCAGAGCAGTGCTTTTAAACAGTATAGACACTTATTTTTAATGTTTTACATAGCTATACCTGCAAAAGGGACCAGCCTAAAGTGATCTAGCAGGACTTTTCTGACTAAAGTTCCACTTTAAAAGAGAAGTATGGGCTTTGCAAAAGAAACAAAAACATTATACTCACCTAGGTGATGCATCATCAATCCCCTGCTGCCTCTGCAGTGAGAACTGAGCGATCAAACACCGCTAATTGCTTAGTTCTCCCCCTCCACTCTGAGCAGAGAGCCGGGATTGTCAGTCCCTGGCTCTGTGCCCCTCCAGAGCTCACTGGAGTGCTGGGCTGTGGAGTAGGTGGGAGTGGCTGGCTCAGGCTCTCGCCAATCACTGAGAGGCTGAGCCAGGTTACTGTCCAGGCTTCTTTTTAGAGGTGGGACCAGCTCTGTGACATCAGACGACAGCGGGCCTTAGCCCACTGCCAGCTGAAAATGGGTCACAGGAAAACAGGTCACAAGTAAATAGGTCATAGGAAAATAAGTCATAGGAAAATGGGTCATAGGAGAAGTACAGCCAAAAAAATGCATTGGCTGTACTTCTCCTTTCAGTTCTACTGTTTTTAATTACACGAGCAGATCTGTACTCATGCTGTTACCCCAATGGAAGGATTAAAATAGCTAATGCAATTTCTTATGTCTCCTAATATTGTTGTTCTAAACCTGTTGTACAGCATTGGGCATTGTGGAGTGGCAGAGGCTACAGCACTCACCTTGCTGTAAGTAATGGAATCAAATAGTCCGCTTATGTCTGCTGGGGTTTCTACTTCACTTTCATCTGATGTAAGAGGGTGGGATGAGGCCAAGGCATCAACTGCCATCACTCTGTGTGTATCATACAGTACTATCAGGTCTATCTGTAAAAGATGGAAGATAACACAGATAAAGTGATGTAATCGCATAACTGCATCTAAGATAAAGGTATGTCAATAGTAAAAAATGAAAAAAACGAATTCTATTGGAACATAAATATTGTAATTATTGCACCAATCAGTCAATTAATCTACATATATGTTTCTGGAAAGGAAAGCTATTGGCTGGGCTATAATTTCCATCTCATCATGTTAGAATGGATGATGGATTTACTAGGTGAGACATTTTTAGAAGTCTTTTCCTGCATTTGACTAGATAATAAAAAGCAAACATTAACCACTTAAGCCCCGGAGGATTTGGCTGCTAAAGGACCAGGGGTTTTTTTGCGATTTTTTACTGCGTGACTTTAACGGACAATTGCGCGGTCGTGCGACGCTGTACCTAAACGAATTTGACGTCCTTTTTTTCCCACAAACAGAGCTTTCTTTTGGTGGTATTTGATCACCTGTGCGATTTTTTGATCACGCGCTATAAACAAAAAAAGAGCGTAAATTTTGCAAAAATAACAATATTTTTCACATTTTTTTATATGAAATTCCCCAAAAAAAAAAGTAAAAATCAAAATTTTTTAACATTTTTCGGCCAATTTGTTTTATGCTACCTATGTTTGGTAAAAAAAATCGCAAAAAGCGTATTTTGATTGGTTTGCGCAAAAGTTATCGCGTTTACTAACAAAGAGAAAGATTTTTGTCATTTTTGGTGTTTTTTTTTTTAACGCGTAATGGCGGCGATCTGCGATTTTTTTTTCGGTACTGCGACATTGCGGCGGACAGATCGGACCCTTGACTGACATTTTTGACACTTTTGGGGTTACCAGTGACATTACTGCAGTAATCAGTGCTATACATATGCACTGTTACTGCAAAAATGACACTGGCAGGGAAGGGGTTAACTTTATTGGGAAGGGAGGGGTTAAGTGTGTCCTAGGGGCGTGCTTTCTACTGTGTAGGGACATTGCTATTGGTGTAAAAGCAAAGATCAACCGTTCTACATAGTAGAACGGTCAGATCTTTACTTTTACACAGGGAGAACTGACAGGCAGCTTGTTTACACAAGCTGCTCTGTCTTTCTCCCTTCACAGGAGCGATCGTAGTGTGGCCGGCGGACATCGAGTCCGCCGGTCACACGCACTGACTTGCCTGTGAACGAGCCGCGGCGGGCGCGCGCCTCGGCGGGCGCGCGCCCGCTCGCTATAGGCTCGCAAGTCAGTGACAGGCGAGTGACGTACCGATACGTCACTCTGCCTGGCCGGGGCTGACCGCCGCAGTATATAGTCGTGCGGCGGTCGGCAACCGGTTAATTCCAATTTACCAAAATTTATAAGTATTTCTTTAGTGCTTTTGAGTCAGTGGTGTCAACACCCACAAATTATAATTTTCATTAGTAAAATGCACAGCTCTCTATAAATTCTGCATTGTGAAAATGTTTATAATGCAGCAAGCTGATTACTCCCTGACTACTCATACAGTATTTTTATCTTGATATGTATATCCTAATATGTACAGTATACAGTTTTTTCATTTTTAGATCACCCACCCCTGAAGAGGGCAGCTACAACAAGCAGATCAGAGGAGTGGCTTTGTTATCACTTTTCACAATTACAAGTGATAAAAAAATGAATGTTTTGCATACATTATACAAGCCAGCCATGTTTTGGAATGAGGCTGCTTGCTATGGACTTCTTGTGTAACCACTTGCCAACCGTATACTGTATATATATATAGCGAAAGGCAGCTCTCCTGTGCAAAATCATGTACCTGTACTTTATTTTATATTTCCAGGTCTGGGGTGCGCACGTGCACCACCGGCGTACCGCTCCAGCTGCGACTGGACACATCCTGAGCCAATCAGCGGGTCCGGTAGACACGATGTCTGCTGGGGCCCACCAATCGTTCGGGACACAGGCAGAACAGGAGTCTGCCCATGTAAACAAGGCAGATTGCCTTTCTGTGAGAAGGGAAGGTTGTGATCTTGTGTTCCTACAAAGCGGGAACACGGATCTCTGCCTTCCCATAGTACAAGCACCCCCACACAGTTATCAAGCACTCCCTAGGAACACATTTAACCCTTTGATCACCCCTGATGTTAACCCCTTCCCTGCCAGTGTCATTAGTACAGTGACAGTGCATATTTTTAGCACTGATGACTGTATTGGTGTCACTGGTCCCCAAAAAGTGTCAGATAGTGTCCAATTTTTCATCCGCAATATCGCAGTCCCACTGTAAGTTGCTGATTGCCGCCATTACTAGTAAAAATAAATAAACAAATATATAAAAATTCCGTAAATCTATCCCATAGTTTGTAGACCCTATACTTTTTGCACAAACCAATAAATATTCGCTTATTGGGATTTTTTTATATTAAAAACATGTAGCAGAAAACATGTTGGCCTAAACTGACGAAGAAATTAGATTTTTTACATTTTTTATTGAATGTATTTCATAGCAAATATTAAGAAATATATATATTTTTTTCAAAAATTGTCGGTCTTATTTGGTTTGTAGTGCAAAAAATAAAAATCACAGAGGTGATCAAATACCACAAAAAGAAAGCTTTATGTGTGAGGAAAAAAATGACATACATTTTATTTGGGTTTAGTGTCGCACAACTGCGCAATTGTCAGCTAAAGTAATGCAATGCCGTACCATCATGGCTAGTTTCTAGCAAAATTTATCTCTCTTTCTATCTCTGTCGCTACATCATCATTTATTTGAACACAAATAAAGGCAAAAATGTTTGACGTACTATATTCCAGGTGGGTTCTGCATAATCCGCTCCCAGATATTCCACGTAAGAGGCAAAACCTTCATTTAGCCAAAGATCATTCCACCATTCAATTGTCACAAGGTTTCCAAACCACTAAAATGGAAGCAGATTACCAACATTAGCAAATAATAACAAAGTTTATTTTTCTTGGCATTACATAACCTTAGAACACAGATGTATATTTCCCATGTGGGACAAACAAACGCCAAGCCTCTCTCTGACTATCAGATCCTAAAGCAAAGTGGACAAAGACAACAAATTATTTTTGTGGTTTAAATTAGATTATTTTTAAGTTAATAGCCATTCCAACAGAAACCGAGCCACAAATTCTTGTATTCTTGTATTTGGAATTGATCTACTGCTAGAAGCTATGAAAATGCCTCAGTTTAGACTGAATTCTTATTTTAATTGTTTATATATTTAATTCTAATTGATAGCAGTTAGCTGCTGTTGTATAGTAAATGCTTGTTTTTAAAGAATAGATAAAGGAAGCACCTGATGAGCAAGTTCATGAGCAATAATTGTGACAACTCTCTCCTTGTTGCCAATGGAAGATTCTGCTTTGTCCCAAAGCAGA